>NW_025963857.1:32151065-32824957 GCF_023055435.1 Haliotis rufescens
TTTCCGTATGTCTTAAGTCACTGTTGCTTCTTCGCGACACCCCAAATCACCACTCTCATTAATATATATATTTTGAACTATAGAATTCAAGAGTTCCAGTACACTAGATTTGAATGTGATAGGACGCATTGTACAGTTAATGTAAATCTGAAGGGTAATGTGTTGATAGAATATTAATAGCAGGGGCATGTACTTTTCCGCATGTTGTCACCCTAAAATATACACACTCTTGGAACGGTAGTATATATAATAAAATCGTTTCCATGCAGAACGAGGAAAACAAAGACAAAAACTATGACTATTGTCACATCATGTGTGTTCAATATATCGTTACTCTGAAATGTCTTGAAATTCTAGTTGCTATAGCCACCTTCACTGGTGCTAGTACAACCCAACCATTCACTATAAGAATATATTGAATACCCAACAAAACTATCAATACCCAATGTAAATGACAACATTTGAGTAAATTTTGCGAAAACATTAGCTAGTGCCCTGGTCTCTCACTAACAGTTATCTAAACATTAAATGTCAACACCAGAGAATAACCTGTCTTGATATCCGACGAAACCGATTCCAATTATATGAATGGATCACTTAAAACCGGTAATGACATCAGGTGTTTGCAAAAAGGGTTCGTTCGTTCTGCCAGACAATCAATGATGGATCAGAAATCACACGATAGCGCATTTACTGATTTTGTTAAGACAAAATACAAAATGTAATTTTTATCACAATTTTATTACATTTGAAAAGAAGATTGATTACATCTGTTTTCTTTACAAGTGCAGAGATTTTGCTGGTTATAGGTAAAGACACAACAAGAACAAAAACGTTAAAGAAATGTGTTCGTTTTGCAACACAATGGTAACCGAGTGAATCGACGTGGTTTCATTGGTGACCTAATGTGAACCCAGTCTTTCACACAGTAGAAACATCTATGATCATCTTGTTTTAGTACCGGTAATACAAGCATATAAAAACTAGTTTATGAACACACTTGATATCCGGAATGATACATACCATTCTAAGGCATGCAAACATTTGAAAATGTACAAATCTTTCCTCATCCAAGGAAATGTTCATTTTTCAAACCCTTGCAAATTTAGCCAAAAGTTAGTTCTTATCGGGACATATACCAAAATCTGGTCATAACAAGCATTTCCTGCTATATCAGTGTTTGTTTGATATGCGTTTGGTCCCGTGAGTCGGTAAACAATCTTAACCAATCAGAATAAATCAGTGAGGGCCAGCAATGAACAATATATACAACCACATAAACACAGAAAGAACATTGCTTGACTTTCTGAAAAAGGTACATTTTAAATATTTCTTTCGCGGTTTAGAATCATTCACGAATATTTGCTGAATCAAATAAAGCATTTCATTTCTTGTGAATCTGTTTACTAGGTATGAAGCGTTTTGCTGTTGATGTGGAGGCTATGATTGGAAAACAGCTGCCAATTGTCTTTAAACTGCTGTGCTTCATCTTTGTTCCTGTTATTCTAACGGTTGAGTATGATTACTACACCAATCCCAATACAAACTCCAATGCATGTTATGGCTTGTGCTTCTGGAACAAATAAAGTGATGTTTTATTTTAATTGAAGTATTTAGAGACACTTGTTAACTAAAGACAGATATTCTTGCTACCAGACATGTGATGTTATCTGAAAAAAATATCATTTAAAGTATAAGCTAAGCATGTAACTAGTAAGTACGCATATAATTTCAAAGCATATTAAATGACATTCTCCGAGTGTTGGCGAAAAAAGTCAATATTCAACAAGTTAACATTCAAATTAAGACAGTTTGAATTTAGAATACATATGACGCCTGCATGTCTTATGAAACATATATATATATATATGTTGTTTTTGTAGGTGGCCATGTTTCTAACTGTCACTTCTTACGAACCACCATCTTACGGGAGTTATGAGTACACGCCCGTCGCTGTTACTATTGGTTGGTGTGTCGCCATTGCACCAGTTGTACCTATTCCAATAACGATGGTGATACAGATCCTGAAAGAAAGGGGGTCCTTTGCTCAGGTTTGTACTTTGTATATTTCCCTACTTCATTACACTTACGAATAAAGTTATTTGAATCCAGTCATTTATTGCAGTCTGAAACATTGCAAGGCAAAATGCCTTTCCGAGCATCAACATTTACCTTGTGTTTCATATGTTATAACAACTGGGTAAAACGAAAACAACAAGCTTGTTTTGTTCCTCGTTCATAACTGCACGCATTCCAACTATATGCCTGTAAATGGTCGACTAAGACAAACCAGGGATTTATATTATGAGCAACGATCAACACCGATACTGACAGCACGATCCATGAAGTCGTCTTTTGCGAACATAGGTTGTTTGGTGTTCATTCTAACCAGGAAAGTGACGGAACGGATGGCAAATAAATGTCTTTAAATTCTAGTTTCTCAAATCAACAACGTTTACGACTTTAAGTCAGTTATAATCACGGTCAGCAGTATAATCACAATCGATCGGTTGATACAGAACGATCCCTTGTTTGTTGAAGTGAGGCCGCTTCACGTCAATGCTGTAATAACATTATATGCACTTTGAAGTTTATAGTTATTGATCTGGCAATTTGATATACAAGGGGCAAACGACCATTTTGAAGTGCATTTTCATTGTGGTGTATTTGCATTTCAGCGTGTGAAAAAAGCCACAACGCCAAACAGGAAGTGGGAAGAATTCAAGCTACTCTATGGAGTGGAGACGACATCAAGATACACTATTAAAGAAAACATCCTATTTCTTTTCAACCGATGATCGACATCGAAGTACTGACTTACATTTGATTGTAAAGAGCTTCTCGATCATTTTTGTGACGGTGCAGCCATTGACTTCGACCGTTCACCTTTTAATTGTTTTGAAGATCCATATAGTGTTCTTGATAGTATTGTTTCAGATGAAAAACAAAATTATTGGCAAAAAGTACTAGCTGCTGGAATTGTGTCGGATTTTTTTGCGGTTCATATTTGTTCATATTGTTGTTGCTAAGACGTTTATTACATACAGTGGAACCTGCAACTTACCCGTGATAATTCTTATGTATATGTTTGGGAAATTTCACAAATTATACCTTTTTCATAAACTATACCTTTCAAAAGCTGTTGTTTATATACTAAGGTCCATGTCATCACCAGGACACCTGGCAAGACACGCTCAACATTTAACACTGTTGCCAGCCATGAATATATTTAAGACGCAAGCAAATGTCTCCCTCAACAGGGCTGAAATAATGCCGATGTGACGTAAAATTTTAACTCACTCACTCAACAGGGTCATGCCAGTCTGATTCCCTATACTTCTCAAAGTGTTTCAAACAGTAGGAGTAGGATCACGAGATGATCCTCAAAGATATGGGCTTCGTATTATAGAAATTTGAAATGTATAACTTTCGGATATCCGAAGATGCATGTTGTTTATTACGAGTCAAGAATATCCATGGTACGCTCGATGGCTTAGGTATGTCTGGATGCCATTTTTAGCGTGAAAGTATAGTCCTCTTTTAAGGGAGTGAAAAAGGTTTTACGCCGCTTTCAGCAATATTCCAACAATATCACGGCGGTGGCACCAGAAATGGGCTTCACACACTGTACCTATGTCTGGAACGGAACCCGGGTCTTCGGCGTGTCAAGCGAACTTTTTTTTACCACTGGACTACCTGACCGACTCCCTCTTTTAAGATGCAGATCCATTTGTAAATGGTTACTCCAAAAGTTGAATTCTACTATTCAGACTTGCATGACTGAGATAACGTATATACTTGTATCACTTTAATTTTTAGTTCACTTGACTGAAATATTCTCACAGGATGTCATACTGAAAATGCACATTTTCCCGATTACCATTTCTGCAAGTATAAATGTGAAATTTGTGCACCTGGCAGCAACACAGATGATGTTATGAACATCATTGAGAAGCTTCATCATAGTGATGAACTCAATTCATGCCATCCAACGCATGCAACTCTTGTA
The DNA here is from genome assembly GCF_023055435.1 of Haliotis rufescens. NCBI lineage: Eukaryota > Metazoa > Mollusca > Gastropoda > Lepetellida > Haliotidae > Haliotis > Haliotis rufescens. Next base: position 32,155,075 of record NW_025963857.1, read on the forward strand.
CAGCATGTCAAAAGGGCAGCTTACCAGGCAGGTCATATAAGGGATCAGTCACTTCATCCACAACCTGTACCCCCATCTCCAACTGGCTGGGGCTGGATACAGGAGAAAAGTGGTCAGTGTGTTCCCCGCTGGACGACACTACACCACGCATTAAAATCGTGTCATATGTTGGTCTCTTGTGACTGCAGAATGGGTTGTAAATACCGATGCAAGTGCAAACAGTCTTCACTTAAATACACAGGATTTTGTTGATGCGAGGGCCAGTTTTCATAGAAATGACTCTGACACATTTAACTAGTATGTGGATCAGTATTTTCTTCATAAAACCTGTTTTATTTTCAACACATTTAACCAGTATGTGGATCAGTATGTTTGATAGTTACAAAGCTAAAACAGTAACCAGGAAAGGCAAAGCAATATTTTATCTACTGCGCATGCGCAAAATGAAATTAATTTGAGTGCCTCGATATCTGAAAATGTTCCCCAGGCATCAGTCTATAAATATGCAAAGTTTCTAGCTTTTCCCTGTTCATCATTAAATTCACATTTTCTCAGTTGAGCCGCTCCACTAATATGCAGTATTAAGGTGGCATGTCAGTAATTAACACATGCACTTTTTGTGTTTTGGGATATTTCAGGCTTTGTCCTACGGTACCGCTGTGACTGCAGACAGTCACATGTGATTATCATGGCAACCATATAAATATTGCCTTTATGCCTAGGTATAAGGTTTCGTGTAAAGTGTGTCTCTTGTTCAGAAAATTATTTCTAAATTATTATTTTTCCCATCCTCTTTGTACACCTGCACTACAATAATTATCGGACAAATAAGGGTAAAGATTCATCTGTACTATAACATATCTCTACACTGCGATATAAAATCGCGGAATAAGTTGTATAATATTATAAAGAAACCTACAAGCACGTTTCAACGTAGCAGTTATATTTCTATGCCGCCTTTTCCAGTATACCTCTTTTCACAGCGGTACTCCATGCTATGTTTTCAAATTACTGAAAAGATTTCCATTTTTATCAGTTATGCTATTAACATTAAACAATAATCAATGAAGTTATTGCATATTTATCAGGACAGTTAAATCAAATATCACTAAATTAAGTCGTATGTTGCAATAAGAGAATCAAGAGAATTAATGAAATAATATATTATTAGGTATTAACTTGAAAAGGTCTCCTTCATGGGTAACTCATTTCAGGTAAAATCACTCGATATGAAGAGGAGGTTTAACGTAATTTTCATGACACACACAAACAATAATATTCACAATTCATAATCTGTTTGTTGTAGATTTTACAAACAAATCAAAATTACTTTGATAAGAATTGTTTACACGACCAAAGGTCACTCTTTCGCCAATTCGTGTCAACTCTCTTGTGAAAATTGAAAATAAAGGTAAGAGTTTTTCAAAAAAATTCAACCTTTAGGAACATTCAATGTGTTCGTGATTCGGACAGAAGCCGGGACAATCATGCAAGTACCACGTTGTTTTAATTGAAAACCATGCCAGAGACAGTTTCAATGACACATGACAATAACGAATCTGGCATTGATCTTCTACACAATGTGATTGACGATATCTTAAATGACGACCTTTTTTTTAACCAAAACACGAACCAACGAGATTTGGACAAGTGCCTGAGGACAAAATTCATGACTTTTTGAACGATAACAAAATCCAGAACTACAACAAACCCAAATACGACACAAAAATTATATGGCCAAAACTGAAAAGGATTTTCGTGAACTTGAAACCATTCCTCTGCAGGGTTCCATATGGCACACATGGAGCAGTAGATTTTCAAGGCGAAGGTCATCTGTTCTCACAATCTTGTATGGCCACCATTAGAGTTCAAAACTGACTAGCATCGTCGTCCTATGGAAGAACTCAGATCCCGAATTGTGGCCTTGGGAATGTTCACCCACTCTGCCTGCAGTACTTGTGCCCAGTGCAGGAGGTTCTGTGGTTGTTACTGACGTGCTCGCAGTCATTGATCCAGTGCATCTCCTAAATGTTCAACTTGATTCACGGGGCGGTCGGGAAGCCTTGTGGTTGAAGCGTTCGCTCGTCACGCCGAAGTCCCGACATGGGTACTATGTATGAAGCCCATTTCTGGTGTTCCCCGCCATGATATTGCTTGAATATTGCTCAAAGCGGCGTAAAACCATACTCACTCACTCGATTGGGTTCAAATCTGGAGACCTGGATGTTGTGATTCCTGACAAAGTGAGTGAGTGATTTGGGATTTATAGTCACATCGGCATTATTTAAGCCATATCGTGACTAAAGCAATTTGTACTTTTAGAAAACATCAAGTTAGACTATATATAATCTGTAAATAACGGATAGTAAAATATCCAAGCTTACCACAGATATATGTTTAAAACAAGTATGTTATCGTAAAAATATATTACTAAACATAACATTATATTAGAAAACGGGCTATAGATCGCCAGCAAGTGAAGGTAGCTATATGTAGATAACCATACAAGGGACCAGGGGAATTACAGTACCTTTGCTACCTGCATGGACTTCAGCAGATTTACACCATCCCTTTGTATGCAAAATTAGCCATCGATTAAGACGAACAAATATACTACGATTAAAATCGCGGTAGGCCCACACTTACTTTGAATGGTGTGGAACTTACGTAGCCTCTTTGGGGAACAATAACTGTACCCCAGTACTCCAGCCCCCTTCGAAAATACACTAACAATCTCAATTGCAAATTTAAAACATTTATTTATTTATTTTCAAAAACATATTAATTCAAAGTTTTCAAACAACTCTATCTCCTTTAAAAATACAATAATAAAATGAGAACTAATGTCATAAAAACGATCCTTGACAGATGAAGATTTGAAATATGTATCCCTCGTGATGGCAAAATAAACACAGTCAAGCAGGACATGCTTGACCGTGATTCATCACAAGGGATACAAAATGGAGGATGATCACCTTGCAATAAATATCCCCGATATATATGCTATGGCCAATATGACATCGCCGCATTACGATCTCTTCAAATCTGGACTGACAAGCCAACCAGGTGAACCGATTGTTGGTTTAATTTGATGTGATATATTGATACCTGCTTGGGTGTCCCACCTCTGTTGCATAAGATCTCTGATGTAAGATCTGATCACCGGTTTAAAATCACTGTATAGAATGAGAATTGGTGTCATGATTATGTTGAGCGCTGCTTTAGCGGCAGCATCGGCCATTGTGTTACCAATGATTCCAACATGACTGGGTTCCCAACAAAAGACGATGTCCTATTGGCCAGAAGCAAGAACGTTATATGATTGAATAATTTCGATTAAAAGTGGAGGTTTACAAGACTGATTTTTAATTGCCTGAAGACAAGATAGAGAGTCTGAAAAAATAATAAATTGTTTATGTTTTGATTATTTATTCATATATTCTAGTGCTGTGAATATTGCCTCTGACTAGGCCGTATCAATGGAACAGTCATCTGGTAATCTTGATGATATAGTCCTGGATCCAATGATGGTGTCATCCTTGGATCCATATGTAATTATATATTTGTAAGTGTCATATGTGTGTCTTAGATAATATTATATTTTTGTTGATAAATAAGTTGATCTGTGTCAGATTTGTTCAATTTAGTTAAGGTTAGATTTACCTCTGGTTTTACTAACTGGTGGAGAAGTCAAAAGCTGAGTGGGGGCTATATTATCAAGACTTAGTTTAGCTGCAAAAATATGAGCTTGTAACTGATTCCCTCCCTACTTCGAATTTGAAACGACTCTTAATAGATCAAGTGCCTTCAGACATTAGTTTTTATTAAAGTAATTAATGTGTGGGAGTTTGATCCAGAACTAAATCGGGGTCCTTATATGGCTTTTTTCTACAAAAAAGAATACAGTTTGTTTTAGATTCAGAAAACTTAAAACCATTTTCATGTGATCATTTATGGATTTTACTTGAACATAATTGGAATTTCCTTTCAATAGCATGCATGTATTTACTACGGCTTGAAATATTAAAATAATCCACAGAGAGTGATCAATCATTTGAATCATTTAATACTTTCATAATCATTTAAACTTTTAGTGTTAATGCTGAATAATGTGACAGACAAAATACTGCCTTGTGGGAAACCTTGACCCTGATTATAATGATCAGACAGGGTTAAGTCCAAGCGGACTTAAAATTGTTTGTCTGTTAGAAAATTGGATATAAAATGCGGTAACGACCTTGCAATCCCAAATCATGTAAATCTTTTCAAATACCGTGTTTTCATGTAGTGTCATATACTTTTTCGAAATAAAAACCCCACTGAATATTGTTTGTTTATCACTCTTTTTATAAAACTGTTAGAAAACAACGAGGGCGGTTGGCCGAGATACATATACTTAACTATAAGGATGAATGTGGTTCTACACCCTCAGCTATTTTCAGATTATGGGGTAAATATTTTTCAGCCCGAAGGATTTGATGATGTATTTAAAGAAGATATAACTAGTAAGGTACAGATATTTAAACAAGTACGAGAGAGGCCTGACGAGGAATTGGAAAAAGAATGTACATGTCAAGAGATAAGAGAGGCCGTCAAATCCCTCAGCAGGAATAAATCCCCAGGTCCGGATAAGATTACAAATGAACATATTATCTATGCAGGAGAACATCTTATTTATTCCTTACGTATACTTTTTAATCATATGATGAAACTACAATATGTACCTTATGATTATAGACTTGGTATGGTCATACCAATATATAAGGGGAAGAATGAAAAATCTTATCCTCGAAATTATAGAGGTATTACTCTCACATCATGTCTCTGTAAGCTCTTTGAAAAAATACTGCTCAAACGAATAGAAGACAAACTATGTAGGCTTAACCTACACTTGCCTGATATGCTTCAGTTTGGTTTTAGAAAAGAACATGGAGCTATTATGTCAGTATATCGAAGGCATTTAGTATTACATACAAAGCGACTCTGCAGTCTATGCAGCTTTCTTAGATAATGAAAAAGCATTTGATAGGATATGGCACCATGGATTATTTTACAAACTACATAAACTTGGCATTAGAGGTAATACATGGAAATTACTACATCATTGTTATACAAATAGTTATGCTTATATTTCCTACCAAGGTGAACAATCAGACAGATATATGGTTCAACAAGGTGTTGGCCAAGGAAGAGTAATCTCTGCTTGTTTTTTTCCTTGTTTTTATAAATGACCTCATTACAGCCCTTAGACAAGCACAATGTGGCTTTCGTGCATATAGTATGGATATTCCTGCAGTCTAGCTTGCCGACGATACTACACTTATTAGCGCATCACCGAGAGGCTTACAAACATTCCTTGATATTGTACATACATATGCCTCAAGATGGCGCCAAACATATAATCCATCAAAGAGTGCAATAATTGTGTTCACCAAAGCAAAACGCAAGGGTTATAACTGTCATTGTAAACTTGGTAATACACACATTACTACAACTGACTCTACGATGTATAGTGGAATACGTCTAACATACAATCTTTCCTGTAATACAAGAATTGAAATGTACTGTCAGAAAGCAAGACAAAATATTAACTCCCTAAGATCCTTAGGATTAGATAATTATGATCTTCATCCAATTTCAAGCGTGAAAATATGGCTCAGAATGATACTCAAAACCAGCCATTATGGATGTGAATTACTCTATGACAACAAGGGCCAACATGCCGCTCTGTTGGAAGGCACGCAAAGATATTTTGCACGCATTTTATAGGGTCTTGATAAAAGATCTCCTTCAGAATCTACTATTTCGAACCTTGTACTTTGGACAATTACTGCATATATTGATAAATGCAAACTTTTATTTCTTGGTCGTATATGCAATCTGAACTGTAATAACTTTGCAAAAGATATTTTTTGCGCGTCCATTGCAATCCCTGTCAATTCAAAGACAATCTGTGGAGAACTTAAACCAACACTTGATAAATACAATCTGGGTAACTACCTTCGTACATATACTCAGTACGGTACTTTCCTCCAAAATTGAAATGGAGAAATCGTGTTAACGAAACTATATGCAAATACGAAGAACAATCATGGCTCACAAATGTATCTAATATCGCAAGCATGTCCCGTTATAAGAGAATTCATACGAAATTAACATACCATGTACTTTGGCAATTAGCTTTTCTGTACCCGGAATACCGACCTGCTTTACAACTCTGTGTGAAAGTCTCATCACGCAGTAAACTTTCGAAAGAGTGCATGCTCTGTAATAGGCATGCTTTCGACTATGACAACCACATTATTTAACATTGTGAAGCGCTGATATCAGAAAGAAATGCGTTTTTCTCTTCTCTCATTGACGTACTTGACGTTCAAAAATATGTTGATTTTTAAATGCAAGACGAAACAGATATGTTATCAGTCTTATTTGGGGCTGAAACAAAATTTACTCACAATCTGGATCAACACACCTGGGAGGCTATTATACTACAATTCGCCTCGTATCTGCACAAACTAAGGCATCTTTTGATATATATCTTTTAGTGAATATCTGTCTCGATTTAGGTATCTGAATTTGATAAACTGTGTGTTATTGTAAATATGTTATGCCTTTTTTTATTGTGTTAACTGCTTGTAATTGAATATATTTTCATCGTAATCTTAGGAATGACATCTGGAGGAAATAAAGAATCTCTCTCTCTCTCTCTCTCTCTCTCTCATGACACTTTTTACAAATGATTCTAAACATACGAAATGATCGAATGATACTACTATTTTTACGGAACCCACATTGTATATGATAATGAGATTACTGGTTTCTAATTAAGTATCAAACGTTCGATAGTTTGTAAGTACAACTGGTCAATGAAATTGTTCGATAATTTGATGGATCGGTATGATCATGTCCAGGGTTAGGTGTAGGTGTATCCTATCCTAACTGACACTGTGGTTACCCTTAAAATGTACTTTTACAGGAATAATGATGATTAACTTAGAAAATATTCGTGTGTTGTCTTCATGTATGAAACGGCCTATAACCTGAGGTGATAACCTCACACCGGCCCGTGCATTCTCACAGGTGCAAATGTGAACCGAGTTGGGGTCGCTGTTGTTGTACTTAATTGATATGTGCGTTGATAGGGTAGCAAGTTAGGATATGTTATATATACGATAGATTATATTTGCTTGGATAAATAATGGAATAGTTATAAGCTATGAAACGGGATGTGTACTGGAAGGTTGCGGTTTTGGAATCAAGAAGTATTTGTTTTTCTGTAGACGATTTCTTGAGGTAGCATCTATCTCCGCCGATGACGTATATAAATCTGTACTATCATCCACAGGTTTGATAACTGGTTCAACAAGGCTGATAGCCAGCAAATACAGCATTTATCCTCCCTTTGACATGTGTGAGTTTGAATGTTGTGTTACGTCTTGCCACGAATCCTGTACAGTTATCCATGATAGGCTCAACAGGGTTGAGCACACAATGTCTGACTTGCGTAGGTAAGACAACGTGACCGTGTTAGAATAACATCCCATGCTTGCCGTAAAAGGCGACTATGCTTGTCGTAAAAGGCGACTAACGGGATCGGGTGGTCAGGCTCGCTGACTTGGTTGATACATGGCATCGATCCCAATTGCGTCGATAGATGCTCATGATGTCAATCACTGGATTGTCTGGTCCAGACTCGATTATTTTACAGACCGCCGTCATATAGCTGGAATATTGCTGAGTGCGGTGTTAAACAACAAACAAACAAACAAACAAAATTTAGTCAGCCGAATTTTCTCCATGAACTTCTTTTCAGATGGTGTGAAGTCGACAATGTCATATATTCCTGTATGGTCGCCTTCAGACTACTCATGGTTTGCGCGACTGTATCTGGTTCTCTCGGACGTTGTATTAACTGGCGTTATCCATGACTATGACACTGAGGTTGTTTAAATGGGCAATAGCTGATTTTCCAACCAGTCTATGAACATATCTCCTTCTGCAATTTCCTTGCGGAAATCACCAATTTTCTTTTTCACCACGAATACTAGCACACATCCATCAACATCACGACGGCGTGCAAAACAATGACACGATTACCTTTACCTGATGGCACCATGGGTGTTTTAGTTCATCTGCCGATAGCCACATGTAGTCAGTGGAATGATTCATCTAGGTAAATGATCTGGAAGCCCTGAATGTGATAGTTATGAATGGTGCGGAGATAATGTGACCTCATAGATGGGATGGAATATTTACCCTGAAAACTGCTTGGTCATCGGGGGTACCTTCTGCTCATAACGCATGTACACAATACACCAATAGTCACCCTGTATCAAATATCCTCATACGGCCCGGTTTTGTTTTTGAGACCCCCCTATACCTTTTTATTTTTATTTATCACACCGAAGACTTTATGGAATGAATTGAGAACACAATAGCTTGGGCAGTTCGGTAATTCACCCTTGTATCTAAACTAACAAATGGTTCCATCTATCTCTCTAAAGTGTAAAGTACTTGTATGCATTTCCTGGTACGGACTATGTCGTGTACCGTGGCTATGGCAATGCAAGTGTAATATAACATGCATCATGGGAGCAGTGCTGATAAAACAACCGCAGCGTCATACTAGGGACCATGGGGACTTGCAGTACTTTTGCTACATCATTCCTTCAGGTCTTTACAGTTAGTGACAAATTTAGCAGGATTAAAATAACACTTATCCTGCGATTATAACCGTGACAGTAATAAACATAAAAAAAATAGAAAATGAAAACATAACTTTATTCGACGTTGTTTTAGCGATGGTTCATCAGCCTCCAGATACAGGCTATGAATCGGAGAATTCTAAAGGCGCCAAGGCAAAGCCTCAGTCCCTGATGATGAGAATAATTTTTATCAAATTTCTTGCACATGCTCCACCATAGACATTAGAGCCGTAATCGTGTTTAGAGCGGATAAGCGCCCTGTACAGTTGGATGTGGGTTTTCTGACCCCCTCCCCATTTTGAATTTGAAACTACTTTTAATAAACCTATTGCTTTCAGGCCTTTAGTGTTTATGTTTTTTATGTGTGGCAGAAAGGTCACGTGTTGGTCAAAAATATTACCAAGAAACTTTTTAACCACTTTGATAGGAGCACCATCCAAAACTAAATCAGGGTCCTTATGCGGCTAATGCTTTTTACAAAATTGAATCACATTGGTCATGGCTTAAGAAAACTTAACCATTTTCAAGTGACCATTTATTGATTTTATTTCAACACAATTGCAGTTGCCTTTCAATCGTATTCAAGTTTATACCATAAAAAGAAATTTTAAAATCGTCCACAAATAATTATCCATCAATTAAATCGTTTAAAACCTCAGTTTATTTGAACACTAAAATCCATTCAAAATGTGACACTTAAATGCTATCGATATTTATCGCAACAGTTGCTTGCAATATCAATAGTAATCGCAATTTTTTCTTTCAATATCAATAGTTATATTGTGATTTCCAGACCAATAGTCACCCCTATTATATTCCGTAAGGCTATCTGTTTTGTAAAAAACCGTTTATGATACTTTTTAATTCAGACAATTATCTCTATACATGAGAGGTCCGGAACATAACCCCTGCATCCATCCTAAATGTTGTATTTAATATATCCGATTTATACCCTCTACTCTATATTATACTGTATTGATTGTATAATGTAATTTATGCAAACCCTCAATCCATCGGTCTAAATAATGGTCGGATCGAATCACAGTGTTGTCCTTATTTTGTTTCTTGGTGAGTCAGTACCATATACGTCCTCTAGGGTTTTAACAAAGCACTTGTTTCTTTCTGTTATCACACTAATGTACAGCCACATTACGTTGATTAAGCTCAATCACCTTTCATTATTTTGATATTTAGATACACCAACCATAACTAATTCTACACAGTTGCATGAATGACTCCCATAGACGACAGTTCTCTTGAAATGCATGTTATTGGCAGATGTTGCCAAAATGTAAATAGTATCATTTGTGTATGCATAAAACATGAACAATAAAACAAACTAACATCTGATAGTCGTCAACTCATAATCTATTCCATCAATCCCCCACTCATTAAGCTGGATGCATGCTTGGTCGTGAGCGAGCGAGTTTCATGGTTGTATGACCCCTTGGATAGAGTAAATGAATTGAATTTCTAAATGAACCTATTGTAGGCAGGGTGTGCAGCCTTTATGCATAGACATGTTTCCACAGGCGACACCAATTCAGTTACCGTTTTACTCTTCCTCTGAGAACGACTTCTTCTCTCATTACTTTAGTATACATACTCTCGTTTCGTGTTTTTAAAAATACTATTTGGCTACACATGTGTTATGACTGCCAGGAAAAATGACCAGGATCCTATACAACTGACTATTACAAAAAGATTTTATATTTAGAGTAAAATGATTAAAGGTTTAAGTTGAAATGGCATTTAGTGTTCAAAACGTTGCCCATTTACGATTTGTATTTGACCAATACTGACCAAAAATACAAGGCTTAGAAAATAAATAATATTCTAGATGGTAACGACTAAAACTAGATTCAAAGCATTGCGGTATTCATCTTCAGTCAAAATAAATTCACTATCCTTAAGTTTGCAAAATCTTTTGCATCCAAACTCATATACGTTTGTAACAATATTAAGGTTTAAGTGTTACAACATGAACACATATGCTGTATTAAAACTTGAAGATCTATTCAGAAAGCAAAATGGTCAAGAGAATGAAGCTTGGTATGAAAACAACAGTTACGTGTCGGTTCCCAAATTGAAACCATATGTACGTAAAAGAACCTAGTGTAAAACCAACAAATGGTCTACAATTAACAGTTTAAAAGTTTGAAAAATCAATACAAATTACTGCACGGCAATTACAATGACAGTAAACAAAAGAGTGCCAGTACAATATTCAATGGCAATATATAATATGATGGCAGAGATTAGTATCAAATACAAAATTACAATGGTGATAGCAAAAGTCAGTGATAATAGTATAGGAGCGATCCTCAAATGAAAGCTAGAATAGGTCTCCAGCAACCCATGCTTGCCCCAATAGGCGACTATGCTTGTCGTAAGAGGCGACTAACGGGATCGGGTGGTCAGGCTCGCTGACTTGGTTGATAATGCCATCGTATCACAACTGCGTAGATCGATGCGCATGATGTCAGTAACTGGGTTTTCTGCTCCAGATTCGATTATTTATTCGATCAGACCGCCGTCATGTGGCTGGAATATTGCTGAGTGAGGCGTTAAACAACAAACAAATAGTAAAAAGTAACTGGCATTAAATGAGACAGCATTTTTCCTAATGCCATCACGACGACCTTAGCCCCTGAGACATGTTAATGAATCTGCTATAGAAGAATAGCTTAAAAACAGGCACGCATTCAATTGCATTCTGTGTCCCAACTTTTTATGACACGCGCATAGTGAACGTTTCGTGCTGTCGCACAGAGCACCCTTTAGCAGATCGTGACTGTGCAAATTCTGATAATAATTTGCCCCTTATTTTGATCCTTGTCTCTGTGGTACGTTATCACTCCTGAAACACATTCTAGATGAAGACACGACCACCTACAGCACTATCCAGTGGTCCATATTTGGCCCAATGATTTCATGAATAACCAACGATCCATGGTAAATGACAAAATCTGCGTTTATATAAAACCAGTTTTGAACACTGAGGACGGCAACGATGACGGGAAAGGAACAACTCGAAAGTGTGCCTCTTCAGGAAAAATTGGATGTGACATGTGTAGAAGGAGAAGTAGTAAAACCACAATGGTCCAACAAATTCCAGTGTATCATTGCTCTGCTTGGGTTTTCTGTGGGTCTCGGAAACTTATGGAGATTCCCCTATGTCTGTCAAAGAAACGGAGGAGGTAAGGCATTTTATCATTTGGGATTGCGAACCAATGTCTCACTTTTATTGTATTTACCAACTCAATTTAGTTATCATCCAAACGTTTTTGTACAACGTAAGTTCCGCAGCTTCATCAAACCCGAAACGCTTTACTGTGTTCTCACATGTGCAGAACTTGCGCCATGAGCTGATTTTGATCTCATAATAAAACAACGTTATTCATATATTTATTCATTATGATAATGTGAAATAATCACTGGATTGTCTGGTCCAGATTCGATTATTTACAGACCGCCGTCATATATCTGGAATATTGCTGAGTGTGGCGTTAAGTAACAAACAAACAAACACAGATTTGTTGAGTGCTGCTTCAGCAGCAACAACATCCATTGTATTACCAATGATTATAACATGGCTGGGTAACCAACAAAAGACGATGTCGTACTGGCCATTAGCAAGATCCTCATGTAATTCTATAATTTCGCGTAAAAGTGGATGTTCATATAAAATATTCTTAATGGCCTGAATACAGGAAAGGCAATCAGAATATATAATGAAATGTTTATGTTTAGAATGAGCGTTTATATGTTTGAGAGCTGTTAATTATGCCTGTGATGCTGAACCGTAATTTGGGAATATTGCTACTTCATGAGCTACAGAGGGCAAGATCATGATACAGCAGAAGGCTCTGATAATATTATTTGCAACTAAAATACTTGCCCGAATCATGTCTTGAAACTATACTGAATACATTCAATGATCTTTAATTTGGACGTCAGGGACCTTTCCTCTTTGGCATAATACAATTGTTGTCCTCACACCAAATCCTGGGCGGGATCATTCAGATCCATCAAATTACCGACCTATATCTCTGACTAGCTGTGTTTGAAAAATAATGGAAAGCATGGTAAAAAGTCTGGTACTTGCAAACAAATGATCTCATTACCAATATTCAATGTGGTTTCCGGAAAAAACAGAAGTACTATCAATCATTTAGTTCATTAAAATATTCATTGTAAATAGATAACATGCTGTATCGATCTTTTTCGATTGCTTTGCCTTGGTAACCTTTCGAACTTCTCACATTAATAGTATGTATGATAAATTGGATTAACCGTCCCTTAAGCAACAAAGTCTCGAACTATGCTCTCAATTCATCAGTGAATTGTTTTCCAGGCAGTCAAATCCAGCTTTTCATAATAAGAAAACATCTCTTTCTCCACCTCGTGTAAGAATAGAACCCGGCATATAATGCGGGGGGATATAGCGATCAGCCAGTCTGTCTGTCCGTCCGTCTGTCCGTAAATCATTCAGTGTATTTGATCGAAACTTGGCAAATCTATCAGGCACATACTGATGTGGTGCCTTTTGATATTTTGGGATTTTTCGAATTTTTATTTTTTTTAAAAATTTATGGAATGAAGTTGGACATAGACTCAATTGGGGATGGGGTTCGTTTCCGGGGCAGAATTCGAAAACCATTCAGTGTATTTGATCGAAACTTGGCAAATCTATCAGGCACATACTGATGTGGTGCCTTTTGATATTTTGGGATTTTTCTCATTTTTATTTTTTTAAAAATTTTATGGAATGAAGTTGGACATAGACTCAATTGGGGATGGGTTCGTTTCCGGGGCAGAATTCCAAAACCATTCAGTGTATTTGATCGAAACTTGGCAAAGCTATCAGGCACATACTGAAGTGGTGCCTTTTGATATTTTGGGATTTTTCTCATTTTTATTTTTTAAATTTTTTTATGGAATGAAGTTGGACATAGACTCAAATTGGGGATGGGTTCGTTTCCGGGGAAGAATTCGAAAACCATTCAGTGTGTGGCAGATCTATCAGGCACATGCTGAAGTGGTGCCTTTTGATATTTTGGGATTTTTCGAATTTTTTTATTTTTTTTAAATTTATGGAATGAAGTTGGACATAGACTCAATTGGGGATGGGTTCGTTTCCGGGGCAGAATTCCAAAACCATTCAGTGTATTTGATCGAAACTTGGCAAAGCTATCAGGCACATACTGAAGTGGTGCCTTTTGATATTTTGGGATTTTTCTAGTTGTTTTAAAAAAAATATATTATGGAATGAAGTTGGACATAGACTCAATTGGGGATAGGTTCGTTTCCGGGGCAGAATTCGAAAACCATTCAGTGTATTTGATCGAAAATTGGCAGATCTATCAGGCACATACTGAAGTGGTGCCTTTTGATATTTTGGGATTTTTCGAATTTTTAGAATTCGAAACCACTCAGTGTATTTTATCGAAACTTGGCAAAGCTATCAGGCACATACTGAAGTGATGCCTTTTGATATATTTTTTCTTACGAATTTTTATTTTTCACAACTTTTATGGAAAGAAGTTGGACCTAGACTCCATTGGGGAACGGGTTCGTTTCCGGGCCAGAATTCGAAAACCATTCAGTGGGTAAACAATGTTCCTTCTTAAAGACAATTCAACTGTTGACTCATTACATACAGAATTGCACATTTACTAGTGGTTACTTTACAGACAGCTGCCGGGGGGATATGTCATCTTTCTGATGACTCTTGTTTTCTGCTGCTAAAATACCTCTCGAAAAAAAAGCCCCCATCCAACTTTGTTTTCTCCACCATGGCAGTTAGTTAAGCCAGAGGTGGATCTGAAACAAATCAAGGTATTTATCAACAAGAATATTATCAATTAAGAAACAAATATGATAGTTACAAATCTATGGTACAGATGTATCCAAGGATGTTGCACAGTTGCTAGTGCCACAATCATTGGATCCAGAACAATATCTTCAAGATTACCCGATAACAGCTCCATTTCCACATCTTAATGCTTAATCTACACATAAACAGTTCATAATTTTTCTTCAGATTATCTTTCGTGCCTTTAGGCCATTAATGATATGTCATGTAAACATCCACGTTTAATCGAAACTGTTTTATTATTTAATGGTCTTGTTACTTACAAATATGACATCGTCATTTGTTGGTTACCTAGCCATGTTGGAATTATTGGTGACACCATTCCCGATGCGGCTGCAAAAGCAGCACTCAACAAAACTGTGACACCCCTAAAGTGTTTACAAGCCGGTGATTGGATCTTACATCCGTGATCAAATGCAAAAGAATTGGGACACCCAATTAGGTATCAATAAGTTACATGAAATTTAACCAACTTTTGGTTACACCAACTTGGCTTGTCAGTCCAGATTCGAAGAGGTCATTATGCGACGATATCGTATTGGCCAAGACATATACACACATGAATATTTGTTGTTGGGATCCTTCGTGTTGTGTCCCATGTGATAAAAGAACACAGTCAAGCATGTCCTCTTTAGCAATGTTAATTCCTATTTTATCCTTAACTCTTCTGAAAAAAAGAGAACTAAATTCACAAATTTTGATCTAAAAAGTTTATAAACTGAGATTGTTCGTGGCAATACCTTCGACGGGGTTTGAAGTAGCAAAAACTTATTGTCCCATGTAATCAATACTAAGGGCAATATTTATTGTGCTGTAACGATTCCTCTACCTTTGTTAGAGCATAGTCAAATACTCGAGTTCGCGAGTGTTTTGTAAACTGTTCGCACTTCGGGCACATTCACCATCACAAACCATCACAAACCATCACTTTTTAAGTGAAAGCGACTAAACCCTTCCCATAGCCAATGTCTTGCTCCTGTAACCCAACTAAAAACGTTCATATCGTTGTATCCGAGGTTATGCAAATATGTGATCAACTAAAAGTATTTTTTTGAGATACCATGGGCAGCGTTGGTGATTATTGAAGCCAGACAGTCACGCTAAATATCTCGGAAAATTAATTTAGTAGGCAACACATGACTTTGAACGATATACAATTTCAAACGGCCTAACACGGTGCCAGACAACGAATATTGTTTTGTAAAAGAATACTTCTGATACAATTAATGAATTGGTTGAAGGACGAATTCTAAAACAAAAAGTCGGTTTACACTATCTTGGAACTATTGGCAAAATGTGAAACACAACACATATATGCACATGAAACAAATATGTCTGTGCATTTCTGTATAAGAACTAGGTGACTGGTTACAGTTTCTTTATGTTGAAATCAGGAAGTAAAACGGAGAAGGATTATCCGCCTATATAACTGTATAATTAGCATGTACACTACTGGGGCACTGTTTCAAACTTATATGTTAAAATTACTCTAAATGTATTTTTTTTTAACATTGAGAATATCAACGCGTATTTTTTACATATCGCCCCTTATTGTAAAAGATTGTTATGAACAAAGTTTGATTGGAAATATAGGGTACCTTTTGCTGTTTTCATATTTTTCATTGTTTCCGCTCGGTTTCTTATAATTATTCGTAATAGAATAAATTCTTCCTTTAACTTTGCGCATTTTCTCAGGAACAACATATAGTAGAGCCATGGAACTTGTGCACTGCACCTTTCATATTCCAACAACCTCTCAACAACAACCTGATCGTTATTTACAGGTTTTCTTTAAGTGGTCATTTATCACATATCAGCCGATTTTGTTCAATCTTGGTACAAATTAAAGGTGAATCTCGTGACAATATAGCTGTATTGTCGTTACTAGCCTGCTTTCATGGCAACGGAAAGCAGCAGCTGCAGAGCTAGTTGATCAATATTCAGTTTAAGGTATTTCGGTACAATGTATTTCAGGACTCAACCGAATAGGTTTTCTTACCATCATGGCAATGTAACCGAGGTATCTGATTAGTCGAAATTTAGTTGGTCGATTTCGTTAAAAGATATTTAAATCTATTTTAAAGCACAAAGCACATTTTATTACAATAGCAATGAAGTCCTCTGCTTAGTTGAAATTTAGATAGCTAACTCTATTTAAGACTATTTCCCATACTATAAAGTGCTCTTTATGAAACTTGGTGTGGATGATCAGCACAAGGTGCAGTAATATAACCTCATTCAGAAATCCAAGATGGTCTCACAGTCGTCATTTCTAATTTACAGGTCTGAAATATCTAAATAAGTAAATATCTATTTATGAAGTCCTTTAGAAAACCCTCCTTCCTTTCGAATCAATGTTCATTGTACCCCCGCAACGAAGTTAGGGAGTAAACTGACGTCCAAAAGAAACTTTACCAGAGTTTGAAATCACTCTTGCTCAAAAACAACAAAACATACATGCGTGAAGTAAAGTGTATAGAGAAGATCAATATATCAACATAATCAACACTGAAAATGACAATTATACCGCGACCGAGAATGACGTCAGAGCCCCCCAAAGTTGGGTGTGGTACAAAACTCGAGCTTTCAGAATCATGGACAATAGGCAGAGTACATAAACAATCGCTAACGTTCAATAACAAGTCATTAATAGCGTGTGTGACCACCAAATGCCTCAATACACGCAAAAACTCTTCGACGCACAGAAAAAGTCAGTCGTCTGATGAGGTCACGTGGGATTTGACGCCATTCTTCTTGGAGGGTCAAGATCAGTTCTTGCCGGTTGGCTGGAGGGTGTGGTCGTTGTCGAACACGACGATCCATAAAGTCCCAGAGGTGTTCTATGGGGTACATGTCGGGTGAGCGTGCAGGCCACGGCAGGCCGTTGACGTTGTTGGCTGCGAGGAAGTTAGTGACAATTCTGGCTGTATGGGCTCTAGCGTTGTCATGCTGATAAATGACACCACGTGGCTGCTGTTGCAGAAATGGTAGGACAACTGGACGAAGAATGTTATCCATGTAACGCTGAGCTGTCAAGTTTCCGTCAACGATGACCAGCGGTGTCCTCTCCTGCCCTCAGATCCCTCCCCATACCATGACACTCCCTCCACCATATGGTACGACCTCCTGCATGCTACATGCCGCCGTTCGTTCACCCCTTCGGCGGTAAACACGTTGTCTTCCATCAGCCCTAAACATACAGAATCGACTTTCGTCAGTGAAGACAACCCTCTGCCAGTCACGTCGTTGCCAACGTCGTACAGTCCGGGCCCATCTCAATCGCAGACGACGATGTTGCGATGTCAATAGCTGTCTTCTGTATGGTCTAAAAGCCCTGATTCCATGAGCCCTGAGTTTCCTGGCCACTGTCTGTCGACTAACCCTGTGACCTAAGGCATTTGTCGCCGATGACGTCACTGTCAGGAAGCGATTTCGGAGGTGCAAGGTACGCAACTACCGGTCATCAGGGGCGTGGTCACCCTGGGTCTGCCTGTTCTTGGCCTGTCAGCGGTCCGCCCTGTCTGTCTGTAACGTTGCATCAAGTTGGTAACGGCAACACGGGAGCAACCGAAGATTCGTGCAATATGGGCGTGGGTGGCTCCCATCTGTACCATACACAAGGCTCGTTCACGTTGTTCGACTGTGAGTCGTGGCATTTCTTTTGTGTTTTTTTATCACTGTGGATGTCTGACTTGCCGTTGCAATCGTTTTATACCCCTACCCGCACGTGCATTTGCAGTTGTCCGTGGTGTACGTGTTTTTCACTTTTCCACGTGTTATCTCGCAAACATGTAAGAGACGATTAACATTTTCTGCATACACTATTGTTGTATTTAGGTTATGTGTTTTAGATAGACTTCATCGAAAAAATGTATACTTTGTCTGAAATATTTTCAGTTGGTACAGTTTCTTTTTGACGTCAGTTTATAATGGAATCAACGTGTTCGCTTGTCTGTCGGTCTTTCCGTAGAAAATGAATTTCTGGATAATTTCTTCTGAACTTATTGGTTGATTTCAATTAAACTTTGTACACGTGACCAATTCAACATACATGTATAGTTGGGCACATGGCAATTATCTTTTTCATTTCGGGGTAGTTATTGCCGTTTATTACTACGTCATTTCAATTTGTCTGGACAACTTCTAAACTACTACATCTATTTCTTTCAGATATTTACGTAGGTCTAGTCACGGACACTGTGCGACATGCCTTTATTTCATTACCATTGTGTTACCATGGCAACAAGATAGAGGCCTCTGATTGGTCGAAATTTAGAATTTGTCCGATTACGTTCAAATTTTGTATATTGACATGGCATGGGACTCCGAACTCAACCACACACGTTTTCAATTTTACCATTTCAATGGAAAGGAGGCCTGTGATTGCTCCTTTAAATGCTAAACCCTATTTCACATAATCTTTAAAAAAACCAAGAGGTTTTGATTATGTCTTCCGATATGATTGCAGAGGAACGTTTGGATACTCATGTTAACATTTTCATACGTATGCCGGAAGTATTTAATTCCCCATAGGACAGTTCTACTTAGCTTTTTTTTCATTACGTATAAGATTGCCGAAAGGCCTATGTGAGATATTGCCATCCGTCTTTGTACGGCGTGCGTCATCCGTCTTGCGAAATCTGTTCATAATCAAGTACGATTTTTTCATAAAATATGTCGAAAGATAGCATTTATAGCTCACCTGGTACGATTGGTTGGTTGGTTGGTTTGTTGTTTTAGCAATATTCCAGCTTTTTGACGGCGGTCTGTAAATAATCGAGTCTGGACCAGACCAATCAAGTGATTTATATTATGAAAATCGATCCACGCAATTGGGATCGATGACATGCATCAACCAAGTCAGCGAGCCGGACCACCCACCCGATCCCGTTAGTCGCCTTTTACGACAAGCATGGGTTGCTGAAGACCTATTCTACCCAGGATCACCTGGTACGACATAAGCTCACCGCGGAACTTCACCTAGTACGAAGTTCCGCGGTGAGCTTATGTCAGCTCCCCCAGGAGAACGAATGGTCGGTCAACGCCAAAGAAATACTCTATAGGTCGTATGCCTTTTGTTATTTTTTCGCTTTTTTCAATCAACAATGGTCTTACTACGGAATATACTAAACTGCTATAGAAAAGGCATAGACTTCATATACGAAAAATATATAACTTTTCATGGCTATATTTGACTCGACACGGTACTTGTGAAACCGACGGGGTGTTTGTTTTAAAAAAAGTAATATCATTGCATTGGAATTCCTGTCGTTTTTAATATCATCTCTCATATGCGTAATACTGCTTCAAAATGTCCATTATTTTATGCCTAAAACACTGTTAATGGGCCATTCTAACAACCGACAACCATCTACGGCTTGGTCTGGTCTGCTTGGTCTGAGTCCTCCTTTCCGTCCCTATAGTGTAAGGATATTAACGGAAATGAGTTTAACCTTGTAGAGTATCCTTTGTACAACAGTAAGTTTGATAGAGATCGGTTAAAAGAGGCAGTGGTAATAAAACCTGCACAAAGCAACCAGGTGGTCGTTGTAGAGAGGGAATCTAAAAATGATTAGTCATTTGTTCATCTCGACAAAGTAATAATCAATTAAATCTTGGAAGTTTCATGAATGTTCGATAAGTATTATTTCAGAGTGATGACCCCAAATGTAAACAAAAAAATATAATCTGTCACTTCAACATTATTTGTCACAATAACAGGCCAAATAAGGTCTAACTTTCAGTGCATAGGTGTACACACTTTGTAAGACTATGAACCAGGTATGCATAAAGGCAAGAATGGCGAGCAAGTATATTAACCTCTCAGATAAGGTAAGCATGATTTACACATGTGGTTAAATAACGACATTATGACAATATATACTTATCGCCAAAAGAAGTACGTATCTCATACATGTTGGGTACAAAATGAAAACGTACTCATATACAAGAAATATTAGATTATCATGAACGCATCACATGTGACGTCATAGATCCATGACTCGAGATGCATCATTTGTCTCGGGCAGTATTAGCGTGTAAAGTTTTGAAATCACGTGCAGCATATCGTGATAAGAATCAAGTAACACTCGACTGATTGTTAGTTTAGTCGTTAAGTGGTGCACATTGGAAACATCCCTTTTTAACGTACATACTTCTTTTTATGTTTCTATGCTTTGCGTGTCTTTTGGCGGCGAGTATATATTGCATTTCAAAATAAGAGATTACATATTGATAACATAACCTGAAAGTTTCATTGGTTTAAAAGAATTTTGCTTATTGACGATAAAACGAAATAACATGGTTAACATATATGTATTTGCAGACATAATGTTGATTTTGATAAAAGTGGTTCTTTGATAAAAATAAGCCAAATACCAGAATGTGATTGTTTCATTTCGTTTCGTTTGTGGTTCATTTTTATCGTATTAATGCTGTGTTGGTAAACGGTAAAAATTCGTTTGTAAGAATTATGGCAGTTTTTTAACGGTACTCTGATAAGTGACGTTTCTTTATAGTGTAAGTAACTACAGGAATCTTCAATGAGATTGGAGAAATACCT
Source organism: Haliotis rufescens (assembly GCF_023055435.1). Taxonomy (NCBI): domain Eukaryota; kingdom Metazoa; phylum Mollusca; class Gastropoda; order Lepetellida; family Haliotidae; genus Haliotis; species Haliotis rufescens. Next base: position 32,176,220 of record NW_025963857.1, read on the forward strand.
CGTCACATGATGGGCCTTAGATCAGACGCTGTGTTGCAGTATCTGAGAAAAAGATTAGTGAAAAAGACACTTAAGGGAACATCGGATGCACTACAGCCTCCATTTTCAGTCTTAAGGGCAAACGTTGTAAGTATCTCGTGAGTATGATTATACTAGTACATGAAGTCTTGCCAACTTGATAAGGCCATAGCATTTCGGAGTTATCACACATCTATTATATTTAATATGTTAGCTGTAAGTAACAGGACAGAAAGTATTGGCTGTAGATTATAATATGATTGTTCAGGTATTTTTTATGTGCACGAGTTTCATCAATTGTGAGAAAAAGCGAAACATCAGTGATTTTTTTGGTATTTGTATTACAGTCTGATGACTCAAAAACTACAACTGCTGACAATTCAACTGCACGACGTAACTTCAAACGAAGATATGAAGTCACATTATTAGAAGAGAAACATATAAAAATTGAATGAGTTGAAATTTTTTTCGTCTTTTCTCGAACGTCTTTGTAAACTGTTGTATAAAATGTATTTGTAGGAGAAGATTATCCGGATGTGACCAATATGACAAAACTCGAGAGTATTTAACCTGCTCTAAAATGCTTTGGTTGTTAGATTTCATTTTAAACCCTATGATTGAAGGACGTTTAAAGAAGAAGCACTTCCTACTTTTGGGCCATATATGGACATTTTATACTTTCTAGACATGTTAAAATGTGAAAACACATATGACATTTGTTTGCTATAAAAACATACAAGGTATGTTACTTGTACGGGACGGTAACTTATTGTCACATCTAGGTAACAGCTTTGTCAGGGTCTCTGTCTAAACTAATTTGTCGTCCCAGCTCTCCTTGATTGACTAGGGATGTTTGAAAGATCATATATTGAGAAGCACGTCTGTAAGACAAGTTTTGGCATAAACTGAAGCTATTGTAACCAAATGAATAAATCTGATACGTAAATAAAGATTTTTGTCCAATGCGTCTCACGTTTTGACACAACGATAGGTCCACAAAATGTGTTACTGCTATGATCATGTCCAAACGACATTATGTGTGGCGACATATGCAGTAAGTGTCACAGTTGTAGATACATCATTACCACCCATAGTACCAACAATATAAAGAGCAAGGTACATCTACAATAAGGGCCCTTTTAGGCCCACATGATCTGCGTTGTTACGTGTCTATTCCCAAATCAAAACAATAAGTTAACCCAAGAATCTGTACGTAAAACAAACAACAAGTGGTACACAACCAACACATATATTACAAAATAAACTAAGTTTACACATCACCATAAATTACTGCAAGGCAAATACAATGGCAGTATAAAACAGAGTTACAGTACACTATTCAATGGGAATATATACTATGATGGAAGTGGTCAGTATCAAATACAAAATTACAGTGGTAATAGCAAAAGTCAGTGCTAATAGTATACTCACGAGCAAAAGAAACGCTAGTCGAGTATGCAGTATACATGTTATTTATTTTCAACAGTAAAGACAAGAAATACTAATAGGGCAAGATTGACAAAAATGTGACTGAAGACAGTTTAATGGATTAAAAGGCAGATGACATAATTGTTTTTTTCAAATGTTAAGGGGTTACACAGTTTCGGGTCAATACCCAAAATGTCAGTCAATACCTGGTTTGACCACCATTAGCATTGATCACTGCCACACATCTCCTGTACATTGAGTGGATCAGACGATTTGTGAAGGCCCTAGGGATCCTCCTGCACACCCAGAGCAGCCGTGCGTAGTTCATCGGCAGTTGACGAGCGTTGTCCTGCTGGAAAATGTGTTGTTGATGTTGTGCACAAAATGGAACAACGTGGGGTCTGATCACTTGGTCGATATACCGCTGAGCAGTGACGCCGTGTCCCCGACCTTGACCAACATTCAGAAAGCACATGGGTCCAAGTCTCGCATTAAGTCCAATCCCTGTCCATATCATGACGCTAGGTCCACCCCATGGATCCCTTTCCACAACGTTTCTGTCACCGAAACGATCACCTCGACGCCGCCAAATTCTGACTCTTCCGTCTGCATGGGAGACACAAAAGCGACTTTCATCAGAGAAGATGACACGCCTCCACTCGCGATGACGCCAATTGTGATGACCCTGTGCCCACTGAAGTCGTGCTTGTCGATGCCGTGGTTGGAGAACAGGACGACGTGCTGGTCGGCGACATCTGAGGTTGTTGGAGCGGAGACGTCGGATCACAGTGTCGCGGCTAATGTGTCGATAATGTGTTCCTATGGTCTGTCGAGCACTTTCACTTGCAGTTAGGAACGGATGTCGCTGGTGTTGACGGGTAATCTGCCGATCTTGTCGAGGTGGGGTGACCCTAGGACGACCGCTCCGAGGAAGGTCATCTGTGGTCTGTGTAGCATTGTATCGATGCAGGAGACGGGAAATTGTGATTATGTTAACGTTGAAATGACGGGCAACATCTTGGACAGACTCTCCAGCTTCCAAACGTCCGATAGCCTGGTTTCTCTGAATTTGAGTTAGGCGTGGCGTTGTTGACCGAGGAGTGGTAGGTCCAAGAATCGGCCACAGTTTTATACCCACTACAGTTCGTGACAGTTCGTGCATTTTCGATTTCGCGAGAAATGGGTGCATGATACCCACATATTCATTGAAATAGTTCGTTTTGGCGATTCGTTTTTTATGTTGCGTTTTAACTCGGGGCTTCCAAGATGCAACCAAAAATATTGATAACACCATCAGACTTCACAACATGCTAAAACTCGTATCAATTTATGGTTCCGTGTTTGTTACCTATTTGCTTAAAACCACTTGCGTTTATTTTCCGTGTGAGTATATATTCACCCTTTCGAGATGGGCCTAGTCAGGGAGTCCGAGGTGAATTTCACACGAAAGCCGGTCTTCATGTATTCTCAGATGAAAATGTGTGATGAAATGTGTGAGAGATTTTCCAGTCTAGTGGCACTAGATCATTACAGAATATTGTACGTGAGTCCAAGGCATAAAAAAGTGACTTCCTGACCACAGCCTACATTAAACAGCACCACATTCCTGACGACTAATTACTGTCTATACACAATGCAATGAGCGTCTAACGAACCACAACCCAAAAAATGAAAAGCAGCCACAATCATTGTTCAACAATAGAATTCACTGCCACATGACAGCGTGATACAATAATTGACAAAACACTTGTTTAAATCATGAGCGTTATCTGATGTATTCATGTGAATGAGAATTTGCACTTGTTTTTCATATCTTGCATAATGTGGACGTATAAGAACACTTTTCGGCAAACATGTGCCAAAAAGTGGACAAAAGTGAACATTTAAACCCGAAAGGATGTTCTTCAAAATATGGTAAACAAATCACCTCGACATGGATCACCAAAGTTTGAAAGAATATGTAAATAAGAGCAAGTGATACAAACTTTATGTTGGAGTTTGATTAATACATGATATCTGGGATGGTATAAGATGTGATATGATCTTGGATGATGTTAATATGAGACCGAATCACGTTTTATGAACTACAATTTTAAATGGATTGCAGCAATAGGCGATTCATATTTAAAGGCTTGTGAACGTGCGGGCAAAATTCAATTCTCCAACTGATATTGCAGGTGCGTTTCTGATCCCTCACATCATATTCACGATTACTGTGGCGGTTCCTCTCTTCTTCCTGGAGGTTGCTCTCGGTCAATTTTCCCGTAAAGGTCCCATAGGAGTGTGGGCAATGTGTCCTCTAATGAAAGGTTAGTATGAAAGAGCTTTCAAGTGCTGGAATGACCACAAAATGATATTGTTTTGCATGCTACTGCCAAATCCATCTGTAACAATATCTCTTGAAAGGAAATGTGGATAAATTCTGAAGAAAATATAAGCGACGAAAACCTATTCCATAATCATAAGAAATATCTGCTAAAGGCAGCATCTATCGTTTGATTCTAACTATATGTATCTCATAAACTTGTGTTTGCGAATCACTTTGAGATAGTGATGATACCGGGTGTTCGCGAAAATGAGAGCATATCAAGTTGCACCATCATAAACACATTCAAAGTATATTATTTACAACAAACGAGGTCACATGTCAAAAGTAAAAATTGTCAACATGTCAAAACTCAAAAGTTGTGAAATGTAGACACCAAAGGCTGAATCTGCGGGAATATTGTACGACATAAAGGGAGAACATGATTATTGGTCAGATTAAGTTATCAGTCGTGTTCTAGATCTATATTGTGATTGATGTATGTCTTCGTATCCCAATTGCGTAGATCAATACCTATGATGTCAACCCCGGACTACTGTCTGGTCCAGTATCGATTACTTACAGACCGGACCCGTGAATATCCGGGGGAGAATAGGTCTTCAGCAACCCATGCTTGCCGTAATAAGCGACTATGCTAGTCGTAAGAGGCGACTAACGGGATCGGGTGGTCAGGCTCGCTGACTTGGTCGATGCATGTCATCGATCCAAATTGCTTGGATCAATGCGCATGATGTCAATCACTTGGTTGTCTGATCCAGACTCAACTATTTACGGACCGCCGTCATATAGCTGGAATATTGATGGGTTCGGCATTGAACAACTAACCATCAAACAAACACAATGTAACCGCTGAATGTTTTCTAAATGAATAACTAATTGCATCCATTTCTGTCGAAAATATAAACGCCTTAGTGTCCCAGACTTACATCTATGCGGCACTCCCATAAAAGTTGTAAAGGAAGCCAAAGTTTGGGAATAATTTTGTATCACCATCTTTCTTTTATAGCACATGAAATTCTGAAAGTTTAATGTCTGAAGGCGATGGATCTTTCTGACGTTGTTTCAAATTCAAAGTGAATAAGTATCTGTTCAAAACCGGACTATGGCAACATCTATAGTGGAGCCTGCGAAAGAACCATTAAACGGCTAGATTCTATTCACCATGAAGGTCTAATACTTTGTCTTGGATCTTTCCCAACCTCTCCTATTGACACTAATATGTCTGATGAGGCTGATGGCAAGTGGTAAAGCCACAGGTAGATCTGACATTGACGAAACTAATGAAATCAGAAACAAATCAATTACAGTATCAACAAGAATATAATCAGTTAAGAAGTACAAATATCAATATCAATAGTATCAATATTTACAGATGGATCCCATGATGGTGACGCTGAAGCCAGCGCCACTATCGTTTGATCCATGCTCTTTCAAATAGATTACTGGGTTACTCTCCCAATTTTCAGCCGAATCAAAGGAACTTTTAACACCATAGGATATATCAAACAGTCTGAAAAATAGTGAATTGCTGATGTTTAGAGTCTCTGTCCTGTCTTCGGGCTATTGAAAATAATTCGTGTCAGCATCCAGTTTACTGGACACCATTGAACTATTTAATAATCTTTCTACTGGCCAATGCAACATCATCTTCTGTTGGGTGCCTATCCATCATTGGCAAGTCAATAGCTGACGCTGCAGCTAAAGCAGCAATCAACAAATCTCAAACCACTTCTGATCCCATACAGTGATTATAGGCCAGTTATTAGATGTCGCAACCGAGATCTAATGCAAAGGAAGTGAGATACCCAGGTGGGTATCAATATGTTACATGAAATCAAACCAACTATCGTTACACCTCCTTTTCTTGTCAGTCCAGATTTGAAGTCATTTTGTGAGGACGTCGTATTGGTCACTCTCGTTATAGACATGAATATTTATTCAAAGGCGAGGATCCTCCATGTTGTATTCCTTGTGATGAGAGAATGACAGTCAACCATGCCCTGCTTGACTGTGTATATTTTTCTACCACAAGGGATAATTATTTCATTGTTTCGTCCATATCTTTTGATAATGTAATTTCTCGTCTAATTAGTGTTTTTAAAAAGAAATAAAATTGTATGATAATAATGTTAATATGTTACAACAGATGACCTTTTAAATTTGGTAGAATGAATTAAAAACTCTGTGATTGTCAGTGGTTGTATCCTCGAAAGGGGTGAAAGTAGTGTAAAGCTGCTGTCCCCCTGATAGGACCTCATATATATAAATTGTCAATGGAGGAGAAAACTATGTCATTCAAAAGAATATTTATATCTTACTATGGCTAAAAGGACGTACAATCGCCAGTTGCTATGTATAGACTGTTTGTATCATGTAGTGTTCTGTATTGTGAAATCTTTTTTATGGTTACACCTTAATTTTATATAAAATCTGTGATTTTCTAGTTATTTTACTGTCCTTCGAAGACCGGTTCTTTCTCTCACCACGATATGGCTGAAATATTGACGATATTGCCAAATTCCCCTGGTTTGATTTTGCCAATCCAAACAGAAATTGATTCATATTCATAAAAAAACCTAGATCAGCAAGGAGGGGAGAACAACTGGTGACTATGGTGATGCCTGTTTTTGGCATGAAAGTCCTATGCCCCAGCTCTCAAAGATCTGAGATATATCTGAGAGTTAGTCCCGCAATTTGACATATATTACTCAGTAAACTTTAGATGTCATTTGCTTTTAGTTTTGACAAATTGTCCTCAACCTTTGAAGATAGATATGTAACTTTATCTATGTTCACCACGTTCGGTGACAAATATTGCATAGTCACATTATATAAAACTGTATCTCACTTGGTACCTGCAGGTATTGGCTTTAGTATCATGACTATTAGCTGCCTTATCGTCCCATACTACAGTATGGTGTTTGCCTGGGCCCTCTACTACATATACAGCTCCTTCGCCACCGTCCTGCCCTGGACAACATGTGGCAACGCGTGGAACACTCGTCAGTGTGTGGCTGTTGGTGCTTTACGAGGTGGGATTAATAGATCGACAGAGATAGATGGAACAATATCAAACTTGACCGAATACCTTGCGGTAAAAGAGGTGTCTGGTGAAGCCAACATTAGCTCTGGGGCGACGAAGGCATTTGGACATACTGCAACAGAAGAATTCTGGCAGTAAGTGGAACCTTTGGCAGTAAAAGCAATATTAACTTCTCGACTATTTGAACAATATTACACCACTTACATTTCTTTGATCCCTTGTTTTAGATACAAAGTGCTGGGTATTTCTTCTGGGATAGAGGATGTTGGCACCGTTCAGCTTCATCTCCTCATCTGCTGGTTTCTTACATGTTTATTCTTGTTCCTGTGCATCATGAAAGGGATCAGGTCTCTTGGCAAGGTAATATTCATAATGTTTTCAACTGCAATGTGTTTTAATAGGTACAGTCATACACATAATGCTATAAAATATATTCTCTTATTTTCATATTTTCAGTGAGTTGGTTGTAAGTTTACGTCACAGCACATGTTACAAAACTAATCCGTTCAAAGACTCAAAACACTGCTCAAGTTGATGAATATTTCACTTGTTAAACACAGACTACAGAGCAATAACAAAAGCTTGGCCATTTTACAAGGGGATCATGACCATTTTATTGTGATAGAACTCGCTTGACCTATCGAGCGGTGGGGGTGACATGTGTAATATACTTTATAGTCGCATAGATTTATCCCAGCGTGATGAACTACAAATCATTATGTATGTTTCAACAGGTAGTGTATGTGACGGCATTGATGCCATACATACTGTTGACGGTGCTGCTGATCAGGGCGTGCATGATGCCGGGTTCTTTGGATGGGATTCTGTATTATGTCACTCCTGATTTTAACCGGCTGCAGCAATCACAGGTCAGTGTTATGAAAGTAGATTTCTGTTCAAGTTCACATGACACAAATAACTTTCAATACGGATCCTTTTGGTCAACCTGGAACGGAAGGTGTCATTAATATCCATATTTCTATCACCATGTATTTGGTGCGATATCCAAATATTCATGTCTTACGAGATGGAGCTGACTTTGTTACATTCCAAAAATATATGTAGAACATCTTCTGTTTCGTCAGAACAGTAGCCGTTGTGACAACTTGTACTGTCTACGTATCCCATTTTAGTAAGAAGACAGTTTGTTGGATATATGTGATGTTAAATTTGAAACTGGAACCATTGGAACCGTTCGTGCATCTAAATGTGATAAGATTGATCCTTATTCCTGTCTTGTTCTTCAATATCGTGCCCATGTTCGTACTCCCATTTAGCAAAATGATTATTTCTCTCACATATATTTTTAATAGGTATTTCATAGAAATACTGTAAAATCTTTTTTTGCTTGTTCAGATGATATATATTGTAGGATAATTGCAAATTGTGGTAATCATTATCTTCGACAGTATTGTTTAACAGCGAGAAGAACACCTGTGTAGGTTAAAACATTGGTTTTCAAATTGAAAACGGTTATAAAGGTTTCGAATGATATGAATTATTCTAATGTTCTCGTTATGCCACATATATTGTGCTGGGATACCATTGTCATTTATACGCACAATGTGGGTGCTATCTATGAATTTTCACCAGGCCTTTATAAGGACCTTGTAGTATATATTATATATCTGAGTAACCATTTGTAATCTTAATGTCTTGCAGGTAATTTCGAATGCATTATCGTGTCCAGAACGAGGTATATTTAAGAAGAATAATGGTCACCACTTTGATTTCCATTTTAATGCTCAACATACCATTGCTATTTTTGCGCATTTATTAATTCTAGTATTTTGGGACATTTTATACCTCCATCTGATGTTTCACATATAATTTGACTTTGTCGGGTTTACCTCCCTAAATGAATGAGAAACACCTTTTTTTTAAAACGTTTTAGCTTAGTATCTGGTGGATCTGGTAGAAATGAAAATAAATGGTTATTTTTGGTAGAATTAGTGATTTTAGCACGGTATTTCTCTCTTAGGGATTAAAGTTTCTTGAAGACCGAATGGACATTTCATATTTTCTAAATGCATTATCATAATTCAAGCCAATCATTTAGTCAAGATCAGTACTGAATTTAGTTCCAAGTAGATCGAACGGATCTTGCCCCAAATCCAGGTTCCTGTCTTGACATAGTTTTATTCTAGAGCGCTTCTTTTGTTTATCCTATCCTTGTTTTATAGATATAGGGAGACAAAGGATCACCTTGTCAGCAACCTCTGTATATTTTCCAAAAATTGGATCCAAAGTCATCAACTAGTATACATGATTGCATTTCGTTGTAAAAGGGTTTTTATCCATCTTCTTATTGAATTTCTAAAACCAATAAAGTTTCGTGTTTCGTCTATGAATTCCCAATCAACTTTATCGAATGCCTTTTCAAAATATACAAGTCATAATAAACCTGGTATCTGATAGTTGTCGGTGTAGTCCAGTAGATCATAGATTTGTCTTGTTATTTCACCACTGTATCTTATATATCCAGCCATAAATCCTTTTTGATCCTCGTTAGGCAGGAGGTTTAAAACAGATTTTAACCTTTATGATATTGCTATTGATACGAATTGATAGAATACAGATAGTAAGCTTATCGGTCGCCAGTTTTTCAAATGCTGCTTGGTTTATTTCCTTTTTGGGATACACGTTATTAGTCCTTGTCCTTGTGATATTGATAATTGGCCATTATTGTAAGTATCATTTAAGGATTTTATCAGATATTTCCCAAGGTCATTCCAGAACAATCTGATAAATTCCGCCGAATATCTGGCCCAGGACAGCTTCTTGTACCGCATTGTATGTCAGCTCACCTTTTAACCTCTGGGCTATTTCATTAGATAGTTTAGGAATATCATGTTTGAGTATAGTTTGAAGAATAGACTTTTACTTCTTTTAGTATATCAGCTTGTGATTCAGTCATTCTGTCATCTTCCTGTTCTATTCTGTTCATGGATTTATTAAGATAGTTGCCTGTTTCCAAACCTACGAAATAATGTGTTGGTTTTTTCCCCTTTGTTCCATCCATTGCCCCTTTGTCCGTACCATGCAACCCTTTTGTTTTATGCTTTATGATTTCTTCTAATTCTGTATTGACTATCATTATCTCTGCCGGATGTTTCACTGTTTGCTCCGGGGATTCATGTAATTTTTTAGTCAGAAGTTAACTTTTCTTGAGTTTTTCTTTTCCGTATATGTTGTTTTTTCCTTAATTGTAGGTTGAATGTTGTATTGTCTTACCTATTATCATAAGAAGAAGTGTTTACCAGAAATGTTGATTGTCTATATTAAATTCGGTTTCTTTGTTATTATCTTCATTTTTATACTGCTGCTTTGTTTCTTCAATGGTAGTCTGAACGAGTGTTACATAAGTTTCGTCTTTTAATAGAGAATAATTGAACTTCCAAAAGTCCTTTCGTTTTCGATCTTAACAGTCAAAGTTATTACCACACAGTATGGTTCCACCTCTAGAATTAGTCGGGTGGTTACGTTCAGAGAATGCGTGTTATCGTAACCCGTCGGCGCAGATCGGTGCTCATGTTATCAGGCATTGGTTTGTGGGATCTAGATTCGATTACATACACGCAACCGTCTCTATATTGGCATAATGGAATATACACATATTGTATTATCTATATTTGTTCAATCATGTGTCATGTGTCATGTGTCAGTCGGTCAATTTATTTCTATCGCAAGTGCCTGTTCATTCACATTCCCAAGATACCACATCAAGGTGTTTTGTTTCCACCTAATTTGGAAAAGAGCCCGAATTCTGCACAGATAGCAGTTATTGAATATCAATATGATCAAGATGTTAAGTTAAGAAAACATTTGGCACACTTCAGTTTCAGCTATTATTTTTGATGTGTACAATTAGGTGTAAACCTTAAAACAATTCAACCAATATTCAAATTGAAACAGGAAAACGACAAACCTACTACGAATCATATACGTCTTCAGCAACCCATGCTTGCCGTAAAAGGCGCCTCTGCTTGTCGGAAGAGGCGACTAACGGGATCGGGTGGTCAGGCTCCCTGACTTGGTTGATGCATGTTATCGACCCCAATTGCGTGGATCGATGTGCATGACGTCAATCACTGGATTGTCTGGTCCAGACTCGGTTATTTATAGACCGCCGTCATATAGTTGGAATATTGCTGAGTGCGGCGTTAAACAACAAACAAACAAACGAGTCATTTACGGATATTACCAGGAACGCTATATTGTCCTCGGTTATATTTCCTCAGGTGTGGCTAGAAGCAATTCTTCAGGTGTTCTTCTCAGTGGGTCCTGCTTGGGGGACTATTATCACCATGTCAAGCCACAACTCTCCTCATAACAACATTGTCAGGTAGGTTTTGAATGTTGGGAGCAAACCATAAACTCGGTATCGTACAGCGGACTACGCTTTCCGCAGAGACTTCATTATGACAATGGAAAGGGTTTTGTCAGTTTTTCTTGTAAAAAAAACCAAACAAATTAAATGTGACGTGTGGTAGGAAAAATGAAATTTTATCAACAGCTGCTTTGGTTACATTATATAACTACAGAATTTTATAACTCCAATCCAAAGCATATCAAAAAGTCTCCAAAACAATACGCAAACCTACAACTAACCTGTATGATACATCCATATAATAAAGTCAAATGGCCCGTTAGATCTGGGTTAGAATTGGTCTTCAGCAACCCATGCTTGCCGTAAAAGGCGACTATGCTTGTTGTGGGAGGCGACTAACGGGATCGGGTGGTCAAGCTCGCTCACTTGGTTGATGCATGTCATCGATCCCAATTGTGTGGATCGATGCTCATGATATCAATCACTGGATTGTCTGGTCCTGACTCGATTATTTACAGACCACCGTCATATAGCTGGAATATTGATGAGTCCGGCCTTAAACCGTGCATTCAGGTTATTACAATATGTCATGTAAACATTCACTTTTTAATCGAAATTCTTGAATTATTTAATGATCTTGCTACGGGCCAATATGTCATCGTCTTTTGTTGGCTAACCAGCCATTATGGAATCATTGGTGACAAAATGCTGCAAAAACAGCACTCAACAACTCTGTGACACCACTTCTTTTCCCACACAGTGATTATAAACCTGTAAATAGATGTTACATCAAAGATTTAGTGCAAAATAAGTGGGACATCCAAGTACATAATCACAAATTGCATGCAATGAAACCCACTATTGGTTACACCTACTTGGATGGTCAGTCCAGATTTGAAAGGGTCATAATGTGTCGAGGTCGTATTGGCCACAACAGAAATACACATTACTACTTATTGGAAGGTGGGGATCCTCCATTCTGTATCCCTTGTGATGTAAGAATCACCGTGAAGCATGTCAATATTAGCTCTCGTTTCATTCTTGGAATTTTTAAAAGAAATTAAATCACTTGATAAGTTTTGATGTACAAGGTGTTATTTTATGAATTGGTAGTGCTAATTTGTAACTTAGATTGTTAGTGGCTCTACCCTCGAGGGGGTTTGTTGTAGCGTAAAATTACCCCCCCCCCCCCCAAGAGGGTATGTAAGTTCCACGTCATTCAACGTATTTTTATGCATGCTAGATTTGTAAAGTAGTATGCTTGGCATATTACATTAATAGCTAAACTTGCATACAATCGTCAGCAAGGATGGTGTAATCCTTCTTGGGAAAGGTGCAGGTAGCAGAAGTTTTGTAAGTCCCCTCAGACCTTAGTGTGGTGGCCTAATGTTGGTTTCTAGCGATCTATAGACCCGTTTTTATGTTGTGCTGTTAATGGATAGTTTATTCTTATACCTGCTCTCAAATTAATTTTAAATACAATCTATGATAATCTAGTTATTATACTGTCCTTCGATTACAGGTTTTTCTTACACTCTGAATATATTTGTTGTTAATATATACATTTGTCTCGTCACGATATGGCTGGAATATTGCCGATATGACTTAAAATTATATGTAAATTTTTGAGTAAAGGTACGATATGTTTTTGTAGAGATTCCATCCTAGTCACTCTGTTAGGAGAGTTGACCAGTGTGTTTTCCGGGTTTGTGGTGTTTGCAACTGTGGGTTTCTTGGCGCATGATCTCGGACAACCCGTAGCTGATGTCATCACTTCAGGTTAGTTAGCATGGGAAAACTACCAATACCAATAAAACAATTGGTCCCAAAACATTTTTTGAAACATTTTGAAAGATTACATGTATTATCATTTTGAGTAAATTGTAGTCAATTTACTGGGTAGGTGGTCGTGGTCGTTTTCCTTACGCTATAATTTCCATGTTTATTTTTTATTAATAAAAACAAATATCAATGTTGATACACCAACATACCCTTCTCTCTCCCATTCTATTATGTTTTAAACCCCAAGCCTGTACTATTTCTACTAATTTGTACTGATTATTATATAAACAAAGTTTGTATGGATGTTTTCATAGGTCCAGGCATTGGGTTTATCGTGTACCCAGAGGCAGTTTCCCTGTTACCGTTCTCCCATCTTTGGTCGGTGCTGTTCTTCTTGATAGTCCTGATGATGGGGGTCGATACAACGGTGATTAACAAATACATCAATTCCTTTAGAGTACTCTATTCAACCACCACATCACCCGTACAGATTCCTTGTGAGAATAGGCAGGCGACCAAATGGATCGGGTGGTCAGGCTCGGTGACTTGGTTTGTTTGTTTGTTTAACGCCGATCTACGCATTTGGGATACGATGACATGATTCACCAAGTCAGCGAGCCTTATCACCCGACCCCGTCAGTTGCCTCTTACGAAAGCATAGTGTAATCATGGGTTGCTGAAAACCTATTCTAACCCGGATCTTCACGGGAAAGGTTTGCTGTTATCGTTCCCCGAAAGTTGCAATCTATTGGCTGGAAGTATTTTCCAAAGTAATGTGTTTTAATAGATCAATGGAAAATAATGTCTTCCCATTCCATATGTGGGACGTATTTTTGAGCTTGCGTTCTATATTAACAGTTTGGAAATATTGAGGCTGCCCTTGCCTGTATAGAAGATGTTTTGCCACGCCGATTTCACGTCAAACACCTCCAGACTATTTTAGCCGCTCTGTTCATGAGTCTTGTATTCCTTTCCGGGCTTCCTTACACAACAAATGTGAGTATTCTGCTGCAGGTGATAAATGCATTTTCAAAGGCCTACTTACCTTAGATATGCCCATGTGTCTTAATACGTCTAACATAACATAAAAGTGCAATACAAAGACCATTTACTTCATATCAAATATCATATATGTGTCATCGCGTGAGGCTGAAAAGCTGGTAGCATCATTATTAAATAGTCAAACATTTCAAAATCATTTTATAAATGTAAACGTGTAAGTCTTACCTTTTGCAAATAGCACGGTTTCACTCACTGTTCATTATACAGTATTAAAGAATTTGACCGCCCAGTACTTCCTGTTATTTATATATTCCAGGCAGGAGTGTACATGTTCCAGTTATTTGATTGGTATGTTGCTGCTGTTGCATGCTTTCTCATCGGTACATTAGAATGCCTGGTTGTCGGCTGGTGTTATGGTAAGGTGTACATGTTTTTACTGTTTTTCGGGCATGTACAATGTCATTGCTGTATTCATAATGACATTAAACGATATTGACAGTCAAGTGTGACGAGAATATATATTCGTACTTGAATTCATAATGTTCAGTCGTGGTAGGGTTACTTGACATCCATTTCCTGTGTCCACCGCCGTGAAACTGTAGTAATATTGTCATGCTATTCATCGTATTTTCCACATTAAAAAAGTAATATCTTGACGTATTTTGTCATATTCGCATCGTCGAGAAACGTCCATTTGAGAACATAATATCCTTGCAATAACAAAAACGTCACATAGACACTATCCCAACACGAACAAATAGGTTCACAGAAACACTATCCCAACACAAACAAAAACGTCACGTAAACACTATCCCAACACAAACAGAAACGTCACGTAAACATTATCCAAAAGGGCACATTTATTACTAAGAAAGACGGTCTTGAAAGGTAATTTCATGATTCTTTTGTTTGTGTATTTTGGCATATTCACCCTATAATAATGGTAATGCATTGTGACAGTTATACAATATATGATGTTTTTTATGAAAAACGTTGTTGTTAAATGTGTCAGTCCTCAGAGTCCTGCATAAAAGATAAGCAATCCATTTAACGAAGTGTAGACTGAGAAACGGAAAACTTTTGGTTTTTGATTTATTACTTGATTAACCGAGAATTAATAACGTTCAGTACTGAAATACGAATTCTTCTTCAGTAGTCAATTTGTATTTCCTCTTTTTCCAGGTATGAAGCGTTTCGCTGCTGACGTGGAGGCAATGATTGGAAAACGACTTCCAGTTATTTATAAGCTGATGTGCTTCATCGTCGTACCCGCCCTCCTGATGGTAGTGTTAAATCATTAAATACCTGTAGATGCACCCGTCAAACTTCGTTTGTCAATGCATACTTTTGTTTACATAATCAAAACTAAAGTTTTACTTATTGGAAACTGTGACAATTGAATAAGAAGTACATTTGTCCTGAAAGGAATGACAAACCCATTATATAATATATATTTTTAAATATGTATGTATGTTTTGTGATATGGTATTGAAAAAACCCAATTCTTTCATTGCTGTTGTAGGTTGCTATGGGTCTTGCTGTCGCTTCTTATAAACCACCGACATACGGGGGTTATGAATACCCTTATTTCGCCGTCATCATTGGTTGGTGCATTGCTCTGTCGTCGGTAGTGCCCATTCCTGTCACCTTTGTGATGCAGATCCTTGATGAAAGGGGC
The DNA here is from genome assembly GCF_023055435.1 of Haliotis rufescens. Lineage (NCBI taxonomy): Eukaryota > Metazoa > Mollusca > Gastropoda > Lepetellida > Haliotidae > Haliotis > Haliotis rufescens. The sequence continues at coordinate 32,191,827 of NW_025963857.1, forward strand.
TCTTTAGCTCAGGTTTGTAGTCTGTACGTTCATTCATGATTAGCGTACACCGAACAACAATAAAGATATTTCCTCAGCCCAAACGTGTTACACGTACGTTGTTTTAAATATATGGGATTACATCGCTGGCATAGATCCGCCTTTACGAATGATTAATAAATAACGTGCACTATCCTAAGGCCTCTATTTGTGCACCAGTATATAGTTTGTGTGTTTCGTTATGACGAATTCCAATATTCCATCTGTACGGCAACTGTCGGTAAATAAACGAGTCTGGATCTGACAAACAAAAAGGTGATTCATATTATGAAGCAACCCACGAGATACGTTGACACGCCAACAACCGAATCAGGTAACCCTGTCAATCTAGTAGCCTTATACGACAAGCATATGACTGAAGATATAGTGTGTTTAGCAGTCTTTTCAGGTATATGTGTAAACGGGATAAATGTTTAAAATGTTAAATGAAAGATCCTTGGCCATAGAAATGTGCACATGACGATGAGAAGAACTTTTGTTATTACCTAGGGTTGGTAGCAATACAATGTAGGGGAGACATAAATTAAATATTTGATCAATATGCTTACCTTTTCAGCGTGTGGAATCCGCCATGACACCAAATTCCGATTGGGCACGGTGTAGGCGACGATATGATGTTCATGAGAGGACCAATTGTACCATGAAGGACAATGCCTTATTTCTGTTCAATCAATGATTTACGATCATCCGTCGAGGTTAGCTCACATTTGTGTTTCCGGCTATGCATCAGTGAAATTCAGCTCTCTGCAGAGAATATACTTCATCATATCTGTGGATATGCGTTGGCCTATTGAATGTATGATCCACTTTACATTCCGGCAGTTGATTAGTTAAGTGTGTTCATGTGTTATAATACGCAGTTATCATATACTGACATTTTCGAATCTGCGAACACGTCCGTTGTCGGTAATATTTAGTAAATGATACATGACAAGTGTCGTCTTGTTTGTATTACATGAATGTTAGACCCTCGAGCTTTTATAAAAAGCGGTCATCTTATACACGGCAAATGTTAAATTATGTTATGTTTGGTATGTACAAAATTCAGACAACTGATGCATAAACATTACCTGATTCCAGGAAATGAACAGATCAAGGAAGAGGCAAGTTAGCTTCAACAGCATAATAAATACACCAACCAGTGAAGGTTTTATTTTATCTGCTTTAGTGATTTTTGGATAAAAGCAAATAGTGGTCAATACTTCACGGGTGTGTATGTATGCCACGTTCCTCCATTACACGTGAATACCCGCTGTCTCCAGCTGTAACTAACGAATCAAGCGACACCGTGATTCCAGCAGTACTCGCGCAAACTGCAATGTTTCTCGCTTTTCATCGTGTGCAACATGTGCCATAGTCTTGTGTTATCTGATTTACATGTTGCTTTTATGTCATATAAGGGTTGAACTTTGACTTCCGTGAGTTATGCAAGGACTCATTTCATTCGCTGACTAAATATAGACGCACGTCACCATTTCAGGTTATATTGGCCCAATGTATTAGTGGTGGAGGAACAAGTGTATACAACCCGTGAAGTATTCACGAGGAATTAACGTGAAAGGGTATACAATCGGAAATTCAAAGATTTGAAGCCCGGGAGTGATACTACTGGGTCTATAATGCAATAGAATAGTGCGTGGTAGTGAAAGGAACAGTTGCATGTGTTTTCGACAGAAGCCACCGGTGGGGCAAGATACGCACACATTTTCGCGATCACCTGGTATCTGCACTAATTGCTAGTGGTTCAAAACTCTTGCTTATAGGCGAAATCGCACAATTGCTTTTGGCAGATATTTCTTATGACTATAGAAATGGTTTTGTCGCTTTTGTATGGGTTTTACTAAAGTGTTTGCTCTTGAAAGATCTACTTCACTGTGATCTGAGAGCAACATTGCAAATATACATGTAAGTAGACAAATGCACAGCAAGAATGGAAACCACTTTTCAGAAAATCGGAAGAGCACAGGTTTTTAGCATGCACGCAAATCGGATATATCCAGCATGTATACCAGATGGGTATGTTTTGTGTAGCAAGGTTTTGCTATAATATTGGCTTCACAGTTTTAAAAGGGACACTTTCTCATTTAATGGTGTATTCTTAACGTCACATGATCTATAGTCTGCACTGTTATTTTCAAGTTCAAGAATGTGCTGTACACATGAATCAAAGTATATGACAATTTATAGCTTAGTTGGGGCACGGGTGGCCTAGTGGTCTAAGGCGCCGCGATTTGAAGTGCAGAGTTGCATCCCTTGGACACGCCAGAAACCAACGGTTCGCCCCAATTATGCTTCTAGGTTTGTCAGCACCATAACTGTGCTCGTGGGTTTCACCAAAGTGGTAAACGTCTGAGACCTCCATCACTTCGGGCTTTCCTCCCACATTAAGCTGACACGCCGCGATATAAATGGAATACTGTTTAAAGCGGTCTTAAACCCAACCCACTCACTAACTCAATTATAGTGTAGTTTTGTATGATCACAAATCTGTATTAATCAACTAGCCTATTACTAATTGCATCAATGATACACAATTAATCACAACTTCTTACCTCTATGCCTTGATACAGTTCTGCAAGAGGATTTCGGTAGTTCAATATGTGAAGCCCATTTCTGGTGTCCTCCGCCCTGATATTGCTGGAAAATTGCTAAAACCATACTCACTCACTTCCGTTGTTAGGCAATGGAGGTGGACCGGCTGCTGTATTACAACAATTCAGCTTGAGTAGCGCAAATATTTCACGGAAACTCTGAATGATACTATTAAATTGAGTAGGTAGGTAGGTAGGTAGGTAGGTAGGTACGTACGTAGACGAATCTAACATCCAGAATTGTACATAAAAGGACCACCTAAATTCAGTTTATCAGTTAAATACTTCATATCTATGCACTATGACAGTATCCAAGAACTCCCAAACGGGGAAGTAAAATGAGGATATTCTAAGTGGCAAATAATTTAGCAATTGCACTGTTATATCTCAAGTTTCTTTCGTTATGTGAGAACATGGACATGGAGACCTCCGGTGTGCCGGTGTCACATGACCAATTACTGGCACTACTCTTTATCGTCAACGGCAACCTACTGATACAACTTTACTAATATTTACATGCAAGAGTCATTGCTCTAAGAAGACACAACCTGGAACCTGGCCTGGGCTCATACTTTAATACTAAAAGAACAAGCTTAGCTGATAAATATATATGCATGGACATAGCAGAACACCAAGCGTAGGTGTGTGACTATAGCACCCATAAAAATGAAATACTTTTGTATCACCAAAAAACCATCTGAAGATGCTATGAGGAATCAAACTTGTTGAGTCATACCAATTACCCAAGCAAGCATGAAACACAAGCTCCCAATCATACTACTGGATGGGAGGGTTGGAAAAAAGCTTGTTGCTGTGGCGAGCTTTGCCATGTTGCGTCGGCGACTGACTGCGAATGTGCGTGACAACGCAGTAAAGCTATGGACGACCTTGCTAGCTTCAACGGTCTAGGGGAGGTGATTCATAAAACTAAATTCATACACTGAATTTCCCACCCCATGAACTCGCGCTTTCAAATATTGTCATACCCAAAAAGTTTGTTTTTTTCCTTGAGTATGCCGTTTGACGAATTGTGTCTGTGTCAATGCATCGTGACATTCTTTCACTTTCATTTTGGACGGATGTTAACAGTTTCGAAACACCTGGTGAAAAGTAACCCAAGGCATATGAATATAGTTATTCAAATGTGTTCCCTCCATTGAGTATTTCTTCAGAGATGATAATATGACTACACCTGATGCATTGACGTGCAGAACGTGAATTAGTGTACTTGCTGATAATGATTGCAATAGCCTCGGAGCTCTTACAGATGTTATTTGTCTCAAAGCGTTGTCATATTTGCATTACAATGTTACAAAAGTAAATGTTATAATGAGGAACACACAATTCATTTTTTCTTTGAACATGTATCTTGTTGAAGATGAACTCTTTATATTTTCATGTTTCCATTTTTCGATCAAAACAATTCTAAATTTCAAATTCACATTTTGCCTGGCAGGTTACTGTGATCTTGCAAAGGTTATGGTGGAGTGGTTAGTTATATCCATTCCCTGTCAGGAATGTTGTTCAAGCAGTTTGAAAAGGAAATTATATTTAAAGCACCTTTAACTTTCAACTAATAACAACATTTCCAAACCCGGAAAGAGCATTGAATTACTTATCTTTCCAAATGTAAGGTAAAGGGCTGCAAACATCTTTACACAATGTTTTGCAAAGAAAATCCTCACCTCTTTAAAACTTTGCACAGCTCACCAAACGTTTCCCATAATTAATATGTTTCCTAAAATGCCATTAAGACTGCATCAAACAACGCGGTGAAGTTTTGGATTTTGTGTCCATAATTATTTGTAAAAGCATATGTATTTCTTTCGGTTATCTATTATCTTTTTATTCTTTTGCATTTGAGCATATGTGAACCACCAGGAGAAAAAGGACCGTTTTGGTGCTAGGATACAATTGTGCTGTGACGTCATAAAGAAAGACATTTGACGTCAACTTTCTTCCATAAAAATCGCCATGTGTGCGGACTGCACAGAAATAGGTAATGTAATGATCATGAAAAAATAATTTCAAAACATTTAAGCATACATGTCTACTTACAGTTAATCAGACATTATCTAAAAATCCAATTATTACATAAACATTTATAATTCTGAAAAAAGGATTGTGCAGAAAATGTGTCACAATGTTTGACGCCATGTATATCTTAACACGTATGAAATTGAAGGTCATGAATTATATTTTTGTGGTCCTAAAATACTGTAGTTTTAAAATATGATAAGAAGTCAAAATGCGATCTTTCATCCATAAAGTCCCTCATCGCATGGTTGGTCAGGTATGCTATTTTAAGATATGTCGATCTGGAGTAACCCCTCATGGAAGATAATAAATGTCTCATCTCAAATAAATTTATTGTATAGCCACGTATACAAGTCAACTGGACAATACATGAAGACTAACAAAGTTTCTTTCTATAGTATGCCAATTCCACTGGGCGACTGTGGGCATTATAGTTCAGTGACTGTATAATCATTTATACACAATTATCGTCCACTTTGCCGCTTACATCTGTTTGGTGGAGCACGTGTTGTAGGTATGGTTGTTGTAGTAGTTGTAGTGGTAGGAGTTGTGGTTGGGGTGTTTATTGTTGACGTTGGGCAAATATATGATTCATTGCAGGTACGGCAACATTGAATACCGTTTCGAATAGGGTTGAGGTCAGGACATAGAGATGCTTGACATGCTACACTTGGGTCATCTCCTTGAGGACATCCCTCTGAAAATGGTTAATTTAAACACATTGTTATACTGATCTAGCCATGATATAAATTACAGCCAAGTGTTATCATCTAAAAACATCTTAACCAAGTACTGTTGTCGTATTTATGACATTATTACCCCGTGAAGATCCGGGGTAGAAGTGGTCTTCAGCAACCCATGCTTGCCGTAAAAGGCGACTAAAGGGATCGGGTGGTCAGGCTCGGTGACTTAGTTGGTGCATGTCATCGATCCCAATTGCGTGCATCGATGCTCATGACATAAATCACTGGATTGCCTGGTCCAGATTCGATTATTTACAGACCGCCCTCATAAAGCTGGAATATAACATAGTGCGGCGTTAAACAACAAACCAACCAAAAATTTAATATGTTTCAGGATGTAGATAAATATATGACACATCCATTAGCGGAATAAAACGTCTTTCACCCGTAGCGTGTGTTTGTATATATTTATATATAAAAAATCCAACAGAAAATTAACAGATACAGATACAGTGTGCGGTGGAGCGTTGTCCTGTTGAAACAGCTCCATTTGGCGGTCAATGATTGGAAGAAGGTGAGGTTGAAGAATTTGATTTATGTAGCAATTTGCTGTCAAATTTCCCTGAACCACAACTAAGCCGGTGAAGAAGACATTGTGTTTAATTGCTAAACCACACTCGTCTCCAGTTTATCTAATTCCAAAGCTGTAAGGTAGCAAGCGTTGATGACTTCATTGTGTGAAACGTTAATATTACTTATCATTCCTTAAAAATGTTTCGGCCCGTGAAGATGCGGGGTAGAATAGGTCTTCAGCAACCCAAGCTTGCGGTAAAAGGCGACTAACACGATCGGGTGGTCAGGCTCGGTGACTTGGTTGACGCATGTCATCGATCCCAATTGCGTGGATCGATGCTCATTATATCAATCACTGGATTGTCTGGTCCAGACTCGATCATTTACATACCACCGTCATATAGCTGGAATATTCCTGAGTGCGGCGTAAAATTACAAACCAACCACCCAACATTATATTATTATTTCCACATTAAGCTGTGTGACAAAGTCGAGTTCATCTTAAATCAGTAGTTAAAAAAATACACCCGGTCTTATTGCTCGATTCAAATTTGTTTTTTTTTATAAAGGTGCAAGTAAAAACTCGTTCCTACCATTATGACTATACTGGTGTAGCTTCACAACTTACTCAACTCTTATTCCAAACCAGAATGTCCTATTAGTTTGGTTTATGTAATATTTGGTAAACTATTCTGAAAACACAGGAGTTTAAATAAGGCTTCCAAACAAAAGAATTACATCAATTATGACATATGTCTCAATTTCTAAGGGAAAAGAACTTTAAACGATCAATTTTGAATTAAAGATGACCACCAAGTCACTTGACCTATGCCAGTAGTTTTCTCACTGAAGATTGAGGAGGATGTTATAGGAACTACACAAGACAAATACCGTATGGTGCAAGCCAATATAAAATACGAAATAATCAGAGCATAACATGACCGCTTTATAATGACTTATTCTACCAGATTGATTCATGTGGTCGAAAATGAACTGCGTGATGGAAGTCAGAATGCTATTTCTGTAGCATGAGCGTAACAACGTTCCAGGCCGTCGATAACACTTTTCAGGAGCAAAGGCTAAAGGGTAGGACCATGTAAGAAAAAAAATAACGATAATACTGCATCGAGTTTATGTGCAGTATGTTGAGAAGATCAACAACCATGCAGAGTCCTTTGCTTGGATAAAGTCGGCTGGCCTGAAAAGTGAAACAGAAGGCTTTCTGTTTGCTGCTCAGGACCAGGAAATGTTGATTATGCAATAAATTTAATGAGACTATCCAACACATGGTCAGTGGATGCCCCGTGTTCCAAGTCAAAGTTGGCCGACTCCCAATTGTTCTCGGTTCCTTAGGTTTGATACCTCCCTATCTGTTGACTGACATTGGGAGAGTACACGGGTTTGCTATTAAGAATACAGCCCTTCGGGAAATGCAGAAGGCTGCAGTGTTGGGGAGTCTTCACATTCTCCGAAAAGTTCTGGGTGGGTTTGACTAGGCAGCGCTTCCTGGGAGAAGTCCCATTCGCTGTCTGGGCTGCGTGTGGATGGGGCTGAGCTGATGATAAGCCTAACCAGCCTGACTGCCAGGATCACCCAAACCCTCTTTGCTGCATTTTTATTTTAATCTGTACATAATAATAATAATAATAATAATAATAATAATAATAATAATTTCATCATTAAATGTTCAAGAACTTCAGAGTATTGAAAAACTCATACGAAGAATCATGTCAGACAATAGATCCATCCTCGCTCTTCCCTCAATTGCTTATATGTACCAATTATAATGGGAGGGCGTGGTTTAATTAACGTGGAGACTCTTCAGGATAGAATTTTATTCTGCACTTTTGCACACATTTACTTGTCCGATGATCCTCTTATGAAGCATGTTAAGACTCGTAATGGCAAGGCATTCCACAGTTTTCTTAAACGAACCAAGGATGTGGGACATAATCTCAATGTCAGTGTTGATTTTGTTGATGGTTCTGTACTGCTGGACAGAAATGAGAGCCAGACAGGCCAAGTGCCTCATCAACCTCTTACGACAAGCATAGTCGCCTCTAACGGCAAGGCTGGGTTTGCTGAAGACCAATTCTATCACGGGGTGAATATCGATTAAGATGACTGAACTTTAAGATGCCCCCAAAATTCATTAGACTGCCTTCGTAATACTAGTAGTATAGTGACTCGCCGGAGAGTGGAAGGTCGGGGGTTCGATCCCCAGCCGCGTCATACCAAAAGACGTTAACGGATGGAACCTGTTGTGACCCTGCTTGGCGCTCGGCATTAAGGTACTTAAACAAGGACTTGTCGGCTCTGAGTCAGTATACTGTGTCCGAGTGGGCTATTCATGTTAAACTATAAAATCAGCTTTAATCCGGACTAGTACAAGCATCCACGCACACAGACGTGCATGCATGTCACTAAATGAGTGCAATAATGATCCACACGACGTCAAACCCCATTTCACCTGACCTCAAAAATCATTTTGAATCATTATTTAAGTCTAATGTACATCCATATAGTTGAGTCGCTTTGTCAAACATCAAAAGATATACTAATGTTACCACACGTCCCCAAATCAAAATAAGTGTATCTAGATATACACATACACCTAATGACTGCACCAACATATCTACCTATCCGTTTGGCCACTTATTTGACAATAGCGTTTCCTCTTTGTTTTACTTAATGCACTTATTACATCTCCTTTGTACACAACCACAAATGAAACCTTTACTTCAAAACAAAAAAATATGTTCATAGTAACTAAACATGCCTTAAAGTTAAAAAAATATAACCATGTATATTGAATAAGTTCCGATAATGGGACAACCACCACTTGGGTGTTTGCATAGTTACGAGTCAATTTGCCTACACGTTCCTGAAAGAACCAAGAACATCTACTTCTATGCGATCGTCGTACTCACACGAATCTGAATATTCTGTTTCAAATGATGTTAAATAAATTTGGACACAGATTATACCCCAAAAGAAATCCACTTTTTCGTTTTTTTCTAGTTATCAGATCCTATCTTAACAAAAATCAACTGTATATAACTCAAGAAACATTTCTTGAGTTGACCATGTCCATTTGTGGAAGCAAGAACTATGTCTTACCAACAGTTTTTGGAGCCTCCGTGTTTGCTACACATCGTCCAGCTTCACACCACAGTCAAACAAAATATGAGGAAATCTTGGACGATACACGTACATTCATGATCACATTCATAGTATTTCTCTTTCAGCCTTCCCATTTGAATCTAACTTTTGAAAGTTATTTTAGGACAAATCATACGACAGTTCAGCGGTTTTATCTGTTTTTAGTGTCATTATGTCGACCAAAAAATCAGTATCATGCGAGATGGTATCATAAGCAAATATTACCTTCCACTTCCACATGAAGTTCTCGCAAAAGGATAGAACTCCCGACACTGTGATGGTGAAACCGGATGAAAACACAGGAGAGAGGAACACATGCTGTCAAAACAATTCTCACGTTGAGATGTTCCCCCCTAGAAAAAAACAAATCAATTCTGAGGTAGCTTCATGTATGTGTTTTCACATCCCTGAGTCTAAGACTACCCGTGGAAGAGTGCGAGGCAATGGACTGATACAAACATGCTCAAATGTATAATGAATGGTGAAATCGATTGAATTGGGCACCACTCTGGTTTTAATGTGTTGTTTCCTTTCATTTTACAATCATATCCAACTTTCTTCACAGGATGACAGCACCAATACATCTGGGTTCCTTCCTTATATATACGAGAAACAATATATTTGTCATTTCAGCTATAAGAATGACATGACCATCTTATTTGCACGAAACACAGTTCCTGAACGCGGCAAGCAAACATGCTAAGACTTGCACATGTTTTTATCATGCCGTCCACGGGGACACATCCTGGTAACTGGCGTGCGTCAATAAAGCTCACAACTACATGGTTCATCGACCAGGTACAAAGAAGTAAAATGCCTCCAAAAGGTTACATCACAGAAAATGACAAAAATGCGCGCAATAGAATCACAGAATGCAGTTGCCAGACACGTCTAAATCGAAAAGTGTGATATCCCGACTGATGGTACGATATCGGCAAACTGGTGGATTTTTGTTTGTTTGTTTGTTGTTTTACGCCGCACTCAGCAATACTCCAGCCATATGACGGCAGTCGCAAACCGGTGGTGTTAAGATTAGGATGGGTACTGAGGGGCAACTCCAAGGCTGCCACAGGAATCCAAAATTTCGACGTCAACCATACGAAACGGGTTGAGAACTGCGGGTCTGAAACCAAGACGTCCTTCTAGAGGAACGGCACACAGGCGCCTCAGACAACAGTGTGAACATCAGTTTTAGAGGTGGCTCTGGCGTTGGAAATACACGATATTTTCAGAAGAATTGAGGTTCTGTTTAAGCTTTACAGATGGTAGACAACGAATTTGGAAACGGCGTGGAGAGAGGTGCTATTCGGCAGTAGTCCAAGGGCACGATAGGAACAGTGGTGGCTGGCATCACATATGATAACATGACTTATCTGAAGATCGTGCAAGGGCACATGACCGGTCAACGTTATGTGGACCAAATGTTAGTTGCCAGTGGTCATCCTGTTTGCCCTGCGCGTAGGTCAGATCGTTGAGTTCCAGAATGACAAAACACGTACTCATGATCACAGAGCTCGTGTTGCCATCGACTGTCTGAGGCAGCAAGGTGTCACAACATTGCACTGGCCAACCAAATCTCCAGACATGTCACCGATTGATGTTTGGGATGTTCTGGGCCGAAGGGTCTTAACTGAGCGTTCCCAGAATTTGCAACACTTCCTTGGGTAGACCTTACAAAAGAAAAATAACATTGGATACCAGGGAAGACAAAACAATGCTTCATATCCAGTATGCTCAGAAGATGATCACGGGGCATGGACGAGATATTGACTTCACTATGAAGATTGAATTCCACAACGTCATTTCCTTACACAATTGTTTCTGAACAAATTTGGGTGTTCCCTATAATATTGTTTCTAGTGTGTTCAGCATTGTCTACGTTGCTGACATTAGGAGCACACGATGGTACAGCACATCTTATTCACAGTGGATACAGGTAACATTGTGAATATCAGTGTCTTTTGAAATAAAACGTGCCTGGAAGGTTTGCATGTTCACTTAACTAATGTTAATATAATTGATAAAAAAAGACACGAGTGTGGTAGTATATTTGATATTCAATATAATTTTGAATCAATAATTAAGAACTTATATGCTGGCATTTGATAATCGTGTTTGAGACATCTTGAAATCAAACACACAATATGCTCTGGTAGACATGTCATCACAGAGAAATTTACCCTGCAAAACTTTGAATTTGAACCCAAGAACAACCGACACTGTGCATCAGCATCAAATAGCTGCCGAGATGGTCCAAGGTCTAGGGTGGAGATGTTGGAATCTTGAAGAGTACATGGAGAAAGCCTGAAACCATAATGTAATCATTAAGACGACTGGGATGTAAACCAGTTTGTTTATTAAAAATAACTAAGTAGCTTTAATATACCATCATTTAAACTCAACGTCATAACATTTTATGCCCACTTTTGTCAGAACTGCAGCACGTATCAATATCCCCTGCACTGACTAGCACAGATAGACTGATCAATAACATATTTGAACCAAAAGTGTCACTTCTGTAAGTATCAATATCATTTGCATTGAGTGACACATATAAATCAATTTAAATACACTATGAAACACAATGTGACCCTGCTTATGTATCAATATCACATGGCGCAGTTAGACCCCATGAACACAATATGAACGAGTGACAGTTACACCATATCGATATTACTCCAAACAAAGATATAACACATCATTGAAACTTGACATACGCCAGAGTGATTTGGAACTTGGCAATACTGCACGGTGAAAATCGAAACAGGTTAACTAGCAACGAATAAGGTATCTGGCTTGACATGACAGCAAATGCGGCCATTATATATAAATCTGTATCCACACAGCCCTCGTCGGTATCGTGTAAAGCTCCAATGCTGAAATAAAGATAAAACTTTGTCAGATGTCCAAATTGCCCAATCGGCCAATGATCTGTGAAAAGAAAATCAAAATGATGGCAGCAACTGTTCAAAGCTGATGACGGGCAATGTACATCAATTTCATCTTAAGGCGTCTGCATGTCTCAACAACCAGGTTCCTTAGAGGTATATTATATTCAATTTCACGGGACACATTTTGCTTACAACTAAGTTTTTCAGTCACAAGCCTGCTATCTTTGCAGAAAGTTGACAGTTGACATTCAGAGAAATTGGCTAAATATGATACGTCGCTTGTCAACATTATGATACAACATTCTATGACCTTCACATGCAGTTTCCACGACTCCTGACTCACCGGAAGTTACGTTTTTAACGAAAACTGTGGAAATTGCGGGTGTCAATGGTAGAGCAGACATGCTTACCCTTTTCGCGAACACCTGGCGTCATCACTGACTTTTAGTGGTCCATTCATATATTTTTCATCGCTATTTTGCCGGTTTCGCTCTGTAAATATGTTTCAGCAGACATTTCCGATTGCTTTTCTGGCAGACATTTTGAATTTGTTGAACAATTTTGTTGTTGCAAAAATACAAAAAATAATAATTTCGGATTGCAAAACTGCCATTTTCAGATAAATAAATGTATGTTTTGAAAAATGTGACCGAGAAAATATTTTGTCTATAAGTAAATAGCGTCCATTCGTTGTTGTGTGCCTAACAGTCCCCTATTATCGTTTCTGCAAGGAATTGTTATATATTTATGTGTACATGTTAACTTTGCGTTACTGTATTAAAATGTCGCCATATATATATATGGGCTTGTATTCCATCTGCTTGTCAACGATGACTGTTGGCAGGATGTGCCCTCAGATCTAAGGAAATTGAGATGGAACTAACTTTATGGATATCTGAACTAGAAATTCCGCACGTAAACCAACAGCGTTTGTCAATACAATCATGCGGTTGATATTTACCAATTACAAATGTGTTTTTGTATGGAGTATAAGATCTTATATTATTCATACGACATTGACCTCATATTGATTAATGTCAACTCATATTGATTAATGTCAAAGGAACCTCCGATAACTCATGACATGTGAAAAGAAAATGTTTAGACGACTGTACCTCCTCCAGACGGTATAACGGTCTGGGTAATAACAAAGGAGAAAAAGAGGCAAAGACAGCTATTGAAATGGTAGTTAAAAAAACTTCTGCCATGATTGAATAGTTACAAAACATGTCATATGGATAATCAGTGTCTGTATTTCAATTTGAGAATGCATTAAATGTTCATCAGAAAATAAATTTAAAAACAGGGTACAAATTTCAAAAACTATACAGTTAGCGGTAATATTTTCATGGTGTATATATGCAAAGTAGCTAAGAAGCTTTGTCAGCAAAAACAAATGGGACCGTAACGATGCACATTTAACGAAACATGAACATTCCCCACTTGATATTTTAAGGAGACAATCATCCATCAAAGGAAATAAATTGTTGCCTAACTAAAACATATTTAGTAGAGTCAAATGATAAATCAATGAGGTGAGGTGAAATGGGGTTTGACGTCGCGTTCAACATTATAACACTTATATAGCGACGTGCATGTAAGTGTGTGTGTTTTTGTGAGTGTGTTTTTGTGAGTGTGTTTTTGTGAGTGTGTGTGTGTGTGTGATGGTGTGTGTGTGTGTGTGTGTGTGTGTGTGTGTGAGTGAGTGAGTGAGTGAGTGAGTGAGTTAGTGAGTGAGTGAGTGAGTGTGTGTGTGTGTGTGTGTGTGTGTGTGGCTACTTTTGATGTTTGACAAAGCGACTCAACTATATGGATGTACACTAGACTTTAATAATGATTCAAAATTATTTTTGAGGTCAGGTGAAATAGGGTTCGACGTCGTGTGGATCATTATTGCACTCATTTAGTGACTCTGTGTGAGTGGATGCTTGTACTAGTCCGGATTAAAGCTGATTTTATAGTTTAACATGAATATCCCATTCAGACAGAGCATACTGACTCAGAGCCGACCAGTCCTTGTTTGAGCCCCTTAATGCCGAGCGCCAGGCAGTGTAACAACAGGTACCATCAACGTCTTTCGGTAAAACGCGGCAGGGGATCGAACCCCTTACCTTCCACTCTCGGGGTAGACGCTCTACCACTAGACCACGGATGCGGTCAGTTGATTTTTGAGTTGTTGTGGTGCATACGAGCAGAAAATAGTATTTTACATATATTTGTTTTTATCATTTTACATGTAACATGTAACTATTGTCCGTTTCCAGCTGTAAATTTACACCATCCCATCAATAACTGGCATGTGTGTAATATGGTGAAGGACACCGTGTTCAAAATCAGTAAACCTATATGGTTGCACTGGATTGTCTAGTCAAGACTCGATTGTTTATAGGTTACGGCTGTGGAGCTCTTTCTTGCGATTTGTGTGAGTGGCGGGTGCTTCCGGGGAAGCAGGACATGCTTACCAGTTTCGCGAACATCCGGTGTCACCACTGACTTCCAGGAATCCATTCATATTGTTTTCACCACTATTTTGCATTTTACCCAAATGGAATCAGTTATTCGAGACTTATTATTCTCTAACGTTGGTGGTATATATTATCTAATCTGTACCGTGCACTGCGTGAGGGATATCTCAATGATATCCTTCTTCAATAAACAAATATGTCTTGGGGTTCTGTGACCACAACGTGTATTTATACGTTATACGTAAATGTAGTATTGTAAATATACAATAATGTACATATTTTATTCTTTATAGAGGCGAATTATGTATTTCACACCAAATACTAAGTAGTTTTCTGACCTGACCTCATGATATAATTCTAAGCCTAAGACTTGTTCTAAGATTGCCTGTGTTTCCCACAGGAGTTAGATGTGCATGCATCATGGCCAGTATGCATGTCATGTATTGTGGGAGAATGCATCTTTAAACATTTTGTATTTGCTTACCGAGAAGTCGTGATCCAGCTGAAGGGCCCCACGTGTCGTACCTACAAAAAAACTCATATTAGTATATAACGTTTAATTATCATAATGCATACTAAGATCTCATATAACTTACATTAGGTACTAAAAGGCACAAGGGGCATGGCAATTTGTGTCACCGGTTCCCAAAAGGGGACACTGGATAGGAATAACCCGAATAATTCATTTGTGATTATACATCAAGCCTATGACGTGTGTGATCTACCCATCTGTCTACCACAGAAGTGCATGGATGCAGAGAACAAGTTTATCCTCAAAGGTTTTTACAATGATAAAGTCCAGGTTGCACTCTATTCTTATAAACAGTAAGAATGAGTTTTCAAATATACTGCTGAGCAAATTTAGGAAAAGTAGGCGCGAATATAGCGTTTTGAGACAGTGAACGTTCAGTGTGCAATGGAAAATTATATTTCAATTGAACAGGAGATTAGGGTGGGACACACTCTACTTGTATTCGTCGATGTGCGACGTCGATTGTACTGGAGCCCACGGGCAAACTTTCCACCCCTCCGGTTGTTATCCACTACACAGATTATGCAGATCCGCAGGTTTAATTGTCAAGCCTCCTTCACTGATTATAACTGTTACAATGTGATATTACGTCAGGAGAAAGGATTTTAATCAAATCAATCTGCCTCAGGTGAAAAAAAATATGCAATGTTCACACTGATTGTTGATTAACGCCTCACTAATCAGTATTCAAATTAAGTAGAGGCGGTCTGTAATCAATCGGTTCGAGACCAACCAAACCAGTGATTGATGTTATGAACGTTAGTTTGCGTTAGTTTATTCCTGTACCATAAACGGCCACTAACACCATACTCATGTCAATATAAACATTGTACCCATACAGTGGTCCTTTACCATTGTTTACATTATGTACCGGAGGTATCTTAAATTTAAAATGGGACCAAGGTCATTTGTATATTTACCGAAAGTGACATGGCAGTTGTTTTTAAAGAAGATGAGCGATGCTTAGGTTGTTTTCATTTCTATAGCATCTGAATGAAAATTGTTCAGGTGTTAAGGGTTAATTTCATCTTGACCGCCTCCGTGGCCTCGTGGTAGAGCGTCTTCCTCGAGAGCGCAAGGTCGGGGGTTCGATCCCAGACAGCGTCAGACTAAAGAAGTTAAAACATGGCACTTGTTGCTTCCCTGCCTGGCACTTAGCATTAAGGGTCTGAAACAAGGCCTGGTCCGCTCGGAGTCAGTGTTTGAAATAGGCAAACGAGTCGGTGTTTTCCGATAAATAAGTATCCCGTCCGCACTTGGCTAGTAAATAGACAGCTCATAGTAGGAAGTCCTCGAATCGCCCTCAACTCGCTCGGATATAAGAAAACTATAGACTACCAGAAACACCAAGCACACACAAAGCTTCCCTGTGTCCCACTACTAACCAGGTGAGGGAAGTCACTCTATCTAACACTTCTGGTGCAGGTAGTGGACGAGATATATTGTATGAGAGCTTCATTCAATTCTCTCAAACATAAAACTTCCAGAAACAGTCACTTTCACCCTTCCGTCTTTAACAAAACTGCTACCAAACAATATGATGATATCATACAGGATACCTTATCACTTGCAATTAAAGGACATCTAAACAAGTTAAGGTGGACAACAAATAGCGTTTCAAATATCAATTGAAATTTGAGAAAGAATCGCATGTATTCCGAATGGCAAAGAAACCTCAGTGAAGGAGGAGTCGCATCCCAACGTGTTTTCAGGATCAGACGCAAAGGAGAAGTTTACAAAGAATGGCTCAGCAAGTACGAGCCAGTATTCCAACGCAAATTGTGGATCAATAATATCCCAGGTGAACCGAGGGAAGAGACAGATATATGCAAAGAGTTGGCCGTCAAGAGGTCCCAAAACGGAGAAAAAAGACTTAGGAGATGTGAATGGGCGAATGCATGGAATTTGCATTTCCGGAGGACTCTTCGCCTGCGTTTCAGGACTTTCTTTTAAATTAAAATTATGTAAAGTAGACACCGAAGCGATAAAGTCAGCGGAAGTAGGAAGTTTATACACATAAGTGTGTCTCACTCGTAAATTCATGTATATGCATGTATTTTGAAAGAGATTTATAATCTCTTTACACTTAGATAATATAATATATGTAAAATTCTATTTGGTTCTTACATCAGTTAGCAGATTATTGTACAGTATAACAACTAATATATGAATTACATCTGTTCAGAATGTAAAACGGTTTGTACTACAGTGATGTTGATGACTTCATTGTGTGAAACGTTAATATTACTTATCATTCCTTAAAAATGTTTCGGCCCGTGAAGATGCGGGGTAGAATAGGTCTTCAGCAACCCAAGCTTGCGGTAAAAGGCGACTAACACGATCGGGTGGTCAGGCTCGGTGACTTAGTTGGTGCATGTCATCGATCCCAATTGCGTGCATCGATGCTCATGACATAAATCACTGGATTGCCTGGTCCAGATTCGATTATTTACAGACCGCCCTCATAAAGCTGGAATATAACATAGTGCGGCGTTAAACAACAAACCAACCAAAAATTTAATATGTTTCAGGATGTAGATAAATATATGACACATCCATTAGCGGAATAAAACGTCTTTCACCCGTAGCGTGTGTTTGTATATATTTATATATAAAAAATCCAACAGAAAATTAACAGATACAGATACAGTGTGCGGTGGAGCGTTGTCCTGTTGAAACAGCTCCATTTGGCGGTCAATGATTGGAAGAAGGTGAGGTTGAAGAATTTGATTTATGTAGCAATTTGCTGTCAAATTTCCCTGAACCACAACTAAGCCGGTGAAGAAGACATTGTGTTTAATTGCTAAACCACACTCGTCTCCAGTTTATCTAATTCCAAAGCTGTAAGGTAGCAAGCGTCGGTGTCGATGGATTTTTTGTAAAACAGGGACGATAACTGGTCTTCTGGGTCAGATTCCAGCCTCGCGAAGATGGTTCCTGACAGTCTGGTCCGATATCCTCCTTAAACCAGGGATGCATCCTGCAGTCTCCGTATACGTAGCTGTGGCATTGCGATGACGTTGGTGGAACAGTCGAATGTGGCGATCCTGTGCAGGCGTGGTAACTCTTAGTCCGCCGGTCCTCGGACGGTCTGCAGTGGCATTGGACTGTGTGCTGTGTGCAAATGGTGCTATGGTGGACGTTGAAGTGGCGTGCAACAGAAGACTGCGATTCCCCTCTTTCAATACAATGTACGTCCTATGGCGATGTTCCGATCGATTTTTGAACAAGTGTAAAAAGACCGTTTAAGACATTGCAAATCGGCAACGGCTGCGTTTCGACGCATCGTTTGTCGAATATCAGGCCACCAACATTTTCGAATAACATATATCCAATTTATATACCAGATATTTTGTATAGTCAGTTTCAATGAACTACATATAACCTTGCGTTTGTGTTTGTGAGAATTATGCAACAATTTGGAAATATAGATTTCTCACCGTACCGTTATGTGTCGCCGAAGCTGAGGTCGACAATTAAACATTCTCAAATCAAAATATGCGTTTTCGAACCCCGCCTGCCCCACATGTTTTCTGACTAAACTTAAATTCTTTCACTTGTTAAAATGTAACAAATGTCTATTACTTATCTCAATTAAATGAAATGATGGTTCAAAATAATTTATAACTTACACATAAGTGTCCATCCCTGAACAATAATGCAACGTTTAAAAATGGAATAATCTACGCAGGCGCAGAAATGGTTATGCTCGTTTTCAAACTCCAATGGTCTCTTGTCAGCTCCAAGGCTTCTAAAATCAAAGTTCAAAAATCTACCAGATGAATCCTTCAAACTGTATCTGCATAAATGTCGACGTCGGGTGTCAGATCGTCTCTCTAAGACTGCAGAAAGACACGAAAACCAGGAAATCACCGGTCAAGAAAGTCAGACCAGCCTGATCATCCTCACCAGCAGGCCAGGATACTAGGGATCCCACTGGTCCCATGACCTCGTTAGACGATGAGGGAGTCTCTGACTCTTTTCTCACAGACGACATGTCTAAGGTCTCCACGAATCCACCCTCAAAGCCGAACCTACCGTCCACATCCGGAGACTCTCGTTAGACACGTGTGGATGACCGGCTTACGTCAGCCAACGTGTGTCGGGTACGAACCCAATCGAGGTTCGTACTTTCGACTTGTCGTGTTCTACGACTAACATGGAGCTCGCTCCTGTTATTCCTTAGGAGAGTACACACAGTACTGGTACCTCGGTCAACCCTACAAGTTTGGTCTGTTGTTTGAAATCTCCCATCGATCCACTTAAGACCAGGAGTCGTATGACGACTCATCGGATCAAGGTTCACGAACCTCCCATTCCCATTCCCGAGAGGATTCACAAGACCATAGACATTCACCCCTGGATCAACTAGCATGTTCGCTTTAAGCTGGACCATCCTTAATGACCCATATGTGTCTCGTCTCCTACAAACAGATTATCCTCTACCTCTTGCCACGACACCTCCGACGACATGCAAACCGTCTCAACATCTGTATCCAGCCAAACAACTTCCAGTTCTCATAGACGCCATAAGCGCATTACTTGTAAAGAACACAATTTAGTGTCTTGGAACTCGGCCAATGACACCAGGGTTCTATTCTCCAATTTTTCTGGTTCCCAAGAAAGACAGTCCTCAACTACGTCTCATCTTCAACATGAAAACCTTTAACAAACTATACCTAGAGACTCCTCCAACTTTCGCATGACATCAATCGCTACTACTACTACTACTACTTATTCATCCCGGCGACTTCATGATCAGTCTAGATATACAAGACGCGTACATACACGTCCCTACCCTGCCAGAGCACCGTCATTTTCTTCGGTTTGTGTTCCTAGGCCAACACTACCAATCGCTAGTGCTCCCATTTATAATTTCTTCTAACCCGTGGCTATTTAGTCGCCTCACAAAACCCATCGTTAAGTTCCTACACACTCGAGGCATTGTCTTCGAAACCTACATCGACGACTGCATTCAAGCCAACAAGGATTGAGACACTCTACTTCGTCACCCTGATTTCTCTCAACGCCTACTTCACAAACATGGTTGGGTCATCAACACAAAGAAGTCCGAAACGATTCTACAATCTACAACCACATCTCAGATGGTGGTTAACTCCATCAAATACCTGCGAAGGAGTCTCCTTACATCCATTCACCCCAACCCTCCACCTGTTCGTCGACGCCTCAACCATGGGATTGGAAGCTCATTGCCAAGACCTATAAGTGGCAGGGCGGTGGTCACGAGAAGAAAGCCAGCTTCACATCAACGATCTAGAATTCAAAGCAGTGATTCTGGCAGTGTATAATTGGTCGACACTCCCTTAGTCCACCACACTAATGATTCAGTCAGACAACTGTCGTGTACAAGATGGGATCCATCAAGTCAACATCACTGCTATCTCTAGAGCTCGACTTCTTCAAACTGATTGACTCACTCAATATTAAAGTTCGAGCAAAACATATTCCCGTCATCGCCAAAGTCATAACCACTCGCTGTCCCAACCCGACAAACCATCTGCCACGGAATGGTGACTACATCCCATGATTTTTCAGTGGATTTGCCAGTTATTTCTATGCCCCGACGTTGACCTCTTTGCAACCCGCTTCAATACTCAGCTATCCTGGTTCGTATCTCTTATCTCAGACCCCCTAGCCTGGGTCCATGATGTGTTAGCAATACCATGCGAAGGACTACATGCTTACACTTTTCCCCCAACCGGGATTCTACATCAGGTTCTACAGAAGATATCAACGACCAATCGCCTCACTCTACTTTTAGTTGCGCCCCACTGGCCAACACGCAGTTGGTTCATAACGCTCACTTGTCTTGCAGACAGGGAATTTTACCATCTATCTCTAAGGGAGGATCTTCTGCATCAACCACACTCTCAGCTCCGTCTTCCGTCGCCAACAACCCTCAATCTATGCGTTGCCGCATTTACAGAAATCATTGATAGGTAAGGGTTATTCTGAATGAGTGAGGGCTCACAGATCATCTACGAAAGCCATATATATGACCATAAACGGAAGGCATTTGAATTGTACAGTCATTCACATGACATTTCTACTCCTGCCACGGTATGCCCACAACAAATTGCTGAATACCTTCACTATCTTCGATCATCTTGTAAAACAATCATTGATCAGATCGTACAAGTTGGTGGATCAAACATCACGTTTTCGACCACCAATCTGGGATCTAAACATCATACTTTGCCATCTAACTTTGGCCGAGTACGAACCTCTCGCCTAGAAAGATTTCGAACACATTTCTTTGAAGACAATTTTCCTTCTGGCTCTTGCAACGTCGGCTTGAGTGAATGAAATTCAAGCTTTAGACATCAACAGAGTGCGTTTCGAACGAACCACACATGGGAAAGTATTTTTGGTACTACGATGGGATTTCATTGTCAAAAATCAACTTCCTAGTCAACCCGATCGACTATTCAGCATAACACCATTGACCGCCCTCTTAAACCCTGACGAAGACACATCGATATGTCCAATACATGCACTTCGAATCTATCTGGAAGCGGGTAAACTACATCGTTGATTACGCAAGAGCTTATTCATCGCGCACTCTGCGGCAGCTACTACGGAAGTATCCGGTACCACAATATCGTTTTGGATACGCTCAGTGATCCTTCAAACCTACACCTTCGCTGGCCTACCTGTCCCAGTCGCATCTAATCCTCACGAAACCCGCTGCTTCATAGTAATTGCTCCTTGACCGCAATTATGGAGGGATGTGTTCGGAAATCCGATACCGTGTTCGCATCCCATTACCTCCGAGACATTTCAGTGACGGACGTTCAAAGCCCTCACCAGTTTGGACCCTTGGTACTCTCACAACAGATCTCCAAGACACATCTGTGCAGATAGGGAGTACAACCAGTTTTTCGTTACATTACATCCATCTCTATTCATAATAAACATTTGTCATAATTATTTGATTTTATTGTATTCATTTAGGCTTCCCAGACTGAGTATTCGGTAGGAGGATATAATCACTCATCTGTAGAGACCTTGGTCTTCAACTTGAAGTCTTCATTAAATGCGGCCGATTTCAGTGTCCTGATCCCTTATTTCACACACCTCTACTTTAGGTATGTGCGTTGAGTAACGGATCGATGATCCTTTTGTGGATATTGTTATCTTTTTTTACCCATCGATTCAATCACTTACATGATTGAGGGTTTGATGAAGCGATAAAAGAGATGCCGAGCGGGTCAAACCTATCGTCCTCTGGAGATAGGATCACCCTGTCTTGTAGATTCGACGACTGGATGCATACTCTCTCGAATATAAGTCGTACTCGTTCGTTTTAGACCTACGATTACGCTTCCTTACGTTTGAACATGTTACACATATTGTACCCTACTTAATGTGTTTCAATTGTTCGTGTATCTGATCTCAACATTCTTTGAGAGTGTTCTTCTTATCCTGTCTACGAGTTTGTTTTTTGTTTGTTTGTTTTTTGTGTCTTATGACACTTAACTGTGTTTCTGAATTAAGTATTGTACCACTGTTAAGTTCCAGCTTCCTCATTAATATCCTACGGTTGTGACAAGGGAGTTGCGCCCTACCATCCAACCGTGGGATAAAATGTAAAGGGTGAGATAGGATAAGTTTAAAAAATTGAAACTTTTATTACAAAATAAGATAGTATACTTATATAGTATTACTTATACTATCTCACACGTTATATGCCCACCCATCCATCCTGCATCGCATTTTCTTAGTCTATATGCTCTTGAAAGAGAATGAGTTGGCTTGGATAGACACGTGATCAGTGCAAGAAGGTCAACCAGCATGCATAGCGCGCAAGACCCAGATCTGGGAGCTGACTTTTGCGATGTGAGGTATGACAGGGTTAATTAACTTTAGAAGCTTTTATTTCAGACACGTTTCCACTCAGAATCGAAAGAAGAAAGAGAAATGCATACGTGTGAGATAGGCTAAGTATAAAAATATACCATTTATAATAAAATGTTCAACTTTCATCATTACTTTACAAATTACAGCTGTACAGAGTTGCGGCTCAGAGACGTAGCGGAAAACTATGATCGAGGGTTCGAATCCCAGCACGAATATACGCCCGGGTACAATAATTTAAATGGTCAAAATGTCACACTGTCGCATTTTCGCGCTTCGGCTAATTTTGACACTTTTTACTTTTTGTTGTTGTAAAGGTGACAACGCGACAATGTCACTTCTAAGATTCTATATTTATGCAATGCCACAGCATGCTGAAATCAATATCCGTGGGTATGTAAGTAACGTCACGCTGCAACAGGATAATGGTTGCTCTTAAAAGACTTTTGAGGCAGCATAACATTGCTGCACAACCATGGCTAGCTGTTTCACCAGACCTCTCCCATAAAACATTTCATGGATGAGATGGTAGGAGACACCTGCGACAGGACCAGCCGGTAACACAAGCTCAACTGGCCAAGCCTGCAGTCTTTGCAACAGCGTCCCTGGGCCACTTTTCAATCACTTTTCAATTGACATTGTTAATCGTAAATCGACTTTTAGCAGATATTTCTTGTGGTAAGGATTTTGTCGCTTTTATTTAAAGATGTCCCTTTGGAGCTTGTTTTCAGAATTCCATTTTTCAAAATTTCAAGTTCACATATGCCTGTGTTCTGAAAAGACTGTGGTGCAGAGTCTTGTTATATCTGTTTCCTGACAGATGTCCAAGCAGTTTGTAAGGAAACCACCTTTCAACTTATAGAAAAATGCACGATTTCCGGGTCATGATATCCAAGCAAACGTCAAAAGGATAATATTTTCAAATGTAAAATAAGGGGCTGCAATGTTTCCAAGAAGAGCGTCACCTCTTCAAAACTTTCCACAACTCATCAAATACTTCCATAACTTTCTGAACTTTCCAAAGGTTCTGAAACATGGCATTTTCGCTTGGAATTCACAAATGTCAAAACGTGGCATGTTTCAAAAGAGAACCATTGACATGGCTTTGAACAACACAGAATCTTTGTAAAAGCAGATGTACCAATAACTGGGTATTTCAGTTACGAATGTAATTATTTATGAATACAGTTCTTTTGCATTTGATTATGTTATTTCAAGATATGCTGATACTGACTAGCACCTCATGGAAAAAAATACATGTTTTATCGCAATAATTTTTATTGTATGTCCATATTACATTACACATTAGGACACTTTATTTGGACAAACATTTTTTCTTGGCATAATAAGCAAATTCCACTTTGTTCGGTAGTTGATTACTTGTATGATCATTTACAGTAATCATGGTCCAGATGGCCGCTTACATTTGGACAATCTGTTTGGTATGTTGGGAATTGTAATAGTCGTAGAACGAGGTGAATGTGTGGTTGTTGTAGTAGAGGTTGTGGTAGTTGTGGTGGTGGTAGAGATTGTTGTAGATGTAGTTGTTGTGGTGATAGGGGTGGTAGTGGTGGAACTTGTAGTAGTGGAAGGGGTTGTGGTAGTGGTGGGGGTTGTAGTAGTAGTGGAAGGGGTTGTGGTAGTGGTAGTTGTAGTTGTAGTAGTGGTAGGTGTTGTAAAGGGGCATATATATGGTTCATTACAGGTCTGGCAACACAGGACACCTCTTACAATGGGGGTGAAGCCCGGACAAAAAGCGGCTTGACAAGGAACTATTGGGTCATCACCTTGAGGACATCCCTCTGAAAATGATCAAATTAACAAATAAGTACACAGGTGTGGCCATGATATGAATTACAGCCAAGTATTATCATCATAAAACGTCTTACCCAAGAACTATTGCTTTCTTTACGACATGATATAATAATGTCAATATTAGCTTTGTTACAATATCACTTGAACATACCTGATCTTCCGTCTTAAAACAGAATGTAGTTGTAAATACATCTCGTCTTATTACACAATTCATGTTTGTAAAAAATAATGTTATTGTGACATATGCCAGCGGTAAAAAGTAACGGTGCTTCGTATACAGTGGTGTAAATGTTGTTATTGCAAAAAAATCAACTTACTTTTTTATCATTCGTCTGATCAATGTTTTATCATAACAAATACCTGGTAACAGGAGACAGAGCGGCACGTCCTAAAAGAGGGATGGTGTAACAACTGAATTAACAAAGTCAATCTTGGGTGTGACCACCAGTTGCGTTGATACAGGCGAGGCGGTGCATTGTAGACACTAGATGATTGAAAAGAGCCTTGGGGATGTTGTTCCACATGACAACCAAAGATTGGCTCAACTGAGCTTGTGCTACCGGCTGGTTCTGGTCCTGTCGTAGGCGTCTCTATCTGACCCCAGAAATGTTTTATGGGAGAGGTCTGAGAAACTGCTAGCCATGGTTGTACAGCAAATTTATGCTGCCTCAAAAGTCTTTTACAACACATGGAACGTAAGAGCAGACATTATCCTGTTGCAGTGTGACGTTACTTCCCTGCATTTGCACAAAGGGATTTCGAACCATGACGTCCCGGTGGCGTACGTCATTCCAGTTGCCCTTAACAATGATGAGTTGCCACCATATACCACCCACAAACTGACGCGGTGAATAACACAAGAGTTGCTAAAACGTTCTCCTGGCCGCCTATAGACCATTGCACGAACCTGAAGGAAACCTGGAATCATCTGTGAACTGTACACTGTCCCAGTCTTGTCTTCTTGACATCAGATGCTGTCTACACCAAGCTAAGCTTTCCCGACTGTGACTCGGAAGCAAAATTAGGCGTATCGTTGGATTGATGTTTGGCTCCCTCAACCGGTTGTGTACGGTCGTGCCACCTAGTGGTCCAAAACCCAGGAATTGCCCTAGCTGTTAATGTGGCAGTTTGGTTTCGATTCAGTAGATGTACCAACCGAATATGGTTGTCTTACTGACTTGATTTCACACGTGGAAGACCGCCCCAGGCAAATCACGAGTGTTGCCCTGGTCTAGATAATGTTTTCATGAATATGTATTGAAAAGGCATTCTTTATTTTAGAATAAATTCATTTTTAATGAACTATATATGAAACACCGTTACTTTTTATCGTTATGCATGTAAAAACACTTCCTATCATTAAGGGTGTACTGATATAATTCACCAATAAGTTATTCAACTCTTATTCCAAATCAGAATGTCATATTGGTTAAGTATACTTGGTGACACCGTTTGGTGATTTGTTTCTTCTAAAAACACCTCTTATTACAGGAGACACATGAGCAAAGGAATCATATCATTTACATGGATGACACATGTTGCTATTTCAAAAGGAGAAGAACTTAAACGATTAACAATATATAAACAACCAGCTTTGAACTTAATATGGCCATCAGGTTACTTTACCTGAGATAAATATAGGGTTCAAGCCACATGATCATGACTTTGGTCCCTAAAATAATCAGTGCACAACATACCAACATTGTGAGGAATAATAATACCAAGTTGATTCACAAGGTAGAAAATGAGTGTAACCATGAAAAAGGCTACGGCAGGGAGAGGGTTAAAGGCTACGTCTGAAACACATAAGCACAGGCATCCTTTCACACCGTTGACACTGACGTCAGTTCGATAACACGCGGTCATTCTGACCACTAGATTCTCAGTTTTGTCAGCTCTTATAAAAAATCATTGGGTGTTTATGACATATCTGGATCCAACTGGTTAGAATTGTTTGTAATACTGACTGGTGTTAAAGGTATATACAAGTCGGCTGACGTTGCTGAGTGCGACAGAAGCAGGTATTATACGCTTATAGTCCTAGCCACTTGAAATAGAAACACGAAATGTGTGCTAATACTTCTGTATTACATACACATGTAAGTGCAAACAAACGATGAGGAATATTACTTACAACAATAATGACACAAAATGCAAAGTGCGCTTTTCAAGAAATATCTATTTTGTTAGCAATAAAGATCGTCATTGAGTTTTGATCATGTGTTTACAGTCCGACTGAGGGTCGGCAGCTAGGTACCTGCGAGCGGCTATATTCAGCAGTGAGTGCGGCGTATGTACATTACCAGTACGACCTGAAAGGAAAACCCCGCGCAGATGTAGTATTTAAAGCTAAATATAACCTCCAGTAACCTGACTGCCGACTCTGACCCGGATTGTAACCACGTGATCAAAACTCAAAGATGATGTTTATGGCATAAATCCATAAAAACAAATAACAGTACGCAGTTAGTCAGGTTGTTTCTGATTACTAAGTGACACATTTATAAATAAACAACCCATGAATCATCGAAAATTCCGCAACCTGCTGTCAGGGAACACGCCAGTTTGTAAAAAGAGGTCACAGGTAGTGATGTCATACAACATTTTTGTACGCACATGGATTTTTCGTACCATTTACATATTTTTATCGCAGTGGATCACACTGTTGAATGTTTATCAATGTTAAATATCATATCATACGTAGATCTAGGCCACAAAGTGGATGAACCTTTGTAATTTGATAGCTAGTACTCATCTTGTTCAATTGAGATACACGACCAACCTGACTTATTTGTACTCTATTCTAGACATTGTGTACACCATAAAAACATATTATGCTGTGCCTGAACAGCGTTGAAGTCTGTCTTACAAATAAAGATTTTATCGGGTGAGATATATAAAAATCACAACACCAATATTCGTCCTTCTCCGACGACGTTAAAAACACTAACACTGCATGAATTTGTGCATTTCCGTGTATGCCCTCATGTTTGGATTAATGTGTGGAATTGTTGGATTCTATGGCCACAGGCGGCATCACCTTCGGAAAATAATATTGACATGTGCACACTACACTACATTTCATAAGTAACTTCCCCTATTTTCGCGAAAATTTCTCGCCACTATTGCGGCACTAACGCGGAATTATCGCGCCACCTTTGAGCCATTAACGCTAAACTATTGCGCCACTTTCGAGACACTTTCGCGCCATTTTCGCGATAACATTTTGCAAGATCGCGGCACTTTCGCGGCACTTTCGCGGCACTTTCGCGGCACTTTCACGGCACTATCGCGCCACTTTCACGCCACTATCGCGACACTTTCACGCCACTATCGCGACACTTTCACGCCACTATCGCGACACTTTCGAGACAGAATAGTCACGCTATCTTGTGACAGTTGTGCTAAATGTACGGTACAATATATTGTATTACTTTTTTCCTTGACTGATTTTGAGTTACGTTTTCCATGGCATGCTACTCTGCATTATTTAAGATCATAGTGTAAAGCTTCTTTTCCTTTTACCAATACCGATATCTATACTTTATTTAGACTTCAAATGTTAGGTGATCTTGTGGTCATGACTCCAATCACAAATACTCGTACACACATTAGCTGAGGTGATTTTCACGGCAACAAATAAGATAGCACAGAATCAAACACTATCATGTGTCGGCCAAAATGACCGTCAGGAAACCTCATAACCAACTAATGTTTTGTGCATGTCTAGTATCCCATAATGTTTCGTGATAAGTTTCATTCTGAATATAATGTGAAATAGTCTGGACAAAATCGTTTGGTTATTAAAGATTTCCTATGGTAAACGAAGTCATTCACAAATATTACGTCGTTAGGTATTTGTATTACACAGTTCTTGATGTGTGGACGACTATTAACATTGTAAAAGAAAACGCTTTTTATTGGAAACAAAATAAACAAAACCATTTCCATAATTTACTTCTTTTCCATTCTATTCCGACTATATCATAAGCATGTGTTCATGAATCATACTCATGAATCAGGTTAGAGCGTATCCACCACAAACACATGCAAATGCAAGTCAGGTATTTGCAAGTCAAAGACATACATGTACAGTTACCACATTGAAATAACACAACTTTATACGAAGCTTCTGAAATAAACTTAGGGAAGAGCTGGTTTCGTGTTTTAGAGGAAGACACTAGAATATACATGTATGTATTTACATAGACTTATCAGGCTGATTATAACTAGATTTGATTGGGAAATTTTAATCAAATTTTTTTTTCAAGTACATTTCTTAGAATTGATGAGAGAATGTAAATCTTCCATGAACTGCTATTTGAGCGTCTTCAGGATTTATAACATGGTGCCCCGATTTTGATTTCAGTGGGGGGCACGGGTGGCCCAGTCGTCCTAGGCGTTGCGATTCGCTGTGCATAGTTGCGTCCCTTGGGCACGCCAGAAACCTATGATTGTGGGTTCGAAACCCGGTTCGCCCCAATTAAGTTTCTAGGTTTGTCAGCACCATACCCGTGCTCGTGGGGTTCACCGAAATGGTGAACGTCTGAGACCTGCATCACTTTGGGCTTTCCTCCCACATTAAGCTGACACGCCGTGATATAACTTGAATACTGTTAAATGGGCAATTACCTAAAGCAATTCCCCGAGAGTTGTTGCCTTTGTTATTGTTTTTCCCCGTGAGTACCCGGATGATATAGCAGAGATCTAGACTAGTTCGCGGCCTGTGCTGCGCCATTCGTAAGCGCAGTTGTCACTTTTATTGACAGTATAAGGGCGTATGGTCACATTTATCAACAAAATGAAATACAGTTTTGGAAATAATATGGAAATGTAGGTATCTTTGTGGGTAGCATCATTAATGGTGACGGTGTTTTGATAAGTCACTTGCTTGGTAATTGTGTGATTTTCGTTTACACTATTTTGACTTGCAACACAAAGAAAATATTTCACCTGCCCATTGCTTATTTTATGGTGTTTATTTTTTTACAGTCAAAATGTGCAAACGTTTCACTTAGGAAATTTATTAAACGCCTAAATATTCAGTTATTTCACAAATTGACTGAAAAATATGCCCATCTGTATTATTATGATGACGAAATGCAAACATTTTTATGTTTAATATCATCACCAAGTGACTGAAAATGTAAGGATATTAAAAGTACATTTCTATATTGTTTGGATTCTAATCCCAGCATAATTAATCTATTGTGATGTTTTTAATTATAAGCCCTTTTGACAGTCTTAGTCATTTTTAGTCAATCTGTTAAATAAATGAACAGATTTTTCAGTCAATCGCCTGAAATATTTAGACATTCTATAAATTGCCTGAGAGAGTCATATTTTACACATTGACTGTAACATATACACGCATACAAAGGAAAAGACTTGTGAAAAACAACGTCTATCGCGCATCGAAGAGCTTCTCAACCAAAACGTAGAGGAACAAGAATGATTCTGTTCAATGCTACAGCAAATGAATGAAAACAAAATGCAAATATCATAATTACAACCTACCAAAGTTATATGTATATTTTTAGTCAGCTGCCTTGTTCGAGGAATGCAACCGTAAATATTCACATAAAGGAACAATATTCCACACATCTGCAGCTGTACAAAGAAACTTATTGGATGTCAGGTGTCTCTGTAACAATCAAATATTTCAAAATATATTTATCGTTTCGGGATATTATAACCCGTGTTTGGTTTCTCAACTGATCACTTAGTTTGTTTCAGTTGTTTCACATTGGTGTCAAGTCTCAAAGGTCAGCTGAGAAAGCCCACGTGACAACTGTTTTCATAATGTCCACGGTTCTTTAAAAAAATCCATTGAGTTAGATAACAATGAGCAATCAATCAACGTTATATCGGCTTTGAACAAAGTATGTTGTTTTCACATCGGCACTTCACGCCCAGATATTGGGGTATTCCGTCTGCTTTAGTAAACATACACATGTAAACGCTTACTTTTGACAAATCCACTGTGCAAAATAACAGTGATTATTCAATCAACGTAATTTCTGCTGATCCTTTGATGGCGCGGAATGATGGTGATCACTCCTCTTGCTGGGCTGAAACGTGCATATTATATGACATACATTTATCCTCACTTCAAACCGGGATTCGGTTTAAACCTGGATTTGAATTGAATAAATACCCCAGACACACGAAATGCCTAATGGGAACCTTTATCAGGTAATCTGAGTGGTGCCTCCAGTAATTATACCTGTAATAAATTAACTGAGCATCAATTGAATGACGACAAATACACAAGTTTAGGGTTATACCAGAAAACATGGATGGCAACTAGGGAGTAGTTTACCCACGTGCACGCAATCCGAAATCCGAAAATGCTTTCACTGCAGGGATACTATTTTTATTATAAACTATAACCACCAGGGGTATTTCCAAATAACGACATCCGATGAGCTTCCTGAAGTGGTCTAACGGGTTCATTTTGTGACACGTGTACGTAGCAAAAGTGTCAGTTTAATGATACTGATACGCATGTATGTGTTTAAAAGAACATCCTTGAAAGGGGCCCGGTGGAAATATTATCTGGGATGGTAGGAGGCAAGACGATTGTGTTGTATTATTTTCCACTTACATGGAATTAACGTTTCACGAACGCCCGATACCATCACTATTTGATAGTGATTTATAAACACATGCTCACGATACAGTCGGAATGCTTTTAGCAGAGATTTTCTTTTGAATATGGAAAGGATTGTGTCGCTTTTATTATGAAACTGTAGCATATTAAATATTTCACTAACATTGTTGGCGGGTGTTAGTGCAGTCAGTATAGACGCTTGAATTTCGAAATATACCATTTGAAGTTTGAATCCATCTGTCGACATATCCGATAACACACTCGCGAGTAATCAGAACCTCTCTTACTTTCTTAAACATATGTTCGAGCTCAAATTAATGAATTGAATTGTTTACAAATATCAAACGATGCTTGGAACCCATGTCGCCAATATCTTCTCTATCCAGGGAATATTTACCAGAAACAGTGTCAAAAGAAAACCAAATCACTCTATTGCGAAAAGCGTTTTTGTAAAACGATAGCCAATGAAGCGTGTTGATTGGTAAAACAATAGAGGATTATAGGGGGCGTCTCACAGGCAAGTGAGCGAGGCTCAAGATGGTGAGCAGAGGTTTCAGCTCCACATGATCCCAAACAACCAACCAGGTCGAAGGCTGGCATTCTAATAAAAGTAAGCGGGGTCCGACCAGACACGCATTTATAGACGGAACAAAAGCTACAGAAACCCTGATCATGCAGCTGAATGCCGGGGGTCGCCTGACACCTAAGAAGAAAAAATAGGGCGCCTGATAACGCCCTGCAGACCACCCAACACCTGCTATGGGTGGCCAAGCAACCATTCAGCAATATCATGACACTGTGTCAAATTATGTTTGCTTATAAATGTAAATGTGCTTATTTAGAAAGAGCAACATATGTACATTCGTATTTGAATTGTCGCTTCAGGACCATCGCTTATGTGTCCTTGACTTGATCATCATGCTTGTGACAACCGTTACGTTCGGTACTTACTTACTTACTTACTTTGGAGATTTAACGTGCGCTTTCCGACTGATGCGTATTTCGCACACGGGCCCGGCCAGGCCATTTAATGCGTTTCCGAAAGGGGCGAAAGTGGTCTGTGCAACCCAAGAGGGGGTTTAGGGGTTGCTTATATAGAATTTGGGAATTTTGAGATTTGGAATAGATGCCGATGGGGTTAGGGAGGAGAACTAAGGGAGCTGGGTATGGTGGATGTTTGTTTGTTTATGTGATTTTGATTTGGTAGGTTATTGTGTTTTTAGATGCGTTTTATTAGTTCCGTTTTGATTAAGAATACGCCTAAGGCCTTGAAGTTTTCTAGTTTATTTTGTGGGTTTAGTATTGCTTCTAGAGTGAGAGCCTTGTTTAGATTGAGGGTGGTTTGTAATGCGGTTCGATGTGTTAGGGAGTGTGTGCGGTGGATGAGTGTGTGTTCTGGGGTTTCTGGTTGTTTGCAGTGTGGGCAGTTACCTGTAGTGTGTTTTTTTTTTAAATTTTAGTTGGTTATTTAGGTTGGTGTGTCCTGTTTGGAGTTTAGTGATTACTCTGCCGATTTTTTTTTATGGATGGAGAATTTTTGGTTTGGTTAGTGGTTTGCTGAGCACTTTTTTGATTTGGCTATTTGAGTTTAGATATAGGTTATGCCATTTTGTGTGATTTTTTGCTTGTTTACACTTTTAATTTCTGATTTTGAGATGGGTAAGTTTAAGCTTATTTCTGGGATTACCGTGGATTCTTGATTATGGAGGGCTGAGGCCATGCCCATTAGTTCTGCCGTGAATATTGATTGGTTGTTTGGGAGTCGGAAGGATTGTGTGGTTACGTTACGTTCGGTAGTAAACTCTCCATTATATCTAAAATGTTAACTGTTCTTTAAACACGACCAGGTGTTATAAGCGTACGCTTAGACAACAAAGGCACACATTTGAATGTCGCCGCTCAGTCATCGTCATGCATATCATGAAGTAATTAGGGTATTGTCACTAAAGCTTCGCGCCCGTCTGTTAGTTCTGATAGGGATTACATAAGCTTTGTATTGATATGTTTATCGAGACGAGTCAAAGTACGTGAGGGGTGTATGAATGTTTTAATGCCTCACCGTCACACGAAATGAAAACCGGAGTCACTCGAATGGTTAAAGACAGTGGCAATAAATAAGGGCGTCATGAGGGTCACACTTTACAGACAGGCGATAGTCAATTTACGTCAGACCTCTATACAACGTTAGCATATGCTCCGATTAAATCCAGGGCGCATTCAAATATTATTGTCTTATCAGCAGCATATTGGGTGAATAATAACTATAATTGTCGGATGCTTAACGTAAGTTAGGGACATATTCTAGAATATTTAAGACTTTAAAAACGATAATTTAGTTGATTTATTTCGATAATAATTTTTATTATTATGAATATCTCCTTAACGAATATCTAATATCAGAAAGAAGATTGCAGCTCGCTTTAAAGTGCATTCTATCCTCGGCAGTTTGATTTTTGCA
Source organism: Haliotis rufescens (assembly GCF_023055435.1). NCBI lineage: Eukaryota > Metazoa > Mollusca > Gastropoda > Lepetellida > Haliotidae > Haliotis > Haliotis rufescens. The sequence continues at coordinate 32,225,564 of NW_025963857.1, forward strand.
ATTTTTGCATTTACAAATGCTGGTCACCACTCCGTAACAATTAATGCGATGGTATTTGTGGATTAGCCTTCAAATGTTATTACTGTAGAATATCATTTTTTGTAAGTATTATGAAGTGGACATTTGGAGGCGTCTCAGGATATCTTTCAGGATGTGTTTTCTAGCATTCACCACTAATTATAACAGTGTATTGGAAACATTGGTATAGATTGCCTGGCTGTAGATAGGATTTGTGATCTTAACAATTACCGGGTGTGACAAAGTATACAAGATCTCATTAGGGGATAACAAGGGTATCAGTTTAATATGAGAGGACGTTGGTAGTGAATACGTAATGGCATGTCGATTTCTAATCCTTTCTTTCTCTGTGGGTAATCCTTTCAACCTGATGAAAGGAGGTCACTCAACCAGTTCGTGCTTTTTGGTCAAATGTGTCTTTAAATGAAGGACAGCTGAACAAAAAGTAAAATCTATTTCCCATGTCACTTCCAGCTGGTGACATGTAGTGAACTTGGCATGTGATGATGACTTTTCATGTTTATATTATAATAGTTTTTCAAACTGTAATATAAATTATTAATTTATTCAATGTGAGGAAATGTCAGTACGGGATATTGCCCGAGTAGGGGACTCTCGGTGTGGGGGAAATGACCTACACTCCTTAAATATATGGTGTGGTACATAATAAATGAGCAAACAATCCCGCGTTGTAAATGTTCCTATTTTAGAACGTAATATGTGGCAATGAGTATGATAACCTTTTTATTCAGATCTTCGGAGGGGCAGCAGCAGAAGCCAGCACTGGCTTGTTTTGTCCTATCCGTTTACAAAACGTTCTAAAACAGTGTCAAACCATACCTACATTGTTTTGTGTGATGGATGATACAGGTACATGCTATCTCGTCTTCTTAACATTCGCTTACTTCACTAGTGCAGGCGCACACGTATAACTAGACACAACGAAATGAGAAACATATATTCATGACCTGTAGCCTAGAGGTCCTTGTCAATTGTAGCCCTCCCTCCTTTAGTGAACAATAATAAACAACCGGTATCGATACATAACATGTTCTCTGGTCTCGAATCAACGTAACAAGTTAATTAAATAATGCGTAGCAATCCTATTTCAGTGAAGGAATGTTTAGAACAAGACGACAAAATGACTGCATAGTGTAATGTGTTTGAAGTCATTGTTCTATATTCTAAGCAAACACGATACCACAGGATATGTGAGATGTTGCTGACGAAGAAATATGATCTTGTGTCAACTCAATTTTATTCTTTATTTCAATTCAATTCTTTATTTTTCAGTATAAAGGCCATAGGTCCACGTACAAATACTCACTGAAAAATACAATATACATGTAGATCTTGTGTCACAAATATATGGTAATCCTTGTTCCTCGCACAAACCTATCGATATCGTTCATATTTGTTGCGCTTCCGTCCTTATGACCATGAGTATTACATATGTTCTTAAATGTAAAAACGTCTTAAATGCCACTGGTTAACGCTACTATTCAATTGCCTGCACAGCTGAATCTGCCCTACTCCTACAATTTGCTGGAAGGTGGATTTCATCCTCCACGTTTATGATGTTATATAACGCATGACTCTTCCTGTTATTTCGTGCACCTGCTTAGCATTGTGAGTAGACAATGTAATTAACTCTCCGAGTTGTCTCGCTATAAGTTACATAATAAACTGTGGGGTGCTTTTTTTATTGGAGTAGATATTCTGAGTATATTCATTGTGAATAATGTTGCAGTCTGGTTCGCTCTCGAATGTCTAGAGAATAAAGAATTCATCAAATCACAACTATATCTGCAGACCCCGCCACCAAAAACCCTAATCGTTTCAGATTCATTAAGTGGGCTCCAGGCTATAAAAAAACTAAAACACAAAAACCGCCCAAAACTAATACAACAGATAATTAAAAGCGCCAACAATCTACTTAAACTAGGTGAAGACATAGAAATAGTACGGATCCCTGCCCACGTTGGAGTGTTTGGCAACGAACACGCAGACAAAGCAGCCAAATCTGCACTAAAATTAGAAGAAGTAAGCATCAACCTACCAATGTAAAAAGATTAAATTAAAAGTAATACAAAAGTGGCAAAATAACTATCAGAAATAACTAAACTACAAACAGGCGACACTAAGTTAAACTCCCACCTACACCAAACTTAAAAAACACCAATCCGGGAAATGCCCCCACTGCAACTTAAAAGAAACTCCTGAACACATAATACTATATTGCACACAGTACCAGCAACATAGAACAACACTCCAATCCACTCTAAACTGCAACAATCAAATGACACTAGCAACGGTACTAAACCCCCTAAATGACTTACAAACCTTTAAAGCACTAGGCATATATCTAATCAAAACAGGCCTACTCGGCCGCATCTAACAAAGTACAACAAACAAGCTGCCAATAAACCTTAAAATTCTATATCTACAAAAACATACTTAGAACTACATCTACTAAAACTACATTTAGTCCCCCCCCTCCATCTTTTGCATGGCATATTTCAAAATTCCAAATTTGTTATCCAAATTAAGTAAACAACCCTAAAAGCCCCCCTAGGTTGCCCCACCTTCTCGGACATACCCTTTTCGACCACACACTAAATGGCCTGGCGGGCCCGTGCGCGAAATACGCACGTTAAAGTCCAATTTTTAAAAAGTAAATAAGTAGACCCCGCGTATCTGAGACACTCGACATGTGTATACGTGCATCAACTTTTGCACAAACCAAGTGTAGCAGTAGTTTGTCTGATTAACGAGCAGAAACTCATCTTACAACTTACCACTATGTGGAACAGATAAACAACACAGTATTTGACCTATCATTTTAAAACCGTCTATGGATCATGTCTTTGAAAATCATTTACAAGTTCAACACATAAGGAAGGCATCTTTAATTTGGGGAACACAATGTTTTGGAGTGTATACTTACTCCTTCACCTGATGAAAGAGTAAAATTAATATTACTTCGAAACATTGTGTTCCTCATAATAAAGTTACCATCCATAAATTCTCTTCGTTACATGTATGTATCATCCGTGTATCACCTGGTTTCTACTTCGTTTTGAGGAAAGTTATTCCGTTTTCATAAGCACATCAAAGCGAAATGTATTTTCATATATTTAATCCTGAATGCTAAATGCTAAACAGAGACTGTGATGGCCGCTGTTAACACTCAGCATTTCAGGCATTTACGGACGAACGCAAGTCCTTATTGTGTATGAATCAGATGAACTGAGGACCAAAATCGGGGTGAATCTAGAAAAAAAAGTGTATTCAGGCACCACTGGGAATTGCGTTCTCATACACTACTCCCAATTCCGAAGACTATTGATAACTTATACAAATGAGTTACACACATCAGGGAATATAAACATTTGTCCATTAATTTCTTATTGATTAATATAGAATAGGTCATGCATCCTTGCGGAAAAAATACAGTTTTAAGAACATAATTTTTTATCCATGTAGAGGCTTTATACTGTTAATGGACCTACCACCTACACCTCTTTAAATATAACACGAGTAACATGCTTATATAGCTCCAGGTTAGATTGAACATACATCCGACATACATGGGGAAGTAACGCACGACAGCATTTCTGAAGTGTACATGCAGTGTGCCAATATGCCGCCACTTTCTCGGCACTATCGCGCCACTTTCACGGCACTATCGCGCCACTATCGCGCCACTTTCACGGCACTATCGCGCCACTATCGCGCCACTATCGCGCCACTTTCACGGCACTTTTGCGCCACTTACGCGAAACTTCGCGGCATTAGCGCGCAACTTTCGCGGCATTTTCTAGCCACTTTCGCGGTATTATCGCGCCACTTTCGAGTCACTTTCGCGATACTTTCACGGCACTATCGCGAACGTATAGCGAAATAGCTTCGCGATACAGGGGAAGTGACTTTTGAAATGTAGTGTATGTCTTTATATGCCAAATGTTTAGGTCGTACATGTATGCTCCTGAAATAAATTATGTCCATGTATTCCAAACGGTGCTGGAATGAATGCAAACAATGGAATGAATGCATTTTATGTGACCAGGTTTATACAGGTTTGAAATTAATGGAAATAAAAAAGTCCATGCCTCGACTGTTTCCATAGGTATAAAGTAACGCAAATGATAGTATTATTTACACATATTCCAAATGTGATGAAATTGTATTGGGAATGTTTTTCCGTCAGAGAGAGAGAGAGAGAGAGAGAGAGAGAGAGAGAGAGAGAGAGAGAGAGACACACACAGAGAGAGAGAATAATGTTTATTATAGTGTCACATTATAACGTCATGATCTGGATAAGGTGAAATAAGACATATACTAACATAATGTTTAAAGTTAAGATTGGGTTATGAACACGCACGCACGCACACGCACACGCACACACACACGCCAATTTACTTATAAAGTCACGCACGCAATCATACACAAACACGTACATATCCATTACGTACATATCCATATCCGTACGTCTCATTTGATCTATGTCTTCTGTTGACTTGCAAAGGGGGTTCAGTTTTTCATGCCTTACATAATACATTGCAGGGATTGTGACCTCGAAATATGTATTTGCACGCATTAATGAAATTATCTTTAGGGAGACATTGTACTACTGTTAATTGCCATTTTAGAACTGCAGATTATATTTTAGTTCTCCAGCCTACTTCGAAACACTAACTTGACCACGACTTGAGTACAACCTGTTAGCAAAGATTGAGAAATGTCAATAATTATAAGGATATATCAACAGTTTCACTTATATATAAAACACCAGTGGTTGTATAAAATAAACATTCCTCTAAAGATCTCGCCTATATATGAGGCTATTTATTGACATTGTTAGAATGCCACAGGCGTAATCGTCCTAAATGTAGATTCAATATGGCAGTTGAAGTATATTGTAAAAGTGATTGTTGACGAATACCAATATTTGTTTTTGTGCCCTATATTTCATAAAACAATACATAGATTGTAAACTCATATCTTCATTAATCAAAGTTCACTGCTTTTAGGGCACCTCACTTCTGATATTTGTCATACATGATGACGCGATGACATGCTTTTGATACAAATCCACTGTACCAACTCACATAAACACCGGAAAATGCAGTTGCTGACATGGATGAGTGTTCGTATAAATGCTTTTATGCCCTCATGACAATATCTCTGATGTATCATATTCATTATCTTGGAAACAAATTCCGGTGAAATACCCCATGTTCCCTATTGTGTAACCTTTCACCATGCCTGACTGACTATTCACATTTTAGTCTCCTTCATGTTTAACTACAACATAAATTTGATACGTAAATAATGTCTGCGGTATTGTTTCAAATTGCATTAGTTAACTATATGTACGCATATAATGTCACGACGTTTCATATGATGACATATATCATTGTGTCATGCAGTTCATACCGAGTAACGACACAAACACACCTGCCGGGATAAATGACCGATAGGGACACTGATGTAAATTAGCGCTATTCTACATATCCAAACATTCAAAAATCTAGGCATACATGTAAATATAACCAAATGATTTGGAATACTTGAAAATAAGTGCATTTGCATTAATACCAACACTATTCCAAACCTCAGGTAACGGGCTTTTTCGTCCCTATAAAACACGACATGACAAACGTGATAGTATAACAAAATTGTAAATTTATTACATTTGATTATACGACTAGTTCTCTATTAATAATTGGGAACATATGTCACATTACTTAATATTTATGTAGTTTAATTTCGTGATACGAACAAGTGTACGGTTTCCGTATCAATATTTGTGTTGGTTACTCGTGAAAGAAATAACAACATATACAGTGATAATCTATAGGCAATGCCAAGCAGAAGAGCTGAGTAACTTTAGCCTATTTTGAAGCACAGCAGACTTATTCCCATTCCTTTGTGCGTGTCCCCGGGGAAACATCTTCTGCGAAACTATCATCTACTTTTCCGTTTCGTTTCCTTATCCGTACTTAATACGATTCGAATGCATGAATAATTTCGATGGTCCAAAACTTGTAGAGCTGACCATGTAAATCTGTGACAGCAATCTTACCAACAGTTGTCGGAGCCTCCGTGTTTGCTACACATCGTCCAGCTTCACACCACTGTCAAACAAAAGAAAATCATGAACGATACATCCATGATCACATTCACAGCATTGCCGTTTCAGCCTCAACATTTGCACATGACATTTGACTACTATTTTATATTACGAAAAACAAATATTACAGTCCAACGATTGTGTTATAATGTCAACGCAATAAACTTAGTGTAATACGAGATGGTATGATAAACAAACATTACCTTTCCACTTCCACATGAAGTTCTCGCTAAAGGAAAGAACTCCCGACACTGTGATGGTGAACCAGGATTAATACACAGGAGAGAGGAACACATGCTGGCAAAACAATTCTCCCGTTGAGATGTTTCCTCCTAGAAAAAAAACAAATCAATTCCGAGGTAGCTACATCCAGCTGTTTTCCCATCCCTGAGGCTAAGATTACCCGCGAAAGAGTGCGAGGCAATGGACTGATACAAACATACTCAAATGTATAATAAATGCTGAAATCGATTGCATTGGGCACCACTATGGTTAACTTGTTGTTTCCTTTCATTTTACAATCATATGCAACTTTCTTTACAGGATGAGAAGTGCGAGACAAAGGGCTGACCCAAACGGTTACAATGCAGTTGCACTGAAACTTTAATCTATATTAACAATTGCAATCATGGGTACTAGTGACGACCTTAAAGGCGAGGATCTGTTTTCATGAATATGTACTGAAAGGTGCATTATTTCATTTATTCAACTTTTTATGAAGCACAGTTACTTTTTTTCTGTTTATATATGCTCCTGACTTCGGATACAAATGATGGTGCAGTAAATCCTATTCACTGGAGCCATTGTGAATCTCAGTCTCTTTCGATGTGAAATTGAGCCAGCCGAACATGCCTGGAAGGTTTGCATGTGTTGATACAGATAATACCAAAAGACGCGAGGTCGAAATTTTATTTACCGTATTCAACGTAATAAGCGCTCAAAATTAGGAATAGGGGGCTCTCATTAGAATATTATTTTGGTAAAAAAAAAACAGAGTTGAAAGATAAATTTCGTGGTTTATGCTGACAGCCTGAAATGTTTATGTACGACAGATATATTTTTCAAGAATTAAATTGCCCATAATTAAGGGTGCATATGACACACGAGTGTGTATTATACGCGAATAAATAAGTCTTGTGTACATTGATCAGTTGGAAGGGGTGCTAATTGGGATTGTTCACTTGCCAATATATTAGCAAATATCGCCGTGGGCGCTTATTACGTCGAATACGCCATTTTCAAATGTAAATCTAAATAATTAATAAAATAATCAATAACTAAAGAATGCAAAAGGATTTTCATTTCATAATCGCGTGACCGACTCCGTGGTCTAGTGGTGGAGCGTCCGCCCGGAGAGCGGAAGGTCCGGGGTTGGATCCCCGACTGCGTCAAACCAAAAGACGTTGTAAGATGGAACTTGTTGTTACCCTGTCTGGCGCTCGGCATTAAGGGGCTAAAACAAGGACTGGTCGGCTCGGAGTCAGTACACTGTGTTTGAGTGGGGTATTCATGTTAAACTGCGGCACTATAAATCGGCATCAGTCCGGACTAGTACAAGCAGCCACACAAACGCCACACACGTACATTCACGTCGCTATATAAGTGCAATAATCTTGGACGCGACGTTAAACCCCATTTCACCTCACCTCACCTCATGATCGCGTTGATGTTTCAGACATTTTGAAATTGCTAAGAGGCATCACAGCACACAAAAGTATCAAGATAAAAAAAACCATGATTATAAATTTATGTTAAAATACGGGAATTTCAATCGAAATGACGCTGATATCGCCTTGTTCTTTCGGGTATCACATTCCCACCCTGTTTGTTCTGCAAAAACATCATTGTTAATTAAGTCAAAAGAAGGTTAATGGCAACTATCATGTAATATAGTTATTTCATAAGCCCCAATAGTACCACGTAGACATATTTCTAGTTTGCTTTCAATGGCATAATTATACCGTTCTCTACATGTTGCAATCATGTAACGAAAAGCGATGATGCCGGTAAATTGCTTTGTTTTAGCGAATTAATTTAGTTCAAAGATTATCGGTCATGTTCTGCTTATCATAGCAAATTCAATAAATTACCTAAACTGCTTTGACGACAAACGTATTATTATTATTATTATTATTATTATTATTTTTATTTTGAATAACAATTAACTTTTAGTTTTTTTCCAAACCCACAATTCGCTGTTGTAAACGGAGTTGTCGCTACATAGGAGATGTTACAAACATGTCATCACAGAAAGAGATTTACCCTGCAAAACCTTGAATTTGGACCCAAAAACACGCGACACTGTGCATCAGCGTCAAAGAGCTGACCAGATGGTCCACGGTCTGTTGAGGGGATGTTGGAATCTTGAAGAGTACATGGAGCAGACCTGAAGTCATATGTGACAAGGATGTAAACTAGTTATTTAGTAATAGTTACTCAGTTGCTATTATATGTTATCTTTTAAATACAAATACAAAAGTAGAGTAAAGGGCTTCAAACATGTTTTACACAATGTTTCTAAGACAATTTTCCCCTATTCACAACTTTCCCAACTCGTTAGACATTTATATATATACAAGGTTTTGAAATGTGGTATTTTTGTTTTGAAAGTTTGGAATGTTTGGAAATAGGGCTGGGGATATTTCTTCAAGTGTGACATATTCTATGTTCTCCTACTCCAAAAGTTATAGTTTATTACAGTTATCTAGACCGATTATAAAGCAATTGGAACATAATCCGACACTGCGTATGTATCAACATCACATGGACTGAGTGACACATGGCACACTTAAACCTTTTGAACACATATAACACGTGATTTAAACAAGACATACAAAAGTGTGCTTCTGAACTTGGTAATACTGCATGGTGAAAGTCGAAACAGGTTATCCAGCAACGAATCAGGTATCTGATTTGGCATGACAACAAATGCAGCCATAACAAAGAAATCTGTATCCATGCAGCCCTCTTCGCTATCGTGGAGAGCTCCAATGCTGAAATAAATATACAAGTTTCTCAGATAATGCATGAGGATAAATCAGTTCATCTATATATCAGAGTTGGAAATAAAATAAAGAAATGAGAAAATATATCCAGTATCCACTCTGGATCTGTACATATCAATTCGAAGTAACGACAACGAATGTGCACACCAAGCTGTACGTCAAGAGGGGAGCAACATACCATCAGCTTTTCTGTCAAAGTCCTTAATCAGCAGAATTTTAATGAATATGTCATGTCACTTGTCAACATGAAGCACGCTGCTACGCCATGCGATGATCTTGACATGGAATTTTCACACCTCCTTACTCATGCTGGCACTGACATCTTTTCATGAAAATTGTGTTATAGTTGGTGCTAATTGTGCGGTAGAACATGCTTACACTTTTTGCGAACACTTGTCGTCACTGATTTTCAATGATCTATTCATATATTTTCTACATCTAACTCACGTCCTGTAAATCTGTTTTAGCAGATATTTCCACCTGATTATTCTCTGACGTTGTGAAGTTTTTTATAACATAACTTGTTCATGGATTGCAAAAGAATATCAGTCTGCATTGTAATGCTTGAAAATATTAAAGCGTTTAGGTTTTAAGTTCAGTTCAGACAATATACTCTCTTTAAAAAAGAAACGCACAGGTAGATTTTTAGTAAATTTATTTTACCTACGAAACATATATTTAATTAAATATCATAGATACAAATATGAAATTTTGGAGCTCGATAGTCGCACGTTGTCGTTGTACAAAGGCATTGAAAACTGCTCATTGTCATGTCACATAAGGCCACAATGAACTCAGTATCTCGTGTGACTGCCCCGGGCATCACAGCTTTGCATCTCCTCGGCACTGACTGGATATGTGTACGAATTCTGTCCTGCTGATCTCTGCGCCGTTCTGCTTGTAACGCGTTGGCCAGTTGTTGGAGTGTCTGCGGCGTGTCCTGACTTTGACATACACGTCGATCGAGTTCATCCCATACCGCCACCGAAATTGTCGAATTAACGTACACACGCAAATTTCTTCCATCTCCCCGGTGAAGAGGAAATCGGGATTCGGGATTCCCTGTTGGGATACTTCTTATGGCGATGTTCCGATCGGCAGCGCTTGGTCTCGGCATTTTCTATCTTGAAAAATGTTGACAATTGAATGACAAATTATTGTCTTATGCTTGCCTTTTTTATAGCCTCTACCAAGAGTTACGAATGCCATAACTTTCACGTGCATTTTGCTTTACTGTTTTCCTCCATGACATTTTTGAACAAGTGAGAAAACTATGCCGTTTAAGACATTGCAAATCAACAATGATTGCGTTTTTACGCACCGTTTGTCGAATATCAGGCCATCAACATTTTCCAATAACATTTATTCAAATTATATACCGGATTTTTGTGGAGTCAGGTTAACTGAACTACATATATATACTACCTGTGCGTTTCTTGTTTTTGAAGAGTGTACTAATTGCCTGAATATTGACTGTAACATATACATAACAATATCATATATTCCGCAGGTAGTAGTTTCACATCACTCCTTTAGTTTTATATATTCTAAACTTCGATGTATATTTTTGGAATAAATACGACATTTGCTTCATTTTGTCTAAGGAACGACTGACACACGATAGGTAGAAGAACACTGATGTTCCTCCAGATGGTCTCAAAGAGTCATAGCATATGATACGAAGATTCAAAGGAAGCAATTAGAAAGGGTACCAACTTACTATTAGCATGGACTAGTTATAAAACATGTCACATTCATAATCAATTTCAGTTTCTGCATTTCAATTTGAGTAGGTCTCTTTGTAAACACAAACAAATGCGTTTCATCTAAAATGAATACAGGGTACTTTTTTTGAAAAGAATATGAATACACATAACCAGCGGTATTATTTTCCAGGTGTATATCAGCATATTAGCTTAATTAGCTTCGTGAACTGAAACAAATGGGGCTTTAACGAGGCAGACTATAGGAAACATGAAACATAGGAAGGTGATGTATACTAAAAGATACTAGTAGTACCTATGTCCAAGCTCATGTCCTGCAATTTTGCTTTCCCAGCCGACGAACTGATTCTCATTAACGGAAACAGAAAACGATCCACACAGAGCATCAACATAGGCGAGACCTGAAAGGAATGTAAAAATCACAAGTAATAGAAATATGTGCATTGTCCTCTCTACAGTTATTGTATGTAATAAACGGTGCACCTAGCCTATTCCAAACCAACCCAACCCAACCCACATTCTGTTTTAAAATTGACATCAGTTTTGTTTTCGTTTTTGGAGGCACCACCGTAAAATAGCGGATTTACCCAAAGAGTGCATACCTCACTCTGTAAACATAAAAAACACAATTAAGTCAGAATTTCTAACTAAATACGCAAATAATAATAACTCCACATACTGCTTATGTAATCAAAATGTAAGTTATCATTTACACACCAAAACACTAGACAATAATCCGGAAGCAGTTGCATCAGCGCAATAATTCAACCCAAGCCCCGCCCAACCTATAATTCGCAAATTGGTAAACCATCAGTTGGCCTGGCCTAAATCTTTTTCGGGTTATTGCTACATGAACGCAAAACAAATTACTTGGTGTGCCAGTCAAATGCCATGGTATAACTTGCAAGATCGGCAGTGAATGTAAACTGTCCTGAAAGTAACTATCGTCTGTATTCTGTGATGGATATTACTTGCCTGTTACGAATGATAGCTCTAGAAAAGACAGGGTAGACAGGCAACAATAGGAATAAATATGGTGTACTATTTCCCTTTATGGTGTGAATGTACTCCGTCTTTTGAATAACTATCATGCGTATTATTCGGTGAATGTACACCGCACTTATGCGACAATATTTATTTCATCTTCACCGTGCACTGCGCGATAGCTCTGCACCTGATATATCAGTGACATTACAATAATTTCGAGAACCTGCTTCAATATGCGGACATATTTTACTTTTCAGTTACCACGATACGAACTATGTATTCATACATTACCTGTATGTAGTTATGTCAGGTTTCGTTTATCTCTTTTGGAAAACACGTGAAAACAAGAAAACTGGTTTTACCTTACTCTGCATTCCCTGTTTAGGTTAGTGTTTGCATGTTGTGTCATGAATGTAAATTATGCGATACCTGAAAAGGATATATAAATCTTAAAGTAAAAGAAATATGTGCATTGCCTTCTCTGCAAGCGCCTGTATTACACGGTGAATCTTATATAATGTAATCTGACCCATTATCCCATTTAAGAATTGCCTTTAATACGATTTGCTTTATATATATAGAATACTAAACGAGCTCCCGTGTAATACCAATTTTATTAAACGAGTGTAGTTCTGGTGTCTGACGAGCGAAAGTGAGTCAGATACCACAACTATTCACGAGTTTCATAAAATTGGTTTTACACGGGGGCGAGTTTAGTAGTTTATCTATTATTTGCCATTTATAACATTTTTAGAATTATACTGTTGAGTGTAAATAGGCTGACACCGACACGACCAACTGCATAATCCAATTGAGTTTAACAGAATAATACTTCAAACACGTCAAAAGTTGAAACGTATGAATTTACTACCATACAAAGGTCCACCTTTAGAATTAAGGCGCCCGTTCAACAAAATTATCGTAGCGCTAAGGTTATCGCAACTCACATTCTTTAACTTAGACTAACGACTTCGTTGCGCTACAATACGATCGCCTTGTGGAACGGGGACTTGCACCTCAAAGTTTACAATCACGCCACAATACCCGATGACGTAATTTGTGGAACTTTGTTGGAAAATCCATTGGGAAACAATGCAATGTGACGTCAGTCTAGCAACAAGGTTGCTGGGGTCATCGAGTGTGCATAAGCTCCTCTCAGTGATCTATCATCTTCACACGTAATGTGTCGTTGAATAAGCCAAGGGATGTTGAGAGCTTTCAATATTTGTTCGTGAAACGTGTTCCGAGAGTACATAAGCACGCGTTTTGGTATTACACAATGTGTAATACAGCTGTATGTTTATTAAACGGGTGATCTCTTCACGGGCAAGTACTGAAAGGTAAAATCGGATGTGCACACTGTGAAAATCCAAGTGGTAATTACCTCCAAAAATGCCAACACTTAAACCTGAAAACAAAAGTTTTCATAAAAGGCAAATCTTATAAATACATAAGTGAACAATAATAAGTTAACAGATTAAAGTAACCATTAATAAAACATTCTAGACAACACTACGAAATCAGTGACATCTGCAGTGCTGTCAATGCAATCCAAGTCACGCTCATCCTGTCATCAGCCTATCAGGAAACAATAGATCTGTGGTGGACGTGGCCTAATTCGTGGCCTGAATACGCTGTTTGTACTACAAATATCTCTGTATTATGCGGTGAGTGTACACCATCCTTTTCATAACTTTTGTGTACATTATAGTTAAAAGTTTACAACACCCAAATATTTACATATAATTATCCTTTTCGCGAACACTTAGTGTCATCAATGATTTTAAGGGATGCATTCTCAAAGTTATAGTCATTATTTTGCCTTCCATGCCCAATGGAATCTGTTTCGGGATAATTGCGGAAATGGTTATTCTCTGCCCCGCCAGCATGTGCACATGGGCCCCATTTTGGGTTAGAGTAGGCCAAGTGAAGCAACTGGTTAAGTATTTTGCCATCTGGGATCACATGTTTTCACGAATGATGTATTATGAACAAGCATTGTAATAAGTGAGCCGTGGTGAGCTAAATACATATTCAGTGTTTATTCCTACTACAGGATGTTTTCATCCCAAACTCACAAGTGTTATAACATCATTAGAATATAATGCTATTCCTAAATTCTTTCGTCACAAATGGTTCCAAAACATTTCAACTTTTCCTAGAATGTGCTTTTCATCTATTGCGTCATAAGGTCAGTGTTTAGTCAGTCGGATAGTGACAACAGAAAATATAGTTCCAACTCAAACTTGTTTTTAGTCAGTGGCCTAACAGCCGGTTTGAGTTATTGCCCTTTATCAAAGGAAAGTTATTACAATTTATAAGGCAACTAAGCGGGTCTCCGCGGTCACTCGTCCCAGTGTCTACTCGGGCCAGCGTCTGAAACCAATGAATGAGGCATCACGTTTGTTAAGAGTTTGCCCACTGATTACATTCCTATTTCGTTGCGAAATATAGTAAGATGTCCCACATCCCTTCAGAGTGATACAGGGCAAGGTATGAATGCAGTTTGCCGGACACTCTTCCGCCATTTGGGACACGTTTCGGTGAGGGATGTGCACGAACTGTGTCCTCAGTAACGGTTTCTAAGTTTTTCAGCCACCGACTAAATAAATTGAGGATATTTCGTGTGTCGAGTGAAATCTCCTTTTCCACATCAAGAGATGAAAGAAACATGATATTTCACGAGACACATGAATATCCTATTCATTATATACTTTTTGTGTAGTTATCCATCGGAAAGTAAAATTATTTCATTACAAATGTAAAACCTTAAAACGTAAATTCTCCCTACCTAACACCAAGGGACGATTCACCACCCCTAGTATTTGCTACTAAAAAGTAGTTTCGTGTTTGCAAATTCTCAATAAATATAAAAATAGTAACAAAAAGTATTTAGGGTCACGATATTCTGTATCAAACATATAGATATGATATTCTCGGAAACTACGAGACCGCTGTTGGTAGCGAAAGAATACACGGTGGTCAAGTAACAAAAATGTCGCTCTGCGAAACGAACAGTCTCGAATGACGAATTAAATGGGAAATGTACAATTTATGGCGAAACAAACGACATGAAGCGATATTAACTCCATAAATGACAGTCAGTCATTGTATTACCTTGTCAATATTGAACAAACGTAATAAGGAAGTGAACAGTTCGTGTACGGGCCAGACACGTATGATAAAGGGAGACAAATTGAGGGGAGGTAACTCTTGTATGACAATAGTTCCGTCAAAGTGTTTTGATCACAACAGTGAAATAGCAAGTGTTATGTTCGTTGCAATGAAAATATCACTTTTCTCAACTTCGGAAAAATCAGTCTTTAAGACTGAAGTATGTTATAAAATAAATTGTCTCATATTCGTGAAAAGTCGCAGAGGTCTACACGTACAGTTATAGGAAGTGATACCCTTACTGTGTTTGCATAATGTCTTCGCAAATTACAAATCATTTTTATGTTGCCTGTCCACTTGCAAAAGATAAAATATCACTTGGTATTGTAATGTTGAATTTGAATCACAACATTTGCTCGAAATAGCGTGATATATTATAGATAATTTAAAAAGTGACTCGCGCATAAAGACTGGGTTCAGTCTTATTTTTTTAAACTCGTATATGTGCCGTGCGTTATTTAAGGAACTGGCCTACTGCGGCTCTGCTTGCGTTTTTCCTAGAGTGTACAACGACTTCTGTTGTTGAACACATGTCTTTTATTGTAAAATTAGGGTATTTGTTTAAATGATAATATAATACAAGCCTAACTTCTAAAATACCACACCTCCATAGATTGGATGACACACAGACTAATATAAAAATAACTGAAAATACCTTATATTATAATGACAATATAAAAAAGAAAACATCAATGGCTAAGAGTGAAATGTAAAGGGCCAAAGTTCAGATAACTATAACAATACCTAAAAAACATATGTTGTAACATTTGGCATTCTTTGGTTGAGCATTGACCAGTACAGTAACACTTGATGTAGCCCTGACCGCTACCAGTACGGTCAAGTGTGGTAGCTATAATAAGAAATATGTATCTTTACTGGGGTTGTCACGATATTGCTGAACTATTGCCCATGTGGCCTTATGTCAGTCAGGGATGACATCTCAAATAATTTCGTTATCAGGCCAGGTCGTCTGCTTTGGTAGTCATCTTAGACTAACATTTAGTCTCTGAAATCTTATATTACACAATATCCTTCTTGACTCTAAAAATAAAAATAAAAATCCCTATGCTGATTAGAGCTAGCTTGAGCTGGCTAGACTTGCTTTTGTATGCATTTCTAGATTATGTTTTTTTCATAAAATAAATATGTTCCACGGTCATGGTACAGGACTATAGTCATCTTTGTGAAGCCATTTGAAATAAGAACAGCGATCTGATTGGATATCGCGTTTTCATCACAAGGGACATAACGTGTGTTCTACACGTGGTTTTACGCCCTGGTCGAGCAAAGGAAAGTCGGCAAGGGTAGAAAGTAGGCTTTGATATTGGTTTGTGGACTCTCCTGCTCTGGAAGAT
Source organism: Haliotis rufescens (assembly GCF_023055435.1). Classification (NCBI taxonomy): domain Eukaryota; kingdom Metazoa; phylum Mollusca; class Gastropoda; order Lepetellida; family Haliotidae; genus Haliotis; species Haliotis rufescens. Next base: position 32,241,963 of record NW_025963857.1, read on the forward strand.
GGTATAATTATGTGGTAACTGTACACCGTCCTTGTCATCTATGTTATGCAGTAAAATGGGCTCCGTCCTCACAATAAATGGTGTCTCTGACATGCGGTAAATAAAAACCGTCCTTATCATAACTATTATCTGTATCATCCGGTTAATGTTCGCCATCCTTATCATAACTCGCGTCTGTTTTATGCGGTAAATGTCCACTGTCCTTACAAAACGAATGTGTTACATCATGCGGTAAATGTACACCGTTCTTTTAACTATTGAGTGGTAAATGTACACCGTCCTTACCATTATATTTACTGTTCTTTGCATCAGGCATTGAATCGTTTCTGTCTGTACTACAAATATGTCCATTTCATGCTTTAAATGAACACTGCCCTGTTAATAACTACCATGTATGGTATTCGATGTGCAGCGTGCTTATGCGATTAAACAGCTCTAATCTGTACCGTGCTCCGCATCTGATATATGAATGATATCATCACTATTTACGATAATCTGCTTCTCAATATACGTATACAGCGTGTATTTATACGATCTATACAGTCATTAGAATACATATATGTAGTAATGTAGGGTGTCGTGTATATCTTTCAAAATTTCCTTTGGAAAACAAGGAAATCAAAAGGAAAACTGTTTTGGCACATTCTGCAATCACCGTTGGTGTTTAGTGTAAGGCAAAGTAAAATTTGCAAATTGGTCACATCATTTGTGCTCTATGGATGTATTTCACACGCAATGATAAGGATGTTTCCTGCCTGACCTCAAGATAGCATGTGCATGCATCATGTCAAGAATGCATCAGCAGGCATGTATTGTGGGAGAAAACATCTTTAAAATATTTTGTATTTACTTACCAAGGTTTCTTGAGCCGCCGTCAGTCGTCCACAGGTCGTACCTACAGCAAAACATTATAAATGGTCACTAATATGTGTTATCATTATAACGCTACTAATGTGTTCAATAACTTTGTATATATATATATTCAATAACATTTTATTTATCACGTTATCAACATGCAACTACTTTGACAAACAGTCAAGACATTAACATATATTTTAACCAAAAGCGTTAATATTATAAGTCCCTGTATCCTCTGTATTATTCAAATAATTCATTTTTCATCTTCGACTCATATGACGTTACATACATCATGATATTGTCTGCTTTCATATCAAGGCACAGGGGCATGGTGAATGTGTCGCCGGTTCCCCTAATAGATGATTGGAACACCGGATATGATTATCATGAATAATTCATTTTCAATGTTGTTGATGAACATGTGGCGATTGCAAATGTTAGCCACCACTGATCAATTGGCCGATCATTGAACAAAGTGATTATAAAGATGTGTCAAATATATTCTGAGGTAAATTAAGAATGCTGCAGACTGTTACTGTCAATCTAGACACGGATCGAGACTACATATCAGAGGCGAAGTCACGAAGTGAAAACAAAATATACCTACCCTGAAAAGGCCATTGAGTGATCGCCCCCTGGAACAGCACCCTGTCTAATCAGCGTATCACTATAGGTTGCGAAGGCATTTATAGCTGCCGTGGCGTCGAGAAAACTGTAAAAGGACCATGAACATCGAAGGTAGTGAGAGATTGAGTGAGTACTGCCTTTCCGCCTCTATACTATACCACGGCAGGGGACAGAAGAAATGGATCAATAAATCAATAAATCAGTCAGTCAGTCAGTCAGTCACAGTCACAGTCACAGTCACAGTCACAGTCACAGTCAGACAGTCAGTCAGTCAGTCAGTCAGTCAGTCAGTCTGTCTGTCTGTCTCAGTACTGAAAAGGCCACAGGTCTATAGTTCATACAGTACCAATGGGTGCAATAGGAATAAATATGTCGTAAATAATATCACATCTACAATGAGGAGGGTCGGGTGTTATTTGCATGGTATATATACATTGCAAGATACTTTGTGACTGTTTTGTTTGAAGACAACATGAGGCTATAAAATTTGTCTATTAGAAGATTGAAATAATGATGTTGCTTTGTGCATTCGTTTCTGATATTTGCATTCAATGGACAAACAAGCAAAGAATTGGTAATCCCTTAAATGTCTACCCTTTTCCATTAGAAAAACATGAGAAGTAAATCAGAAACGGGAGAGTGCTCTCCGATATTTCTTAACATTTACATCTAAAATATATTCCTCAGTGAGAATAAATGATTTAAAAGAGGAGTACTGATTTAACTTATAGTAGAAACATAGAGAAGAGTACCACTTTTGTCTGAAATTATATATGAAATGATTTGTGTATCTTTTTTACATCCGAGGCATCATGTTACGACATTTCTTTTGGGAATCTGGCATTTTTAGCATATGTATCCAAAATTGTATTACTTTCATGTAACTAAATATATACATATGGTATCTCCCACATTCCCCATAAACTGTAACATGTGGAGTGTGGGGATTTACACCTAAATATATTTTACATGCATGTAGATAGAGGCTACTTCATGCTTTTTGTCGAATACGATTTATATTTCGTCGAGTGAGGCTTCACGAGACGAAATATAAATCGTATTCGACAAAAAAGCATGAAGTAGTCTATTTATTATATACATCTCCCATTTTTACATATTTTAAATTGAAATTTAGTCAGATCTTTCAACTACGAGAACGACGATGATATTTCTCGCGTCGTGACCTGCTCACATACGACCTGTCGCTTTTACTACGATGAAGTAAATAGTTCACTCAATTTATACTTATTTCAAATTGTCAAAGAAAACAAAATTCAAATGTGAATCAAAAACATTTACTCAAATTTGCATTTTATCAATTTCTTAATTTATTATTGTATACAACTCATTGTCCAAACAATAATTCGCACTAACGTCAATGCGTAGGAATACATAATAATCCATAGTCAGCTGATAGTGTTCAGAGAAAAACAACGTCGCACACTCGCTTCGCTTCGAAAGTTTGAACTTTTGTCAACAAAGTCAACAACGTAAAAGGATATAACAAACACTGAATATGAACGTGAAAAGGTAAGTCCAAACATATTTTGTTGTCAATATTTTATGTCGAAAATTATTTATGCCATATTTCAAGATGATCTTGTCATTCTATTGCAAGCATGGTCTTTTCAATGGTGGTAACTCGTCTTCACATGTGTTTGATGTTGTCGCATTTGCAGTGTGTTTTTCGGAGGACATTGATACATTGAACATGTCAGGTGATAGACATATGTTAACATTTCCGTTGATTGTATTTCCAGACAACAAGCTTGTCAGAAAATGTTGATTCTGAAGGCGGTTGGACACAGATTGCATCGCAAATCCACCCTGCATTGGTGCCGAGTCCGGATTTCGATCAGCTGTTGTGACTGTGCTGCTGGCGGTGTTACTGTTTGACAGAATGCGAGATATTCCCTTCTGCTTTTCAGTATTCATACTTGAGTAATTATTTATCGAATACACTTTTATGTGGCCTGAAATTTGGAAAACAAAATAATTCAAAATAACATTTTATCCATATTTTGAAATATGAATGAATGGTATTTGTATTTCTCTTAAGAGTATTTTATTATTTATTTGGTATTTCATTACTTTAATGTCCTTAAACAACAAGTCTATAGGATGAGGCCAATAGAATTTTCAAATGTTTATTTTCTTTACCGATATATGTTCTCATAATATTAAAAATACCAACAAAATGAATTTAACTAACTTATACAAACACATTTTAACCATTGATATTAAAAAAGGAAACTAAATTTGTTCTTGTTGTTTTAATATATGTAGTATAAATATTTCATGAATTCTTTTTTTTTGTTTACAGCTGTCATCTCACCAGATATCTGAATGATGTCATTGGGAGAAACGCCGCTGTCTGTTAACTTCTTGACCAGGTGTTTCCTCAAATTTATTTCACAATACCATTTATATTTTCACTAAATATCTATATATTTCATACTTATGTATATAATAAAAAATATTTCATAAACTAATTTATTTTGTTTACAGCTGTCATCTCACCAGATTTCTGAATGATGTCATTGGGAGAAACGCCGCTGTCTGTTAACTTCTGGACCAGGTGTTTCCTCATACTGAAAAAAACAAACAAATGATTCAGGTATATTCAATATCATGCCATTTATTTGATATTTATTACCTAATTTATTTTGGCTTACTTTATGGCTGATTGTCATTGTATTTCCCAATATTATACTAAAGTGTTATCCAAAACTAATATAGATATTGAATATTTACCTGTATGGTGTCAATCTTTTGTCATCAGCTATGTCAGCACCTTCTGTCATAGCCTTCATAATTCCATATAGCTTGTTGACACCCAGTGGGGCATTTTTGTACCAGTACGACTGTTCCTTCCTGTTGTTATTGACTGCTAGAAAAAATGGACTGTCTGGTGTACAAGAGGCTGGTGGTCGTCTTTGTCTGTACAATTTATATGCATTGACAGGGCATCTTTCCAGGTCTTCTGGTGTTGCATAGACTCTTAGTTTTATTTGCCGTATATTTTTAGGATTATCAGGTCTTGTTTTTGTTTGTCGCTCACTTATAAAGATAAGATACTCGGATCCATCATCATCATTTCTTTTGTCAATGTCTCCCCATTGTAAATTTCTGGTTTCCTTTCCAGTTCTCATGCCGAAGTTCAGACAACAAATCATCCACATGGTGTGAAGGAGGCTGTGGGGGTTATCACTTCCGAGGGTCTTGGCATCGTACATGGCATCAATATCCATATCTGACAGCTCTTCAGCAACCTTGGGTTTGTTGCCTTTACCCATTGATTTAAGTTCTTTTTGTTTGCATTTGAGTGTTTCTCTAGATCTTGCAAATGTGATATCGGAAATGATGTTAAATGTAGAACCCATTTGTTTCAAGTATCTTAGTAGGGAAGATTGGTAGCTTTTTAGACTGACTGGTTCATATTCTGATCCATCATTCTTTTTTACTGACAGAAAAATTCTTGACAAATAGGAATCTAAAGATACTGCATCGATATCTTCAATTTTTCTAGTTTCCCCCTCAACCATCACTAGGTACTCACTGATAATTCTAATGTCTCTATCTGTCTTCTTTCTTGTGTTTTTATTTTCCAGATCTCGAAGAAACCTTGAAACATCATCATCACTGATAGATTGATACTTTTTTATTTTTTTATTGCAGTTAATAAATTATCCACATCATCTCTCTCTATGTTGTCGCTCATTTTGGCTAGCAGACGATCCAAGGGAGGTAATCATGAAATTATGTCCCTTTGTATCAAGGGGAAGTAACTCGAGATGAAAGTAGTTCCGGTTCAAATTAAGCTTATATTTTCACTGCAGTGAAATATCATTTTTCAAATTTATTTCACAATACCATTTATATTTTCTATATATATCTATATATTTCATACTTATGTATATAATAAATGTACCTTCTCTATTTTCTAGACCCCATACTATCAGTTTCGTATGGATATTTAAAACAATTCAGGAATCAAATTATCTTCTACAGCTGCTTTATTAGTTTATATATTTGCGATGCTTCTGAAATTTCTTTTCTTATTATAGGTGAATGACGAATATCCGGCAAAATGAATTATGAAATGCATTCGATTTTTCCTCGTTCTCTGTAGAAGTTGAAAATAGATCCCTGAAATGGTTAAACCAATCATCGATTGGAATATTGGTTTGTGGATAACAATTAAAACTTACCCCTTTAAGAGTGGCCCTAAACTGTTTAGAATCGCGTATACACTGGTGAAGATGGTCCTGTTCCATTTGAACAAAATCACTTTATTTTCTCTGCATACACTGTTAGAGTTATTTGTAGTCACATTATACTCATTAAACTTGTTTAAATATGTATATTTACTTTCTTTCCTGTGTAGCTCTGTTGACTTGACTTGTTAAAAGCACCCACTCTTTTCCAATAAAGAAAAGCATTCGCTGCTCAGGAAGTTGGACATAAATTCGTTATCCTTATCGTTGATCAAAACAAATGTGAAAGCCTTCTTAATACTATGATGGGTTAGCCTTGTGGTTTCAGCATTCGTTCGTCACGCCGAAGACCCGGGTTGGATTCCTCACATGGGTAATATATGTGAATCCCATTTCTGGTGTCTGCAGCCGCGATATTGCTGGTATATTGCTTAAAGCGGCGTTAAACCATACTCACTCACTTAACAGAAGTACGTAAGCTAGCCAGTACAGGAAAATGTGAAGATTTAGTACGTGATACTCGTTGACGTTACATAATATGTCAAACAACCCAGATAAACAGATTACCGAATCTATCACGCTAGCATGTTGATTGCTTATACTCCCTCTACATTGCCTATTATGCATTTCGCCTGTCCTCCCGAATGTGTATCAGGAAGTTATAATTGTGATTAAGTTCTCGATTTAAATTTGTGAGCACCGCATCCGAGTTTGTAGATGCCTCACCATATGGGGTCCTTTTCTCCATTAAATAAAACATATATAAAACAAATGTGCACGTGCCTACACCATTTAGAGGACTGTCAGGAATTTAAACTTAATTTCATGATAAACTAGTACGTCATTACATAGAGATCAATAGCCTTGTCTCAGAGTAATGTAGTTGGAAATTTCTATTGGTCATCCAAACCTGATATGGATGTTTAATGATCAGGCCTGTTCGCAAACTTACTTAAAATTAACTAATATAGTCCTTGTCCGTCACTGCGCGTATTAATGTTTGTAGAATATGTTATAAGTACATTAAATCTGACTCTGTCAGAACTTTAAGCAAATTTCAAACTTGAATTAGAATCAATGACCAGAGAAGACACTGGTTGTGTCCATAAACACGTTTTGTACCTTTTAGTGGTCAAGATATAATACCGGTACCGTGCTTTGTATTAAATGGGAACTACTCTGCAACTGTTGTTGGCGAATTTGTTATTACCTTACATTGGTAATTTAATCATTTGTGTAGCAACTGGAACTGAATATATGCTTCTGTGATGCCAAGACACGTTATCAAGTCGTAAGCAACTACTCACTTTTGCAGAGCGCTAAATATCTAAATGAGCATATTAACGCATGAACGTGGGCTAATATTCTGTTCATATTTACTCTTATTCTTGTCACCTTATATTACAAAGAAAGTCGCAAATCAAAATAGAAAACATACTACATGCACAATACCATACCCTTGCTATAATAAGACCTATAGTCTTGACAATGATGTTTATTTCTGGATCATCCTCAACGACTGTTCCGTATGTCAATGTAACCTGGAAATGAATAAGACAAATTGTTCTTTTAAATCTCAAAATGTATTTCGGGAATTTGAATATCTCAAATCCAGTCTTCTGGTGCTTACTTGACATTTAAACACCCCAGGGATACACCGAAAACACAGTAAATGTATTTCTTACTTAACCACACTGTAACAGAATGCAAAGATATCTTTAGGGACATGTCTTACAAATTCGGCAATCGTTGAATACCAAAGGGACATCATATCAATCGTTGCTGCTTCCGACGTTATACCAAACTTTTGTTGGAAGCTAGAACAGAAGGATAACGAACATTTATGTATGAATCTCTCTCTCTCTCTCTCTCTCTCTCTCTCTCTCTCTCTCTCTCTCTCTCTCTCTCTCTCTGAAGAAGAACGTTACCGTTATAATAGCTAAAGTGGATGGAATTTGTTATCAAATTAAAAGAAATAACAATGTCGGTTTTGAAACAATTATTGCAATCAACACGAATGTCACTGACCCACTTTTACAAATATGGACAACCATAGAACAAACCAGATGACGTCACTATTGAACGTGACGTCACCTATCCTACCCTATGACGTCACCTAACATCGGGCGTGATAATGGCCACTCGTCAAGCAATATGAGGGTATCATCAAGTTACAGTGGCCCGCTCATTTCTGATAACATACGGGAGGTTTAATGATAATTCTATCCATTTTTGCTATAAAGAAATATAATGAATATATATTATGGTGCTAGTTTTGTATCCTAATTAAATAATATTTCTCAATGATGAAACATATTATACGTGCTTGTACGTAATTTCAATATACATTTGCCTGAAAATATGTTTTTGAAGACTGATTGTTTTACATAGAAAAAAAGTCTTCAGCTCAATTATCATGATCAGTCTATATTTGACTTTGTAATCAACTCAGAGTAACCTATCTGCATATGTCAACACATATATTTTAGAGGTCCCTTACCTGTATCGTGAAACGTCAGCGATAGTGCCATGAAACTACAACGAAAGTCGCAATAATATCGCGAAATTGGTTAAATGAGTTGTGCAAATGGCGGGTAAACTTGGGGAGGTTACTTGTTACGTGTAGGAATCATTATGCAAAAAAAAGCTTGATCAAGATTACTACTTTGCAGTTGTAAATGTCCTCATGTATCATACTTTGTGTAATCTCTGTTATCGGTGTGCATCACAAGTTCCACTGTGTAGGTCTGTGTGGTTCCTGCCAAAGGCGGGATTGGGACAGCGTCCGCATCTGAAAGTTACGTGCATCGACATTAACCAAACATAAGAGAATATAATCTGGTATGTATATGTGTCATACTTTTATATTATGTGCCGCAGTCTCTATTCAAACAGAATCTGTTAACAAACTGGCATGGCAGTGTATTTATATTGTACCGAAATGGTACTTTTAATTGTATCTGCTCTTAAACCACAACAAAGTAACAAAGGTCGTTTATAAAACTCATCTAAAAATATATATACATATAGCCATGCTGTTCAAACGTGAGCTGGTCGCAATGGAGACACAGATTCAATTCCCTGCAGATTTGCATTCTCAGTGGCCCGTTCAGAGAGTTGATGAAATACTGTTTAGCGTGGCTTTCAGAATCTGAGATTCAAGAGAACACAGATAATATTTAAAAAGCGTTGAAATAGATGTACATGTGCCTTAATTCGATACATGTACGTATATTTACCACGAAACAAAGGGAAAGGTCTATCCTGGTGCAATAAGATAGAGAGACTTGGAGTTTTACGTCGCTTTAGGAATAATCCAGCATAGTATACCACTGCAGGGGACAAAAAAAAGCTTCATAATTTTACCCATGTGGAGAATAGAACAAGGGTCTTCGGCGTGACGAGCGAACTTTTTAACCACTAGTGTAACCCAAGCTAAATGTGTGTGTGAGTGCTTGCGTGCGTGCGTGCGTGCGTGCGTACGTGCGTGCGTGCGTGCGTGCGTATGATTTGACAGACATAAATTTGCTGAGATCACAATTCTTTGAAGTGCGAGTCCAATGACCCATGCATCTTTTAAACACATCTTGGCCTCAGGGATATTAACAGGTAAGTAGGTTATTATCTATATCATGATCAGAGTCATTGACTGGGGCATTCATAGTAACATTACTGATGTAAGTGGCTTCCCAAAATTCTTTTGTATTTATAGAATATGTTAAATATATTGGTATTGTTGTAGGACATTTGGACACCTAGTGGGCGGTGCGTTAGCCTGGTGGTTGACTCGTTCGCTAATCACACTGAAAGCCGGCTGCTGTATAATTTACCATATGACAACAATATGTGGAGCCCATTTCGTGCGACCCCTGCCGTAATACTGCTTGAATATTGCTTTACACAGCGCTGCGACCTTTGTGCCACCTTTGAGCGATCAAAAACTTGCCAGGGCCCTCAATGGTCGCATAAACCCAGAAAATTATGTTTCTTTGTAACTGATCCAGCAGTTGTTCAGCAGTAACTGCTCGAGTTATTCAACGTCTGCAACCACAATGAAACTCTGAAGGTACAAGCCCTCTATTCACAGGTAGACTGAGAAGGCACTACAGGTAGCTCAAAGGAGGCAGAAAAGAGGCAGAAGCATTGCAATGGTGTCTCAAGGGTTGCCTTGGTCGCCGAATGGAGGCACGGCGGTCGCCACAGCCATCGTTCAATGCGCGCTGTTGGTCGCCCAAAGGAGGCAGGAAAAATGGCAAAAGCATCGCCCAGATTGACGGGAAAATATTTCAGCAGAACGCTTCTATTACCTGGCGACCATTGGGCGACAACTGTGCCTCCATTCTGCAACAACGGCAATGCTTGTGCCTTCCTTCTGCCTCCTTTGAGCCACCTGTAACCAACCTCCTCGGCGACCTTTGTGCGACTGTTTTGAACATGTTCAAAAATTCACGGCGACCATGGCGTCCATGGCGATGTCTGAACCTCCTATGTACCACCTTGGAACGACCTAGGCAACCATTCTGCCTCCCTTGAGCCTCCAACGACGACCTGGCAAATTGTATAGTGGCACACGGGAGGCACAAAGGTCGCCATCATGCGTAAAGGCCCCATAAACGCAGAGTATACTCCCACTCACTCACTCACTCACTTACTCACATGTATGATGTTCATGTTGCGGACTATACAACAGTGCCAGAGCTAATCGTTATGCATACAATGTACGTCAAGAAGTTGAACGGGCATATTTTTCCTCCCTCTCGTCACATACATGTATTTACCATTAAGTATCTTCGAGTTATTTCTTATAATGAAATCTGTTGCGCCTTCTTCAGTTTCCTTTATACTTCTCATAACGTGGATATGTGCTTTGCCAGCACTGTTCGTATCTGCTGGCCACAAGCGGTACTGATGTCCACGAATTAGCATTGTGCCCATCTGTGAAGTGTTTGAAGAAGAACTTTACACAACATTGACATTTCACATGCAGTAAGATTTACGTTGTAAATTCATTAATATATCACTTGTTGTACATAGACCTTTCTTCAGAAATAATATTTTATCACACATTTATGAGTATTTAGACATGAAACTGGGATTTAACTCTGACATTTGGACATGAATATCCAACCCAGACAGGAAATGCTGGCCCTGAGCCGACCATTCCTGGTTTCATATCCGAGCGGCAGGCAGGTTAACTTCTAGAGGATAACATCTTATAACATCTGTTGGTATGAAGCGGGAAGGGGATCGAACCACCGACCTTCATCATTCCGAGCAGGCGTTCCATCCGCAACACAACAGGCGGTTCTGTTCAGGGTTAACTTATTTCAAAAGCTTAATTTATGAGTGAGTGAGTGAGTATCGTTTTACGCCGATTTTAGCAATATTCCAGCAATAGCACGGCGGGGGACACCAGAAATGGGCTTCACACATTGTACCCATGTCGGGAATCGAACCACTAGGCTACCTGACCGCCCCCTTAATTTATGAGATTATTATACACACTTCCACCTGTGAAAAATTTTTCGTCGTAGAATAACAAAGTAGGTATAATAATATTTTAACTCATCTTTCATTTCAAACAGAATACGCAATTATCTGGTCACAATACTGGGACCGAAAGCTCCTGTCCAGTGACAATACAAAGTAAGTCTCACAAAAATTAGAGTCATCAGAAGATTAAATATATAAATAGACTTTTGCTATTTATACCTCACTTTGGTTTCATTGCCATTTGATACCTTTAGTAAAATGAAGGAAATTTAAACGTTATGTTAGTTAGTATCTTTCAATATCCCCAATCCTCAAGAACGCACCAGTTCACCACTAGACTGACCTGTATGGCGGACATGCTGACCGCTATATCCCCCCGTTTTTTTCAACAGGTACATGATATAAGACAGCAAAAAATATATTTTGGTCTATTCCTCTAATTCAGTGTGACAAAAAATCTCCAGAAAACTTTATGACAAGAGGGATGACTTTAACTTTCTTTAACTTTAACGGCAAGCATGGGTTGCTGAAGACCTATTCTACCCCGGAATCTTCACGGGTCGGTGAACATTAGACTTGCCTTAGCATGTCTTTGTGGCGAGTGCCACCGTTATGACACCTGGTATCATAGCTATTTCATAGTGATTCATAAACACTTCCAAATTGAAACAAACTGTTTACGCAGAAATCTATACAGAAAAGAATTCAGTGTGAAACCAAAAGCATCAACAAAGGATTGGTAAACAAGTAACAATCGTAACATAACATGAAGTACATTTACACATCAATACAGCTTACTGCCAAGTAATTACAATGGCAGTACACAATGGCGTGGGCAATAATCAATTCAACGGCATTTAAAATAACCGATCAACAGTGTGACCTAAAGGTTATATCAATTAGATGTTTCGATTTCTGACAACAATCCTTTTCAAAAATGGATATGTAATATGGGATGGGTTTGACACAAATTATGGCTGGTAGAATACTTACAATATCAAACTGACCATCCTCATCTAGTCGACACACAAATGCTCCATGGTATTTCATATTTCTGTATAACCCACAGTTCTGAAACGATGAATATGCAAACAGTGGGAAGAACGTCCTAAAGTACATACCAAGGTTATATTTAAAATATTAAAGGAGCCAGGCCCACAAACAAGACCATCGTCTTCGTCAGTAAACGATTAAGATGAGGAGGTTTGGATAAAATCACCTTTACATGAACATACCCGACAGAGGGCCTTCGTAGAGGAATATGAAAATTAAAGCAATGTAGAGTTTTTTGCCAATGTCTTTTATTAGACATAATTTATATAATGTATACACTATAATAATAATAATAATAATAATAACAACAACAATAACATTGTTATTGACAAGATTCAGGAAAAACAAAGCAAATTTGCGGACCTCGCTTTTGACATGTCACGCTTGCATCCCAAGTACCAAGTTACCCTCATCTTCTTTAAGCAAGGTCGCGACAGCTAAAGGTTGACCTTTATTTAATTGAGAGAACGTATCTAAAAAGTTTGGCCATGATAAAGAGAGATTGCGAAAATTCTTTCCCGTGTATTTTGTAATTGACCCATGATTGAACAAGTTGATGTGTTATGCATGATGTGAGCGGAAAAGCAACATCCTTACTTGAATACTGGCAAACAACGGAACAGAATGTGACTGGAACCTGAGGAGAGGCAGATCTTTAGAACAAAGGGACTATGGAACTCTCACCACGGGACCATGGTTTCATCATGCCCGTGTTGTTAATGATTATGCACATACCTCTTTCAGATGAAATTCAAATTTTATTACCCCTCCTTGTTACCATTGTATTCGATAATCTTGTTACCATTGTTTTCTATAATCTAAACTCACTTCGTTTATCGCCTCAGTATATGTTGATGTATAGTGGCCTCCAGTGTTCTTAATGCTGTACACAGGCATGTTGACTGTGTTGACTGGACTGAGAGTCAGCTTCAGTTCCATTGTCTCCTCGAGTGTATGGAGCATCAGATGGAGTTCCTCAGGCATGTCTGTTGACCCATTGTTTGGTCCTGTCTTGTCTGATTTCATCGGCATCGTAGTCAACCATGAAAGTTCTGAAAAGATGTGTGTCACGAGTGTTCTTAGAGCACACGTACTTCTAATGAAACATTACAAAACAATGGGAGTGGCATAATGAAGGAAAGAACAGTTTTACTGAAATGCAGACACACATATACAGTTGCAGATGATACAAATACGATACTTATACAGTTTCTTTAACAAATATAGATACAGTTACATTTTCAGTTACATGTACAAATGCAGGTGCAGATGCGGATATACAAAAAGTAACAGTTAAAGTCACATTTATGGATAATGTTACGTGTTGATTCGAAACGAGTACGTTGACCTAGAAATCAGTATGTACAAAACTAAATGGTGCTAATGAGTAAATAACCATACAAGATCAATGAATAATTAAAACACTGATAGGTTACATTTAATATACATGTGATACATGTTCGGCTTTTTATCAAACAAATTAAGGTTGAAATGGACAATGCACATTAGTTTAGAACATATTGCAACAGACTCACATAATCATATCGTTGATATATCATGAAATGTTATCTGCAAGTGATTTCCATTTCTGTATGTAGTTAAGATATCGGTTATTTGCAATTGCAGTAGATTTTTCGACTCTGCATACAGACGATAAGAAGAAGATAATATCTCATTTTCCCCCGTCACGAGATGAGAGAAACTTGATATTTCACTCGACTTATGGAATATCCTATTTGCGTAAGAGGCGACTAACGGGATCAGGTTACTTAGTTGATGCATGTCATGTCCCAATGACGTAGATCGATTACTGGATTGTCTGGTCCAGACTCGATTATTTACAGACTGCCGACATAAAGCTGGAATATGGTTGAGTGCGGCGTTAAACAACAAACAACAACCACATTATCCAAACTAAAAGAATTCGAAAACGTATTACATGAGTTAGTGCACTCACGAATGTCAAGGATTTGTAACAATCGAATGTCTTGAATCAGGCACGAGCTCCGTTATTGAGTTCAGGAACCCACGTTGGAAACAGACAGAAAAGTCGGTGATTTCAGAATGGTATCTTAATGGCACGTATATAAGTAGAGCGACCTCCTCTTGCACTTACATGTATATGGGTACATGTATGGTTGGCCTTTGGGAAACTGTTCCCTTGCGAAGATCCTCGAACGAAGCAGTCAGTCCCGGAAGAAAGCAACAACTGTAATCAAGCTCCTCACAAAGGAGTTCTCAATACCGGGAGGGTAATAAAGAAGGTGTCTAGCGCTGGGATAGAGTTTGGACTGTAAACCAACAAAGGGAAGTCGCTCTAATTTAAGCGAGCAGCCGTGGAGTTATCGCCATAGACCAAGAATACTTGACATATTTTTAATGTTTCATTCAATTTGCTACCACTTACAGTAAAAAAACCAAAAAACTTACAATATATACTGCCACATGGCGGTACAAATTCTAATACCGTTACAGCAATTGTTGCATACAGATACGGAACCGGATACAAATACAGTTACAGATATGGATAAATACAGTTACAGATATGGATAAATACACAGACACAGATACTGATACATGTCATTATGCAGATATAGCTACATGTACAGCTATAGATACTGATACAGGCTCTTATCGAGTCACAGACACACATACAGATAAAAATACAAATATAGTTCAAGATACAGTCATGGATAAAGGCCGTCATATAGCTGGAATACTGCTGAGTGCGGCGTTAAACAACAAACAAACCAAACCATGGATAAATAAACACATTGCTTTTATAGAGTTCCATACACTATCATAGATACAATTACAGATAAGGATAAATTATGGTACAGTTGCAGTCACACACATGTATATTGTTGCAGTTACAACTACAGATACAGTCACATATATTGATGTAGTTAAAGGTGCAGATACTAACAGATGCAGTTACATCTTATCACATATCTGGTTATCAAGCACAAACTAAAAATCAATTTGTCAATTTAATGCTTAAATGTTTAAGGTGATTACAGGTCGCCACCGCCTGGCTGGAGTCCTGGAATGCAGCATCAGGCAATAGATACCAGTATACAATTGTGAGTGGCGGATTGTACGGGTAGGGCAGGACATGCTTACCGTTTTCGCGAGCACCTGGTGTGTTCTCTAGTTTTCAATATCAAATTTTGTAATATTCACCGGTATTTTGACTTTTATACCCAATGGAATCTGTTTCTGTTGATAATGGAGACGAATCATGCTCTGGAGTTGACATTTTATATTTGGACAAGGATTTAACGACTTTAACATCTTGTGAAAATGTAAATACATGTACAAGCGACAAAACAATTTCCACTATCAAAATGAAATCTCTTCTGAAAGCATAGTCTGTCTGTATGGATAACTATCAAACAGTGACACCGGGTGTTCGATTCGAGGAAGGGTAATTGTATCTTGCGGCACGGTTGACACCAGACACAAACTCATAAAAAAAGAGAGTCAAGTGTTCACGAAAGTTGTTGATTTCTGGGCAGATTACTAACCGGATCGACTTTACCTTTCGTTGAGCATGTGCCTCTTTACGCATTTGTAGTTCATGGACGTGCTATCTGGACACAATTAATAAACAGTTCACAATATTCTACTACGTTTTATAGGATAAAAAAAAAGGGATTTCGTAAGAATAAAATAGCCATTTTGCAAACACTTTACACAAAGTCTGGACATAAACCTGCTCATATTTGCATTTAGAGAAGTCACGTAATCGTAGGGTTTCAAAAGGAAAATTTACACATATATGTCTCAAAACGACTATGCCATACCTAACGTGCACATGAAGGGGAGAATTAACCTACACCACAATTGCAAAGTTAAATGCGATGTCAGCAGACGTATTATCTGGAATCAGTATAAAATCTTGATTCGGTTGGTATTAGGTGACACCAATGATCACATGTAGACTAAATATGTCCTTTCAGATACAGAATGTTATGTTCATCAATAACCATCCATCTCCATAAATGTTTGTTCATATTGAGAACAATCTCCAGCAACGAAGTATGAAACGAATTAAAAAAAGACTACCTTTGATTGCTTGCATACGGTCCCCAAAGAAAGCGGCTCGTGTTCCTCCTAAGCATAGGAGGAGGGTCGTCAAAACAACACACCACATTGCTAATGTTTGATGAAGGAGGCATTAGATGATCACACTTGAGATGTCTTTCTTTATTCATTTCTTCCCTACAGCTATTTCATGATGAAACGCCAACCCTTTATCGTCTGAATCAGTTTGCGTTGTCTTGCGCACACATGAAGTGCTTCAGTCCATGCTACATTAAATACACAGTCAGGTATGTTAAATGTATGCTTCACCTGCAGCTATGTACCTTTGTGTATATGTCTGCATGGTTTACTTCTGAAGAGTAGTCTTCGAAGAGCAATAGCTCAATCATTATGTAACTAACGGTATCCCTGTCGAATAGATTTCAAAATGTTTATTGCAGTTAATGAGTGAGTATTGTTTTATGCCGCCTTTTAGCAATATTCCAGCAATATCGCGGCGAAATTGGCTTCACACATTGTACCCATGTCGGGAATCGAACCCAGATCTTCGATGGAGGTTGGCAGGATACGCTCACCGTATCGAAAAAGCCTGGTTACATCACTTTTTCGTAGTGATTCACGCAAAACCTGCTTATGACATAGTCGGAATAGTTCGCTCGTATAATTTTTGGGGGATTACGGAATCGTTTCTGTCTCATTTTGTTGACGTAATGTGTGTTATTGGATTCAGGATAAAGGTTGGTGTTTTAAAACTCGCAAAGGACATTGTTTTTTTTTGCAATGGTAATAAAACCCTAACCAAATAATGGTATAAAATTAACTCTAACCAATCTCTAAATTGCAAATAAAGATCACGTTACTGTTCCCATCATCTGAGACTCAGTACTTGTATTTGATATATGACTATTCGGAACGATTTTTCATCGTTTCATCTCAAAGTAATATGATTAAGATTGTAGAATTTGGACCTCGACAATTTATTTAACAGGAGGTTATAAAGTCATTGCTATTGCACTGCCAAGTCTACATAATTGTAAGTATTTTTTGTGCTCAACTGTCACATCTCACGTTAAAATACCCAGGCGAAAACTAAGGCATTCTGACATCCTCATGGCTCTTCGCTTTGGAATTGTTGATTCAATGCGCCCATAGAAACAACCCATATTTAATCCAGTAGATTACGACATCATGAGCACTCAATAGGCAGTAATAATATATGAGTTGCTATTCAACGATAGCTTCAAAGGACAAAAAGTTCACCGGATACATATCATAATCCAGAACAAACATTGTCCATGACCTCATTTTCTTTTACATAATACCTCAAAAACGTACAAATATCAGGCAAGGACGGGTACTTATTGTACTCACAGTCCATGGGTTACGGTTGTTCCGGAAAAGCAAAGACCACTGAAAACACGTTGTCATAAGAGGTGACAAACGGGATCGGGTGGTCAGGCTCGATGACTTGCTTGATGCATGTCATCGTATCTCAATTACGTGAATCGATGCTCATGATATCAATATCTGGTTAGTCTGGTCCAGACTCAAGTATTTAGTTGGAATATTGCTGTTCGGCGTTAAACAACAAATAAACAAACAGTGATTGTGCGCACAGGAACTAAGGACAACCTGTTCAGACGTGAAGTTTTAATGATGTGGCAGTAGGAATTAACAAATATCACATGTTCTATCGAGTGAATGATTAAACGTGGAAGCTTGTCTATCCAAATTCATTGAACAAGGCAAGAAAATAACTTTACGAGATGTTTCATGTTTGCTTATTTGAAGCTTGTATTTTATTTTTAGATTTTGTACGCTAGATGATATAACTGAGATTATCGAGAGCGTACAGGGTGCAACTAACTGTGACATAAATATCATGTGTGGGTGAGTGTTTCATAAATATATTTGCCTTACAATAGAGTTCAAGATAAAATGAAACAGAGTTCCCATTAAAAAACTGTTATTGTGATAACTAACAATATTGTTGCAAGTGGTAAATTTTGATAAAATAATAAATACTAAATTAAGTGAATATCATTGTTATATTGCTACTGATGTCACATGGAGATGCAGTAGCTCTAGACCACACACATGTTTGGATAAAATTATATGTTGATTCTTTTTGTTTCGTTATGAATGAATATAAAATTGTTAAATCTTCAGAATGTGTTTGTGTTTACTTACTGTGATGGTATTTAATTTTAAAACGGAAGACTAGTAGATTTACTAAGTTTTTAAAATGTTGGCCCACCTAAAAAAATCTGTATAGACAACAAACTGTTCTATATCTACAATCAATAAGATAATAAGGACTATGCTTAGTGTTTAAGAAAGACCCACATCTGCGACCCTCCAATAAGCAGCTAGTAAGTTATCCATAATTCAGTAATTATGACTAACACTTCTAACAGTCATTATGCATCAAATAGCTTAAATCGAATGACATTTACTTCTTTAAAATGGAAAGATTTCCGCCCGTATCCCCTCTCCAAAAGTTATATATGCGTATTCATTGCCGCTCAATTCTTTTCATAATATATATTTTGAGGGGCGACACGGGTGGAAGTCTTACCATTACTAATACTTTCGTAAAGTTGTTGGTACAATTCCGTGCAAAGAGTTTAATTTTTTTAATACCACTGTCAGGAAAGTTAATATGTTTTACACTGAAATAACATATGCATCTATGGTAAATGACATCATTGTAGAAATACTATTGGCCCCAGGGGTTATGATAATATTCCAGGAGGAGCTGAGTTTCCAAAACTGTATATAAGCACAGCCGTATCGTTGATCAGTGCTTTCTTTAATTAACATTGTCAGAGTTTTGAGACATATTTCTTATTTCTAATTCATTCCTGATATATATTAAACAACACAAATTATTTGGACTTCTTTGACACGACTGCTTTGGCTATAAACAAGTCGTTTACATAGCCCATTGAAGCTATCTAGGGAGAAAAATACAAATTAATGCATCTCTATATATCTGTGAATAAGTGGTACACAAGGAAATATGAAGTCATCAGTTTTCGGATAGAAACAGATCTACGCAAATTTTACCTTGGGTGTGTGTGTTTTATGAAGAGTTTATTCTTTTTGTATTAAGCTTAACATTAAGCCATGTGGACAAAAAAATGTTTTAAGATTAAACTAATATCATGCAGTACTTGACAGTTATGATCATTTCATGATATTTTTCAATATCCTGGGACCAGCTGTTGACAAATTAAACTACAAATGTAGTGTTTGATCTCCCTTAACCTTAATGAAGTTGAGACAAGGAAAAGATGACATGGAGCTTGATATCTCGTATGTATGAAGTCAGTCGATCTGTTTTTTTTATATATTTCCAGCTACAAGAGATGAACACATGACCACTAAAGGAAGTTACACATGAAACCAGCCCAGAAAAAATTGACAAACAATTTCCATCAACAATGCTCTAACTTGATGCAACCCCTATCCAGAAGCTGTCAAATGTAAAAGCCCGGAGTGCCACCTTTTCGACGTACAAAAATAAGAACATGAGTGGCTAAACGCCCCGTGGTGTGGTATCTAACATTAGCAGAAGCTATGGGGCATCAGCTAGTGACCGCCAAATCATTGGAAGAAGTAAGTTGTGTTCTGATACTGTCTCATTATTCCAAAGGAAAGACAGTAAAATGGCCGATAGAGGCATCAGGATCCAGGATTTATTTGCGGCCAAGGATGTGTATGTGAACACACCTACCATGCTCAAGGGAAAATCTCAGCTCGAGCTAGAGGAAGTTGTTAATGACAGGAGAATTGCAAAATCAAAGCAAATTCACATTGAAAGTGAAATTGATCTGGGTAAATCTTTCAAAATTCTGACAAGAGACTTACCGCCTAGTAAAGTTCTGATGGGTGAAAAGAATGCTTTTATACAATGCATGTTTCTGTATACATAACTTCAGAAATGCAATCGTGGGATTGCTTGCATACACTTTCTTTTGTCATCAATATTTTAATATCACAGTATTTGAAATTTGAGTATTATAAAATGTACAGTATAAGTCATTTGTTTGTTGTTTAACGCCGCACTCGGCAATATTCCAGCTACATGGCGGCGGTCTGTAAATAATCGAGTCTGCACCAGACAATCCAGTGATTGACATTATAAGAATCGATCTACGCAATTAGGATATGATTACATGCATCAAGCAAGTCATCGAGCCTGACCACCCGATCCCGTTAGTCGCCTCTTACGACAATCATGGTTTGTTGAAGACCTATTCTCTACCCGGATCTTCACGGGTCTCTTACAAGTCTGCTCACACTTGCGTTTCCATCATTAAAAAGCATTAATTGTACATGTATACATTTATAGAACTGTATCATTACCATGTGTTTTGCTATGAAACAAATGACAACATGCAGGGTAAATATTCTGAAATTCATGATCCATGCTTGTAATTATGCAAATCACTCTCAATTATCACAAAGTAGTGTTTTTATTTGCTCAAAAATATTAAATCATTCACATTTGACATGTTCAAAGCATATTATGTAATGGATTACACCATCTGATCGCATTGAATATGTTAATTAAATTGTATGCCTTTTTAGAGAGTGTAACAACTGTTATATTTGGGATGACACTTCCTTAGTCTAGCACAAATTCTGGTACTTTTTAGGAACCCACACGCTCAAAGTGAGGCGATTTAAGCCACTCATCCACCATAAAAATGATCTCGACTACCTGTTGTCTGACTTCCATTTTGTGGAAACCGCGGTGTTAACAGTTGATATTCAAATTATTTTGCAAACTCTTAGGAAGGATGGCCACATACACAGTAACATTTTATGTAGAATTACAATATTTCAACTGGCATCTTGTAAAATCTATATCAGACAGCCTCTACAACCATGCAGTAGTTAAGAGTGTCCTGCAATAAAATGTCTTAAGTACTTCTTATGAAATAATTCAAAACTTTTGCAACTTTGAAATTTCACAAAGTTCTCTGTCTTAATTGACTTTGCACAAAAGCAAATCTTTATGAGTGTAAACAACAAAGAAACATGTTTTTTGAACGTGACAAATACAATTGACCTTGTAGCTGACTCCGTTTCTTGTGAGAAATAACAAAAACATGAAAACATTTTACCATGTTCAGTTTCACATCTTTTCCTACATATGGACATTTTATTTCCACAATCGTGTCATTGTCAAAAACTCCAACTGGTGAAGCCCCTTAATATGAAAGCTCTGGCCAAACAAACAGCCCACATTTCTGAACATTTAAGTTGTACATAGATTGTTTCACTGCCACAGATTCATACTGTTTCCCATGAACAACAGGTGCCCCAGAAGAACTAAGGGGAACAATAGACTGGCACAGAGTGTCACTGTTTCTTCTCTCTGTTGCATTGGACATGTCCCCTAAACGCGATGCCGTAATCCTCCATTTGCGCCCGATCTGCCAAAGTTTATACTTGGCCTAAGTGTGAGTGTTTACTTCCAGCAGCTGAGCAGATTTCTGTGTCACCTGTCAATAAAATATAAATTAAAACTTTTTTGCAATGTCCGGCAAGTTTATGATGTTCCAAATGAAAAGTTTTTGGTGTCCACAGTTAACATTGAAAAGGCAATATTGAAATGTAATTTCAGCAAACACAACTCACATGGTAGTTTGACTCTATAGACTGTTGGTGTTCCAAAAATGTAGAAAACTTCAGAAATAAGTTATCAACCACGTACTCTGTTAATGGTAAGGGAAGATAATCGTGGTCCTTAGGTGCAGTCTGGATATCTGCTTTGGGGTAAATGTACCTCAGAGCCAGATCCTGTCCTGTGCTTGCACATAAGTTGAATACCAGGTTTTCTAACATGGTCCTGGTGAGCCTGGAAGGTTTCAATACTGCATCGGTCGTCAATCAGACATTGATGGCATCTGCTTAGTTGTGAGACCAATCAAGTAGAATTAAGTGAAATGATATATCTGTTATTTAAAATCGTTGTGTCAAATGGTAAACTGCAAATACAAATTTGTACAAACTAATTTATGAATGATACAGATGATGTAATGTATAATTATATATGCAGTTGATATTCACAGATTTCACAGCGCAGAACCACAATGATGCATGCTTTCCTCCTGCAATAACACTGGTTGCTTCTATGCAAGTGAAATAGAGCAAAGTATAACAACAACTCGGTCAATCATTTGTAATTCTAATGTATACTGGTTATCTGCCTGAAGCAATGTTAATGAATTGAGTGTGGGATGACGGCAGGATTTGCAATCATGTGTATATTCAACTTGGCGTCGACAGATATTTTTGAAATCTTGTCAAGTTTTTAATCAAGGTGCTAAATGATCTGAAGCGCTTCGCAGGTAAGACCTGTTTTATTACAATACATATTTTGATTATCGATCAGATCGTCTAGACTGGGCGCTTCTATTTTGTTCGAAGCAATTGCAAGCGATATGAGAGATTGAATCTGATTGGTCAGTCGGAGGGACATAGAAGGGACATTACTCGTAAAAGCCACTGGTGGCGCTGCGATCGAGCCTAGAAACTCCAGCCTAGTTCAGCAAGAGTTGAAACTGGACTTTTTTCTCCCTTTCCTTGCTTTTTAACGGCTTAAACTTTTCCAAAACTAAAACTAATTGTGTACACTTTTGCAGTAAATATAGACAGTACAAGTACCCAGAACTATTTATATCTGGCAAACCCATCAAAGTAGTTGAGGAGGCTAATTTCTTGGACTTATTTTCGACCGCCACTTGACATTCTTGCCACACATCAAATATCTCAAGGCAAAGTGCCTAAAAGCACTAGACTTACTGAAAGTCGTTTCAAACTAAAAGTGGGGCGGGGGTCAAATATTTGTAAAGATCGCTGATCCGCTTAAAATTAGATTACGGTTTCATCATTTATGGTGAAGTCTGTAAATGTTGCTTACTGAAACTAGATTCAATACATCACCAGGGCTTGAGGCTCTGTCTTGGAGCTTTCGGGACATTATCCTGTTGATAGTCTGTATGTAGAGGCTCACATAACAGCAGCAAATATCTAGATACCGATTCATGTCTTCGCTCATTGGTAAACTGAAAAGAAATCATTTTTGAGCCAAACAACTAAATTTTTACAGCTGAAGCCAAGGCGATGCAAACTAGCCTTGGCATATATTCAGAAACAACCTGAATGTGAACATTTCATAATTTTCTCTGATACCTTATTACGCCCTACAGGCACGTATGAATGTCAACTCGAATTATCCATTAATTCCTTGTATATTTTAAATCTAAAAATACTCTCGCCACTGGCCAATACGACATCTTTCTTTGTTGGATACCTTGTCATGTTGGTGTTGCGGGTAAAGCAGCTCTTGATACGAGGGGCGTTCAATAAATTTTGCAACTTCAATATAAGGCCAAATCGCAGAATATCTTTTGCACTTTTATTTTTCAATATAATCTCCATTCACCTCAGTACACTTATTCCATTTGTCCTTCAAGCTTTTCATACCACTTCTATAGAAATCCGCAGATTAACCCTCTAAGCACGCCTCTGTTGCAGCCTTTATGTCCTCGTCATCCTGGAAGCAGCTTCCACGAAGGGCAGATTTCATTTGCCGGAACAGGAAAAAGTCACTGGAGGCTAAGTCTGGACTGTAGGGTGGGTGATTTAACTGTACAGCCCAGATTTAGCCCCCAGTGACTATTTCCTGTCACTCGAGTTTAAAAGACTTAGAATTGTTTGATAAATTTTGAATGCTTGAATTGTGTTTTCAATCTGTGTGATGTTTTCACCAACTGAGATTACTGAAGGTGGTGTCAATCGAGGGGTTAAGGTAGCGTAAAATTATTTCCGCCCTGACAGTGGCACGTGAGTCCATCTTAATTAAAGTACATGTATATAACAACGACTAGTGTTTTAATTCCTTGATTATTGTTTGTTTTAAATATTGATTAGCATTCCATATAACCACAGGTGCCCAAGGTGATGACATAAAAAGCAGAAGCCCCGTGAGTCCCCATGGTCCTCCGTGAGGTGGTCTAGCTTTGGATGCTAGTGGTCGATAGCCTAGTTTTAAAACATTCACTTATTCTATTGAACATTTATTTGTTTTAATGTTGACCTGGTTTTCTTTGTAAATAATCTGTGATATTTAACTTACTGTTTGACCATCCTTTGTCGACAGGTATTAAACAATAACTAACGTGTTCTCATCGCGATATGGCTGCACAATTTCCAATGAGATGTAAAATATGAACTCACTCACTCACTCACTAGCTCCTCGTGAAACAGAATACATGTCTTATCTCAAACCTCTTTATTGCATGTCCACATTACACCAGTGACAGGAAGACAGGGTTATCCTTGAAAACGAACAGTTTCTTCGTGTAATAATACGCCAGTTTCACTTTAAGATATACCAGTTCGGTATTTGTGACTTGCATAATATTTTAATCGATATTATCGCCCAAACTTCCGCTTACACTTGGACAATCTGATAGGTATGTTGGGAATTTCAATAACCGTATCAGGCGTTGTTGGTATGGTTGTTGTTGTTGTAGAAAAGGTTGTGGTATGGGTGGTGGGTGTAGGGGTTGTGGTAAAGGTAGTGGTAGTTATAGTGGTGGTAGAGGTTGTGGTTGGGGTTGTGGTACTTGTAGTAGTGGTTGGAGTTGTTGTAATAGTTGTAGTGGTGGTTGTTTGAGTTGTAGTACTTGTAGTAGTGGTTGGTGTTGTAGTTGTAATAGTTGTAGTGGTGGTTGTTGGGGTTGGGGTTGTGGTACTTGTAGTAGTGGTTGGTGTTGTAGTTGTAATAGTTGTAGTGGTGGTTGTTGGGGTTGTGGTTGTGGTACTTGTAGTAGTGGTTGGTGTTGTAGTTGTAATAGTTGTAATTGTGGTTGTCGGGGTGGTGGTTGTGGTTGACGGGGTGGTGGTTGTAGACGTTGTGGTAGGTGTTGTAAATGGGCATATATATGGTTCATTACAGGTCTGGCAACATAGGATATCCCTTAAGACAGGGTTGAAAGAAGGGCACAGAGAGGCTTGACATGCAACACTTGGATCATCTCCTTGAGGGCATCCCTCTGAAAATGTTCAAATTAACAAACTGTTATCCTAAACTGGAAATGCAGCCAAGTAGTATCATCGTCTTACCCAAGAACAAGCACAAATGTATATAATCATTTCCATATTAGCTTTGTTACATTATCCAATAAAAATACCACAGCTTCTATCCTTACTCTTTTTCCAAACCCAGAATGTCCTGTTAGTTTGCTTTATGGTAATATTTTGTAAACCTTTCTGAAAACACATGAGTTTTAAAGAAGGCTTCCTAACAAAGGAATAACAACAATTATGACACATGGGGGAATTTCAAAAGGAAAAGACCTTTAAAAAAACAATGAATTTTGAATTTAAGATTTCCTCCAAGTTATTTGACCTAAGCCCGTGGTTTTCTCACATCAATCATTGAGAATGATTGACCAGAAGAAGAAATTAGATATTTTTTAATCTACAACTACAAAACCAGATTTTGAGCTGTAATATTTTTTTCTGAAAACATCTTTCAACAATGCATTTTTTTGTGATGGGCAATTTCATTTGTTAATTGTCTGAAATCTTTTCCAGAATTTTCAGGGACAATTTATTTTTTGGGATAAAATCCTATTGTCAATCGTTATTACAACACAAAGAATAGATACATTCTTAAAGAACATGCGTAAAAGAAAATTTAAAAAGAATATCTATTGAATCAGTTCCAAAAATGTGACGTACAAGACGTTGTTGTTTGCATAGCAACATCCTTCTTGTTAAACAATCAGTTTGCCTTTCGGGGACCAAGAATATCTTCTGTTATACTATCATCTACGCTATCGTTTTCTTTCATTATCCGAACTTTACTAAACTAAACAAAATGTATGTAAAATGTCAATGGTATCTCTGTGCAAGCAATAACTGTGTCTTACCAACAGTAGTCGGGGCATTGCTGTTTGCTACACATCGTCCAGCTTCACACCACTGTCAAACAAAAATATGTGGAAATCTTGAACGATACATTCAGGATCATATTCACATTATTGCTGTTCACATTTGCACACCTTTGACCATTAAGTAAGGGTATAAAACATTACAGTCCATCGCTTTTATCTTGTTTTAAGTATCACAATGCCACAGATGTAGTAGTTGAAATAACATTTTCTCATTAAAGTACACATTCTAGTTCTATTTTCCGGGATTCGAACCTACACCCGAGTGAGTCACCTAATTGTCAGTACACAAAGTCAGCCTCTTACCCACGAAACAACCGAGGTCCCCACTAAGTTCGACAACTTGTAGCCCAGATAACATACTTTGTGTACCCCTCTGATAAGTGTAAATCAAAACGTTGACCCAGTAAAGTCAATATAAGGAAAGATGGTATCATACACAAATATTACCTTTCCACTGCCACAGGAGGTTCTGGCAAAAGGAAAGAACTCCCGACACTGTGATGGTGAAGCCGGATTAAAGCACAGGAGAGAGGAACACATGCTTGCAAAACAATTCTGGCGCCGAGATGTTTCCTCCTAGAAAAAAAACCAAATCAATTCTGAGGATTCTACATTGAGCTGTTTCCATATCCCTTAGATGGTGCTGAGTCTAAGAAGTGTGAGACAATAAGATTACTCACATACGGGCACAATGCAGATGCACTACAAACCCTGATGTGTAGTTGATATCATGATTACACTGTTCCTTTCATTTGGCAATTATTTATGATATATGCTTGCAATTCTCTTTACAGAATAACAGCATCAATACATCTGGTATAGTTGATTTATGTTCAGCAGTTTGTTTCCAAAATTAGGAACACGTGCTTATAGAGTATTCACACTGCATACATGAGCCATGGTGGATCGTTGTCTTTTTATATCAAAATGAGTCCGCTCAACGCGCCCGTAGAGTTTGCATATTCATTTGACTGGTGTTGATGAAGTTGATATCTGAAGACACGAGGGTGAGATTATGTTTATTACCAACAATTAGTGCAAAATGCAATTGATGATGGTGTTTGTGTTTGAGATATCATCACATTGTTAAGAGGCATCATAGCACAAAAATATTAAGATCCAAAACATAGTTTCGACTGAAAATTTTAAGACCTAACCTGTACATGTTAAAATCTATTTTAAATTACTTCCCCAACACTGCATTTGCATGTGAACATACATTTCAATAAGTTGAACAAAAAGTTTTCTTTAGTACGACACATAAAACGGTCAAGGGCGTAATTTGTTGAAACATGACATCTCCCTGTATGTGACACAAACAGTAAATTTATTGAAAACGAATGTTTAATGAAACTACAATTTTGTATCAGATATAATTACATTACATTTGAACTTTCCAGCATCCTGATCAGGAGTCTATCTTTGTTTATATGGCATAAATTCGTTGCAATCCATCCCAGCATGTGAAGTATCATATAAATACTTCATACAAACATGTCATCAAAGAAAAGGAGTTACCCTGCAAAACCTTGAACTTAATCCCATGAACGACCGACACTGTGCATCAGCGTCGAAGATCTGCCCAGATGGTCCACGGTCTATGTTGGGGATATTTGAATCTTGAAGAGTACATGCAGCTGCCCTACAATCAGATACGTTTACGTTAGAAACCATCATGTACTCTTAATGATGACGTCTTATATCTTTTTTGTCAGATTGTACACTGGACGAAAAAGCAACATTTGCAAAAAGGGGGAAACAGTGCCACTTCGAGCAAGAGTAAAGGGCTTCACAACATTTACAAACATTTACGTCATCAACTGTATAGACATATCCAAAAACAAACAAAACATTTAAACATAATAACCCACTGCTACATGTATTGATATCGTATGGCACAGTTATACCAAATCAACACTATACTCGTGACAACTCTAGATATTGTTGTAAGCCCTAAAGAAAATAGAACACATGATTGAAACTAGACATACAATAGTGTGCTCCTGAACTTGGCTATACTGCATGGTGAAAATCGAAACAGGTTATCCAGCAACGAATCAGGTATTTGGTTGGGCATGACAACAAAAGCGGCCATTACAAAGAAATCGTTATCCGCACATCCCTCACTGCTATCGTGGCGAGCTCCAATGCTGAAATAAACATAACAGTTTATCAACGGATAAAATAAATCAAAGAGTCAGAAATCAAAGACACAACTAGGAAACCATATTCAGTGTCACATCTGGACATGTGTATTGCCATTCAAACTTATTGCAGCCCACGTTCAATGGTGTACGACAAGAGGGTCGATGTAGGACAGTTATACCATTTAATCAAGCTTAGTGCGTCTAAATGTCACAATTGCTTTGGTACTTTTACAGGTACGTCTGGTTAACATTTCACGGAAAGACACATTTTGCTAAAAAGTAAGCTTTTCAGTCAAATACCTGGTTGTCACTCCAGAATTTGAATAGTGGATAATCAGAGAAATTTCGTCAATATGAAACGTCGCCTGTCATCATAATGCGCGAGCTACCCAATGGTATGTCCTTTTTGTGAAAATTGTTTAAATGCCTGTGTTAATAGTATAGTGGCGCCTGTCGCCATCACCGATATTCAGTAATCCATTCATATCTTTTCCATAACTTATTTGCATTTTACGCCCCGTAAATCTCTGATATTCCCGATAGATTACTTTCTGGTGTTGACAGGAATTGATGAAAAAAAAGAAACTTTGCATTGTAATAATTTCAGTGGAATTTTTGTTTTGTTTTGAAACAGTGACCCTCAAAAAGTGATTAGGCCGATCGTTGTTATTCACATGTACGTAATACGTTGACTGAGGAATGGTACGCCTGATATAAATTTCTTCGTGTTAACCTTGTGTGATTTATTTAATATATTTAGTAGAAAAAGACAAATAATTAAACAGAGCTTTGAGACAATTGCTGTTGTACATGCAAGCAGAAAAGTATGGTATTCTACCATATTTGTTTTTACCATTGTACATGTAAAACCTGTATTTACTTTCGATGTTTCTTTTATACCTACCAATATGATACTCGTTCTTTAAGTGAATCGGTTTACCCATCAACAAAACAAAGTAGACAGGTACTAAATTATACCTATGTCCAAGCTCATGTCCTGCAATTTTGCTTTCCCAGCCGACGAACTGGTTCTCATTAACGGAAACAGAAAACGATCCACACAGAGCATCAACATAGGCGAGACCTGAAAGGAATGTAAAAATCACAAGTAATAGAAATATGTGCATTGTCCTCTCTACAGTTACTGTATGTAATAAACGGTGCACCTAGCCTATTCCAAACCAACCCAACCCAACCCACATTCTGTTTTAAAATTGACATCAGTTTTGTTTTCGTTTTTGGAGGCACCACCGTAAAATAGCGGATTTACCCAAAGAGTGCATACCTCACTCTGTAAACATAAAAAAACACAATTAAGTCAGTACTTATAACTAAATACGCAAATAATAATAACTCCACATACTGCTTATGTAATCAAAATGTAAGTTATCATTTACACACAAAAACAATAGACAATAATCCGGAAGCAGTTGCATCAGCGCAATAATTCAACCCAAGCCCCGCCCAACCTATAATTCGCAAATTGGTAAACCATCAGTGGGCCTGGCCTAAATCTTTTTCGGGTTATTGCTACATGAACGCAAAACAAATTACTTGGTGTGCCAGTCAAATGCCATGGTATAACTTGCAAGATCGGCAGTGAATGTAAACTGTCCTGAAAGTAACTATCGTCTGTATTCTGTGATGCATATTACTTGCCCGTTACGAACGATAGCTCTAGAAAAGACAGGGTAGACAGGCAACAATAGGAATAAATATGGTGTACTATTTCCCTTTATGGTGTGAATGTACTCCGTCTTTTGAATAACTATCATGCGTATTATTCGGTGAATGTACACCGCACTTATTCGACAATATTTATTTCATCTGCACCGTGCACTGCGCGACAGCTCGGCACCTGATATATCAGTGACATTACAATAATTTCGATAACCGGCTTCAATATGCGGACACATTTTACTTTTCAGTTACCAAGATACGAACTATATATTCATACATTACCTGTATGTAGTTATGTCAGGTTTCGTTTATCTCTTTTGGAAAACACGTGAAAACAAGAAAACTGGTTTTACCTTACTCAGCATTCCCTGTTTAGGTTAGTGTAGGCAAAATAAAGTTTGCATGTTGTGTCATGAATGTAAATTATGTATTTTACACAAATGATAAGTTGTTTTCTGACCTGTTTTGAAGCTACAATCCTAAGCCTCATATTAGTCCTAATAGTACTCTTGCTTCTTGCCTTAGTTAGATGTGCATGCATCATGAACATAATTAAGCATATGTCATGTTTTGTGAGGAGAATGAATCCTTGATTTTTTTGTATGCACTTACCTAGGTTGCGAGAGCCAGATGAAGACGTCCATAGGTCGCGCCTGCCGAATATACAGGTTACTAAAGTACTCACGGAAATGAAAAAACCCTGTTTTTTCGATCTTAGATTTTAAATAAATGCAGTTAATATACAAAATATATAAATATTCAAACAACTCAATTAGTACTAATTGGGCCTTGCCACAAATACAGCGTATCAAAGGTTTTTATGTCTTTTTACAGGTAAAAGTGTGTAAAAATATGAACAAAACAGACTATTGTGAAACTGAGCATGACCAGGTGTTAGTAGATCAAGGTGAATGTCCATGACCTTTGACACCTTTGCGACAGGTGAAAACAGGTGCTTGAAACCCAGGAGCATGTGATTTGTCAGTGGTTAGTGATTTGTGAGTGGCATTGTGGGATAGTGAATCATCGTCAAAATATCAGAACATAAAAGTAACATATTCCCTTCTCAAACAACTTACATGTCATTTTTATTATGTACATAAACATAGCTGTTATTTTTATTGTTGTTTTGATAACTTTTTTTACCAAGGCTAATTTGCATAATGCCTATAGCCTGTTTCTGCCATGTCAATTTGGACTTAGTTTTATTTTTGAATGTTGAAAGTGCCTACAAATTACCTCCTGTAAAGTACATTTTGTATTGAGCACTGAGATAAAACTAGCAAATACAGACTAGTACTTTTCCAGTTGTTTTGTTATTTCGTATTTTCATTTGTGTCGATTATTAGATCCAACAAAACAGGTTTTTTTCATTTCCGTGAGTACTTTAATATGAGTTATCATGATCAAACGTAGTGAATACTAAACTCTTTAATGACTTTGCTTATTCAAGTATTCTTTTACTAAAAAACGTTCTTAACATGCACACGCTGATAAGTGAGTGAAATGTGTTGAACGCCGCTTTTAACATTACTCCAATTATATCACGACTTGTCACCTTAATGTGGGAGGAAAGCCCCAAGTGATGCAGGTCTTAGACGTTTACCACTTCGGTGAAACCCACGAGCACGGGTATAGTGCTGATAAACCTAGAAACATTATCGGGGTGAACCGGGATTCGAACCCACAATCATAGGTTTCTGGCATGCCCAAGTGACGCAACTCTGCACAGCGAATTGCGGCGCCTTAGACGACTGGGTCACCAGTGCCCCCTCACGCTGACAAAGTTAACAAAAATGTTACAGGTAAATAAAAAGCCTCAAAATAAACACTAACATCATTAAGTCAGTGATGCTTTATAAATAACATTGTCCTGCAAAAAGTAGAATGAAGATAATATGAAACAGTGGTTGATGGTACTGCAACGATTCATGCTATTCGTGACAAACGATTGTCAGGTCACATACATGTACTTTTACCGATTGCGTCCATACTGTAAGACACTGTATCTTCCGCATGATTCGAAGAATTCATGTTTCATCAATCTTATGACGTGTATGAACGAATCATATACCTACCACAAAGGTGTATGTATGTTCGTAAAGGCGACTATGCTTGTCGTAAGAGGTGACTAACGGGATCGGGTGGTCAAGCTCGCTGACTTGGTTGATGCCTGTCATCGTATCCCAATTGCGTGGAGCGATGCTCATGACGCAATCACCGGATTGTCTGGTCCAGACTCGATTATTTACAGACCGCCGTCATATAGCTGGAATATTGTTGAGTGCGGCGTTAAACAACAAACAAACAACATGTATGTTCACAACAGGTTTATCATCAAAAGATCAGGTTGTCCTTCTTACTGCATATGAAGAGCCATGTAATAACTATTCATATATATTGCTAACGGCAATGTTTGGGGTTAGCCATTGCCATTCCTATGTGATACTGGAATATCATGTACACCATGCGTGTCATATGAAATATACGCTTACACCGAATCTGTGTAACTGACCACAATACTTGTCAGCAAGCGACAGTTCGTAAGTATCAGGTAAATAGTTCTTATTCATACATAAAACCGCCTGAGTTCAATATCATGATAGTTTTCACTCAATGACGTCCAAACTAAAACGGGAGAATCCATGTAAATGTGAAGGAGACTTAAAATAGGTTCATCCACTCAACATTTACAAAGTAAGAATTATTCATTTAATAAATTTATATTCAAATACTTCAGTCCCGAAGTCATAGAGATGTATGAACGAATATCAACCTAATGGTATGGTTGGGTTATATCAATAGTTTAAGGATGATACCATCTACAAACTAGTTTCGGCTTTTATGATGAAAAATACCCACCAAACATATAACTTTTCCCTTATGAAAACACTTCATAATTACATGAATTTAGATTAGTCAGGGACGAAGTATTAACCCTTGACCAGCCAAGGAAACAGCATGGTGATGCCTACCCTGTAAAAGCCATTGAGTGATCGCCCCCTGGAACAGCACCCTGACTAATCAGCGTAGCACTATGGATTACGAAGGCATTTATTGCTGCCGAGGCGTCGAGTGTTCCGTCAGTGCGTATATTGTTGTCCGACCAGGGAGACTCATTTGGAGACTGCAAAAGGAGCATGAACATCGGATTTAGTTAAAGATTGAGAGAGAACGGATTTATGCTTCTTTTAACAATTTTCATCCATACCATGACAGGGGGCACCAAACGTCGGTTTTCACAAATTGTATACCGGCGGGGCATCGACTCCGGATCATCGTTGTGACGAGAGAACGCTTTAACCATTTGGATCGAGAAAAGTTCACAAATAGTGACACTAGTGTCCCATTAGGGGAACGCATTTCGCTGCGTAGAGTGGCCAACCGAGGAAATGTCAGAAATTTTGATCGTTCTGTAATATTCGTCCTGATTATGCTTCTAGGTTTGTGAGCACCATAAACAAATACTCAAATAAGTCGTTCAACGCTGATATGAATGTTCCATTACTGGACTGTTTGCACGGTCTGCAGGTCTTTGTCATAATTTATGATACGAAGGATGACTTCAACCTTCCCACTTGTCAATTGTCCCTTTATGCCGAAAATTTCCAGCAGTTTAGTCTTTGATGTCTACATTTCACAACTTTTAAGATACAATCGATCATGCTCTTTCTACGAAGATTCCCAAGACATTTAAGGCCTAAGGCCTCAGTGCAGCATTCAAAAGGTTTTATGGCAGACAGGTGAACAATTGTCTTGCCTTTGCATGTGTTTGGGAAGGGTACAGGCGGTAGGGCAGGATACGCTTACCTTTTTGAGACCACCTGGTATAATCATTGTTTGATTGTCACGGAAAATCATGCCTTGAATCACATTTGAAAAGCAAATGTCAACATACCAAAATTAGAAAACTGCGCCAAATTATTTCGGTGTCAGTCAAGGTGTAAGTCTCATTTACTCGTCGGTCACTGTGGAAATCGTGACTTGCGACACATTATATGAAGGGTACACTTTCCATCGATAATTTGTAAATCTAATATTAATGACAATCCATCGCAGAATGCTGAAAGTAAGCACCCTATCTTGTTATAATAATATATTCCATGTTCTGTTGAAATTTTTAATGTGTAGTAGATCCTACATATACATATATTTTCAGTTATCAGTTATCTTGTACGACCACAGTACAAAACAGGATCATTAGACATGAGTAAAATACTATTTCAGCAAATCCATCATTGCACCATTTACAAAGATTCGATGAAAGGAAAAAGAAATAGAAATCGAACGTTACAGCACAGCAATAAGCGGTTAATTCAAATTTACAAAAAGGTACACTTGTCATCATTTTAAAGGTGAGGTTGATGTTTTCAGTAGTTGTACTATTTTTGTACTGCGGGTATTATCGACTGAAACTCGGGAAGTAGTCTAGAAGCCAGACCACGAAAATAGCCCAAATGAATTGCAGTTCTGGCGACCACATTTTCATAATCAGGAATGGGCTAACATTGATTGAAGACAGGTTGTCGTCATAGATCTTGAGTTAAAACCGAGCAGGGGACCTTTTAAGCTGTAACATGCCATTTCAGTTAAGGTAATATTTCAACAGTTTACAGGGAAGTCTTATTCTTGTTTGGATTCACAGATTGTCATCAAATAAGTATTTGTGGAATGCTCAGATCATGATTTATAATTGCTTTCTCATAATATTGTATATACTCGACACAAAATGTAAGGTAAGGTCATGTAATAATCATTCTTCTTCCGGCAAATGCAGTCGTTGAGATAAAAGTAGTTTAAAACACTTAAACTAAAGTTGATTTTGCTAAATTGGTTTCTAGCTCGAACAAAACTCTGCAAAAAAGTGATTTAAGGTATATACTTTATGCGTCATATAAATAATCAGCAGATGGTAATCGATTGTAAAAGGTAGGCACACATCATTGCCATTGACCCAGGTTCTATGTGGCACACAGGGAACAGTTGATGTTAGGTAAGGGTCTTCTGTTCTTTATATTTTGCAAACTGACTGACATCGCCGTCCAATGAAAGCAATTAGATTTTGAATTGTGGTCTGGGGAATGTTCACCCACTCTGCCTGCAGTTCTTGTACCAACTGTCGTTGATCCAATACATCCTATACATGTTCGATTGGGTTTCAATCTGGAGGCCTGAAGGTCTATGATAGGACCTGGCTATTGTGATTCCTGAAAAGGATGTTGTCAGTCTTACTCTGTGAGGTCGGGCGTTGTCTTGTTGGAAAATGACGTTTGTTTGATGCATAATGGTAAGGACGTGTGGCCGAAGAATCTCGTTGTGCCGTTCATTTCCCAAGAACTGGCCCCAAGTCTATTTCACCAGTGTAGAACAGTGTAGAGCAGTAGAAATGGGTGCCCACATCATCACACTACTGCCACCATGCAGTTTCGTGCATAACGTGTCCCGGGACACATGTAAACACGACGTCTAAACATTACGTTGTGCCGTTAAATTCCCTCGAACTTGCCCCAAGTCTGTTCTGTCAATGTGGGAGATGGTTGCCCACATCATCACACTGCCACCACCATGCAGTTTCGTACATAACGTTCCCCGATACGCTTCCAAACACGGCGTCTACCATCCACACGGCGAAGCATAAAACGTGACTCGTCTCCAACGCAGTTGTGGTCATACTCTGTGATCTCGACACCATTGACGTCGTAGCCGACGATGCAGGTCCGTCAAAATGACACCTTGAACTGGCTGATTTCTCGGTTGGCCTTTCTTCAGTCGTGGCATGTTTTCGCTGTTCACTAGCCATAATATTGTGCCGACATCCAAATAAAAACCTAACAAGTGATGTTGCATGTTCATGTCATGCTGGTGTGTTTCGGCACCAGGATCTCACGTGTTTGTGTTTTTTCGATTTTCCCATCTTTTCACCATATTTGTACAGTACCTCCTTTCCACACAAATCGATACCTATCCATGCAGAAATGACCAGTTTTGCGTTTCTTTTTTTGCAGAGATTATATTATTTAAAAATCATATTGTTTGACATTGTATCCATGGCAAAACATTACGAGTAAAAGAAGTTTCTGATTTGTATTTAGATAAACAAAATATTATATACATTGAGCATCAATTCCATCCATTGATGAAAGCTCGATGTCAAACAAAAATTTATACATACCAATTAATTCGAAGAAACAGAATATTATCAAAATATAAGGATAGCTTTAAATGGAATACTCATATAAGTGAATTGTGTGAGAGGCATTACTTAGAAGTTGGCGGATGACAAAGTAGACACAATTGTAAGCCTTGCTTGACACCGGCATTGGTATCTATACCGAAAAGTCGCCTTTGTAGTAAATAAAAACGGATATACGGTCCCATAGCACACGCAGGGTTACGTTACAATGGTTGCTCTGACACGAGGCTAAACATTCAGCACAGTAACGCTCGAATGTAAACTACTTAGTACTAGCGACTAAATGTTTTTATTGCAGGTATATCATCTTACGTTTACAATTCTACCTACTTCCTGTTGCGTCATTGCACGCGCGTGTCCTCGGAAGTTACGCAACCATCTCGTGGTGACGTCATCACTGCTTTTTCAATTACATAACTGTCTCTACTCATCACTCTCGCATAGCCGTTCATCGCTTGTACATCGCATTGTCGCTTTCCGCTTTTATCTCTTCCTTCAATCATACATTCGCTAACGTTTAGTCATACTCTTCGCACAACCGTTTCACGAGATATCGTTGATAGATCGATCTAATAGCTATTCCCGCGAAAAGAAGAGCTGGCATAAACCATCGTTTGGTCAGAGGGGCCAAACAAGCACGAGTTGTCACCCCACCCCCAAGAGAGGTTAACGGGATCCTCATCATGCCAAGTGCTAAGTGCTACAGCGGACGGTGAAAATCGTCCGTCGGGGGAATCCCTCGTCTTCAACTCCGAGTTTATCGATGCACATGTCAAACAACAAACAAGGGAAAAAGTATGGCAAGGTGAGAATGTTGACATCGGGACACTTCTACCCAACGACGCTGGCACCGAGGAGAGCGAAGCTCTTACTATGGTCACCGATACAGCAGGTAAGGTGCTATTTAAACCTGTCAAAGCGCCAACGAAAAAAATAACACCTGGAAGCTGGACATCCGCTTTCCATATTTACATGAATATATACCTTCCCAAACATTTCAGTCTACGGATGGTGCAAAGCCTATTATCGTACATGGAGACAATCCGTTCAGCGGCACTTAGATTTGGACCGGATGACTGGTGTCTATACGACCAGCAA
Organism: Haliotis rufescens; assembly: GCF_023055435.1. Classification (NCBI taxonomy): domain Eukaryota; kingdom Metazoa; phylum Mollusca; class Gastropoda; order Lepetellida; family Haliotidae; genus Haliotis; species Haliotis rufescens. The sequence goes on from NW_025963857.1 coordinate 32,279,359, forward strand.
TTCCGACATAGGATGGCTAGATACCCTCTACGACAATTGGACAAAATTGACGGTGAGCTATGGCTAAAATACATGATCCCGCAGTCGGGGCGTCAACAGGTAGGTGGTTCAGTCGGTCAGCTGACTGCTTCAAGTGTTTCAGACCCTTCATTTAACCTATGCTACGCATTCCACAAACACCATGGGTGTAAAAAGTACAGCTGTGCGTACTCCCACAGATGCAGCAAGTGCGGCGAAACATCTCACGGGGCGTCGACCTGCTTTCGAGGACAGGGGGTCCGTCGACCCCCTTATCAAACAATAGTTCAAGCCCTGCGTGGGTAAAACAGGATCTTCAAATATGGCTTACATTTCTCACGAACTTTAATGGTGTAGCAGTATTTCAGGACAAGCTGTGGGTAGACAACTCTCACCTTCAGCTTTACAAAGATGCAGCAGGCAGCATAGGTTTTGGGGCCTACCTTCAGGGCAGATGGTTCTGCGGTAGATGGCCTGACCAGTGGGTTAAGGATGGGACAACACTTGACATGACCTTTCTGGAGCTGTTTCCCATAGTCTGCGCCATTCAGCTATGGGGAACACAGCTGATGAACAAGAAAATACTGTTCTACTGTGACAACCAGGCAGTGGTGACAATCATCAACAAGCAATCAACCAAAGCCCCTCGGCAGATGAATCTTCCCCGCCGCCTTATCCTCCTTTGTCTTAACTATAACATTTTGTTCATTAAAGATTTCCCCTGACCCACTTCCGATGGACCTAGTGGAATGAAACTTGGCATAGGTATTAGTCTTTCTTCACATAGGAACCACCAAGAGTAACACACTTCTCCCATCGTTGTATGCAACTATGGAGACCTCGCTTGTAAAAGCCCTCATTTTGCGTCTCGAAACAGGACTTGACTTCAGAAATCAGTGTTTCATCATCTGTGAAACGTTTTCCCTTCAAAATGACTTCATGGTTGGAAAGAGGTGGCAGTCAGATGGTGCAAGGTCAGGAGAGTAAGGAGGATGTGGAAGGATTCCATAGCCACAGGACCGCGCTTCTGTCTGGGCAACATGAGAGTTGTGTACTGGAGCATTGTCTTGCAGGAGACGGACACCCTTGGTCAGCATGTCACGCCTCTTAAGCTTGATAGCGTCCCGCAAATTCCGCAGCAGTGAAGCATAATAAGCTCCTGTAATTGTGGTACCCTTTGCCAAGAAATCCATCATCACTACTCCGTGCTGGTCCCAAAACACCGTGAGCATGACCTTGCCTGCAGAGGGTTGGACACGTGCCTTGTTTGGGGGTGGTGACTCCACATGCTTCCATTGCATCGACTGAACTTTAGTCTCAGGATCATAGTGATGGACCCATGTTTCATCCTGTGTGATAAGTCTGTCAAAAAAGTATGCCTGTTTTTTGGGGCACATGTCAAAATGAACCTTTGAGCAATTGACTCGTTCCTGCTTTTGGAAAGGTGTGAGGAACCTTGGAATCCATCATGCAGACACCTTATGCATGTTCAAATTGTCATGGATGATTTTTTCACAGACCCTACACTGATCTTGACATCTTGTGCTAAAAGGCGAACAGTTATACGTCGGTCTGCCAAAATGGCGGTCTCCACTTGATGGATAGTGTCCTCATCAATGGCTGAATGGGGGCGACCAGGAATGGCAGCTGTTTCCACAGATGTCCGACCTCACTTGAACTGGCGATGCCAGTGTTTAACAACGCCATATGATGGGGCATCTTCCCCATAGGTTCCTTTCATTTCATCAAAAGTTTCTTTTGGTGTGCGACCTTTCAAATATAAAAACCTAATCACTGCTCGGTATTCTACTGGCTCCATTGTCACACCCTACTCGATCATAACACCTGTAAAAGTGGTAAGATTAATAGTTCGGTGCTGCAAATTCAGACATAGCCCATAGATACATGTATCATTACAAATGTGAAATTTCAACCAAATATGATAACCCTAAGTGGTTTAGGGGAAATCTTTAATGAACACCCCTCTTATGATTGTGGGTTCGAATCCCGGTTCGCCCCGATTATGTTTCTAGGTTTGTCAGCACCATACCCGTGCTCGTGGGTTTCACCGAAGTGGTAAACGTCTGAGACTGCATCACTTGGGGCTTTCCTCCCACATTAAGCTGACACGCCGTGATATAACTGGAATACTGTTAAAAGCGGCGTAAAACCCAACTCACTCATTCACTCTCATTAGGCAATCATGGCGGTCACGCGTATCATCATCCGCGGCCATGGGGTGTGGGGTAGCACTTTGGTGCTAAGTTGCCTGGTTCTTCTGGGCTACCTCCTATATCATCATAATTTATGTAAATATATATACTAATTAGGGTTTCCGGTTACCTGCTTTCCAGCGAGAACACAGACTGGGTTACCTTCTTACCAGTTGGAACCCAGTCTTTCCCGGGTTTTCACTCGGGAATCTAGTAACAATTATATTTGGCAACGCAGCTGTGGTCGGGTAGTGACGTTTCTGCCATTTGGGCCTTAGCATTAATTATCTATTAACAAATATGTTTAGCGACTCAAGTCGCCACATAACGAAATTTGGCTTGACATGGTTATTCCATTTAGGCCTGTAATAGTATTTATTCGTTTTCTCAATTGGGGTAGCCCTTTGGAACCTCCACACCCTCGGCCATTAAATCCACTGTTGCGTCTTTGTCATTCTTTCAACATAGCCCACCTTCCTCAGGTAGGTGGGCCCTCGCTGTAATATCCTGCAATAAGAGGGTATTATTATATCATTTACTACATCCCTGTTATAGTATTACAAACAAGATCGTAAATCAAAATACCAAAATAAGCACCAGGAACAATACCATACCCTCGCTGTGACAAGACCTATAGTCTTGACAAGGATGTTTATGTCTGGATCATCCTCAACGACTGTGCCATATGTCAACGTTATCTGGAAATGAATGAGACATACTGCTCTTAATATCAGATGTCATAACCCCTCAATCCACAGGGTAGAATAGAATGATTAGGTGAATTTTATATTCAACATACTGTTGTGACAGAAAAGGGAATGTATTGTCAAATATTGAACAGAAATTAATGAAAATTAAGCTCCTCGCAACGTGTACGACACCAAGTATCCCATTTTGAATTGGTCATGGTTGGATGGAGATAAATCTTCTGCGGAATATATGTTGTAAAATGCATGATACTGTGTGCTGCAATAGATCTAGAATTGGTTACCATCGTGATTATATGGTATTACAAAGTCGGAAATTCGGACTTATCAGTGTTTATGAATGTAATGTGGCTTTCAACGTCACGAAACTAATATATCTACTTTATACATTTGATGTAATCGCAGTGAGGTCAGTCGCTGTGTGTAGAGAGAGTAGAATGTGTGACGAACGTGTGTCCTATTTATTTAAACTATTCGAGACATCAGGGGAAATTTATGCTTATACTTGGGACTCCCATTAGCTAAAACAAGGACTGGTCGGCTCGGAGTCAGTATACTGTGTCTGAGTGGGGTATTCATGTTAAATTGCGGCATGGTATCTCAGTGGGCTAGCACTATAAATCGGCATCAGTACAAGCAGCAACACACACACGTACACACACGTGCATGCACGTCGCTTTATAAGTGCAATAATCTTGGACGCGACGTTAAACCCAATTTCACCTCACCTCACGGCAACCGGGAATTCGGCATATCTAGTTCGAGAGATTCGAGTATAATGTTTGATGAAAATAGAAGGAACTTACATGAACCGGAATGTAAGTTCTAGACAGCCAGGAAATCGACATATCCATGTTCCACACAACGAGGTTCGACTGTAATATTTGCTTTTAGATTTCAGAATAGTATTGATGTGAGGAAAATTAATCTTAACACTTGAAATGACATTTCCGGGCTTTTGTATTACCCAAACCCAGTTTAACAGTGTTTAATTTAACATCTGAAACCTCAGCCCTGCACCGTGTAAACATGGTAAGTGTGTCTCTTTTTTCACCAAACTGTTATGGTATGCAAACAAATCTTCACTTCAGGAACATGTCTTACAAATTCAGCAATCGATGAATACCAAAGAGACATCATGTCAATCGTTTCTGCTTCGGACGTTATACCAAACCGTTGTTGGAAGCTAGAACAGAAGGATAACGAACATTTATGTATAAATCTTGAAATTCTAAAATGATATATACTGGTTATAGATTAGTATCCTTAAAAAATACTATTTCTCAAAGATCAAATACATACATGTATTCAGGTAATGACAATGCACACTTGCCTGCACATATGTTTTGGATGACTTATAGTTGTATACAGAACAACAGTCTTCACCTTAAGTGCCATGATCAGTATTCCTATGGCTCTGTCTCTGTTTGTATCGTCAGTACGATCCTACTGTGAGGAAAGAATTTGTTTGAACGATGTATGCTGTTGTGTCATAAAGTTTGTTGTTCTTTCCCTGTTCCGGGAAATAGTCACGTGCATGGCGCGATGTATTGCGTAGGTAGTGGTAAAAGTGACGGGATAATGGTTAAAACTTGGCACGATATTGGCGCGAATATGTTTGGCGTAACTGAGGCGTATTATACTTATGAAATGTTGTGTTTACTCATTATTATGTAAAAAATAAGTTGAATACCTACAATTAATGAACTTTTGTAAACGTCTGTATATATCTTACTTTGTGTAATCTTTGAAATCGGTGTGTATTACAAGTTCCACTGTGTATGTCTGTGTGATGCCTGCCACAGGAGGGATCGGGATAGGGTCCGCTTCTGAAAGTGAGATATATGTGCGTCAATAAATATTAAACACATAATATCTAAAACAGCGTTTAAATGTGCATATAACTGAAGGCGAATCCGATACCTAAAATATACACATAACCTATATTTACAAGGGAACAGGAGGACGGTCTCATGTAATGCATTAACATTAATGAGAGTTGAGTATTTTTGCCGTTTGCAGAATATTTCAGCAATATTGCGGCGGGGGATCAACTTCACACATTTTACCCATGTTAGGTATAGAACCCGGGACAGCACTGCATCATGAAATGATATGCATTAAATATACACCAAGAATTTAATTAAGCACCCCTGACAAAATAAAGAACAGTGATATACCCGTTTATAAAGACTCAAGTTTCATTATACTCATTCATAGAATGGCTGTCGATCTCCAGTGTAGTCATGACAATAACTATCTATGACGCCCACACAAGATATATGAACATGAAGCATGATACCCTGGAGTTTCAGCAAAATCACTTTGATATTGATGCAAGAAAGAGTATATAAAGTGGCTGTTATGCGATTGTTTGGTCAGCAGATAACTATGGCACGCAGAAGGCTGTCAGGGGTACTCCGTTGGCAAATTTTTGGCATGCATGACACAGGTATGTCATACAGAGCCATAGGACGTCAACTTGGCTCTGGCCATACTGTCATCAGCAGACTCATAAGAAAACACCGACAGACACGCGAACTTAAAGACCGTCCAAGACCAGGGCCACCCCAAAATACAACTGTGAAGCAAAAACCCTTAGTTAAGATTAAGCTCTGAAGAAAACAATGGCTTCCCAAAAGTCGTCTGTCCACAGAACTGTCGCAAGTCTGCTAAAATCATTTAGGTTGAAGTGACGAAGGGTCATCAGACGTCCTTTGTTAACTGCTCATCATCAGAGACTCCGTATGACTCGACGTCCATTGGTCTGATGTAAGCATATTCTTGCTGTACGTCACAGATTGGCGAATGCGGGTTTGGAGACACTGAAACACTGTATATACCCAACGGAACATTGTACCAAGAGTTCCCTATGGTGGAGGCTCCGTCATGGTGTCAGGAGCAACATCTCCTGACTGTCAACTGGACATGGTAACAGTATGAAGTAATCTCATCGGTGATCGTTACATCCAGGGCACGTTGTCACTCGACCTGTGGTTACGGACGACAACGCTAGACCCCATCGTTCTTGTGTTGTGACTGTATTTATACTATGAGACGCTATTCACACTTTGCCTTGACCCGCTATCTGTCCAAATTTGAATCCACTGGAACATGTTTGGGACATTCTTGGACGTCGGCTTCAGGCAATGGATCAACCAGTACAGAATGTGGCAGCCCTAGAGGTGGCATTGCATCGGGAAGAGGCAGCAGTTACCTCTTGATCGTATCAGAAGACTCACTGAAGGAATGAGGGCGGTTACAGTCGCTACTGATTTTCAGGATTGTGATTATCTTTGTGAGGGAGTAATGGTCGTTCATGCATGGAACTTAGTTTACGCGGTTATCAATTTTGCTTAGTTAGAATACCATCACAACTGTGTTTTCACTGCAATTACAATATTTAACATTTGCATCATTCTCTGTGTTCATCTTAAACAAGACATTTAATTTTCCACCATAACGTATGATACCTTGTTGTTATACAGATATGGTCGCAAAACCGATGTTGCTTAAATAATCTCTAGAACAGTGCGAGACCTAACCATTCTAAATAAAATATACGTTAAGAAGTAGAACACGCATACAGTTTCTCCGATCGTTATATGTGCAACTATTACCACTGAGTATCCTAGAAGTATTTCTGATAAGGTAATCCATTGCGCGTCCTTCAGGTTCCTCTATGCTTCTCATAACGTGGATATGTGCTTTGCCGGCACTGTTCGTATCTGCTGGCCACAAGCGGTACTGATGTCCACGAACTAGCATCGTGCCCATCTGTGAAGTCATTGAAAGAGAAGAAATTGATATATCCGTTACATGTTACTTGTAAAATTTACGTTGTATCTTCGTTTACATCACAAGGCAAGGTGCCCATCTGTGAAGTCATCGAAACAAAATTGATGAGTATTACTAAAACTACCACGCAATGCAACATGTTATATAATAGTTGTTAAAGTGCCATATACATTACTTTTTTTGTAAGACACTATTTCGAGATTTATTTACAACAGGAGCGATAAATATTTCATCATGTAATGACACAACGGTGTATGGTAATTTTGTTTTGGGATTTACCAAAATATTAAAATGAGCAGTTAATCTGGGGATTCAACCATAGACCTTTCGGTGATTTGATATTGGAACACTTATATAGTAAATATAAGACAAGCTATAACAAATATGAATACATTGTCCAGCCCAAGTTTCACTGAATCACGGTCATAATTACCAATTTTACGAACACTTTTGAACACTTTAAGTTAATACAAGCTATAACATATAGGAATACTAGTATATTGTCAAGCTCTAGTATCACTGAATCATAGAGTCATAATCAGGGTTGGTGAATTAATACTTGTCTTAAACCTTAAACAACAGTTTGACCTTAAGGCTATATCAAGAAGATGTTTCCATTTCTGAGAACGATCCTTATCAAAATGAATTTCATAGGATTGACAATACAATAAAATAAGGTTGCTTGAATACTTACAATGTCAAACTGGCCATTCGCACCTTGTCTGCACACAAAAGCTCCATGGTATTTCATATTTCTGTATAACCCACAGTTCTGAAAAGACGAATGAGCAAACAGTGAGAAAAGCGTCCTTCATGCACATATTGATGTTCAGAAAACTGTTAAAAGAAAACGGTACTACAAACAAGCCCATCGTATTCGCGAGTTGAATGTTACAATGAAAACGAGTATATACGGAAACAATCGAATCAATTTTAGTATGGTTAATATTCCCATGTACTTGTTATACTCCAGAGTGTATGCGTGGAAGAATATAAATATTAAATATTGAATAGAGTGTATTTTGCGTTTTGCATTTTGAGTTGCATTTTGGTATTGCATTGTCTTCAACTTGTCGTTATTTATTTAAAGTAGTAGACATAAGAATAATGAGGTAAGAAATAACGCTATAGCATCTAGTTTATGAAAAATAATTACATCCTCGTGCTGATATGCCCTTACCCACTAGGAAACAGAAGGCCAAAACAATCATGAATTTTACAGTTGCTGAGCATAACGCAGTCGCCAAGACTGAATTACGTATGAAGGAATGATTGAGATAGATCATATATACGTCCCTGACACAGTTTATTTTGGTTTAAGAAACAGTACGTTTAAACATTTAAGACGGCATCGTACATAATAGAGAACTCTCATCTTCTTTCGGCAGGCCGAGACAGCTGAAGCTGGACCAATCTCTAATTAAGAGCACGCATCTTCAAGGTCCTAACCATAATTGTTCAACATGCATTTCGTGCATGAGTGACCAAGTTGACTAAGTTGATGTTTTATGTATCTTTGAAAAATGGTTTAGGTATCTTGAAAGAAAACCGCAGGTATTCCTTGCTGGAATAGTAGAAAACACAGGAACAGTCTGTGACTGGAACCTCAGGAAAAGTAGATCTGGATAACAAAGGCACCATGGGACTATAACTATACAATTAGTGTGCATATTCGTGCTCCCCTCTTTTTATCTGATTTTCATGCATATAAATCGCAATTTCTTTGGATTGGAAAATCAAATTGGAATTTGGCAAGAAAGATATACCGATGATCTGATATCGTTCAAATCAAGTAAGATACTATTAGGCAATTCTCTTCTACTAATTAACCCATCTGAAGTAGAAATAAGAGCAAGAAATTTAACCGCCTCATTTGTTTCATCTTTAGATTTATGCATGAAGATGCATAGTGACAAAACGACTTCCCACAACACTTAAGACTAGATGAATGACTGGGACTTTCCAATGGACCGACCAAACATGTCAATCAAAACTGGCGCATGCATGCGTCATTTCCATAAAGAGGTAGAACCCAATAATGAATTCCCAAATCATATTTCTGTGAATGGAAGCACGTGAGAAGAACAGTAAATTGCCGAAATATTTTGAAAGATTAATAAAGACTAAATTCTTTGTTATGAGAAAATTATTTAGACATTTTCACAACATACCTATTCACTGGTAATGGGGTCTTATTGACAAATAATTTAATGAAATAAATCAACTACTGAAAACACATTCAAGGTAATGTTTATTGTTTTACTAGAAATTAGAGCAATATATTGTTTAAACAAACAGATTAATTATAGAAACATGAAAACGTAATGGTATAAAGTGTCATTCAATCAAGTAATCACTTATTATTCAGTTACTTGATTGATGCAACATCAAAGTAAGATTTCACTGCAGGACTAGGCACATAAACAATTAATAATTCATGTAACAACATGTTACACTTCGTTTAAAATCTAGCTGTTGACTGTTGCTATATGACATATCTTTTTAAATATTATATCTGTTAAAAGGATAAGATTGAAAGTGGTTACACAGTGTCCTAAAGCAAAACAGATGTTTGAAGGCACAAAGTATATGTAAAACCAGAGACAGTATCTCTTTGTCATACTTTGGTCAGACATTAACCTGGCCGCCTGAGTAACTCTCTAACATAATCTAATCAGTTTCATATATAATTGTGATTAATAATGAAATGCCTTTTATCCAGAATTGATGTAAATCTATACAGAGAAACATTAGCAAGATTTTGGGGGCGTTGTCATCATTGGATGATTTAGCTAGATCTAGTGTTTATCAAGAATGTTTAACAATTTTGATTTTGGTGGACAAACAATGGCTTACGGGCTTTTTCCTTAGTTTCGATAGGACATTACAAAATCGTTTTGGATGTCAATCAGTTAGTGTCCAAGAAAAAGAACCGGTCTGAATCCGCTGAGTTTTGTTTATTTAAGGAAAACGTTTTTCACACTAGGATTTATGAACCATACATGGAAATGTTGTTTTTTTAATAACTATGGTAATGAATATCAGGTGTCAAGTATTACTTGTCATATATTTTCCCCTGATGTATGTTGTGACATGCTTTCCCCTGATGTGTAAAATCAAATAGATATTATTTAATGTTAAGTCCTATAGGCATGTGGACTCTTGCAATACAATAATTATTGTTTTTAATCATTAACGGTCATAATAACTGCATGTAATTATATTTATAAAAACTTGATCTTGATAGATATTCTTCGTACCTAATTAACAGGTTTCGTAGTTAACAGTAAATAATAATGAGAATTCTTTTAAGTCTTAAATAATATGACTGGATGGACTGAAGTCCCCCTTTTCAGATAATTTTGGCATCACAGGTTTCGTTTTTTTCGGAAAGATGGTTCCGATGGTTTCGCTATGGCTACTGCAGATGCTGGTTTTAAATTTGAAAGGTATCAATTTCTGCCATTTTGGTGATGGTGAGTGTGTGAGCATGGCTTTACGCCGCATTTAGCAATATTCCAGCAATATCACTGCGGGAGACACCAGAAATGGGCTTCACACAGTGTACCCATGTCGGGAATCGAACTCGGGTCTTCGGCGTGACGAGCGAACGCTTTAACCACTTGGCTACCCGACCGCCCCAAGACTTAAATACTGGCAGCTCATAAAAAGCTATATTCTTGAAGTGTGACCAGGGATTAGTATACATGATTCGAAACTAATTGCCATTGGCAGGCAAATTGAAACCAAATACGATTTGCTCAAAATGTGAATTTTGTAACTTATATTATTTTCTTAAATTCAGAGGGTTTTTTAGCATAAACATGCAAATGTTAAAACGTTGTGAACGTGAAGTGGAAAAAATTACTGACATTAGCTGCAGATTTAGGGCTGAATATCGGCCTCAGCGCAGGACTAGATACCTCCTTGCAATTGATGACATGGTGTGATGAAGCCCTATCATATGTTCCAGATACCCAAATAAAACATAATAGATTATGTTATGATTCATTCATTATTACAACTGTTAATGAACAATGAAGCAGAGAGGGAAAATAATTTACTGCTTTGTTCTTATATAGATTTCTTTAACTAATATTCATTTAAAATAAAAGGATAATTATACGCATTTCACAATATTGATTTAAATACGTGTATCAGATATAAAACATAGGCAAAATCGCAACTGTTGACAATCTATTTATAGATATCCAAATGCATGCACGTCGCTATCTTAGTGTCATAATCTTGAACGCGACGTTAAACCCCATTTCACCTCACCTCTTCATTGACGGGCTCGATTAACAACAGATACTGCAACATTATTTTCACTCACTATACAATTTAACAGCTAACATAAGACAGAACCTGAAACTTTAATATGCATAACCTTTCTCTTTAGATTCTCATTGACAAATGACTGGTACCAGAATACCCCAAAGCAAATTCACAGTTCACACATGTTTAGCCTGCAGCGACGCCATAGCGATTACCGCGAATTGTTGTCCACCCCTAAGGTCAAACATGAAGACGGACGATAGCTATTACTATGTACATATTAAAATAAAAAATGCAGCAAACAGGGTTTGGGTGATCATAGCATAGTCTGGCTGGTTAGGCTCATCATCAGTTCAGGGCCCTTGCCCCTCTACACACAGCCCAGACAGCGAATGGGACTTTTCCCAGGAAGCGCTGCCTAGTCTAACCCACCGAGAACATTTTTGAAAATTTGAAGACTCCCAAACACTGCAGCCTTCTGTATTATCCAGACTGTCAGAAGGGCTGTATTCCTGGCAGAAAACCTGGGTACTCTCCCAATGTCAGTCAACAGATTGGGAGGTACCAAACTGAAGACACCGAGAACAATCGGGAGTCGGACAATTAGCGAGGTCCTCATATATGCTTTGTTTTTCCTGCATCTTGTCAATCACATTAGTTAAACAGGACAGATAATTCAAAGAAATAGATGATTTCATTATATTTGCAGGTTTTGGTCCTGCTTACGTCTGATGATGTATGCGGGTCTATTCCAAAGAGTTTTATGATTATCATTTTCCATGACACCGTCTGCATATTCTGGGTCGTACCATGGATGGACCTCTGTGTCGATACCACAAGCATGTCGAAGACGGTAATAAAAGTCAAGCCATCAGGCCATCACACCATCAAACCTCATGCAGATGAAATTAGAATTACATTAACACTTCTCGTCAACATGGTAATCTATTATCAACACTCACTTCGTTTACTGCCTCACTATATGTTGATGTATAGTGGCCTCCAGTGTTGTGGATGCTGTACACAGGCATGTTGACTGTATTGACTGGACTGAGAGTAAGCTTCAGCTCCATAGACTCCTGCAGTGTATGGAGCATTAGGCGGAGTTCCTGTGGCATGTCCGTTGACCCGTTGTTTGGTCCCGTAATGTCTGAAGTACCCGGCATCGTAGTCAACCATGATAATTCTGAAAAATATTTTCCATGAGCGTTCTCAGAGTACTTCCTGTGAAACACTACAAAGCAACTGGAGCGACATATTGAATGAATGAACTGATAAACACATTCAACTGCGGATTCAAACATATATGCGCAAATGCATATGATGGTACATATACGATATGTATACACTTACAGTAAAATATGTAGATACATTTATAGTTATAGTTACAGATGCAGACCAAAATACGGGTATGGAAGCAGTCACAGTTACAGTCATATATATGCCAACGGACGAAAGGCAATTGTGCTTCATTTGGATGTTTGCGTTTTTGTTGGGAGCATGATACTCATACACGTTGTTTTTGGTTGTGACTGTTTAGCAATGAGAAGCTCATAAAGTCATTTTTGTTAAAGCGTCAATAGCGCTTACGCAGCGCCACGGCTTCATCATCTACGTTCCCTGGGTATGCTGCAAAAATGAATGATATTGGCAGACATTTTGAAGTGCATCGAAACACAATATTATCTTATCTACAGCAGGGAAACACATGCTAGTGTCGGTCGTGCCCGTGTGACGTCACGTCAACAGGACAGCCCTATTCGGTTGGTCCATCTACGGAATCGATACCGAACTGCCACATTAACAGCTCCGACAATTCCTGGTAAGACCATTAACCAAATACAACATCCGGCCTCGACGTCACTGTAAGACACGCTTAGCTTGGCGTAGACAGCATCTGAGGTTTAGAAGACAAGACTGGAACAGTACACTGTTCACAGTTGAGTCCAGGTTTCCTCTGGATCAAAACCTCCATGAGGACAACTCTGGTGGTCGCAAGGTTCTACAAGGAGAACGTTTAACGGAGTTTGCGTTACTCAACGTCGTCAGGTTAGGGATGGAAGCCTGAAGGTATGGCGTGACAACTCATGGGAGAACACAATTCATCATTGTTAATGGCAATTGAAATGACTTACACTATCGGGACGACATCGCTGAACATCATGTTCTACCGTTTGTGCAGATGAAGTGACGTAACGTCAAGTTGCAGAAGGATAATGCCCGCCCACACGTTGTAGATGTTGTAACAGATTTTTCTTAAGTAGCTTAACATTGCTGTGCTCCCATGGCCAGCTGTTTCTCAAGACCTCTCCCCCATTTAACGTGTCTAGGTTGTAATGTGAGGACACCTACAACAGAAGCACAACCAGTCGGTGTACCAGTTCTGTTGGGCCAATCTTAAAAACATCCCCTGTTTTCAATCATCTGGTGTATACAATTCACAGTCGCGGCCTCGCCTGCATCATCGCAAGTATTGGTAACACGCGCTGTTGACATTGTTGTTACATCACGCCTCTTTTAGGGTGTATCGCTCTTTATCCTGTTACCAGGTATGCGTATTTTTTTATCAGTGCGTCTGTGATGATAGACCATTGATCAGACGAATGATCAAATATTATGTTGTTTTTTTCAATACCATAAACAGTTACACCACTTTATATGAAGCACAGTTACTTTCTTTCCGCTGGATATACAAACAGCCAGAAACTATTACAAATACAGTAACTATTACAGATTCAGATGCAGTTACAGATACAATACAGAGACAGAACCGGATACAAATACAAAGACATACTCGGATAAATATACCAATACAGGCACATATACGGATACATATCCAAATATAGTAATCTGTTACAGTAACACGCATTGTACAGATACGGATACGTCGTATACTTCAGGGTCTAAGAAGATTTAATCAATGCTTTAGTCAATCTTTTATCGCGTGACAATGTAACCTATTTCGTTATGTTGGTTACCAGTCAAATTTCGAACTGTGTACTTCTATATTTCGTTATTTCTGTGCTTCTTTTTTTCATGAAATACACGATCCACACATAATTCATAAACGGTTCACAATATTTTACCAAATTGTACTGGACCAAAGATGGATCATTGTAAACACGAAAAGACAATTTGCAAACATTTTACACAACCCCAGGTAATATACCGGTAGTGATCTCTATTTCGTTTGTGTGCCCTGGGTGAACAAACTCGTAATCTAGGGGTTTCAAATGGACAATTTATACGTAGATGTTACACGTCAACGATGTGTTGATTTCAAACTAGTGTTGTGATTTTGGTTAGCGTTTAGAATTAGGCTACACCAATGAACACCTGTAGATTAAATATGTCCTTTCATATTACACAATGGTATTTTCATCGACAGCAGTGACGGTGTGGTTATACGTATGCAAAGACATGTGTATGAATAAAAAACAATTTGATAGAGACTACCTTTGATTGCTTGTATACTGTCCCCAAAGAAAGCTGTTCGTGCTCTTCCTAAACACAGGAGAATTAAGATACCTCGCCACATCACTAATGTTCGATAAAGAAGGCATTTAGTGGATAGACACCAGCTGATCACAAATCAGATGACATTCTTTTTTATTTATTCCCTAAAGCTATTTCACAATGATACGCCAAATCTTTAACGTTTGAGGCGGTTTACGCTTTATTGCTAAAGCATGAAGCTCTACAGTTCATGCTAATACTGCCTGTTAGTAAGCATGTTAGTAATAGGTGTCACTTAGTCGAGACGAAGGAGCATGCATGTAACTTTTTTTCCAGATTGAATCGCCTTTATTTGTGTCAATATTACATACGGTATTGGTTATCAATTAAAACAATCATTGACCTAGTTTGTAAAGTGTATGCTGAATCTGCAGGAATATGTAATGTACCTTTGTGTATCCCTCTTCATGCCATACCTCTACCTCTGTAAACAATAACACAATTAATGTCAGTCGTTTCTTAATATTATTGGAAGTGCAACATACAACGTGTCAATCAATATGTAAATGGCTGTGACTGTTTAAAGTACAAACAAAACAACACTTCCTCCTCTTACTGGTGTTTGTTATTGGAAACAAAGCTACTTGCGTAATATGTGTTATGTGATTCAGCCGACAATTTGGTACCTTAAAACTCGCACAGGACATTGTATTATATTGCAATGTTAATAAAATCTATCACCATATATGATATTGAATAAACTCTCACCAATATCTAAACTGCAAATAAATGTACCGTTCCTAGTCCCATCATTGAAGACTCAGTATCTAATATTCGGAACGGTATTTCGTCTCAAGTCGTATTATTAAATTAGATTGCAGAATTTGGTCCTCTTGGACGTTTCCTACATGTCGACATACAATTGTTTATACTCATCTCCTAAATCTCTGGTTAGGATATTCGGGTGCAAACGAGGGGTTGCTGTAATCATCTACATGTAGGTACTTCGCTTGAGGCATTATGAACTCGATGACTGTATAGAAATTATTGATAAGGATATATCTCCTAGCTACTCAAGTCCTAATATAAACAATAATTTAACAGTTTCCTATTTGCCTTTAGGATATTCTGCCCATCCTACTTCGGTTCCCTAAAGCTAAAAAAAGACGCATTTATTCTACAGTTAGACTGACTCAAATGTCAAAACACAGTAGGTTTATCTCCATTCTACCAAGACGACGATGCCAGTCAGTTTTGGACTCTAATAGTGCCCATACAAGATATGACAGATGATAGAACAGATGTCCTTCACCTTTAAAATCTACTGTTCCGTGTATGCCGTATGGAACCTTGGTCAATGGCAATGTTGAGTGCCAATTGCGAACAATCGTTGCCATCTTTTCATTATCTATATGATATATAAAATATCTATCTAAAATTACTTTTGTATTTCTGTTTTTCTGCTGAGTATATTTTGTGAATAGGAAACGATGAAATAACCGTCCATAGTTATATACTTAATTTCATCGCAACCCGTTGCATAATTTCTCTTCTTGGACTCATCACAAACTGTTTTGCAAGACATTGAGCATGTCCGAAGAACAGTAATCGTTTGGAAAAAATCTTGGGGGAAAGTTCCTTTCTGGAAAGTATGAAACAAACATACCATCCCTCCCTCCTTAGTTGTTGGATGAACCCATTACCACATGTTCAGTTCTTCAGGTTCACGCATTCGCAAAGTGTGTGATACGAGTGTACACTTTAACTTTGAATACTATTAAGATTTATACAAACCACTCATCGAAACTGTTGCCGTAGGACATGTAGATGGACCGGAAGTATTAATCATATGTATACACATACAAGAGCAGAGATACAATAAAGCACTGGTGATTTTCAATTGGTTAAAATATGATGTTACGCCCCCTTGGGCACAGCAAATAATCTCACCAATGTAAGTGACAATCTTTTTATTGTCACGTTGTATTGACCTTTACGAAGAAAGACATGGTGACTATTTGATGTTGATGTGATATTAACCTGTAATGGGAGTTCTTGGAGTAATTATTGTGTTAGAATTGCTACAAATAAAGGCTATCTCAGCAGTAAAAATAACCTTGCATTCTTCCACACTATACGATGTCAGAAGTTTTCGCTATTTTATAGCTTGAGGGTAAATGAGTGAGTTTGGTTCCATCAGCTTTGTATTGTACTTATATCACGTGGCGGTAGATTAATGTGGCTAGAATGACCGAGTGAGTGAGTGAGTATGGTTTTACGCCGCTTTTAGCAATATTCCAGCAATATCACGGCGGGGGAAACCAGAAATGGGCTTCACAGATTGTATCCATGTCGGGAATCGAACCCGGGTCTTTGGCGTGACGAGCGAACGCTTTAACCACTAAGCTACCTGACCGCCCCTGGAATGACCGAAATGACCCTTGTAGGACTATGGTGCAGAAACAACTAGCAACACTGGACACTCGTCCCTCCTTATTGTTTCATTTCTAATTTCTATGCGAAATCGCACTAGCTATTCCTGATATAAAGATTTCGAGTTTCTGTTTTGTTATTTTCTTTCTTTCCCGCCAATGAATCTACTGCAAACATCTCTGGATGTAATTAAGATGTAACTCTAGATGTAATTCTGTCTGTCACAACATGTCATTTCACACGCTGAAGATATTTTCTTTATTTAAACTAATAAACAGAGTGTTTGATCCTTTCAATATATAATAAACATTTCAGAATTGACTGTGGATTTTTTTTTGGTTCATTCAGGTATGAATAAAAAAACGATGTCCAAACTGTATGAAACCGGGTAGCCTCAGACCACCATTATTTTCCATCTTTGCTACCTACGGTGACAGGACTGCACACCACAATTAATATCGGTCGTATGCAGCTGTTCTCCAGTTACAGGCTGACCAACCTGCTAATTGTCACTTAAACCACAAAATATAGGCCTGGATCTCAAACTGTCAACAATGAGCCATAACACACACAACGACCTTGAACTTAGGGTCAATTCATGGGAAGGTGGAGTCAATACCAGATTGTGGCTAAAAAGATTTTGCAACAAAGTACAATGTCTAATCTTTCATTTAAGCTATCCCAAGTCACTCTAATAATGGCACAGACGGAACAGACACGTGCATCTATAGTAAGGTATGCTACAAAATGTCTTTGCGCCGTGTTGATCCTCTGGATCAAAGTTATGTTGTTTGTAAATGTCCAGTAAACCTTTGCCGCTGAACGTGATGCACGTTTACCCGAATGGCTCTTCTACATTCTCCAAATCTTGTGTCTTGTAAATTTGGGCAGAAAGTATTTTTTGCTAGCGATCTAATGCAAAAATATATCGTCCGTTACGTGTGCAATGGAAGCACCTCAGAAGCACACACACACACACACACACACACAAAACCACGCACGCGCGCGCGCGCGCGCGCACACACACACACACACACACACACACACACACACACACACATTAGGACGTTTTTAATCAACACTATATCCCTAAACACGCTTGATTATGGTTTGGTTTGGTTGGTTTGTTGTTTAACGCCGCACTCGGCAATATTCCAGCTGTCCAGTGATTGATAGCATGAGCATCGATCAAGGCAATTGGGAGCTTGATTATGGACCAAAACTTCCAGTGAGTGAATATTGTTTAACGTTACAATATTCCAGATTGTAATAGCTACATGTACCTTATCTGTCTGAATCCACTGATTTGTTTATTTCGAATCTCAATTCGCCCCAATTTTGATCCTTACCTCTGCTTGGCTTGCGAAGTATTAACAAAATGTAACTTTTTTGCTATATCAAGTTTGGTTTTCTCCAACTATATGCTAAATAATATTATTTAAAGCACTTTTCAAAGCAGCTTAATTCAAACACACCAACTGTTTCACAGTTCCTACTGTAACGTGTTTTTACCTGCTTGTTTCTTTCTTTATTGAAAGACTACCCACGGATTAAGTTCTTGTATGCTGTTTTCTTGTGGATGGGTCGGCGGGAGGTCTTGGAAACGGTGGTCCTCTACATACCTTTGTCCTCGACATCGTGTTTCTTATGTACTTAATATATCTCATAAACAGGAATATATTTATAACTCACTTAATAATGTAAGGTGAAGTGGGGTTTATCGTCGTGTTCAAGATTATTGCTTTTATATAGCGACTTGCATGCATATGTGTGTGTGTGTGTGTGTGTGTGTGTGTGTGTGTGTGTGTGTGTGTGTGTGTGTGATAGTGAGTGAGTGTGTGCTTGTACTAGTCAGGACTGATGCCGATTTTATAGTGATAGCCCACTGAGATACCATGCCGCAGTTTAACATGAATACTCCACTCAGACACAGTACAGTGATTCCAGTCATTGTTTTAGCCCCTTAATGCCGAACGCCAGGCAGGGCATCAGTTTAACATATACATGCTACTGCTTGGTTAGAACGCCACCACCGTTTAAGAAACATGTACCTTATTCAGCAGAAGCACTTTCATATAATGTAAAATAGATATATAATAATGATACCCTGTTCCTTGTATGGGTGAATATTCAAATCAATATGTTATTTTCTGATATTGATTAGGGACCAACTATTCATATTTTGTGTTTACAAACGGTGCTCGCTGGACATAATTGATGACCTGAAAATGTGTATTGTGAATAATATATTTCCGCTGTTTTACATACTAGACAAAGTATGTTTTCGTCTCTGTCCTAAAATTGACAGTTCGCGATAATATCGTATTCATAATAGAGTTTAATTCATGTTTTCTTAAGTAATCCTTCACTTCAGTTGATATTTCCAATGCATTTTGCTAACTTGCCGCTTCTGTTGTCATAGGGGGTTGTCGGGTAGCCTTGTGGTTAACGCGTTCACTCGTCACGCCGAAGACCCGGGTTCGATTCCCCACATGGGTACAACGTGTGAAGCCAATTTCGGGTGTCCCACGTCGTGATATTGATGGAATATTGCTAAAAGCGGCATAAAACCATACTCACTCTGTTGTCATTGATGAAAATATTGCCGTCTTTAATAATCATATCATTCCAAATACACGTCATGTCTAACGCCGATTTTTCAGTACATGCAGGTAGATAGATGAACGAAAAACTATTGAAAAAATATTATTATTTGCAATGTCGATTTATATCCTGTGTTTTCTTATTAACTTGTATGATTTAATACTCGATAATCTATAGAAAGTTTTATATTTGAAATCTTCCGTACATCCCAAGATACCAAAACGATACCAAATATAGGTTCAGCAGTGATTCAAGTGTTCCACTGATTTCTTTTACAAACCGTCTTTAATAGGTAACAAATAACGGTTCACAGCGACACAGTTGGTTATACGGGAACACAAGGTTATTATTTATAACGCCTCTGGGGGCAGGGAGACGTGAAGCAACATGACTGGCAATTTGGTAAAGATAAAGTTCAAGATGCATTGTATTTGTTTTGCAAGTTAATTGTTTGCTGCGCATCATGCGTATTTATAGCAGAGACTTAGCATTTCATCATCACGAGTTTCAAGAAGCAAAGAGGGTGTTCTGTATGGATGAGGCTGAACACAACATCTTCTTCTGGTGTCATCACACAGGATACGCTTGCCATTTTCCTTGTAGGACAGAGTAAACTGGGCATGTTGATCATAGGTACTCTATATATCCTCCGCATGACAGATCTCAGGACGTTTATCGTATCAATTATATCAACACAGGGAGCTGACCTGGACCCGGCGGCTGGTGTTGATGATGTCAGAGCAGTAACACCAACGTTCTCTTTGCACGTTTTGATGGTTGAAAGAAGCACAAGATCTGGAGTGGCCTCAACCTTTGTAGTGAGTGAGTGAGTATGGTTTTACGCCGCTTTTAGCAATATTCCAGCAATATCACGGCGGAGGATACCAGAACTGGGCCCATGTCGGGATTGTACGGATGTCGGGAATCGAACCCGGTTCTTCGGCGTGACGATCGAACGCTTTAACCACTAGGCTACCCGACCGCCCACTCAACCTTTGTAAGAGTTCGTTACACTCCAAGACTGACCATCCACGCGAATGTCACTTTCAAATGGACCGTTATTCTTGGCGTCGAAGGATGTCACGGAGTTGTGCTTTAATGATCAGGGGTGTCACTAAACAAGAATAAAGTAATAATGAAAACGAGGTAATCACAGGTTTGTTACTAATCACAACTAATCGTACTAATAGATGACAATAAAAGGATCAAATAAGCTGCGCAGACAAGGACACTGATTAATTACATCAGAGCAAATACACAAGCAGCTTAGCTAAGCAACTATATTACAGTAATAAAATGACTGAGTGTGTGAGTTGGGTTTAACGCCGCTTTTAACAATATTTCAGTTATCGCGGCGTGTCAGCTTAATGTTGGAGGAAAGCCCGAAGTGATGCAGGTCTCAGACGTTTACCCACGAACACGGGTATGGTACTGACAAACCTAGAAACATAATTGGGGAGAACCGGGATTCGAACCCACAATCGTAGGTTTCTGGCGTCCCCAAGGGACGCAACTCTGCACAGCGAATCGCGGCGCCTTAGACGACTGGGCCACCCATGCCCCCTAATAATGCGAGTAGCTAAAACAACAACAGTCAATTATGTCGGCTGCGACCAAATAATGAGTTAATAAACTCAACACCATAAAGAGTGAATAACGTATCGACACTGTCAAGAGGCCACATTTAGCTCGTGATCTGAGTGCATATTCCAAACAACTACGTATTCCTACGTGGACTTGGCCATGGCAGTGTGAATTGAACCTCGACACTTCTGCACGTTAAACACTTCTTTAATTGTCAGTGCCCAATAACACCGAACAGTTGCGATTTTAGGACGCTTCAGTATATCCCTAAGAACACTGGCGCAAACACAGGGACATGTGGGCATATCTCGTATCTAAACTAATAGCAATAGTGTCGTGGAATCATGAATAATCGTTTACACATTGTGATCATCATATTTGGACGAGACAAATGAGAGTAATTTGAAGTCAATGACAAGGATCGTTCCTGTCAATTGGCGTACTGACAGGGCTTTCATTATTCAGTACTGAATGTATTCTTGTAAACTGAGAGAACTAACAATATTCACTTTCTTAAAATCAACTAAGTCAAGCTATTACGTTGCATCATGCCTTCTGAGAATGGATGATGCAGCAGCACATTTCTGAAAATGTCTCTAGGTATGGCATCATAGGTGCAGTTCAACATAAGTCACCGTTCAAACACTGGATACAAAATTACCTTTTTTTTGTATATATATATATATATATATATATATATATATATATATATATATATATATATATATAAATATAGTGCATTACAAAAAGGTAATTTTGTATCCAGTGTCTGAACGGTGACTTATGTTGAACTGCACCTATGATGCCATACCTAGAGACATTTACATATTTCATTTCATATATATATATATATATATATATATATTGGAACAGGTGAAATGAAGAAACTGAACAATCATAACATACAACGACCATAAGAAGCAGCATCGAGAAAGGGCCTAAAACATAATGCGCTTGTATCCATGTACAAAATAATATGAGGTAATGGTATTTTTTACATATTATTTGTTTATACTGTACTTCAAGCCAGAAAATATTTTGTTGCATTGAAATAACATGGGAAGAAAGAAACGGTTATATTTTTGTTTTATTTCAGTATTTTAATATGTATATATTGCTGCTATTTGTCTTCAGTTAAAAAACACATTTATTGAACACATATCATTACTCTTAATTGGTAGGCCTGCAATCTCTGTTTTTCATGGGTTTAAAAATAAAAGAGATATGGCAAAAAATATTCACCCATTGCTTTAGCTGCCTGCTGTAGGTAGAAAATGGTCGTTCTTTTATGTGTATTCATAATTGTATTGTCGTGAAGCATAAAGTCCATTTGAAATGACTTGATGCGTTTATGCTCATGGGCCGCATAGCTAAGGTGAAGTCACATTCTTAGCCTATTGATTGATTGATCATTTAAAGTTTTAAAGGTGTTCGGGCAACTAGGCCCATTTACACATTGCCCAAAATAAACGTTTGCTAAGAACCTAGATATTTATAAACTAGTAAAACTGCCACACGCTTTATGACATTCTGAACGACATGCTGAACAATATTCCTAGAACATAAAAGTCCAGCCAATGAGAGGTCAATATTGAAAATTCTACCATGACATTGATGAATGCTTGCTACGGAAACCCCTTTCAAATATATTGAGCCTGTGCACACAAAAAGCGTGCGTTTGAATACATAGATAGCCTACATATCGATTCATAGAAAATGGCTGCCGATCGATCACCCCAATATGAACTGTAAAACATAATCTATATTTACTCTAATACACGCTGGGTCCCTAATACCAGCCAGGTCTTTAATACACGCCGAGTCAAGGGCTCTCGCGTAGTGTCAAATAGAGGAAATATTTTGATATCGGATGTTTGGGGCGTTCTAGGCCGCAACCCTGACTGCTTCGATGATGACATTAAAATATTTAACGAAGGCATATTTTTTGCATACAAATGAAACTGTTTATGAAACTGTTAGAGAAATGTTCTATGGTGACCAGAATCGGAACAATTTAAGCTATTTCCTCATTGAAACAACCAACACTGAAAGTAAAATATAACATTATAAAAATTGTTTGAAAACACTTTATTCATGACAACATGTTGTTTACTAACCTCAATATTCGTTGCCATCTCCGTCAACCACCGCCGTTAGAATTTGTCAGGAGGGGATTTGAGAGTCCATCAGAAAGCACTCCCCTTCGAAAGTCCACGAAAACAATGTCCCAGCTGAAGTGACAGCTTATCAAACTTGATGAAATTCATCTCAGAACACGAACAATTAAGAAAATCATACACGATCCAGTATTTCTGGGACACAAATGTCTAAGTTCTTGGCTTTGGATCCGTGAAATCTTGAAATTAATAGGTCACACCATGCAGATTCCTCGTTTCAAAATATCTGGCTCGTCTGCAGCCTAAAAAGCGGCTGTTCAGTCATACTCAGTCACATAGGTAATCATATGGATGTACAAGCAGGCTCAATCAATCCCAGATAATCAACCTGTTAATGTTGAACCACATCATAGATCGGGGTTGTCATGTTGCGTCTTTCTCGTTACGGAGAATGTAAACACAAGATTGTCAGCCTGACAGCTGTGAGGTGTGAGTAACCGTGATGTAGGTCAAGTTCTGCCACATCCAAGTTCGGGGTGGAGATGCATTTATTTTGATTTTATTATTGTTTACTGGGGGTAATTGCTAACTAACTCATAACACTTACACATGTTATATGTATAATGGAATGTTAATTCATAAAGTTTGCTGTAGAAATATATTCGTTTAGCATTTTAAAACCTTTTTCTATTACCCGTCACCCCTACAATAGAAATGATGGCATGTTCGATTTCCAAGAAATGACCGCCCCCACAACATTCCGAGATATCACAGCCAGTCTACAGTGTACAGCAGTGTACAACAGTTTCGTGGAAAGTAAAACATCTCTTTGGACTAAGTTAGGAGTGTTATTTGTCAACTTCTTTTGAAAAACTATGTGTTTTGAACACTTATTATGAACTACTCACGACTATATGGTGTTTTTAATCTTGAACTTTAGTAATAATTGTTACATATATAACTACCTGTGACCACTTTTCGGAATGTTCTAGGATTGCGGACATGTGCACCTGTGTTATTACGCGTTGCAAGAGAGCGCCGTTTTCAAAGCGTTGTTGCCGTCATGGTAGAATGGAGATAAACCTACTGTGTTTTAAAATTTGATGTAGTCCCACTGTAGAATAGATACCTCTTTATTATAATTTGGAACCTCGTGCTAAAGCTAAAGCGCTCGGTTCAAAATTATAATAAAGTGGTATCTATTCTACAGTGGGACTACATCAAATTTTAAAACACAGTAGGTTTATCTCCTAACTGTTAGAGACTCCACCATTGCCTGACATGATTTACATACTTTTGGCAATGCAGTAAATAATGAGCCATATTCTTAGCCCATGGTATTTGCAATAATACTTTATGAACGGTTATATAGATAATAGTGGCATAATAATAACGACAGAAATGATTCTATCTGGATAAATACTTGTTATTCCTTGTCAGTAATGATTGGGTCGTAAGTGTCCTTCACTAAATCAGTTCGATCATTCTTCCTGACCAGGAGCAACCTATTCCATCACATTTAGTTTCAACGAAGCAGGTATTCCTTGTATGAACTGATCCACCTATTACCAATTCAGTTTCTTGATGTACTGGAGTACACCTTGATAACTCCTCTAGAACAAAGACAAATGTATAAACGACCTTGCCCGTCTACATATACTCCATATGGATCCTGTACTCCATCCTGTAGTGTCAGTATTTTTCTAACAAATTGTCCTGATTCATTAAGTTGGATAACACTGCCCAAAGCGCGGTCTGTTACCAGAATCTCACTAGTGCCGGTACTTGTAATACCAAGAGGTTTTTCGAACTTTCTGTCTCCCGTATTGGTTAACATGAATAGCAGATCTCCCTTCGGGTTCACACAGATGATACACTGTGATCCTTCGTCGGACACAAGGATGTTGCCTGTTGTTGTTGTGGAGAGGAAGTAGGGTGATTTCAATGTGTTCTTACCCATATGGAGTGGACTAATTGACCTCAGTACGTTTCCTGTCACATCCAGGATATCAACACAAGGAGGAGACGTGCAACCTGCTGCAAGTGTTGATTGTGTCAGCGACGTTAAACCATAGTACTGTCTGTTGGTTGTGATGACTGACAGCAGCACCAGGTCAGGGTTGACTTCAAATGTTACAATGTTTTTCGTGTCAAGGACAGAGGCAGCCACTTGGTTGTGTTTCAGTTTGGTCAGATTCCACGGTCTACCTTGTACAGCAACCCTACTGTGGCAAATCTGATTATTCCTTGTGTAAAATGACTTTACACATTTGGTGTTCATGTCTGTAACTACAACTGTGTAAATGTCATCAACAAGCACCACAGTAACTTCAACAGGATTGGGTGTATCCTGGTCACCTGGTACCTTGACACTAATCGTGTCTAGTAACACAAGAGGAACATTCAATTTCAGGGTATTCTTATACAGGACATCTATCTCCCCCAGCCGTAGATCGTCTACTGCCTTATTAATCTCCGTTGTGTTCTGTGTAAATTTGAAACCGTCAATCGTCTCTTCATCTTTCGCGGTTCCATCCCCGGCTGTTTCCTCATGCTCTTCCGCAAACCACTGAGACATTCGGTACATGTCCACCTGACACTCAGTCCCAAGACTCTGGTCTATCAGCTCAGCCTCTTGTTGGTACATCTGGATTGACATCTCTCCCGACTTGATGTCGGCTTTCAGTTGCCCAATGTGAGTTCCGGCAACGTCTTTCATTTTGTTTATAAGTGTCCGTTCTTTCTGGTTAATCCTGTCTCTGATTTCGTTACAGGAAGCCCGAATTTGCGATTCAATTTCAGTTGAAGAATCCGATAATTCAACCACTTTTAATTTCTGTTTCTCAACTTGATCTGTTTTCCCCTGGAGTCTTGTCAGTAGAGAGCCTTTGTTTCTTGTTAATGAAGACTTGATCTCAGACAGTTCGGACTCAAGTGTTACAACAGAAGAACATTTCCTGTGATAAACAATGCAACACTTCTGACAAATGGCTTTCTTGCAATCTTTGCAATCAAATTCTATACATTCACTTTTGTGCTCCTCACACATGACCTTCTTCCTCTGTTTGACCTTGACATCGCCTGAAAGGAGGGTGACGTCATGGTTTCGTGTTGCAGGGATCCGCTTGTGCATCGCCACACATCTTTCACAAAGAGCGTCATCACAAACAGAGCACCAAGAAACGGCTGGAGTTAAGTCCCCTGTTACTTCACACAATTCACAGTTCGTCATGCCTGCGAAGCAAAAACGAAAATCTCACATTGCACAATGACTATAATTTGTACATGCTGCATTTAAAAGCTTAAGAACATGACGATTATTAAATTTGTTAGATGACAGAATTTATGGAATTTATATGAAAGTATGATTGTTCAAATATTTGTGAGAACTCTATTCGGTTTGCTGCATCATTTCTTTCGAATTTTAAAGATCTAAATGGAAAAGTAAAATCATTTACATAATGTACTACGTAAGTATTTAAAAAATGTCTATCATTTGACAGACAAGGTACTGCGAAATGGGAAGACCTCATGTGCACACTTTCTGGTTGTGCTGGTTGTCGAATTCTCCCCTCCACTTAGCAAACAGGACAAGGACCCCAATGACTTAAACAGACCAAAATAACCACCATCGCCCTGCCCCCGCCTTCCTTCAAACATCCTTGATCCTCTACAATTAAGACTTTTTAAATAGATATTTCATTTATTCATATCTTTACTAATTATCAGCCAGCGTATATAATATAATAGTCTCGCCTCCATTTAACCGTTTGTAGACTGAATTACTGCTTTTTTTTTACTTGCCCGTGTAGAGATGATAAACATACAGCTGTTTTACACATTGTGTAATACCAAAACGCGTGCTTATGTACTCTCGTAGCACGTTTCACGAACAAATATTGAAAGCTCTCAACATCCCTTGGCTTATTCAACGACATTGCGTGTGGAGATGATAGATCACTGAGAGGAGCTTGTGCACACTCGAGGACCCCAGTAGCCTTGTTCCACAAATTACGTCATCGGGTAATAATTTTTTAATTTGAAGTTTACACGATATACGGCTTTTCCATTGGACGAGA
The DNA here is from genome assembly GCF_023055435.1 of Haliotis rufescens. Lineage (NCBI taxonomy): Eukaryota > Metazoa > Mollusca > Gastropoda > Lepetellida > Haliotidae > Haliotis > Haliotis rufescens. The sequence goes on from NW_025963857.1 coordinate 32,306,646, forward strand.
GGTCGGTCACATGACCGCGAAATTGACGTTCATAAGTGTATGAACGACACAACTTGACGTTCATACGTTTTTAACGAGACCGTGTTCTTGAAATGACGTAAACACTGGCGGACTACTTCCACATTCCTGGGGAAACCCCTGAGGAATTCCCTAGCACGAAAACAAACATAAGCGTTCTTTCTGATCTTTTAGAACCATTAATCTTGGGTCTCAGCGTTTCAGTATGCATCGAGAAAAGTCAGAGAGCTTGACTGCATGATTGTTCACGAATATCCTCGCTACGGCCCATCCTAATGAGCATACGAAGAAATACACATCTAGGCTGACAGTGACCGTCTCCAGCAATCTATGAATTTACCTTCGTGTCTGTTTGACGCATCTTTAATCACCTTTCAATGATCGGCCAGTTGATCAATGATGACTAACACATGTAACCGCCACAGGTTCATTAACAACTTCGGAAATCTCTCCCGTCACGTTTATCGTGTTAGCCATTTTGACGTCTTGTACTGTATGGTATTAAATTCATACGATTCAACTTTTGACGTGTTTGAAGTATTATTCTGTTAACTCAATTGGAATATGCCGTGGATCGTGTAGGTGTCAGGCTATTCACACTCAATAGTATAAGTCTAAAAACGTTATAAATGGCAAGTAATAAATAAAATACAAATACTAAATAACTAAAATACTCGTGAATAATTGTGGTATCTGACACGCTTTCGCTCGTCAGATAACAGAACTATTTACTCGTTTCACAAAATTGGTATTACACTGGAGCTCATTTGTATTCTATATATAATTAATGCTACGCCTCAAGCTAAAGTTTTGTGCAGTTTACCGTTGGAGCCTGGGCCAAACGAATCCAAGAGTCCCTGGATGACAAAGCTTGGCTTGACGTCATCCGCCCACTCCTCCACTGGTTTCTCAGGGTCAGACACTTTCGTCATCTTGCTGCAGAATGGACAGAGAAGAGACTTGGCACTGATGGCATCTGGTTTGGTTTTCGTGTAGTTGACGACACATTTCCGACAGAAGGTATGATAACACACAAGCGTGCATGGCTTCTGTAGGATTTCAGTGCATATCGCACATCTCAAAAACTCATCAGTCAGTTTGACTGCAGCCCCCGCCATCTGAATCAAAATCAAACCGTTGAACATCCATGTTATATGCATGGCGTGTATTGTTGATCTTGAATGACACAGATTAAGAATGTACACACATGGACAATTCATTAAAACACCATGTCCCTTTAACATATGCAGTCAGGTACAAACGTCCAAGGCACAAATATCAAAGGTCAAGTGTGGAGTCAGAATTAACTATCGGGAATCTGGATAAACTACAGGGATAATTGCTATCATTATCAAAAGAACAGTCTATTATACTGAAAACCAGTGTCTAACTGTGACGTAGCTGAGGCATTTTATAAGTTTTGGCATCTTTGGGGTTTAAATTTCGAAATGTGTACATCTGACTACACTTCTTAACGTTATGACAGGACAGACCGACTGTCAACAACGTCTGACCGTGGCCGTGACGTTAGGGTTAGACTAGGGTTAGAGTAGCTTCCCTTTGACAAAGGGCAGTTACTCTAGCGGACAGACCGATGGACTGCCGCGAAAGGCAATTAAAAACAATTGTTGTTTTGCGTATATGTTGCTTCACCACTGTATAAGAAACATATTTCAGTTGGAACTATATTGGCTACTGTCACTGTCCGACTGACACATCACTTACCCTGTGACGTAATAAATATTAATGCGCGCATTCCAGGAAAACTCGCAATGTTTCGGTAATGTTTGTGAGAGAGGGAAAGCGATTTTGAAGCACTGAATTAAAGAATGACATTATATGATAAAGAGGTTATCACGCTTATGTGTTTGGGGATGGTAAATATCCTGTATTAGGAATAAACACTATGTATTTAGCTCGCCAAGGCTCGCTAAATACAATGTTTATTCCTAATGCAGGATATTTACCATCCCAAACACACTCGCGTGATAACCTCTATATACCTAGATGTTTATGGATTCATATATATTTACTTGAATCAAAGTGGAATATATTACTGATGGATAACACGGTACTATACCTGAAAAATAAGTTTATATTATTGAAAGAAATACGGTGAGAGGTTCAGGTGTCTTTATTCATAAACGTCACACACACTTTTATAAATACTTGTATTAAAATCGCATTTGTTATTAATGGAGCTACGGTACTATACCCCGATATATAAATTCATAGTCTCAAAAAACTACGGTAAGTTGCACCGGTGTTTTTGTTCATAAACGTCCCAGGCACATGTAATTTATCTGTATCAAAGGGAGATTTATTATCAAAGGAAATACGGTACAACACACCGGTGTATATAATTATTCACAATCCTCAGTATGAAATTTGACCTTATAGAAGTTTCATATATCGCAAAAAGCTTTACCTGTTTACTCCATTTGCTGTTCTACAGTGTAAAAAGTGGTATACTGTATATTATTACTGGAACTACGGTACTGGGTCGCGATGTTGTCATTAAAAACCACAGGAATAAGTAGATGTAGCTGTACACACAAACAACAAAGTTATTGACTCTTGGCCTCGTAGAAAAAAATGTATTGTGTACACCTACGTACAACCTGTGCATAAACATAACACGGAAACTTAGACAGTGGCGGACATTTCCGGGACATAATGCACTTGACAATATCAAAACTAATTATTATTTTGAAAGTGTCAACGCATCATTCGGACCTAGGAACACGTATTAACAATACGGAATACATCAAGTCTTAACACACAGGTCGAGAACCTCAGAATGAGAATCTCTGAGACGCGCACCATCGTTTGACTTACCCTGACGCAATCACGACCGGTGTCGATGTAAACTGTGCACCCTGAAAATTGTACCTGCATTTAGCAGTCGGTGCATAAAAGATTAAGTCAGCTGGGAATTAATTCTCAACGTTTGTTTAAGCTCCCCGAATACAAACAGGGATACATTTGCTTGAAACGTCTGGACAGGTATTAAATGAAGTTCTGGCAGATAATAACCTCGTCGAATCACAGCGTATGTAATGAACATTATTCATATTTTCCGTGAGCTATTTTCATATATTATCCACTGGGGCGTGGACAGAGGGTGAAAGATAATGAGGTCAGTGTCTTTTCTAAAACACAGTATTCCTGTTTGTTTTTGTTGAGTGTGCACTAGTTTTACTGAACTTAACACTGGAAACCAGTGGCATATGATTTGTTGGCCGGTTAATTTCGATGATCGATCGAATTGGATAATGCTGTCACCAATCCTTGTGTTACAAACAAATCCCAACTTTGTACACAACCTACCATGATTATGATTGCAATGATTAGATATCTCAACTGAGTATATTCTGTCATATAAACGTCTCAGAATCAATTACTGCAATTTGTATTGGATGTCATCTGATAAAGATTTATATAATAACATAAAAGTTTATCTGCTAATCTTGAACAATTACTTCGAGCTCGGAATTTATGTGCATATAAAACGGTTTCAGTACTTTCATCTTAAATTTATATGATACATTGATGATAAGATATCAAACCACACCAAAGAAATACAATCTGTTTTAGCCCCAAAGAAAATAAATCTGAACACATTGTGGTTGAGCCGTTCCCTGCAACATCGCTTACACGGTTATACATGATATTTTATGACGCTTCGTTCCCCCCTCCCCCCCCCAAAAAAAATGCAGAATTACTTCCCTTAGACCATAACCCGTTCAGTGTAACGCTTATCCATGTTCATCATCACTTTGTCGCCAGTTTTTGATTATGTGAAGTGGATAACTGAATCAACAGTTCCATGCTGAGTTATACGTCTTTATTTGTGTGTGTGTGTGTGTTCTTTTTTTGTTTAAAATACAAGGAACGATCAGTACTTACAAACGGTCGAGAACCGCCTCTGTTGTTTGGTGGTTAGAGCGCTTGCTCGGAGAGCTGAAGGTCAGTGTTTCGATACCCTGGCTGCGTCATACCGAAAAATGGTACTTGTTGTTACCCTGCCTGGAGCATTCATGGGATAAAACTGACAAATAAGGCCTGGTCAGCTCGGAGTAAGTATAATGTGTCTGAATGGGTTACAACTGTCCATGTTAATCTGCGTCATGGAGTCTGAGTATGCTGCACTATTACAAAGCATAAAGCTAGACAAGAACAAGCATCCACAGACACACATGCATGCGCGCAGCTATATATGGTAGTTAGAATACGAACATTGACAACAGTGTTCCAAAAATGTAATACACAACAATCAAACATCAAAACAATAAATACCCAATCGGAGATATTGGATGTAGATAAAGCATAGAAGTATGAGGAGGGGCTATTTTGATTTAAGCTATAATACAGTCAGTGTCCTTCTCTCTCTTCTCTCTCTCCACTCAATGACCCTGCTTTACTAACATGGGTAACTGAGTTGCGTCCCTTGGACTCGCCAGAAACCTATGATTGTGGGTTCGAATCACGGTTCGCCCCGATTATGTTTCTAGGTTTGTCAACACCATGCCCGTGCTCGTGGGTTTCACCGAAGTGGTAAACGACTGAGACCTGCATCACCTCGGGCTTTCCTCCCAAATTAAGCTGACACGCCGTGATATAACTGGAATACTGTTAAAAGCGGCGATAAACCCAACTCACTCACTACATGCGTAACTCTCTCTTGTATATGGGCCGGAGGCCTTTTGTACAATAAACTTTTGACTTTGATTACAGTCAGTGTCAGGGCAACAATAGGTTGGTTGAAAAGGGAAACCATGTAACAAATTTGACACGAAGTTGACACGAACCTGCATTATCCAATTAAAGCAAACATCGAAAATATTTTTAACAAAACGGCAAAAGGGCCACACTGTGATATATGCTTTTCCCTCAAGGACTTGTCCTCATATCTTAAATAATTGTATTAGAGTACAACATACCAAACATGATAAAAATGAATATAAATTATTAATGTACGACGTTATAGCTCATACAATGTATGTAAAGTCTGAAGCACGGCGCAGGGTATACACATGTAATTTTTTAAGAAGATTACAGCATCAGCCCGGAGTGCGGAAGATCCGGGGTTCGATACCCCGTCATATCAAAAGACGTTAAAAAATGGTACATGTTGTTACCCTGTAGACCTGTCGCTCGGGATTAAGGGGCTAGAACAGGGACTGGACAGTAAGACAGACAGGCGGACAGACAGACAGACAGACAGACAGACGGACAAAAAGCGTTATATAGAACTCTAAACGAGATCCCGTGTAATACCAATTTTATGAAACGAGTGAATAGTTCTGGTATCTGACGAGTTTCATAAATTTGGTTTTACACGGGAGCGAGTTTAGTTTTTTACTTATTAGTGGCCATTTATAACGCTTTAAGATTTATACTGTTGAGTGTGAATAGGCTAACACCTAATCCACGGCATAATCCAACTGAGTTTAACACAGTAATACTTCAAACACGTCAAAAGTTGAAACGTATGAATTTAATACCAGACAACGGTCCACCTTTAGAATTCAGGTGTCCGTTTCACAAAATTATCGTAGCGTTAAGGTTTTCGCAACTAACATACTTTAACTTAGACCAACGAGCGCTACCGTGCGATCGCCTTGTGGAACGGGGCCTTGCACCTCAAAGTTTACAATCACGTCACAATACGTAATTTGTGGAATTTTGTTGCAAGATCCTTCGGCGAAACAATGCCATGTGACGGCAGCCTAGCAACAAGGTTGCTGGGGTCATCAAGTGTGCATAAGCTCCTCTCAGTGATCTATCATCTCCACACGCAATGTCGTTGAATAAGCCAAGGGATGTTGAGAGTTTTCAAAATTTGTTCGTGAAACGTGTTCCGAGAGTACATAAGCACGCGTTTTGGTATTACACAATGTGTAATACAGCTGTATGTTTATTAAACGGGTGATCTCTTCGCGGGCAAGTAAAAAAAGATGTTATCAGATATACTTTCACTGTTAGCTTCCTGTATGATATCAATACTATAGGCATTCAGCAACAACACATTTATGAACACAAAGAATTTTGCACCTCGGTGGAATTCGAACCTGCAGTATCTTAATTTGCAGTCCGTCTCGCTACCACCTTTTCTACACCGTTGGTTTCACAAGACTCAATTTTTCAGGTCACCATTAACTTGGTTTATCTGTACAATTTTATGTTAATATTGTACCAAGTTTCTTTGTAAGTCCTAGTGGTATATCATTATGTGTTATGCAAGTGCCTGTGAATCTGATTTGCACATCTAATGTCAATATATATTATACATCTCATCCATATTTGACTTACAGCCTGGTGAAATACACTTTATTAAACATGTTTAAATTCTGAACATGTTTAAAAGTATGTAAATTATAAACATGTTTAAAGGTGTTTAAATTCTAAACATGCTTGGATATGGGGAGACATATGTTGCGTTTAGGTGGTGTTTAGGCCATGAGGCGATGGCTCATATCGTGAGTTTAGTCCCTAAACATGGTTACATAAAACACACCAAATGTGCATACTGTTTAGGATCGAAACACATTCCTAATCATGTATTTGTTTACATTCTAAACCCATTTTTTTACAGTGCGGTTTAGTTGTGCATTATACTAATTTAATATGTAATATTTACTAATCTTCAGCATATTCGTGCAATTCCTCCAGGCGGGATAGTAAATTCGTTGTTTACCGACCTTCCTGTCGCTGTGGCTAATTTAGTTAATAAGAATTCAAAAGACCTTTTTCTCAGTGAGACCATGTTCGGATGTCCCCTGCAGAACAAATCCTGAGTACTCCATTCTGAGAGTGACTAAAATAATGGATCTGGTTATCACAAGGAATGCTGTGTGTGGATACTATGTGAATGGGCGACCCATAAGGAATTATTTCTCAGTTGGAACTGGCCGATTGTGCGTCATAGTACCCAAACAGCGGGAGGAATCACATAGCCATAACTAGCCAAATGGTTATAGCCTCATATAACAGGGGTATACTTGACTTTCCACACATTAGATGCATTTACTTATATGAACAAGTAAGACTGAGTACTGATTGGTCTGAATCGTTCTGATCGTGATTCTTAGTTTGTAAGCACTATTCTCGTGCTCTTGAGTTTTACCAACATGGGTCTGATCATTTGCCTCAGTAAGCTTGTAAATAATAGAATCTTGGCCAGACAAACCAGTGGATCAGTGGATAGTAGCATAGATCAACGTTTAAGGCCATCTTGTATGTTAACAAGCAGTCAAACCACAGTGTCTAAATCCCCGATCCCGTGGCGTCGATGCGGACTATCTTTGCACACAATCCACAAGAGACATTTTGCATGATTGCCCATATGGTAGTAAACAGGCAATAGCTGACAACGGTATAACGACTCCGGCCTAAATGATCTTTGAGGCAAGCTGATATGACTATAATGCAGTGAAGTTACACCCTTTTATGGTTGAAAACACGCTAAGAAGATACGAGTGCTTACAGTTGTCACCTTATGCTCATTGGCAAAGATGTAATGTTCAATGGATGCAGTGCTGATCCCCATGGGCACCAATTGTGCTCCCCCTCCTTGCTGATTTGTGTCTGAATACACACAGGTAGAATTGCTGCTCGGATTGGCAAAATCAAAACAAGGAAATTTAGCAATGACGTTTAACCTAAAATTAAGGAATATCGATGATCTGATATCGTTCAATAATGGTCATATAGCCAAATCCCTTCCACCGATTTACCATACTGAGCTGGAAATAAAAGAGACCAGTAATATAAGACCACCTCACCCGTTTCATATTTAGATCTATGCATAAAGGTTTATAAGACTGTATGACAAGAGGGATGATTTCAATTTTCAGCTTTTGGTGTCTACTTTTTACAACGTTTGAGGTACAATCGCGTCTGCTCTTTCTATGAAGATTTCAATGAACGTCATACGATACGTAATGAAAAGTGTACTAAGGGTTACAATATTCGAGGCCTTCACAAATTTAGCTAGACAGTTGGGGGACATTTACAAATTGATGCATCAGTGACACAAATCATGCAATTTCCTATTTTGACTTGTACGATATGAACAATTGACGTGCCTTTGTATGTGTTTGTGATTGCGTCGCCGGTGGGGCAAGATACGCTCACCTTTGCACGAACACCTTGTACCATTATTATTTGATAGTGATTCGTAAACACATCCGTACGATATATGGTCGCAATCATACAATGGATATTTCTTATGAAAAACCGTTTCGTCGCTTTTAGTAACGATGCATTTCTGTGTTAATGTTGATTTGCTGCGCAAACCTACTTTCTAACAATATCTTTGAGAACTTAGTCCTCTTTTCTGATTCAATTAGACCTCTTCAATATAGAAGAAACACATACAATTTCCTAACTGTCTGGAGGCAGTATATGTTCTGTCATGTTTCATAAAAGAATTGACTTACACAAGATCGCAAGGGAAATCAGTTGCTTTCAATAAATCTGTACGCACAATGAATTTATATTAGAGACTTGCTACATCAAGTAAGAAAACGCCGTATTTTACTATCAGATTGCATATGAGATGCATATGGATAGGTTTGCACGGAATATATGGAATCCAAACAAATGTACTTACCAGACAATCAATAATTGTTGAAGTTTTCTTGCCATCTGAAATAGATTCTGGAAGAGTACCATTTTGCACGACTGTTGGACAATATGTACATCAGTAAATTGTCAGTAATAAGTATGAAGAGACTGAACATGACATGATTTTTTTATAACAATTTGTTTTTAAGTCTACTATAATTATCTTATTACATTTTTTGCATATTTGGTTTTCATTAACAGCTGAGATTAGAGTTCATATGAATAATTATTACAAAGCACCCTAAAACAGACATTTTGTTCACGTGTAATGAGTGAACATATATGATATATTCATATCATATTAAACCAAGATAGCTCATAAAACTTTCAATCATATCGTCTGGAGGTTGGGTAAACGGAATATATACGCACTACATCTAGTCAGTGCTAGTCTAGTCATGCTGTTTGCTGCGATGTAAAACATACGATTATCGTCAATATCTCTTGCTTGCAGTCATGTGTCTTCTAGATTAAATGTAATTTTTCATTGATTACCAGTAAACCCGAAATCAATCAGTTATCAGTATCGGGGGGATGGGGGTTATCGCTATCCCATGAAAACTGCAAGAGATTGATTGGTGCAACTGAGATGTACATTGCACACGTGCGTCGTATTTGGACTGAATGATGGAAGAGACTTTACGCTAATTACTTGCCTGGTTGTCCATATCAAAATTCACATCTGGTTTTATTTTAGGAACTCATCACAATGCGGCTCTCAACTCATATATTCATGACACACTACGAGGCGACTCAATCTGACAGCAAATGTTTGAAATTGGCAATACAATTACATTAAGAAATTTTATGAAGCGTTGAGACCCGACATGATTACATGACCCGCACGACGAAGAGTATACTTCAATATACAGAGTATCGTATCTCCATTTTGTTTTATATGTGCATTGGACTCACTCGGGCTCGCGCGGACGGGTTGCGATTTTGATTGTAGATCTATGCCGAACTCGTCTTCAGAAGATCGTTTTGTTTAGTTGTTGATTTCAAGCTCGTTAGGGAGAGAAATTGTGTGCTAAGTTAGTGATAACAGAAGAGGAGCTGGTGATGCCACCTCCAGAACAAAGCCATTTTGGCGAATGGGTCCAGGATATTGATCATAATAGAATAACCAAGGATGGATAAAGAGAAACATTTCTTACAAACGTGATTGTTTTACATTTGGTCCCAATTTAACACTGAAATGCTAATCTGCAATCATGTTTTTTCTTGGGCTAGATGTTAGGATTACCTGGATGTGACACACTGGGTGGCCCAGTCGTCTAAGGCGCCTGATTCGCTGTGCAGAGTTGCGTCCCTTGGGCACGCCAGAAACCTATGATTGTGGGTTCGAATACCGGTTCGCCCCGATTATGTTTCTAGGTTTGTCAGCACCACATCCGTGCTCGTGGGTTTCATCGAAGTGGTAAACGTCTGAGACTTGCATCACTTCGGTATTTCCTTCCACATTAAGCTGGCACGCCGCGACATAACTGGAATAAAGCGGCGTTAAACCCAACTCACACACTCACTCATCCCAAGCCCTTGGAATCAAATGAGAGAGGTTGACTTTAAGGCTCCAGGAAACCGTCCTTGCCAATGTCAACTGTGTTGTATTTATCTGAGTTCCAAGGAGACTGGTCATCAAAGTTACTGCATCGGACATAGTGGCGCCGTTTGGATGAGTAATAGCCAGGTTTTCAAAAGAGCAGCAGCAGCCATGCCTCCACAGTAGTGAGTTTCATTATCGGTGTCTAGCTGTTTGTCACACTTTTATTACATTACAAGTATGGTCTGCTTCTGGCAGAGACGGATGAAACGACACGCTAATGAAATTATTTTCACAAGTTTTAGAAACTCGGAGTTTCAGGATTAACCTGATCATATCGCGCCTTCATATCGTGTTGGAAGAGCTTTTATCATCCAAAACTGGCTCCCACAGGAGATATCGCTTGGATGAGATCAAGCGATATCTACACTGTAGATATCGCTGCAATGAAATTACATCACAATGCTTTGCAGACCATTGTGACGTCACTGGTTACCATGACGTCACAATCAAATGACATCACTAATGGCTCTGCTACTGAAGCTGTTTGCAGGACTTTTTACACTGAAGACACTGCTAATAACTGTCTACAAATTGAAAAAGTTGAAAGAATGATGTTGGATGATAAATAAAATCTCACCCTCGTGTCTTTTGATATCAAATATATCAACACTCGTTGATAAAAGTGGCAAAAATCCTCGGCAAGCCTCGGATTTTTCCACTTTTATCAACTCGTGTTGATATATTTGATATCAAAAGGCACTCGGGTGAGATTCTCTATTTATCATATTTATCATGAAGGAAAAACCTCAAAATGATTTAATCATACGAAAATGTCCGAATGTCTCTGCAGAATCCCTGTATTATTGCAATAAGACGATCCATGAGCCTTAAAAACGTGGTAGTTAAGAAGATGTCACCAGTTTCGCGAACATTTAGTTTGATCTTTGTGTAGCTACACAAATAGTGAGTGGTATTTTTAAATAATTGCTTCCCTTTTAGTGGAATTGTTTCCTTTCCCCTGACATTGAATGCTCCAGGCAATTATAGTTTTAGGTTTGTCAGTTTACCAATACAGTGTTGAAGATTGAACTACACACCAACTCATAAAGCACATGCTTTTGTTTCATGAACTGGTGCTCGGGGCTGAATATGTGATCAAATGTTATCTTGGATATTCAAAATAACCAGCTTGGTCTCACGTTTGGTTGGGAAACAAGTCTGAATGCAGCTATGTCAACGATATGCGCTTTCAGCTTGCACAACCTGATGCACCTCACTCTTAAATAGGTAAGAATATGTTATATTTGGTAGTCCATGGCAATTGGAGCATGCAGAAGATTCTTATAGATGTGGCATCATGTGTATATACACGTGCATACTGTATATGATGAACTATCCTTTGGGTTAAACTTCGTTAACATACAGAAACAACAATATCTAGTGTTTGGAAACACTGATGAATTGCTATGAATATTATGCTTTCATGGAGATTTAAATGACAAATAATCAATATTTGGTGTATTCTTTATGTTTTTCTGTTTGTTTGATGAAGGTGGCTTGTATTAAACGTTATATTACTCTGTGGGATAGTGGATAGTTAGGATTTGAAGGCAGTTGTCCTTTCTTTTCACTGTGAAAGTTACACGAAATGAAGATTCAGGAGCCAGTACCAACCTCGTAAACGGAATCGAGACATTATTTTATTTCGTCTCCTTGGGCCTAATCGGGGCATGGAAGGCCCAGTGGTCTAAGAGAGCGTTGATCGTTCAACATGGTTCTAATTCATGATTCGCTCACATTATGACCTTCAGCAACATATCCGTGTTTATGGGTTACACGAAAGTTGACAACGTTTACTACTGGGCTCCTTCAGACATTCTTTCTATAAGAAGAAACACCGTTATATCATGTTATATGACAGTGTAATTTATTGTTAAACAATGATTGTAACTGTTGAGAGTCAACAGAAGCTCATTGCACTGTATTTGGACAATGTATAAGTTTTTAATATTTAGATGATAGTGTGATGTGTAAACTTCTGGAACAGCGTGGGCTGATGTGGGCTATATAAATTGAGCGGGCGTGTCCCTGTCTCATCTCTCACATTTCATCTGACATTACATCAAGACCAGCCCTGGCCTATCGCGGAAGCTTGACCACTGTCGCTGCTGGGTGAATATGGTATTATCACTGACGTTTGCTATCACCACTGGTTTTTGATTTGATACTGCCCACTGCCATCTTATTTTGTATTCGATACTTCCATTGATACTTCTCACTAAATCCTTTAACGTACTGATTTCTGATTTATCATATTGTTTCAATTTGGGAATCGACACGTAACAATAAATAGTTCGAACTCCCTTTCACAATGGTACCCTTACTCATTCATTCACTCATTCCCTCCCTCACTCTCTCACACCCTCATTTTTTACCCACTCACTTATTGCACACATAAAGTAACATAAATACATTGTATGGGAAACAAGAAGTGTGGACAGATCCATGATATCATCACGGCTATTTCATCCTACTCTTGAAATATTTAGAACACGTGCAATAAAAACAAATATGGTGATAACTTGATATGAGATATCCTAGATATGTCATTAGCTGTAGCTTGGAATGATATATAGCATCAGTAATTGTAAACCTTTCAGGCTGATATTAATTTGTATCGCGTGTTTGTTAATGTTGCATTGCCGTAAATGAAAGTATCTGATTACATTTTCCCTGAAGGCAATTCAACATATTTGTGATTATATTTTCGAGTCAACCTGCCCTTCAGATATGGCCTTATTGTCCATAACATATTAGCTATGACATCGTTTACAAATTGTAAGTTTGATGTCATTTTAGAAACAGCCGAACATTGAAATATGTCACACTGTTAACATGGAACAGATATACAAGCAGTCTACTGCTCATCAGCAAAATGTGTAATACCAGTCTAGTATATGTAATATCGTAACGTAACATTTCAGAAAAAAAGGGATTAAGTATGCAATACTGAGGAATACATATACACAATACATTAACTTCAGGATTCGTGCTTCTTAGCTTCAAACTAGTGTATGCCATATCTCCTGAAACTGTTTCATTCTTCGTTTGAATTACGTTTGTATCTTGATTTTCATTGTCTAGGCCACGTAGCTGAATTGCTTTTGGAAACTGTGAAGCAGAGATTTTAGAAAAAAGAAATATGATCACGTACGTGTTACATTGGGATAACCAAAACCGTGCATGCTGTAGCTGCAATTCTGCCAGAAGAAACCGGCAGCTAGGAAACTTTTTGGTTCTCGTTGTTAGTTTTCATTGCTACCCTGCATCGATGCTAAGAATGCTTGAATCGAGTTATCGGTAGTTCGAGACAAGAAGAGGGCCGGTATATGAATTAAGCATCCTATAAAGTCCTGCAGGTACTGTCACCGTGGGTGTGCGGGAAAGCTCAAAGCAGCAGTCAAAGAAAGTTCGAAGATTAAATAAATTTAGTCATCATACATAATAACATATACAGTACACAAAGAGATAATAATTGTGATTGTATCTCGGGTATTCCAGCGAGTTGTATATTAATTCGTGGTTGTCCGCCTGCAAGTAGTCAGATTTCCAGACAACAAAAATAAAAGCGACAAAACCATTTTTATAATCATAAGAAATACATGTATCTCATGAAATTAGAGTTCACACGTCTACCGGGGCGGTCGGGTAGCCTTGTAGTTAAAGCGTCAGCTGGTCACGCTGAAGACCCGGGTTCGATTCCCGACATGGGTACAATATGTGATCTTGCTAGAATATTGCTAAGAAACGGCGTCAAATCAAACTCACTCACGCGTCTACCATAAAAAAATCTTGAAAGCGTTACTGAAAGCGTAATCCTGTTCTAACAACGTTTGTGCTAGAGTTGTATGATGCTCTTTGTTGGAAATCTTCGAAAAAAGAACATTGCACCTCAAACGTTAGGTCAAAACATCTAATTTTTTTTCTTTACTTATTTATCAGTTAGTTATGTGCATTGTTGTGTTGATACACATAACCCTCACATTTGAGTACTATTGTAGTCGCCACTGTGTAGCATATTTAGGGCACCGAACATTCCCTGACAACATTTGATGACCGTAATTTCAAGCGCGATTTGAGGGCACCGTAAATCCTCTTGCATTTAGAAACTTGAGCATTATGTGTAAAGTGACTGAGGTGAGCTCGAGGTCTGTCACAACTTTTAGCATTATTTTACGGAGGGGAAGCTCAACATGGTAGGAAATATCACAGTCACCATGGTAGGAAAGCCAGCAGTGAAAATGGTCTGAAATCCGACAGTGACCACGGAGGGAATCTGACAGTAAGAGTGCTAGGAAAGCCAACATTGAGAGTGCATGGAAAATCCACAGTCACTATGGTAAGAAAACCCACAGTCACCTTGGTAGGAAAACCGACAGTCACCATGGTAGAAAAGCCGAGAGTCACCATGGTAGGAAAGCCGAGAGTCACCATGGAAGGAAAGCTTAGAGTCACCATGGTAGAAAAGCCGAGAGTCACCATGGTAGGAAAACCGAGAGTCACCATGGTAGAAAAGCCGAGAGTCACCATGGTAGGAAAGCCGAGAGTCACCATGGTAGAAAAGCCGAGAGTCACCATGGTAGGAAAGCCGAGAGTCACCATGGAAGGAAAGCCGAGAGTCACCATGGTAGGAAGGCCGAGGGTCACCATGGTAGAAAAGCCGAGAGTCACCATGGAAGGAAAGCCGAAGGTCACCATGGAACAAAAAGCTGAGTGTCACCATGGTAGGAAAGCCGAGGGTCACCATGGAAGGAAACCGACAGTCACGATGGTAGGAAAACCGACAGTCTATATGGTAGGAAAGTCGACAATCACCATGGTAGAAAAACCCACAGTCACCATGGAAGGAAAGTCGACAGTCACCATGGTAGGGGAGTGACAATAAACCATGTTAGATAAGCTCAGGGCGAAAATACATGTACCATAATCCTGGTGATGGAGAGAGTGAGTGGCGTTTAAGGCCGCTTTGAACAACATTTCCGTATATATCATGGCATGGTAGCTAAAAGTGGGAGGAAAGTAAGAAGTAATGCAGGTCTCCGTGAAACTCAACTCAACTCAACTCTACAATATCTGAACATTCAAGTGGAATATGGAAAGCATTATTTCTTGGAATAAACATATACAATTCGAAATTGTGAAGGAAAAATGTAACTAAGTAAGCCCTTTGCCACAAGTACTAAGTAAAGATGCTCGCTGGCGTGTGATTCATAGCAGGAAGAGTTATATATATAAAGGGATCGATACCCTGTGACGTATAGAAGCAAAGATGACATATGCTGCCTCAGCTGAAAATGATCTTAATTAGCAAATGATTGGGGGATATTCGTCCAGCGCTCAGTACAAATCACCCAAACAAAACATCATCTAGGTATAACCTGACATCCGTGTTTCTTAACTAATGCTTGATCTGGTTGATGACGTATGCATATAACTCACTGAAATTCCTTCAGTAATAAAGACACGAGAATCACTCTGAGACATGACAATGCCACATTTTCCCCTGAACAAATCCATCAATAAGTGGATGTCTCTAATTACGGAGTATTTGGCCTGGGACGGGGAGCGTGGATACTGCCAACTCCACCAGAAGAACCATCGACTATTGATCTTACAGTGAGGAGTCACGACTGCACCATTGCGGTTGAGCTGTATACGACGCCGTTCCCAGTCGTTGTCGTGTATGGCAAGTGTTGGCTGTGCGACAGGGCGGTCCCGTGGGACAACTGCTACCTTTTATAGGTACAGCCCTGACTTGGATGTTTTAACAGTAATGAAACTTTCATCATGCCTAACAAACGGATAAATACGATCTGAAGAATTCTGCAATTATGTGCAACTAGAGAAGCTCAGTTGTATCGACTCGATGATGTTGGCAACTTGCATTATAGTGGATGTGACAGATTGTTTCATGTTAAAGGATTAACATTCATAGTGAATTGTGTTCTGATGGAAACACTCTGGCTGTGCCATAGTGTTGCCATCACCTGTTCAGCTTTCCATGACAGTCAGAAGAGGTCATTTATGTACAATTCCATCAAATGTCATCATCTTCAACTGCATCAAATAGTTCATGCAGTGTGTTGAAGCGTCGATTTGAGATAACTTTAGGTAAGCCTTTCTGTTTTGGCATGTGTTTGACAGGTTACATGATATTACTGAAATATGTAAGCATTAGACAGGTTAACAAGGTCGATCAGTTCATCTTTGTCTTCATCAAACGTCCTATACCTAAGCAGTCGTTATGTATTGATAAAATGATTACGCCAAGCCTGCGTGAAAGCTGGCAAGATGGAAGCGCTTTCAGACAGATTGTGCCACTTATGGCATGTCCATTATAATTGGTTCAGTAAATGTTGTGTACATGTCATTGAATGACGTACATATTTTTTTAAGTAGTACGAGGTTTTTCATAATGTCAATTCTTATCTGGAGACTAAATAATTATAGGAATGAACTAGAAATAAAAACAAATCAGAACCCAAACATCAAGCTCTGGAAATTGAAACATATAGGTATGCACCCATTCTGTGTGCTGTGTTTGCTGCGACTAGCTGTGCCTAAGTAATACCACACAATCAATATGTGGGCTAATCTAGGACTTCGTAATTGGGTTGCTCTTCAGCCTGAGGAGAATTAGGATCAAGTCGCACGTCGACATACCTGCCGACCTACCTGCTTTATGGTAAGTCCTGTTCGTGGCATTGATTCTTGACACGTCCTGATTATGATAGTGAGTGTAAGCAAATGGTGATTATGTCAATGAGTCTTGATATGTCTTGTTTATGTCAGCGAGCCTTGGTAAATCCTGTTTATGTCAATGAGTCAGTGCAATCATGTTTATGTCTGCAAGCCTTGATACGTTCGGTTGATGTCAGTGAGCCTTGATAAGTCTTGTTTATGTCAGATGACCTAGTCCAGTCCAGTTACCTTCACTTCACACCATTCATTTAGTTTTTGGTTTCAACCCCTATCAAAATATGTTTCAGTTAAATCACTCCGCCGCCTGTTAACATATGTTACCAAAACTCCCTTGTGTCTTTTCTTGTGATTCGCCTGAATGAATATGCGGATAGTTTGTGATAGTAAGGCTTGTAGAGCTACTCCTGTCTTTTATGTGAGACATTCCACATCGTTTCTGTCAATACAAAAGAGTCAGAGTAGTCAATATCCCTCTAACGTTAGAGTGTTTTACACTCATAGATAGGAATCCATTGATATGTTTATGTAAAAGTTTCTCCATGCTGTGCATGACAGATCGGTAGATAGATTATCTGGCCGCGTTAACCAAAATACCTTAACAGATGGGACTTTTCACCCTGTCAGCTGCTCAGGGGGACGAAACAAGGCCTGGGAGGCTCGGAGTGCGAATAATGTATCTATTTTAAATTGTGGCATGGTATGTCAATTAGTTAACACTACAGAACCGGCATAAATCCAAACTAGTACACACGCACGCACGCATGCACGCACGCACGCACGCACGCACGCACGCACACACGCGAGAATTAGGTCCTTCTCCTGATGTATATTTCGATAATACACAGTGTGTGGAACAACGATCCACGCCGTCGGGATACGATGACCTGCGCTCAATCAAGACCTCTAGCATGACCACCCGGTCTATGTAATCACCGCGTACCACAAACATGGGTTGGTTGCGACCTGATCAGACCGGGAATGCTCATGGAAGATGTTCTAATTAGGAAGACCGCAAATATACATTCCTTCAAGACAAAATGAACAGAAAACTTGGCTGTATCCAACCAAACTATATACATGTGGTAACCTGTACGTTACCATAGTCGTACTGTGCGGTTGATGATATCTATGTGACAACAGAGCATCTGACAGCAATAATTGTTTTCATTTAAAGAACTGAGTTACATATGCAATGCATGACGATAAATCGAAATAATTCTAATGATTCTTCGGCAAGGACGCGATGTTGTATACCTGAGGAACCTTCACGTCGTCCCTGAAAGAACATTTATATATAAATAAATATATGGATCAAATTGCAAAGCGCGTGTTATCTGAGATATAGGTCATATGTTATCACATTTAACGAGAACCTCTTCCTCTCGGTATACCTTCATGTATTAGATAATGTGTAGCATCTGTAGTTCCGAGTTCTCAATGATAGTATGGCCCCGGATATGCATTCTCGGACCATGTTGAGACGACTACGCAGGCAGAAAATATTGTTTTAGAGCGTCACGATCGATGAAATTGATTTTGTTTCGAGAGACTGGCAAAATAGACGCAGGTGCTATTCAAGCCTGATGCTAAAATTGCAGACTAATAGTGGACCGGTTCGTGTATTGAATACCTGTGGCACCAGGAGCCACATTTCGGCTCAAATGTTGCTTTTGCTTTGTACAGAAAAATAACAAACTTTATCCCTGCACGTACTCGCGAACATCATACCTCCTGTCTCGGAAACAGAACCGCTGACCCAGACTAATATTTCACTTAAATGAATGATTTAACCTTGTGTTAATCCAGACACAAATGATTCATTAATGCAGTTGGGCTTCTTAGTGTTAAATCCTCATACCCAAGACCCGGATTTGATTCCCTACATATGTACGAGATGTTAAACCCTTTTCTCCTATCTCCACTGTTGATAATGATGTAATATTGCTAAATAAGGCGTGCAACCGCACTCGCATCTAGTGACATGTCAATCCGGTCGAGGTCACTTGGAATGTTACGTTGGTATGTACGGGTAAGGACTGTTCAGACAAGGTACGGTCAGAGTTGCCAAATGGTGTATGCTTGTTTGTGCAATTGAGCATTGCGACCGAGGCGGGGCGGTGGGGTAGCCTAGTGGTTAAAGCGTTCGCTCGTCACGCCGAAGACCCGGGTTCGATTCCCCAAATGGGTAAAATGTGTGAAGCCCATTTCTTGTGTCCTCCGCCGTGATATTGCTGGAATATTGCTAAAAGCGGCGTAAAACCATACTCACTCACTCATTGCGACCGAGGCAATCTTTGTTGTCATTTATATATTTGTTCAAAATTCAAATCTAATTGTTCATATGTTCTTATTGTTGAGCTTGAGGAGTTCAGGATAAAACATTGTTCTATCATAACGTCATTTCTGGATATTCGAATATGCCATCGCAACTTGATGGCGTCGTAAATTGGACGACGTTAATGTTGAGAGGGAAGGGTCTAGTGAGTCGGTCCCCGTATATGGAGATGGAGCTGGGCAACGTAGATATAACGCAATGGTCGAACGATCGTATCCAAAAGTGGAAGAGATACGAGGGCTTGTCAAGATCTCTAAGACTGACTAACTTTCAACTATGGTCCATAACAAAGTGAACTTGTCAATGTAGTACATTGTTTGAGTAGTCCATTGCAGGTGTATTTGGTCAGTTGAGGTCATTATTATACTAGTGACAGCCAGTTGAACGTGGTAGGGGTCCACCTGGACACAGAATTGGAAAAAAACCGAGTACTGATCGCGACCAGTCATCAAGTTGTTGACCTTAGAGAAAAGTACTCCCCAAGGAAATCATGACGCATGTCACAAGTGTATGGGAAAAAATGCCGAAGCTATTCCACTGTTAAACGTTGGGCAGCTGTGTTTAAAACTTGAGAACAAGCCTTGATGATGAACCTAGGTCCTGACGTCCTTCAACTTCCATCAATGAAGATTCAATCAAGGAGATAGGAAAACCTATCTGTCAGGTAGACGGTTTACCATTGCTGAACTTGTGGAAGACACAAGTCTAAGCCATTGATCCATTGAAACTATTATTTACAGAAGAATGAGATATCTGCTAGTCGGGTGCCAAAGTTTCTAAATTCTGATGTTAAGGAAAAGTGAACTGACATTGCCAGAGAAAAGTTGAGCTAATTGGGGAGGATTTTTCGGGAAATTAAAAGAGATTAGTAACGGGTGATGAAATATGGGTCTACCACTGCGACCCTCGTGGTTTATTTCCCCTCTAGTGTTTTATTGTACGATAAACAACTCCCACTCGTCGTTTATTTCTTAAATGCATGTGTATATTCTAGGCGAACATGTTCTGTAATTTTATTTTAATACTTCCAGTTAGAAACTGCAAGCAGTCACATTATATTTATAGTGCTCTATAAGTACGAAGCCATGGTTGATTTGATTTGCTTTAGGGAGCAAGGCGCTTTTGGAAGCCATACGAGCCGGTATAATACAATAAAGACCACTCGAAACACATCCGAAAATACTTTATCCTAAACCGCAGTCAGGTGGCCATCAAAGTGACAGATTCTTCAGTTAGAACAAATGTTTTTCTCCCTTGAGAACTGCCTTGGAATTGCAGCATATATGAGCTCTAATTCGTTTATTGTGTACGTTTTCAAGAGAAGTGGTGCCACAATGTTATAACAGATACAAATGATGTTGACTGCCGTAAAATATTGAAAGCTGACATTGGATGTCATATATCAATCAGAGTTAAATGACATCATTCAAGCATTAGGATGTTTTTAGTTCTGTGCTCAGGAGCAAATTTCGGCTATAGGCCTTCGATCCATAGAAAAACATATACAGTAGTCTCTGAAATAAGGTTGTGTATAAGGTTAAATATAATAATCCTCTAAGGGAATCTCGAGTATTGATGAACCATCAAATCTCTTAATTTCAGATGATAATGGTGTAGGCTGATAGTGTTGAGAAAGTGATGGAATGGAATGAAAATGGGGGTTTCGTTTATTAAATGTTATTGTATATTTGAAACCAGAGAAGAATGAAACAGATTCTATTGCACGTTAGAAGCAACATATGTAGCGGTAAAAAAAATTGTGCATGGATCAGAGATACTAGGCGGTGATATATGTATGCTGACATGATATCATGGGATGTTAATATTCTATGAAAAAAATGATTCTCATAGATGATATAGATTTTCTATTACTACATGGTTTTACTTTTAACATAATAGGGTAGCAATGCCACAATGCCGTTTAAAAAGAACTAGCATCAGCTATAAAAAGTTTCACCATCAGGTTATAGACCAAGGTCGTTCCTGCATCTCTGGCATATTCGTGTATGTACTGGTAAGAACTCGCAGGCATTTACTTGAAACATGGGTTCGATTTCAGATATGGGTACTAAATGTGAAGTTCACTTTTTGCGCCTCTTTGGCGCACATTGTTTAAGTGAGCTGTGAAGCATATACCTCATTTGCCTTACCTAAAATGCCCAAATATTTCATTTTGAACCGACCGTGTTATGTAGGGGGTATAGATATTAATTTATCGCACATTAGACTCTTAATAACATCAGTAAATCTGCATAAGGTTGTATTGACATTTTGTAACACAAACCCGATCAGTAATTGTGATTAATCAACCACTGTGAGATTTCTTCACACTGTCGTCGTCTGGTTTATTTGTTCACGATATCGTCCAATGGCATATTTGTTCACATTGTCATCAATTGGAATATTTGTTTTCAGCAGCATCCACAATTTTATTTGTACACACTATCATCCACTGATATATTTGTTCCCACTGTCATTCTCTGGTTTATTTTTTTCCCACTGTCATTCACTGATTTATTTGTTTGCACTATCGTCCATAAGTTTATCTGTTTACGCTATCATCCATTAGTTTATTTGAATGCACTTTTATCAATAATTTTGTTTGTTTGCACTATCATCCACTGGTTTATTTGTTCACAATACTTTTTACTGGTTTTATTTGTTTACACTTCCATCCAAAAGATGATTTGTTTAGACTATCATTCAATAAGTTTATTTGTTTACACCATCATTCACTGATTTATCTGTTTACACCATCATCGAAAAGTTTATATGTGTACACTATCATTCATTGGTTTATTTGTTTACGCTATCATCCACAGGTTTATTTGTTCACACTATAATCCACCGTCTTGTTTATATATTGGAATATTTGTTTGCACTATCCTCATCGTCAAGTTTATTTGTTCACACTATCATCCACAAGTTTATTTGTTTACACAATCATCCGCAGATTTATGTGTTCACACTATCATCTGCAGGTTTATATCTTCACACTATCATTCACTTATTTATTTCATCACACTATCATTCACTGGTTTATTTCTTCACACTATCACCCGCAGGTTTATGTGTTCACACTATCATCCGCAGGTTTATTTGTTTACACTATCACCCGCAGGTTTATGTGTTCACACTATCATACACAGGTTTATTTCTTCACACTTTTATTCACAGGTTTATTTGTACACTATCATACACAGGTTTATTTCTTCACACTATAATTCACAGGTTTATTTATTCACACTATCATACACAAGTTTATTTGTTCACACTATCATTCACAGGTTTATGTGTTCATACTATCATCCACAGGTATATTTGTCTACATCAACATTCCCTGGTTTATTTATTTACACTATTATCCGCAGGTGTATTTGTTTACGTTGCCATCAACTGGTTCATTTGTTTACACTATCATCCACCGGCTTGCTTCTTAACGCTACCATCCACTGGATCATTTGCTTGCGCTATCATGCCATGGTTTGTCCTGGAGTTATTGATTCGTACATTTTCTGAAAAGGCAGAGACGCAAACCTACTCACTGAGTCAGAAACAGTCAGAGGACGTACAATCTCATTTATTATGAGCTATACAAAATTAATTAGTTCTGAGTTTTTCTGTCAGCACCCGTTCAGAAGGTGTCGATTTCAAACAAAGCTGTTACCACTGAAGGATTTCTTGGTAGGTCCCTGTGACATTGTAATATGAAACGATATGTGTCGAACAATCAATTTTTAAAATGAATAAAAGAAAAACAGTTACTTGCAATTGATCGATAAAAGTTCACAAGACATGTTTTATGCGTTACTGGTTTACAAAGGAATGAGAATAAAATGTGTAAAAGAAGTTTACATATTCATCATATCAGAAGCATCTTTATCAAGTCAGATGAGGTATGAAACATGAATGTTTAAGCAAATAAATTAACACATGTATGTGAGTGGGTTATACGTAGCTTTCTTCATTATTTCAGTTATATGAGGGCATGTCAAGTTAATATGAGAAGATGGAATATGCGATGGAGCCGCCTCGAGGTGCAGATCTGTATGGTAGTAGCAAATATTCACGAGCATGTGTGTGGTTCTGACAAATCGCAGACGATTATTGGGTAGAATCAGGGATCCTGGCACGACTAGGGGAGGTAACGGATTTCTGTGCCTCAGAGCACAGGGTTGCTCACGTTCCTTTACTCATAGCAATACTGGCCACAGTAGTTAATGATACACACATTAGTACACTGTTATTTCATCAGTGTTCTTTTGACCTATCCCTGGATACTGCCGACACTCAGAGGCAATGGACACAACATTTGTTCAGACTAATATTAGCCACTAGTTTCATCGCGAAACTTTTAAATTTACTGATTTATTAATTTCAGTGAACTGGAGACAAGGTACTTTTAACAAGATCTACCTGAAGTCTGACCTGTTCGGGGCGTTGGAAACCATATGAATAATATTAACCACAAGTTTCATTATAAAATTAAAGTAAAGCTTACTTATCTGAATGTATTTTCAGTGAACTGGTGAAACGACAAGTCAACAGAAGGCACCTGAAGTCGGCCCGACCAGATATCGTATCCAATGCGTCTCCCAAGACACTCTGTTCACTGGACGTCTGTAGAAGCCGAGTCAATCACAAAATCACATGTACAGACCAGAACCAGATCGGTGATATGCATGTGTGCGTCGCGCAGGTGCATTTTGCAGAAATTGGAAAAAAATAGAAATTATTCACGAACGTCTTTAACGTGCTGTGAAAAATCGACAAGACTGATTTTAGCGTGGTGTGTGATGTATTCAGCAAATATGGAATAGCACATTGTTAATGGTTATTTTACCATTTCCATTTCTTTCTTTCATGTGTCCAGAGAGTACCTTTCATATTTGCTTGATGACATATCAATTTGAAAATACATTTTGCCTGAACTGGATACAACGTCTGATGTTTGGATACATGATGAATGGTACACCACCAATGATATTATTGCTCAGCCAGAGTGTGAGGCTTGATGACAACACCGTTGATGATCAAATGTAAACCACCTTTAACATCAATTCACAGTTCTGAGTTTGAATAGCCACCACTAATGATCCAATGTAAACCGATACTGATATCAATGTATTGTCTAGAGTGGGAGATCTGAATACAGCACCGTTGATGATCAAATGTAAAACCACAAATGACACTAGTGTACAAACAGAGCATGAGGTTTATACAGCACATTGATGACAAGAAGTTGACCAACATCACGCTCTGTGAATAGATAAGGTTTCTAGTCAACAAAAACAATTACACTTGTCGACGTAGCATGAGCAACACAGGTGTCACTCACTCAAGGACTCAACCGATATCAGCATTGTTTTCACAAGTGCAATGAAGTTTCTACACAGCTGCCTTCTTCTCTCCGTCCACCTCAACTTCGTCCTGCCTCTTCTTACGTGTGAGTAGTGTTTCCAGTCATTATTATCTCATCCCTTGTGCCTACAGTTATATACCCTTCCTTTTCTAAAAAGCTGTATCCATGCTTGAACAGCTACACCTTAATCTACTATACAAGCAATGCATAAAAAAAGTATTATTGATTTGGGCTTTCAGTTGCAGCGCTGTTATGTCCCCGACACGATGGATAAACTTCTATTTATGGCATCTGTGGGGGTGCAAACGGGAAGTATCCGTGTTATGAACGGTCGCTGTGCCCACACCCCACTGTCCCAAGAATTAATGAAACAGTGCTGTCTATCACAGGGAACACCTTCAATTGTATATACACTACACTGAAAACTCCGTACCGTGAAAACTCATTGGGCCGGGACCCCTTTAATGTAGAGACGTGTAAGGGTACTTATATACACATGTTTTGTTAATCATTTCGCTTGCCGTTTAAAGGCTGTTCAGAGAAGGTAATCTATAACATCTTTAAAGATACAGGGAACTTAAGTATTGATCCGTTCGAGAACATGATTACCACTCAAACCACACTAGCCCACGATGTAGTGTGCTTCAGTTCAAATGTTATTCCAGCTTTGAACATCACACAGTTAATCATTTGTAAACAGCTAACAGATACCACGAATGTTAATATATTCACTCGTTAGAAAACTGCAGTTTTTATTAGATGTTTAATATGAAACACAGATGCACAGTCACTGCATCGATCGCACCAGAAGGACAAGGCTCCATCAGACATAACGATATTGCGTTTGGATGCTACTACACTCATGGGGAACATACGTTCATTCTCATAAAGTTAATGGGTTGTTGGTGCCAATATGTAATCCCACGATCAAGTAGTGATGATGACATTCTGCGCATGAGATGATTAGCAATCGAGATTGAGTATCACATTATGCATAATTCTCATGCTTAAGCTTCAAATGCTTTTTATGCTTAATATTTAGGTTGAAGAAGTTTCTTCATAAATGGATGCAGTAACAAAGTCGTTCTAACGATTGTATTGACAGCGAGTGAGCTGGGATCATTAGGCTTTGAACAGTAGTACAGTCATATCAGGGCGTATCAGCTTGAAGTGTGTGGTCGGGCTGCTGACAACCCAAGGATCATAATCGCGGCGAGCCTGGGATTCAAACTTATTATCGGATCTTGGCACGGCGCCTTATTGCCTTTGACCACAGGTCCACCCGGCTAACGAAACATACAAGATGCGTGCCCAGTAGTAGGCCAGCGATTGGGTGGCAAGTAATTCAGTGTTTTCACCGCGGCACTCTTGACCTCGGTGCGAAGACTCGTATGGACATAATTTAAGGTGCTTCTTGACGTCATAACGTCATGAAGTTCATTCGTCTTGCCAACGCAAGTGTTATTGTCCAAAATAACAAGGATTGTAAGTTCCGTGCTGAGGCGTCGCCCGTGACCTGGAAACGTTGCTCTGTATGTCAATTAGTCAGGTAACTATCTTTATAGTTTTTTCGGGGCGGCCTGGTATTGATGTACTAACCAATATACGTTTCTGTCTCTGTTCAAGACATGCAATGTTTTCTTTTTCTGAAAGAATTTTTCAACAATACATTTTATTCAGGGCACCTAAAGTATCCAGTGACAAAATATTTTCTCCGATGAGGCAAACATATTTTACAATTTTCACTCGCCAGTCTCTCGTAGGCAAGACGTGATTTATAACTATGCGTCGTCGACCTTTACTTAAATAACTATTATCCTTGAATAGAACAGTTGTAATACTTCCGATGATTTCATTAATGATACATTCGCGAACTTCAGGTCAGACACCCTAAATTACCACCTTGTTTAAAACTAAAACCTTGTTTTTATGCATAGGGTAACCTAAGAAATATATATGGCTGGTTTAAGTGAGAATTACAAGCATTGGGTAATGCTGACACAATTAAGGATCATAATAAACAGTGAACAAGGGTTGCAATTCTCTCTGTTGTATCTTAGAAGGAATTACCACCGGTTTTGAAGATGATAAAATTGTTTTCCTTCGGGTGTTATTACACAGTAGATCCATGTAGATCCATGTCTGTTCCATAGTATTGATAATATAACAAGGCACGGGCCAATCGAGGATGCATGTACGGCTAGATTTTTAAACATAATCAAATATGGGCAAGTAGAAAAATAATTATTATGTTTTTTGAGCGACTGAACTCAACTTGCTAGAAGTGCCCATTTGCTAGCGCCTTGTCGCCCTTTGTGGCACTAACAGATGGTCGTCACGATATGGCTGAAATATTGCCGATGTGACGTAAAGCATTAACTCACTCACTCACTAACAGATGGAATGTCTAGCAAGTCAAAGTTTTCTCTGTTTCAGACTACATGACAGAGAGGTGCTCTGAGAATCTGCTTGAGATGGTGGACCGTCCAGTCTCAGCCGGGAGGTTGCGTCTCACGTACGAGAATGAACGATACCGGAAGGACATGGTTTGCACGATGTCCATCCGAGCACCTGCTGACCATCAGCTGATGGTCAGTTTTCTAGACATGGAGATCGAAGGGTTTATGTCGGAGGGGTGTGAGTCGGATTACTTGATGCTCTATGATGGTCCAGATGACAAGAGTCCTTCCATGGATAACCACAAATATGTCGAGCAATATACTCGTAAGTAATTACAGCATGGCCTTTTCCTTGTTAAAAAGGGACCATTGTTCGTTTTAATCGTATAAAGTATCGCTTTTAAAGTATTCATTTTTTCTTCACAATGGATTAAAAACAGCACAAACACATCAGACACATTGTGTTCAATCATGCAACAACATTGGGCATGCACTATAATTTACGTGATGAAAGAATGTTACCAAACGTGTAATAAACATATATTATTTTAGGACTTCCATCGAAAGAAATTAGTTGGACAGGTTTAAACATGTCATGTAAATGAATCTTATTTGTTCAGAATTAAAACATTCAAGGCCTCAGTAATGCTTTCAAAACATTCTATAGTATACATAAGGTAGAGGTGATTTCCAATTTCGATGCATCATTAACAAAGATTGTCCCAGGTGTCCAGCTTTACTGGGCTGAGAAAGTCCAATTAGACTCTGAAAATGTAATTTCGTGTTAGCTAATTGAGCACGGAATTCGTCAAATTTGGGAACAGATCAATTGATACACGAAATCACCATCTGAATTTCAAGCGGGCATAATCATTTCCTGAAACCACCAATAATAAATCTTGTCATAAAAATATAAGATAGCTGTTTGAGTGTGTCACATATTCTGTGAGATGCCACAGGCTCGTGAAGAATATCGCAAGATACAGTATAAGCCTGTTGTTATGCACGAGGTGATGCGGCATTACTTAAATCAGTGCGGAAGAGCTGGGGGAATGGCAACACATGTCGCCTACGGTGCAAATATATACTGAAGTCAGTATCTCGTGTGTCCGCCATGTGCATTGATGACTGTCGTGCAACGTCGATACATGGAATGGATGAGGCGGTTGATGAAGGCCATAGGCACTTGAGCCCACACTCTGAGGAACGCCTGACGCAGTTCAGCTGCAGTTGTCGGCCTTGGTCGGACGTCATTCAGCCGTCATTGAATCTCGTCCCACTGGTGCTCAATGGGATTTAAATCGGGACTGAGGGCAGGCCACTGCATGGTTCTGGTGCCACTCTGCTGGAGGAAGTCTATTGTTGCTCTCGCAGTGTGGGCACGGGCGTTATCATGCTGAAACTTGTGTTTGCGGCGACGTGCCAAATGAGGTATGGCGTGTGGTCTCAAGACTTGATCAATGTACCGAGTTGCTGTGACACCATTGCCTCTCCTTGGACCGTTGTTCTGGAAGTCCACAGGGCTGACCCTCTGTGCAAGACCAATTCCACCCCACACCATGATGCTCGGACCACCCAACGAGTCTCTCTCAACAACACAAGCATCCGAATAACGTTACCCACGGCGTCGATAGATTCTCTCTCTGTCATCTGCTGTTGGGATACAGTAACGGCTCTCGTCTGAGAAGACGACTCTTCTCCACTGCTGGTGGCGCCAATGTTGGTGCTGTGTTGCCCACTGAAGACGGTTCCGGCGATGACGTGGTGTCAGAATGGGTCCTCGGTGTGGCCTGTGACAGTGGAGGTGTCTGCTCGTCAATCGTCGACGCACGGTGTGCGCACTAATGTGTCGCTGGTGTGTCCCAATGGTCTGTCGATCAGTTTCCGCAACAGTAACAAAGCGATCTTGAAGATGCTGTCGCACAATCTGACGATCCTGCCGTCGCATGGCGACCCTTAGTCTTCCACTACGTGGTCGGTCATCTATGGTGTTGGTGGTCTGATACCGTTGCTGGAGCCTGTATATGGTCTTTACGCGGACTTGAGATGCATTGGATACTTGCCGGGTGGTTTGTCCAGCTTGCAATCGTTTTGCAATTTCATTTTTTCCGGACAAGGTAATGTTAAATTTTAGAAACTTGGACAAACATTACCCAGATATTTAAATGACAATTTTCATGCAATGTTACTTGGGGTGACGTTTCTTTTGCGGTTCAGTTTATATAAACAGACGGCTAAAAGAAACTTTACCATATTTTTTAAATCACTCCAGTCTGAAAACTACAAAAGATAGATGATTGAAGTCAAATCTATTGAAAAGATCAAAATCTGAACGAATTGAACATGCAAGGACAGTCACACAGCATTAGATGTTGACATGACAGGTGCCCGAATTAGGGTGGGGTAGCAAAAGCAATGGGAAAATGGCACACACATCTAAAAACGCTTAAGTTCAATGACAGTTCACATAAAATAACGTGTATGTCCAACCCCTGCAATAAGACACGCAAAATCTCTCTCTGATGACGCCATTCTTCTTGGAGGGCCTGGATCAGTTCTGGTTGGTTGGCTGGAGGATTTTGCGTCGTCAATAACTGTCCCCCGTCAGGTATGTTAGCACCAGTTCCTTGAGCTCTGACTCGACAAACCATATGCCCTAAGGCATTCTCAGGAACCGATTCCGGAGATGCAAAGTACGCAAGTACAGGTCTTCATTGGGCGTAGTTGCCCCGGGTGTGACTGTTCTTGGTCTGTCTTATGTCTGCCCAGCCCGTCCGTAACGTTCCAATATGGGCATGGGTGGATCCATCTGTATAATACCCAGGGCCCGCTCGCGTTGTTCGCGTGTCAGTCGTGGTATTTCTTTCGTGGTTTGTGTATCCGTGTGAGTGTCTGACATGCCGTTTGAATATGTATATACCATTATTGCGCGTGTTGTTTCGGCTGCCCAAGCAGCACGTGTTTTACACTTTTTCGTATTTTCTGAAGAGAGCATTGTTGTGTCTGGACGTTTTGCATTGATAAAGAACTTTTTATATATTTACAATTTAATTTTTTACAAGTAAAATTTCTTTTGGCTGTCAATTTACATGCTGTGTAACATTTCTCAATAATGTGACATTGGGGCATACACTTCTGTCCTGTAACATGACTACGTGTATGTTTCAGAGACGCCCCAAACCAATAAATTATGTGGATCTCTCACTCCTAGGGCGACGTTTGTTACCACCGGTGATGTCGTCACGTTAGTGTTCTACAGCGACATGACGATCGAATACAGAGGATTTGACCTCATCTTCACTGCATTCCATACTGGTGAGCGTGTGTTTTGGTGCCATTGCAAGCATCGTGTATGTCTGGTCTGGTACTGATAGTACTGCCGAGAACGAGAACGATCCGTGAAGGATCCGCATCTCGTGCGTTCGACTCATAGATTTTAATCCTTTAAATTACAATTACATGTACAGTTTTACGCCCCATAGCCGTGAAGAATCCGCTTGTGATGTTTTCGAGTCCTTTCGATAATGAACATTCAGAGTTGCATCCCTTAGCAGCGAAAGATCCACTGGTCGTGCGATCGAATCCTTTTAACTACCACCCTTTACAATACAATTCGCTGTGCAATATTATGACCATTAGCTGTACCTGGAAATGTTGATTGTGGGTTCCAATCTAAGGTTCGCTTCAGTTATGACACTGGACCGAGCCAGGATCCTCTGATTATGGTTCTTGGTTTGGTGGCCCTACATTCTACATTGTCAGAATGATAAAATATTGGAACTGCACTCAACCTCGGATAAGTTACTGCTGCGAGAAATCTGAAATATTCCCGACAAAGACATTATAGAACGAGTTGGACCCTTTCAGCTCAAAGTCTCTCCTCCTCAACTTAACAAAACGTCCCCACTCTTATCTGTTTAGAAAATAATATCATTGACACTCTGTGTAGCCTTATGAGCAGCTATTGACCTTCGCACCCAAAAATATTATTATTATTACCAATATGATGCGTTTTAGTATAATAGTGTATCAGTAAATACTGCTTGTCTATAATTTGCCTATATTATGAGATTGAGACCTTTTGTGTTCTAAATATACAGGTTATAGCGGTTACTTACATTAATAGATATATATTATGTTACATTTTGTAATACACAGCCTCTCTGATGTAGGGGACAGATCGAATGTCCGTAGAACGGAAGGTCGGAGGTTCTAAACGCGTCATACCAAAAGACGTCAAAAGATGGTAATTGTTGTTACCTTGGCTGGCGCTCGGTATCAAGGGGATATAACAATGATTCTACCATGAATTTGGAATTTACTCGATTCTGATTGGTCAATCAGAGGCTATTAAATCACAATAAACCCCCTTTGATTGAAACAGCTGGTTTGACGGCCGCATCACCGCGGAAGCTAATATTCATAGAATAGTACTATTTTCAGTCATTGTCGGTAGGCATATTTAAATAATTATATCTACAATTACAGGTTACAAAATGCACAGATGCGGTTACAACAATATTCAAAGGATGTGTGGCAATACATTTCGTGCAGAAAAACACGACAGAAATCAACAAAGGGAATGTATTTACATACTCTACATTGAAAACACAGTATGTTTATCTCCTAATTGGTCGTCTCGGAGTCAGTATTATGTCCCCGAGTGTATGGTCATGTTAAACTGCAGCATGATATCTCACTGGGATATCACTATGAAACCGGTTGTACAAGTACAAGCAGCCACACACAGGCGAACTCTCACATGGATATATTAAAGAAATAGTCATGAACACTACCTTAACCTCCATTTCACCTTACTACATATTGCATTAAATTAATGGTATCAAAATAGTACATGTACACATTGCATTTCGATAAATGAATCATTTCCAACTGGTTAGATTGTTTGTGAAAACTTTCATCAATGCCAAGAGCTTATGGAGGTTTAGATACTCTTGCGGACACAGCTACAGTATTGGTAGTGAATGGAGATACCTCGGATTATAGCTCATAACGTCAGAAACTTAATCGTACAAAGTGTATTTTGGATAAACTAAACTAAACATTTTCTTCATAAAGCTAGAGGTGTTCATTGTCAGAAGGGGGCACGGGTAGCGCAGTCGTCAGAGACTCCGAAATTCGCGCTTCGTCGTGTAGGCGTGCCATAAACCCTTCGTCAGAAGTTCGGATCCCGTCTACAACCAACATCACGTCGGGTTATCCTAAGACTGACACGCTGTAGAATATCTGAAATACTGTTCCAAACAGCTTTAAACCACACTCACTCGCTTATTTTCAATATGTTTCATTCAATTATGTTTCGGATATCGGTATGTGACATGATATCGATGTTAACTTTGGATACTGTAACTGTGTGCCAATTTACGTCATCGGTACATCGACGGTAACATATTTATATTGAAAGCAATCGTTACGTCCCCCGATATATAACTTTGTAACGCTAGTTTCTCAAAACCTTTTAAGGCAAATGTGAGACAACCGAGTTCAGATGTAACAACAAACGTTGCATCAACGCCAGTCTCCATTGCGACGACTACAATAACTGTGGCGACGACAGCGACTGGTGCGGCCCCAGCAACATCCTCATGTACTTCGTCATCTTCATCTGTG
This sequence comes from Haliotis rufescens, assembly GCF_023055435.1. Classification (NCBI taxonomy): domain Eukaryota; kingdom Metazoa; phylum Mollusca; class Gastropoda; order Lepetellida; family Haliotidae; genus Haliotis; species Haliotis rufescens. The sequence goes on from NW_025963857.1 coordinate 32,339,330, forward strand.
TCGCAGTCTTCATCCTTCTCGTTACGTCAGTCATCAGATGTGCATGTCAAGAAAAGGCGCGCAAGTTTCCAAAGGTAGTATTTCACGTGCAGGTCTGTTTGTTGTTTAAGGCCGCAACTCTCCAGCTGTATGAGCTGTAAATAATGGGGTCTGGACCAGACAATCCAGCGATTGACAACATGAACATCACTCCACAATTTCGGGGTACGAATACACGCAAGTCACTGAGGCCTACCACCCAATTCTTTTAAGTGGCTTCTTACGACCAGCATAGGTTGCTGTTGACCGGGAATCTCCACGGACTCGATAACTTACTGGCCGCCGTCATACTCGTGTAGCTGGAATATTGTTCAGTGCGTTAAACAACACACACACACACACACACACACACACACACACACACACACACACACACACACACACACACACACACACCAAACCACACACACACACACACACACACACACACACACACACACACACACACACACACACACACACACACACACTGTGTATATACTACTGAATTTCTCTAACATTTACAAAATAAGAACGACATATGTACATGCTTTTTTTGACACAGCAATATCGTAGTGAAATAGGTCCGGGGTTCGATCCCCGACCGCGTCGGGCCAAAAGACGTTAAAAGAGGGTACTTGTTGTTACCCTGTTTGGCCCTCGGCATTAAGAGTCTAAAACAAGGACTGGTCGGCTCGGAGTCAGTATACTGTGTCTGAGTGGGGTATTCATGTTAAACTGCGGCATGGTATCTCAGTGAGCTAGCACTATAAATCGGCATCAGTCCGGACAAACACACACACGTACATTCACGTCGCTATTTAAGTGCAATAATCTTTGACGCGACGTTAAACCCCATTTCACCTCACCTCACCTCACCTCACCTCACCTCACCTCACCTCACCTTACCGTAGTGAAACAAATTACACAGAAAAATAAATTGCTCATTTAACGTAAAAATGTTAACTCTACTACAACTAAAGTCCTGATTGCTTTCAAACGTTACTAAACACCAGCATAACATCTCAAACGTACAAAACATACTTGCATACAAATCGACTTAACAAAGTAGTAAGAATCGTTTTACACTAAGGGACACGCGATGACGTTGCAATATGTGTGCATCATTCAGAATCTGCACTCGGCTCACCTCAGTCCCAAAGGTAATCTCGACCAGCAATTGGGAGGAAGACATATTGGAACTGGATTTACTCGTTAACTACCTCACGTGACTATCACATTACACAACACAATCTGGGGGCTGTTGCGAACATTATATAAACGATGCTCGATATCAAACTGTCTAGCTCATGAATATTAGACATATTTATTTCTCGAAAACAGGGCGGCATGTTGTATGACCCTTACGACTATGGTCGTTAGTCGATTTTCAATGAAACCATCCAATATCTCAATTTCACTGTTGCTGGGGGTATAATGAAGGTAAGGGGAAAAGCGGACTGGATACATATTTCAGATTCTATTCGGAATATATCATTGCACAGGTTTCGTGGCGTTCATTTATTGCCACGATTGCATGAGGGCGTTTTTTTTAAGTAGAATATTGGGATAAAATAATACAAAGATTTGCCCTGTATAATCTTGGAATATTCGCATATTCCAAGATGGTTAAAAAAATCTTAAGATTTGCTCGCCTCTATAAATGCCTTTGCTGGGACACTATCAGTGATTGGACCCTACACCTGCCGCAACACGCTCGACAAGTAGCCGAAAATGACCTATCCCTTTCAACACAAGCAGTTCGTCCAGTCAGTTAGTAGTAGTAGTAGTAGGAGTAGTAGTAGTAGTAGTAGTAGTAGTAGTAGTAGTAGTAGTAGTAGTAGCCTTTCTAAGAAATGCAGTAAGCAAGGCCGTAAGGGGTAACACAATGTATCTGTGATCCGACTGACTAACAGTAAAAGAATAAGCTGCAATAATTCTTGTAAAAATTGTCATGTTGTATGTCTGTTAGATAATGTTAATTGGGCGCCTTGTATGACAATGCGATTTCAGCGAATATTTCATAGTTTGTTTATCTATACTGCGTGTGGGCTTGTCATATTAATTGTTTATCATCTTGACAGTGGAAAATACGCTGGAAATGTAACATGTTTACGAAATAGTTTCTCACCCTGGAATTTGTTTTGCCCTGTTGGCGAGAACCCAGTTTATACGCGAACCTCATCTTACCGTTAGGAAAGTAGATCCGTATAGAGGGTCATCAAAGTGTCGGTTCCTTGATCTTCCCACGAAAGGCATAGTCTAAGTTATCGGGGTTCTACTGTAACAGAATGTTATCAATGTACATAAAATTATACAACATGCAGTGGCATCGCGTGTCTTGGTGTTTTTTTTCATAAAGGTGATATCGTGTGCATTTTTAACTTTTAAAATCAAAATAATAATTGTAAAGACTTTTGATACTATCAACTGTAATGGTGCAAACAATGATGTATGTTATTATATAAGTATGATAAAACTGCGTTTGCCAAAACTTCATGCTGCTAACATTTATAGATAGTGTACGTACTTCAGCTTGACACCAGACTAAATGGACAAATTGCTTGCTGTCAAATTATCAGATTCCCAACCAGACCACCAAATAGAGATGCAGCGGAGACAAATGGCAAGGCTTTGTTGTAATTATTGTGGAGAAGGAGTTATTTCAGGACACTAAAGCTGGCTTTGACCCACGGAACGTAAGTCAGTCAAATTAGTCTGCTTTCCCGAACAACGGCACTTGTTTCCAAGTAGCTGATATGCTGTCTGTATCAAGTAAGAGAATATCTGCAAGTGTGAGGCGTCCTCTCTTACATCAAACGAAGTACAAAATTAAATTGCCAATATCAATTTTCGACCCTGTCACTTTATTAAATGTGTTGTAACATCTTACAAATATGCAGTGACGTGTGATAACTCCCCAACTATTATAATTGTATTGTAGTGGGTAAAACATTGTTGCGACACACTTGCAACAACTGTAATACTGATAATAGCCTTGAGATGTAGAACCCAAGCCTTCCAACTGTGAAACCTTTTTAATCCTTTTGTGTCATGATTACCGTCTCATTAGGACCATCTAAAAAAGTAATGAAAATCACCCACTATTTCCTAGATTCTGTAGATTACTGGGGTTGTTGCTAGTTGGGCAAGATTTATGTATAATCATACACATCAATCATCGTTTACAAACATGTCTCTTTAAACATTGATTCCGTGAGTTGAATAACTCTAAAAATATCCCTTTTTGGAAAACTCGACTAAGGATCGGGTGGTGAAACTCGGTGACTTTGTTGATTGCATGTCATCATACCCGACGAAGCTCATAATATCAATCACTGGTCTGTCTGGTCCTGGTTCATATATATTACACATGTGTAGGTGGAGTGTTGGTGGCTGCGGCGTTGAACAACAAACAATGATTTAAATGTATCGACAAGTCAACCATCCCATGCTCTAGGTTAACATCGGAAGCCTGGACTACAGGATCTGCCCTCCCACAATAAGTTGACACGAAGTGTAACTGCAATATTGTTAAAAAGGCTTTCAACCCAATCATGCCATGGATTTGGGAAATATTCAGATGTTTCTGTCACACTAACGAACTCTGAATGAAACAGCCGATTCTAGAGCCGGATCACCGCGGAAGCTAATATTGATATTTGTACTTCTTTCTCAATTATTGTCGGTAGGCGTTATAATTCTCACATATATATACATATAGTACTATGCGTTACAAAATGCGGAGCTGTGGTTACAGCAATAAAACAATATGTTTGGCAATACATAAGAATCGACAAAGAGAGTGTATTTCAAGTACTAAACACACTAGAACTTGAAACTTTTTTTCTGCACCAACTTGACAGTACGCGTTCGGTGCCAAAATCAACCTACCTTGGTTTAATCAACAATTTACCTAGCTCTTCATTGACAACACAGCATGTTTATCTTACAACTCATTCACTTACAGTTTAACCCTCCCATTCCTTTCTTCTTGCAGAGCAGTTCATCGGGGGCTGACAATGACCTCATCACGACCAGTACGGGCATGCGCGTGTCCTCCTTCCGGGGCTTCTCAGGACGGGGGTCATCAATCAGTTTGAATTTGTCGTCAGAGCCTCTTGCCCAGCAGGAACCGCTCCTGAATGAAAGTCAAAGTAGTGTTTGACCCACACGGACCTGTTCTTGATTGGGATGGTTATTCTGCTGTGCTTTGTGGAAATTATAATGTAACAAAAACAACAGAAAAACAGAACACAAATATTCCTTGGGTGGCACTCCCTTCTGGGTGAAGCTATCAGAAATGACTTGGTGTATGGAATATATGCCATACTGATCTTTATTGGTTACATTTGATATTTGCCGCTCAATCAGTACACATACTGCCTGACTTGACGGGGCAAATCTTATGTGTGATCGATGAATCCATAAATGTAGTTATGATGTTATTGTTTTGAAGATGTCAGTTGAGTATGCAGTTCTCAAAACGGGGACACCAAGTGGTGCTGTGTATACACGTTCAGAACAAGCCCTCTACTTAGCATAAATTTAACTTACATATATGAAACATCAAATGAAAAAATATCCCACATGAATAAGCGATACTTAGTGTTTGTGTGTTCTACGAATGAGAAAACAAAATGTGAAGCCAGAAAAGGAATGGGTGAAATTATTATCAATATTTTATTGAGTATTATAATTGTTGTTTCATGTTGATTGGCAGGTTCGATCTATTTCTTCCATTGTTTTCACTGAATCCACTGTACATTCCACTCCGAGGGACCACTGATCCTTGGAAGGACACCATACCGAGTCTATACACAGTGTATATATAATTCTTGGGACATACAAGGAACTGACGCAATCTTACAGAAATTGAATTGGTTTTAAGTGGATTAACGAATACTGTGTACGGAGGAGGAGTTTCTTGACTGATGGGTTTTCACAGTAATCTGCGCACCTTTATCAGTAAGCTTTACAAAAAATTATTATAAATACACATAAGTAATTGTGAAGTTGTGTTTGGGAACGAATATTAAATATTCTTAGATATTTGTTAAAGACAAGATATATCCACATAGACATTAGTTAAGCACCACACGTGTATTCTCTGACTGAGCAACTTTATTTAACTAGTGCATGAAATGTGTAAAATATTGTCATACCAAAAAATGATTTAGTGAAAAGAAAGGATTAACGAGGAACATGGCCAAGATTACCATGAAAAAATGTGTTTTTTTAGATGTTACAGATTTGGAAAATGACTTAATTTCAACCAAAAACGGTTCACGGAATTGAAGAACAATGTCCTGCAAGTCCAAATATTACTCTAAAACTGAAACGTCTCAAGCGATAAACCTAGTTTATGGATTTAACCTGGTTTCACTGTATCAATTTTACACCATCAAATATATCAACACTTGTCGATAAACGTTTAAACTCCGAGGCTTGCCAAGGACGTTTAAAGTTTTTTCGATGAGTGTTGGTGTATTTGATGGTCAAAGAGACTGGGGTGAGAAAAGGAACGTCATTTGATTATGACGTCATGCTAACCGATGAAGTCACAATGATCTGAAAAGCATTGTGATGCAATTTCATTGCAGCAATATGTTTTTGTTGGACAAGCCGTAAAATTGAAAGAGTTAGTCTCGACAGTGCCTGGCTTTTTTCGACAGTATATATTCAAATGTAAAATAAAAATTAATTGAACTTGTGTACATCTTGTTAATGGCATTTAATACAATTGGATGTTTTTCACAACATTTAGATGAATTTCATGCGGAATATTTAGCCTTGTGTATTCATCTGATTCAGTCAGTCGGTCCAAATGTTCAACTTAACACCGTATATGTATTATCTAAGCGCACCGTAAATCATCTTGCATTTAGAAACTTTAGCATTATGTTTAAAGTGACCGAGGTGCTGACACAGCTTTGAGCAATATTTTACGACGGGAAAGCTCAACATGGCAGGAAGTACCACAGCCACTATGTTAGGAAAACCCACAGTCATCATGGTAGGAAAACCCACAGTCACCATGCTTTGACAGCCCTCGGTCTCCATGGTAGAAAAGCCGACAGTCACCATGGTAAGAAAGCCGACAGTCACCATGGTAGGAAAGTCGACAGTCACCATGGTGGGAAAGCGACATTCACCATGGTAGGAAAGCCCTCAGTCACCATGGTAGGATTGTCGACAGTCACCATGGTATGAAAACCGACAGTCACCATGGTAGGACAACCGACAATCACCATGGTAGGACAACCTACAATCACCATTGTAGGACAAGCGACAATTACCATGGTAGGACAACCGACAATCACCATGGTAGGACAACCGACAGTCACCACGGTAGGAAAGCGACATTCACCATGGTAGGAAAGCCCTCAGTCACCACGGTAGGAAAACCGACAGTCACCATGGTAGGACAACAGAGTAAAAAAATACATGTACCATAATCCTGGTGATGGAGAGAGAGAGAGAGAGAGAGAGAGAGAGAGAGAGAGAGAGAGAGAGAGAGAGAGAGAGAGAGAGAGAGAGTGGCGTTTAATGCAGCTTTGAACAACATTTCCGTATATATCATGGCATGTTAAGAGTGGAAGGAAATTAAGAAGTAATGCAACGTTAGAACATGCACGAGGATATGGAGGGCATTTTTTCTTGGAATACACATATACAATCCGAAATTGTAAAGTTAAACTGAAATTGAGTTGACACTTTGCCACAGTTATTAAGCATAGATGCTCTCTGACATGTGACTCATAGCAGCACGAGTTATATATAAAGGATCGATACCCCTTGACGCATACAAGCAATGATGACATATGCTGCCTCAGCTGAAGGTGATCAAAATTAGCAAATGATAGGGGATATCCGTCCAGTGCTCCGTACAAATCTCCCCAACAAGTCATCATCTGGGCATAGCTTGACATACATGTTTCTTAACATATGCTTGATCTGGTTGATGGCGTATGCATATAACACACTGATTTACATTCAGTAATAAAGACATGAAAATCTCTTTGAGACATGACAATGTCAACCTCTTCCCTGAACAAATCCATCAATAAGTGGATGTCTCTAATTACCGAGTATTTGGCCTGGGACGGGGAGCATGGATACTGCCAATTCCACCAGAAGAATCATCGAGTATTGATCATACAGTGAAGAACCACGACTGCACCATATCGGTTGGGCTGTACACGACGCCGTTCTCACTTGTCGTCTATAGCGTGGGCTGTGCGACAGGGCGGTCCCGTGGGACAACTGCTACCTTTTATAGGTACACCCCTGACTTGGATGTTTTAACAGTTATGAAAATTTGATGATGCCTTACAAACGGATAAATACAATCTGACGAATTCTGCAATTATGTGCAAGTCGAGAAGCTCAGTTGTGTGGAATCGATGATGTTGGCAACTTGCATTATGGTGGATGTGACAGATTGTTTCATGTTAAAGGATTAACACTCATAGTGAATTGTGTTCTGATGTTAACGCTGTGGATATGCCATGATGTTGTCAGCAAAGGTAATTTGTGTACAACTTCCACTTCATTAAATAATCCATACATCGTGTTTAATAATCCATACATTTACATTGTTACATGTAAGTACTGAAATAGTCGACCATTAAGTTGGTTGACAAAGCCAATCGGGTTATCTCTCTCTTTATCAAACGTCTTTTACCTGAGTAGTCATTATGCATTGATAAAATGATTACGCCAAGCGTGCGTGAATGCGAAATTTGCTAGCAAGATGGAGGCGCTTTCAGACAGGTTTTGCCACTCATGCAGCAAAATCTGCCTGAAAGCGCTTCCCTCTTACATTACGTTAAATTGTTCTTGGTTCAGTAAATATTCTTTCAGTGGTAAGAAGTTTTTATCTTAATTTCAATGTAATCTGCAAACTAAATGAAGGAATGGACTAGGTATCAAAACAAATCAGAACAAAAACATCAAGCTCTGGAAATTGCAAAAAATATGTATGCAGGCATTCTGTATCCTTTGTATGCTGTGAAAAGCTGTGCCTACAATAATATCACACAATCAATATGTGTGCTAATCTAGGTCTTCGTAATTGAATTGCTCTTCGGGCTGAAGAAATTTGGATCAAGTAGCGCGTTGACACACCTGCCGACTCACCTGCTATAATGGCAAGTGCTGGCATGAAGGGGAAAAAACAAGGACTAGTCGGCTCGGATGTGAATACTGTTCGTTTACACAAATACAAAGTGAATTGGGTATTAATTTTAAGCTGCGGCGTCGTATCTCAACTCGTTAACACTGTTACACCGACATAAGTCCGGATTAGTCTCGGCCGCGTCATACCAAAAGACTTTAAAAGGTGGTACTTGTTTTTACCTTGTCTGACGCTCGGCATTAGGGAATACAACTAGAGGGAATACTAAACGGTGGCAAGGTATCTCAGTGGGAAAGCACTTTAAATCGGCATTAGTCCGAACTAGTACAAGCAGCCACACACACTTACATACATGCTATATAAGTGCAATAATCTTGAACGCGACGTTAATCCCTATTTCTCCCCACCTCACAAACATTGGTTAGTTGGGACTTGATCTAACCCTCAATCCCCACGGGGTATGTTCTAATTAGGAAGACCGAGCATAAACCATTACTGCAAAAGAAAACCAATACATTTTCACATGGTAACCCGGAGGTAATAATCTCAGCAATAATTTTTCCCAGTGAAAGTACCAACAGGGTCACTAAAGCAATGCATAACGAATCGATTAAATTTTCACGTCGACCTTGTTACAATCCTCATACATTGTTGACTAAATAGGTCAAATTGGAAAGATTAAGTTTCTAATATATCTGAGCTATAGGTCATATGTATATCTATATGTATGAGAGTATGTGTAGCTCCGAGTTCACTGACAGTGTGGCCCCGGATATGCATTCTTGGACCATGTTAACAAGAGTTCGCAGGCAGAAAATATAGTCTCAGAGCGTCACGATCGATGAATAGGATTTTGTTTCGAGAGGGCGGCCAATTAGGCGTAGGTGCTAGTCAAGCCTGATTCTCTGATTGCAGACTTTGTACGGAAACAATTAATGGACCTGCTCCTGTATTGATTGCTGTGGCACCAGGGAGCCACATGTCGGCTCAGATGTTTGCATTTGCTCTGTACCGACAAAAAAATACTTTCCCCTTGCGCGTACTTCGCGAACATCATACCTCCTTTCCCGGTAATAGAATCGTTGCTATTGTCATTTCCAGGCTAATATTTGACATTGTGCAATTAAATGATCAGTTAAACCTCGTTAGACCGGATTCTCATAATCCAGACACATTCGATTAGATTGGGCTGCTTAGCGTTCATTCCTCATACCCAAGGCCCGGATGCGATTCCCCACAACTGTTCATGTTGTGAAACGCAGTTCTCGTGTCTCCGGGCTTGATATTGATGTAATATTGCTAAAAGGGACGTGCAACCGCACTCACATCCAGTGAAATGTGAATTTAGACGGGTACACTTGGAATGGTACGTTCGTATATGCGGCTTTGCACTGTACATACAAGATATGGTCAAGAGTTGCCAAAATGGTGTATACTGGCTTGTGCAATTGAGAAATTCCGACAAATAATTGTAACAACTTTGTACAGAATTAAAATCAAACGTTTCATATTTCTTTATTGGTGCCCTTGAGGAGTTTGCATCCCTCTACAACAACACAGTTTCTTACACACAAATAGTTTGTATTCAATACCAACAGGTCAGGTGTGTAATTCCGTTTAAATACGTTCAGCCAGACACTGCAAGCAGTCACATTGTATTTATAGTGCTCTGAAATACGAAGCCACCGTTGATTTGATTTGCTATATGGAGCAAGGCGCCCTTGGAAGCAATACGAACTGGTATAATTGAATAAAGACCCCTCGAAACATCCGAAAATACGTTATCCTTAACAGCTAAGTTGCAAACAACGTGACAGATTCTTTTGTAAAAGCAAATGTTGTTGTCCCCTGAGAGTTGCAACATAAATATGTGTGTTCATTTGTTTGTGGCGTAATTTGTCAAGAAGAGCGTTTCAACAATTTTAGACCGTCTCCGTGTCTTGTGGTAGAGCGTCCGCCCGGAGAGCGGAAGGTCCGGGATTCGATCCCCGGCCAAAAGACGTTAAAAGATGGTACTTGTTGCTACCCTGTCTGGCCCTCGGCAACAAGGAAAGGTCGGCTCGGAGTCAGTGTACTGTCTCTTCAGGAGTGGGGTATTCATGTTAAACTGCGGCTAGCACTATAAATCGGCATCAGCCCGGACTAGTACAAGCAGACACACACACGCACGCACGTCGCTATATAAGTGCAATAATCTTGGACGCGACGTGAAACCCTATTTCACCTCACCTCAACAGATGCAAATGGTGTTGACTGCCTCAAGGAAAAATATTGGAAGCTGATATTGGATGACATATATAATTCAGAATGTAATGTCATCATACAAGCATAAGGATGCTTTTGTTTTGTGTTCACAAGCAAATTGGGGTGCTAGGCCTTCGATCCATAGAAAAGCATATAGTCCCTGAAATATAGTTTATATAAGGTAAAACATAATAACCCTACGAGGGAACCTCGAGTATTGAGGAACCACATGTTTGCTTGTTCACAGTATCATTCACTGTTCATTTGTACACACTATCATCCACTGGTTTGATTGTTTACACTATCATCCACTTGTCGACCAGTTCTTACCTGACCTACTGGTTCTGGTCAGCCAATTGTCTTTTCACCTCACCATCCACTATTTCATTTGTTCTCGTTGGCTTGTCCAGGGCCTAATGATTCGTAGATTTTCCAAAACGCCAGACATGTAAAACATGCTTACCAAGTCAGCAACAGACAGAGAACGTACAAACCAATTTATTATGAGCTATACATAATCCAGATCAGAGGGATCGGTTTCAAACAATGTTGTTACCACTAAAGCATTTCTTGGTAGGTCATTGTGGCAACCTAATATGATACGTTGTCTGACGAGACATCGATTTTTATAATGAGTAAAGACAGCTTGAAAGATTCGTGGGCAAAACTATAGTTTTAGGAAAGAAATGAACAAATATCAGTGAATGGGTCGTTAATGACACACACATCAATAAACAGTTATTTCACCAGTGTTCTGTAAACCTACCCCTGGATACTGCCTGAGGCATTGAGCACCACAAGTTGTTCAAACGAATATTGGCCACTCGTTTCATGGTGAAAATTGTGATGTTTACTGATTATTGTATTTTCAGTGAACTGGTGACATAGTACACTAGATGAGCGCTACCTGAAGTCGGGCCTGTTCGGGGCTATGATAGTCATATGATGTTTAAATCAATATTAGCAAATAGATTCATGAAAAAAAAGTAAATTAATAACACATAGATGAATGTATTTTCAGTGAACTGGTGACAAGGCGCAGTTAACAGAAGCTACCTGAAGTCGGCCAGTCCAGACATCGTGTCCGAGGCGTCTCCCAAAACATTTTGTACATTGGACGAATCACAGAATCCCATGTACAGGGCAGAGACGGAACGATGATATGCACGTGTGCATTTTGCATTTTGCATTTTGCATATTATTAACTTACATACACCACATGACATACGCTGAACCAATGTCCCGGAGGACAGTGCTTCCAAATGTATATTCATACCAGAATGGCAAGTGTCAGTGTTAGTGTCTGTAATGCATAAGCGTTGGCACATGTGTACAGATGTGTAAGGAACAGTGTAACTGTAACATAGATATACCATATAAAGGAAAACAAGGAAAACGAGGATATTTTCGTAATTAATGAACACTATGATAAAGGTTGTCAGCAGTAAAAAAATTGATGACCGAAGCAGGAAATACATCGATATCAGTGTAACAGATATACCCTAGTATGTTTGACGGAAAGTCGTTCACAGAAGTTATATGAATTGATTCCTTGCAGCCTGATTCTGACTAACAACACTCTACACGCGGGCATAATGTCTCACAGCAATGTCCTCTTTAATCTTAATTCATTCAAAGAACGTATTTGTTTGGTACTTTGTGAACAGGATACATCCACGCCGGGGCGGATGTCACCTAATGTATGTTTTTGATTCGATGGCAGTTTAGATCTCCTGACTAATATGTTACTGCCTTGGTTTCCGTGGTGGACAAAAATCGAAACTCTTCACAAATGATGTCTGTGGCGTGCTGTGAAAGCTCGTCAAGAATGCTTTTAGCGTGGGGTTTGATGTATTCAGCAAATATGGAATAGTACATTGATAATGAGTTTTTTTCCCAGTGTGACATTAACACACACTAAATTCATAAAATTCGTGATTCTGTGGAAAATACCTGTGAGAACTGGAGAGTGTTGCCAGTGTTGTTTTGATGAAATGGAATAGTTCCTCGGAGTGACATCTGATATAAGGAGTGAACCATACAGTTAGAACACCAAGGCTGTTTCATGTGTGAAGAGAGTACATTTCATACTTCATGACATAACAGTTTCAAAACACATTTCCTGAAGTGGACACAACGCCTGGTGTTTGAACACAACACCGTCGATGACCAACCATCAGCCACAAATGACATGACCGTCGGTGATCAAATGTAAACCACAATTAACATCACTTTGCAGTTCAGAGTGAATGTTTCAGTAAACAATAATGATCAAATGTTAACCAGTATGGACACCAATGTACAGTGCAGGTGTGAGCCTTTAATTCAGGACCGTCGATGATCAAATGTAAACCAGCATGGACACCAATGTACAGTGCAGGTGTGAGCCTTTAATTCAGGACCGTCGATGACCAAATGAAAACCAGCATGGACACCAATGTACAGTGGAGGTGTGAGGCTTGAATTCAGCACCGTCGATGATCAAATGTAAACCACAAAAGACATCGGAGTACAATCAGAGCGTGAGGTTTAAATACAGCACATTGGTGATGAGAGGTGAACCGACATCAGGGTATGTGAATAGATATGGTTTCCAGTCAGCAAGAACAATTGCACTTGTCGACGTAGCATGAACAAGGAATGTGTTAATCACTCGATGGTTCAACTAATATCAGCATTCTTTTCACTGCAATGAAGTTTCTATACAGCTGCCTTCTTCTCTCCGTCCACCTCAATTTCGTCCTGCCTCTTCTTACGTGTAAGTAGTGTTTCCAGTCATTATTATCTCATCTCTTGTGCCTACAGTAACGTGTCTGACGCCTAAGTTTGCACCAGAAAGTGCTGAATCTGAAATAAAGTACAACTCACGGAGATATACTGAGGGTCACATTGGGGTGTTAAACCGAGTACTAACAAATCCCGACTGGTACAATATGATTGCATTGATGATCTTTGTTTCAAGAAATAATAAAATGTATACAGTCACTGTCGCTCCATGCGAAGTTTTATTTTTGAGTACCTCAAAACCTATGACCTAGTATCGATTAACAGTTGAAAGGACGATGTCAGATAAAAAAACCCAACTAAACCCAACAACAAAACACCAACAAACCTAACAAAGAGAAAAGAGAAAGAAAAATAAACCTATTACAAAATATTTATCAGACATTTTAACTGTTCCATTATCCGTTCTTGTACCCATTAGGTTCCCTTAAGATTGGAGAACATTTGTTTCATTTTCCGTGAAGCACCGTTCTAACACTTTCATTACTGTGCCACGTCCTGACACTTTCATTACTGTGCACCGTCCTAATACTTTCATTACAGTGCACCGTCCTGACACTTTCATTACTGTGCACCGTTTTAACACTTTCATTACTGTGCGCCGTTTTAACAGTTTTATTACTGTGCACCATTTTAACACTTTCATTACTGTGCACCGTCCTGACGCTTTCATTACTGTGCACCGTTTTAACACTTTCATTACTGTGCGCCGTTTTAACAGTTTTATTACTGTGCACCGTCCTAACACTTTCATTACTGTGCACAGTCCTGACACTTTCATTACTGTGCACCGTCCTGACACCTTTGTTACTGTGCACCGTCCTAATACTTTCATTCCTGACACTTTCATTACAGTGCACCGTCCTGACACTTTCATTACTGTGCACCGTCCTGACACTTTCATTACAGTGCACCGTCCTGACACTTTCATTACTGTGCGCCGTATTAATACTTTCATTACAATGCACCGTCCTGACACTTTCATTACTGTGCACCGTCCTGACACTTTCATTACTGTGCGCCGTATTAATACTTTCATTACAGTGCACCGTCCTGACACTTTCATTACTGTGCACCGTCCTGACACTTTCATTACTGTGCGCCGTATTAATACTTTCATTACAGTGCACCGTCCTGACACTTTCATTACTGTGCACCGTCCTGACACTTTCATTACTGTGCGCCGTATTAATACTTTCATTACAGTGCACCGTCCTGACACTTTCATTACTGTGGACCGTCCTTACACTTTCATTACTGTGCACCGTCCTAACACTTTCATTACTGTGGACCGTCCTTGCACTATCATTACTGTGCCCCGTCCTAATACTTTCATTACTGTGCACCGTCCTAACACTTTCATAACTGTGCACCGTCCTAACACATTCATTACTGTGCACCGTCCTGACATTTATATTACTGTGCGTTGTCTTAACACTTTCGTTACTGTGATGTGTGTTTTTGTCATACTGATATATACAGTATATAACAAGGTCGTCGTATCGATGTTTCCATCCTGCTGCGGAATAGACCCGCGCAACTGTTTTTTTTCCATTTATCAACTGAACGGCGCATGTTTCATCAGTAATTTAACACCAAAAGTAATTTGGCTACATGGCTCAATCACACACACAGTCGTTGATTTACAGACACTTGACTCACTAAATATGTTTCAGATCTTGTGCCTCGGTTGTTATTGTTAAATTTACCACACATTGTTACCGTTTGTAAGAGTTAAAGCTGTATTATGGAGGTAAAGAAATAGTCCATTATTGTTATGGATTTTACTGTATTGATATGGGAAAGTGTTCTTGACTGTGGAAAATGCACAACTTACCTCTCCCAATTCCCCGTCTCGCTTTTGAAGCAGTCTACACATTTACACATTCAGATGTTTTATAGCTTATTTGTGAACTGAAGGTGAACGTTGTACAACGTTTTAACAAACTTATTTCGAAAAAGAAATTACAAATGCACCCTTCCTTTTCTGAAAAGCCATGTCATAATCAACTATACAAGCAATGCATAAAAAGTATTTTTGAGTTAGGCTTTCAGTTGTAGTGCTGTTATGTCGCGACACAAAGTATAAATTTCTATATTTGCATCCTTGGGGATGCAAACGGGAAGTATCTGGGTCGTGAACGAACGCTGTGACCACACCCCACTGTCAGAAGACTTCATGAAATATTGTTGTCTTCTGACAGGTAATTATATACTCTATACTGAAAGCTCCGAATAGTGAAACTCTATTGTTATGAGAACCCTTTATTCTGACTTGGTTGTGTGGAGTGTGGGGTGGGTGTGTGTTCGTGTGTGTGTGGGGTGGGGGGTAGGGATGGGGTGGGGGGGGGGGGGGGGGCATATATACATATGTTTTGTTAATCGCTTCGTTAGCTGTTCAGTGGCTGTTCAAAGAGCAAAGGTTATCTTTAACCTCTTAAAGATATAATGAACCAAAGTATCGATCTGCTTGAAGACATAATTACCATTCCCACCACACTATGCCACAATGTAGTGCGCCTCAGTTCAAATGTTATTCCAGCTTTGAACCTCACATCGTGAAGACTGTGTAAACAGCTAACTGTTTGTTTAATCTCCTACGTATTTCAACATGAATCCAGATATGTCGGCTCAAACAGCAAGAATATTGATATATTCTCTCGTTACAACTGCATTTTTTATTAGATGTTTAATATGAAGCAAAGATGCACAGTCACTGCATCGATCGCACCAGAACGACAAGGCTCCATCAGACATTACGATATTGAGTTTGGATGCTGCTACACTCATTGGGGACATACGTTTATTCTCATAAAGTTAATGGGTTGTTGGTGCCAATATGTAATCCCACGATTAAGTAGTGATGATGACATTTTGCGCATGAGATGATTAGCAATCGAGATTGAGGATCACTTTATGCACAATTCTCGTGCTTAAGCTTCAAATAGTTTTTATGCTTTATAGTTAGGTTAAAGAAGTGTCTACACAAATGGTTTGGGTAACAAAGTCGTCCGAACGATTATATTGACACGGTGTGAACTGGGATTAACACACTTTGAAAATTAGCACAGTCCTATCGTGGTGTGTCAGCTTGATGTGTGAGCGTGGGGTGTTGACAAACCAAGGTTTATAATCGCGACGAAGCACTAAATTACTAAATTAAACACTAAATTATGGCCTGTGTAGCGTAATTTGTTATTATGTTTCGGGTAACCAAAATAACTTATATGGTTGTGTTGAGTGAGAATAACAAACATGGGTTGGTGCAGAGAAACAAAGAATCGTAATCCAGATAAGAATGGAAGCAATTATGTCAGTTGCGGGAATACCGCCGTTCTTTTAGAGGACTAAATTGTTTTCTTTGGAGGGCCGTCATACGTTGCTTTCTCCATGTATCTGGTCTAAAGTTTGAATAATAACAGAAGGAAGATAAATACACTGGCCTAGCAATTATGCAGAAACGGCTAGTCTTTATACATAATAACATGTGGGCCAGCAGACAGACATTGCTAGGACTGCTCATTTGCTAGCGCCTAGTCGCAGATGGAACGTCTGGCAAGTCTCTGTTTCAGACTACATGACAGAGAGATGCTCTGAGAATCTGCTTGAGATGGTGGACCTCCCAGTCTCAGCCGGGAGGTTGCGTCTCACGTACGAGAATGAACGATACCGGAAGGACATGGTTTGCAGGATGTCCATCCGGGCACCTGCTGACCATCAGCTGATGGTCAGTTTTCTAGACATGGAGATCGAAGGGTTTATGTCGGAGGGG
Source organism: Haliotis rufescens (assembly GCF_023055435.1). Classification (NCBI taxonomy): domain Eukaryota; kingdom Metazoa; phylum Mollusca; class Gastropoda; order Lepetellida; family Haliotidae; genus Haliotis; species Haliotis rufescens. The sequence continues at coordinate 32,356,288 of NW_025963857.1, forward strand.
TGTGAGTCGGATTACTTGATGCTCTATGATGGTCCAGATGACAAGAGTCCTTCCATGGATAACCACAAATATGTCGAGCAATATACTCGTAAGTCTTACGTTGTTGTTGTTGGAGTGAGTGAGTGAGTGAGTGAGTGATTTTTGGACATTCTAGCTGTATCACGAAAGAAACCATTCTTCGTTTGAACTGTTTGCTTTCGTATTAGCTTCCTTCAAAAATAAATAATGTAGCATTGCGGTATGAATATTTTAACAATTAGATTTTCAATTAAATTTTAAATGTTGAAAGAAAGAAAACTTCTCTTTGGTTTATATTATTTAGTATCCTGCTGAGCGGGACGGCTGATGTCATGTGTGTATGTGGCGTCATCCGTTGTTTGAAAAGGTCATTACATTGCAGTGTGACGTCATATAATTCGTACAGTTGTTGGACTACATGTAGAAAGACACCCTTTTGTCTGCTTCTCCACCATGGATAAATACAACAAGACATAAGTAACATAACATCAGCATCAGTACACACGGTGTACAATCATGCAACAATAGTTGGAAGCATTACAGTTTACATTATTAAAAAGTGTTATCAAACGTGACATCAAAAACGAAGCAGACAGGTTTAAGCATCTTATATCAATGATAGTTGGGGTTACAACATGCAAAGCATCAGTAAAGCTTTCAAAAAGTTGTGTGGCCCACTTTTAGAGAATATTTTCAAATTTGACGCATCAGTGACAAAGATGATGCGGAATGCAATTCCCTATTTGGATATGTTCCATATGCTCCATATTGATAAACACATGATTAGATAAACACACATGATTAGAAAAACACACGTGATTAGATAAACACATGCATGTAATGTAGTCGGAAATGTACAAAGAAATGTATAAAGATAATACTCAACGACACTTCACAGCATACTTGACACATATCCTTCCATGTCACGAATGCCAGATGGCCACAGGTGTCTGGCTGTACCGGGCTGAGAAAGTCCAAAAGAATTTCTGAAAATGTAACTTCACGTTTGCTAACTGAACAGGGAATTCGTCAGGTGTGGGAACGGATGTGTGATTTCCTGAAACCATCAATATTAATTTTTTTCAATAAAAAATGTGAAAGCCTTTTTTAGTGCCTGTGTATATGTCCGGAAGAGGTTAGGGTACGGGAGCACACGTAGCTAAGTCGTCTATGGTACCGCCAATACATACATTATATGCAAACTAATTTGTGTATCATTATTCGATGTGGTGACGTTTAGGGATATATTTTTGTTAGCATGACTACGTGTATCTTTCAGAAACGCCCCAAACAAATAGACTATGTGGATCTCTCACTCCTCGGGCGACGTTTGTCACCACCGGCGATGTCGTCACGTTAGTGTTCAACAGCGACATGACGGTCCAATACCGAGGATTTGACCTCATCTTCACTGCATTCCATACTGGTGAGAGTGTGTTTTGGTGCCATTGAAATTATCGTGCACGATTGGTCTGGGTGTAGTGTAGTGATGGCACTGCAGACAAAGACGTCACTTATGGCGCCTTCGCGAGTCCTTTCGATTAGTATCCTTTAAATTACAATTCGATGTGGGCGATCCCGAAACCTGTGGTCATAAGTTTGAACCCCGTCTAAAACCAACATCAATTAGGATTTTCCCAAAACTGACCCTTGTAATATAACTGAAATTCTGTTCCAATACTGTTAAACCAAACTCACTCACACACTTTGTTTCAGTATGTGTTTCATTTTATAAAGTTTCGAATATATCGATAGTCTGACAGGATGATATCGAAATTACCTTTAGACACTAACTTGTAAACACGGTTTTCCTCGGGTCATCGATAATAATAATCTACAGCTTGATCAACTGTTACACCCGTAGACCCCCCTTGAGGATCTGGGTTAGAATTTGGTTTTCAGCGACTCATGCTTGTCGTAAAATGCGACTAACGAGACTCGGTATATGTCGGTCATCGTATGCGCAGATAGATGCTCATGATCTCAGTCACCGGATTGTCTGGTCGAAACCCGATTATTCGGAGACCATCATCAAATAGCTGGAATATTGCTGAGTTTGGCGATATACAACACACACGCAAACAATACACCCCTTAATGTGCATCACTGTAACGCTTGTTTGTCAATACTCTTTAGGCGAATGTGAGACGGCCGAGTTCAGATGTAACAACAAACGTTGCATCAACGCCAGTCTCCATTGTGACGACTACAACAACTGTGGCGACCACAGCGACTGGTGCGGCCCCAGCACCATCCTCATGTACTTCATCATCTTCATCTGTGTCGCAGTATTCATCCTTCTCCTTACGTCAGTCATCAGATGTGCATGGCAAGAAAAAGCGCGCAAGTTTCCAAAGGTAATATTTGTTTGTTGTTCAAGGCCTCACGCAAGTCAATGAAACCATTCAATGTCGCAATTTCACTGTTGCTCGGGGTATAATGCTGGAAAAGGGAAAAGCCGAATTGACACAAATGTCAGAATCTATTCGGAACATATCACTGCACAGGGTTCGGGGCATTCATCTAACGGCCTAATGCCCTTTCTAAAGTACAATATTGGGATACAAGAATATGTAGAGTTGTCCTGTACAATGTTGGAATATTCGCAGAGCTGTGGCTATTCCAATAACAATATGTGTGGAAATACATAAAAATCAACAAAGAGAGTGAATTTTCAGTTTAAGACCTACAAAGAGCTTGAAACGTGACGTTATATCCACATTGACGGTGCGCAAGTTCGGTTCTAAAATCAATTTACCACTGTTCAGTCAACAAGCAATCGAGCTCTACATTGACAACATAGCATGTTATCTGCCTACTCTCTCCCTTACAGTTTTAACTCTTCCGTTCCTTTCTTCTTGCAGAGCAGTTCATCGGGGACTGACAATGACCTCATTACGACCAGTACGGGCATGCGCTTCTCAGGACGGGGGTCATCAAGCAGTTTGAATTTGTCGTCAGAGCCTCTTGCACAGCAGGAACCTCTCCTGAATGAAAGTCAAAGTAGTGTTTGACCCACACGGACCTGTTCTTTGTTGGGAAGGTTAATATGCAATGCAGTGTGGACATCATGCGGCGAGTGGCTCGAGAGGAACTATCAAGACCCATCTCGACTACACTTTTGATGGCACGACGTTTTGGGTGTAGCTTTCATTGCGTGCAGAAAAGACATGGTGTCTGAAATATCCACAACAATGACCTTTATTATTTACATCTAATACTTACTGTTTAATCATTTTCGAGATACACATTATCCCTCTCGTGCCGTGAAGCACCTCTTTTGAATAATCTACGTTGATTGGCTGATGGGAAAGTTCACTTTCTGCGACCCCCTATAAAGAGGTTGTTAGGTCTTCAGGCAGAGAACAATCTTGGAAGAAGATGTGACTTAAATGAGATTGTATCAGGACAAATCATGAATATCAGAAACTATACATGTGTCAAGTCACTTGCTTGCCGTTTGTTCGAGTGACTTCTATGTCCATTTAGGGGGGCAGAAAAGTTCACTCCGTCACATGAAACAAGGTAAAAACCACAGTTTTCCCGTCGTGAAAGATCCTTCCGCAGGTTCACTTAGGTTAACCTTGTTACGACTTTTTTTGTGTAACGATGTTGTTCTTTACATTTCAAACCAGATTAATCGACCTTGGTTAAAGTGGAAACCAGGAATCTATAGGGAGTCCGGATTATATTCGGAACATGGTTGCATTTTTTGGAGGTTCCTGGTCATGTTGGTATATGTAAGTCTGGATCCCCGTGAGTTTCGTGTGAACGAACATGTGTGAACGTGTGTGAACACGAGCGAACAACTCTGGGTTGTTATGGAAGAATTGTGTGTTTCAAGTCAATTTTGTGTGAGATGGTCAAAGAAGCAGGTTTCGTTATATATTGACTGAGTAGTGCTGTCATCTGGAATGACAACGTGATACATAACGCATGACTTAATGGGGCACATCTTTGGTGTGACAGATCAATCAAAGAACGAAATTTGGATGTTTTTGTTTTAGGTGGAGCATGCTATTCTTAAAGTGGAGGTGCTGAATATACACGTCCAGAACAATCCCTCTGTTTGGCATTTGTACAACCTACAGATATCAACACCTCAAATCAAAATATATTCTACAAAAATGACAAATATTCAGTGTCTGTGTGCTCGACGTGTTGTACGGACAGAGAACAATAACTGTGAAACCAAAAAAGGAATGGGTGAAATTGTTTCAAATATATTTTCATTGAGTATTAGAATCTTTGCTCCATGCAGATTGGCAGATTCGATCCATTTCTTCCGTTGTTTTCGCTGGTTGCGAAGAAATCAAAGTCAATAGCAACGTGACGTCATATGCTGCAAAGAATTGAAATTGATTGACTGCGTTGATGTATGCTTGTAAATGTTTCAGAAACAAAGACTCGGGTAATAAACAGAACAGACTCGCAACTCGGGATTACCGATCATCTGCCCATACCCAGGGCTGGGGATTCCCCCGATTAAGTCACTTGGCGGCAGATGTCCGCTTTATTCTAATGCCATGCCACATGCTGGAGAATCCACTGTACATTCCACTGCGAGGGACCACTGATGATAGAAAGAACGTCATACCGTTATATGCACAATGTATACAATGTACACATATACAAGGAACTGACGTTAGTTCAAGCCATCATATAGAAAGAACATTGTACATACGGCACTTACACGTATAACTTCTTTGAGTGGCATTTAGAAGTTGCAGTGATGAAGTAAGACGAGTTCTATGGATGAACAACTTCTTTACTATTGTAATAAAGAAGTTGTTCATCCATAGGACTCGTCTTACTTCACTTACACGTATGTCAAAAACATAACTGAAGAGGGGACTTTGCAATTATAATGCAATTCGGAAACATTTGCAGTCTGTATCTATCTCCTGTACACGACTCGACTGCATGTACATGTGTTATATAGTACAAATATCCAGCACTTAATACCATTGAACGATTACAAATACCGATTTGAATTTTCGAAAGATGTTATTCGCCATAAATATCATGTGTTTACATACACAAATATAAAAACTCAATAACAACATATCAGTATATTTCGTTGAATAAAGACTGGGATTGATATGAAACTGCATAGAATTTTTCAATGGCTACACTGTACCATACACATGCATCTCACATCGATATGTCCCGTAAAAATGCTTGTCGTAAGAGGCGACTAACGGGATCGGGTGTCAGGCTCGCTGACGTGGTTGATGCATGTCATCGTATCCCAGCTGCTTAGATGTCAATCACTGGATTGTCTGGTCCAGACTCGAGTATTTACAGAGCGCCGTCATATAGCTGGAATATTGCTGAGTGTGGCGTGAAACAACAAACATACAAACACATCGATATATGACGTATACAACTATCACTAATAGCGTTATAATGGCAGTTAAGCAGGAAAATAAATGTGACATGCGTTTGTTGTTTTACGCCGCTCGCGGCAATACTCTAGCTTTATCACGGCGGCCAGTAGATAATCAGGCCTGGGCCAGTACAATCAGTGGGTGATAGCATGAGCATCGGTCCGTGTGATGGCATACTATCCCAAGTCAGAAAACATGAAAGCCCGATCCTCATTTTAGTCAAGACAAACAACGAGAGATGTTTGGAAACTGTTCTGTCCGAGAATTCCACAGAAGGACTGTCCTAAATAAGTAGGTTACCACAACTATTATGTTAAGTTACACTGTGACAATGTCATAATCAATAGTCTTAAATGACCAAATGAAAGTAGCTTACATCGGCTTATGCTGACATGCATTGAATCCCAAATAGCTCAGCTGAAATCTTATAATTAACATGATCATTAATGTGCTTCACTGAGTTTTACATTCCTCCAATATTCATCGTACGTTATACGGTACGTTGAAATATTGCTCATATCGACGTAAACCCACACTCACTCTATCTATAAGCAACTGAAACACTTTCAGCAGAAACATCCATAAGAAGATGTGACGAGAATGTATGTCCTCAAATAAAGGTCGGGGACATATTCTTACAGTCAGACTAAGAACCGATCTGACGCTTCAAGACTGCACAGTGAATTGTGTATATGCGTGCGTGCGCGGGTGCGAGTGTGTGTGTGCGTGTGTTTGTGTGCGTGCGTGCTTGGTGTCACTTCCACTGAACAATGAGGAAGAAAACGTCACATATCCAGGGCTGAGTGGATACCCGGTTGATTTCAGAGGCCTGGGACCAGGCACGAATTAAAGACCGGCGCAGGTCGAGTTAAGTTCATGTACATGGTATTTAACTGGTAGATAACCATAGTTTAGATTAAGTAAATAAAGAATTAAAATCCATGATCGTACATTTTGCAATCATTTTTACTTTATATAACCTATTATCGTCAATGCAGAGAGAGTGAAGACATTAAAAAATTCATATTTTTAAATCAGACCTTTCTTGTTTCCTTTCAAAAAGCGATTAAACATAATCACAAATGGCATTCGGCAAGAAGACACACTGCGATAAAGATCATTGTCGTAATTACAGCGGCATTTCTTCAACATATTGCCACAGCCCTTTGGATAGATCTATGTAAGCGACGACATTTGCAGGGGTGGGTGCAGCTTACACGGGTTGGTTGGCAAACAAAGACGGTAAGAGTTGCTTCCCTTGTATCATGAAGCGTCACGAGTGCACCAATATACAGTTATTTTCCTGACGCTCCTCGCTGCTCGTAGATACTATTTCACGGATATTTATAAATGCATTGTATATTAATCTTTATTGATAATAAGTAGTATACGGTTACTGAAGAGATATGATTAAGAAGAATCAACAATGGACCTTTCCGTATTACTTCAAATGTGTTTTTAGGAAAAGGGGGCAGACGGTACATCCAACAACATTGATAGTTGTTTCGTATTTACAAAGAATAACTGCCATGCTATATGCGGCGATAATACCCACGTGATGAAAATCTGGTATGACTGTCGCGTACCGTAGCCATATCTCACGGTGTCCAACCTCCCTCTACACCGTCCTGGTGGATCGAGTGAGTGAAGGTGAGGTGACACACAGGTGATATTCGTTAAGATTTCATGTACGATAATTATGAAGCTAACAATGAACGGATTTAGTAGCGATGCTACTCAGAGATGTATCGACATGATGTGAAGTCACATTCAGCTGACAATTCTGCCGTGGTGTTGTTTAGCTTCACGTTTGTGTCGTCCACTCCGACGTGTGACCTACTGTACTTTCCTCATGTACACGGGACCATCTATTACTAGTATAACCTGACCACGCTGATCTGTGTGTTGTCATTACGATACACGGACTCCAAGGTTGAGCCTTATGTCTTTAATACCTACATGTTTATATTATCCATTTTGGACACCAACAATAAGTTTTGTAACATTGCAGTTTTTTTCTCTCTGGGCAATAGATAACAATCCCATGTCGTTGTGCAAAGATAGCCATTGAGGTCAGCGCATTGCAATTGTCTGCGTGACAATAGACGTATGTGTATCTGTTCTAATACAAGGCTCCCATTTACTATTTATTCCCTGTTTTATGATATTAATAATGCATTTATTGAATTATTGATATCACAAATCCGATTTTATGGTATAGCATACTTATTAATATCGAAAAACATTTTTAATCGATTTATATTCAATATTTACATACAAGATAAGAAGAATAGATATTGATTCATTCGTATCTATATATCGAATGTGTGATATCAATATTTGTATTTTATGATCTCATAAAACATTGAATGTGTTGTACATCGGCGCCTCATGTTGTAGTTCCTATGTGGACATTTTCACCCGTGACTGCTCTAGTCATATGGCTGATACTGCCAATGTGGAATAAATGTTTAACGCACTCACATACACTCATGACAATGTCTTTCGTCATATCACTTGATGAGATAAACATGTTATTTGACAGGAAAGACAAGTATCCTCTCTAAATAGCATCCTTGATGTGATTTTGGGAAATGTGTTTGTGACATGTTTTGGCATTTCCTTTAATTCATATCGTATGCATTTCCAATTTCCACGTGCCATCTAATCTAAATAACTATACATTGAATATACAATATGGTTAGTTCCTACTTCAGAAAGTTAATGCGAAGGTTCGAATGTTAAAATGTCTGGACATCCGATTCTTTGTTCACATTGATACTCTTTCAAATTTCTGTGCTGCTGTTTTTGTGCAAATAAATGATAAAATAGGCTTGATTTTAAATACGTATAACAATCTTGCAACGTTTCTTCACTTAACCTTTGTCACGAAATTTGAAATGACCATTGACTATCCTATGTACATTATCTTGTCTTACACCTGCGCCTCTTTATCTGTTTCAAGATGGCGACGTCCCAGAAACTGGAGGAGCATTTTCTCACATGCACCATATGTACAGAGGTGTTTGACAATCCTTGCACCCTTGTGTGTTACCACACCTTCTGTCGGAAATGTGTCGTCAACTACACCAAAACCAGACCAGAAGCCATCAGTGCCAAGTCTCTGCTGTGTCCTTTCTGCAGCAAGATGACGAAAGTGTCTGACCCTGAGAAGCCAGTGGAGGAGTGGGCGGATGGCGTCAAGCCTAGCTTTGTCATCCAGGGACTTCTGGACTCGTTTGGTCCTGGATCCAGAGGTGAGATGTGGGTGGTACATGTCACATCCTCAACATGTTAACATTTGAGGTATATAATGGCAGTATCGTATGTATTCCATTGTAAAATGTTGTATGTAAGCCTCTCGCAAAATTGTTCCAGCACCATATATATGCGTCCTTGAAATCTAGCTTTTTTATGTGAGTGAGAAAGGGAGTGAGTATAACCGCTTTTATCAATATTTCAGTAATATCACGGCGGGGACACCTTAAAAATTCACATTAAACAAATGTGGGGAATCGAACCCTGGGTTTTGACGTGACGAGCAAAAGCTTTACCCACAGGGCAACCCTACTCCATAGCGTTTTGAAGTCATGACGAAATAACGTCACCCTTCAAAACCCTGCAACATGGTAACAGCTTAAATGGCCCATATTTGGTGAACGTAAAAAGGAAAAAGAAATAGCTAAACTGTTCATCTTTTTTGTTTATTAATGGAGAGCTAAAATGGGATAACCTGATATGTGACTCGAAGAAAGTTAGTAAAAGTAACCTTACATCTCTTTATTAGTCCCTACGTTATGAAGAGTGTGAACTTACTTGAATATTAATGTTGTTTCACAAGGTACAACTTACTGCACCTGTTGTCATGCAGAAGGGGAGACAACTCCAGCAACTGTGTGGTGCTCGGTATGTGACGAATCCCTGTGTCACCGATGTGCAAGGATGCATAAACGTTTCCCATCCACTCGTCATCATGATGTACTTGACCTGTCTGGAGAGGTCGATATCTCAAGGAAGCGAAACGTCATGTGTAATGAACACAAGGAAGAATGCATCAAATTCCTGTGCAAAGATTGCAAGAAAGCCACCTGTCAGACCTGTTGTGTTATCTATCACAGGAAATGTGACTCAGTTGTCACACTTGAGTCGGAATTACCTGCATTAAAATCCCAACTGTTGACTGAGAAGGAAAATATATTGAAGAAACAAATCCTTATGGAAACGAGAGTCGATACAGTTAAATCAAACTTCTCCACTGAAAAAGATCGGTATGCCCAAATAGAATCAGACATCAAGTCTTCCGGTAACAAAGCGAGAGAGAAGATCACTCTCAAGGAAAACAAACTCCTAGATGAACTGAAAGAAGTTTCAGAAAAGCACATTGGACAACTGGCAGCTGACATTAAGTCAGGGGAAATATCAGTACAGATGTGCCGACAACAGGCTGAACTGATAGACCAGACTCTACGGTCTGAGTGTGACATGGATTTGTATGAGATGTATCAGGGATGTGAGGCTGTCGGGGACACAAACATGAAGGATGGGGAAAGAATAGCGAGCGTCATGTTCAAACAGGACACGGACGATCTACAGATGGGTGAGATAGTCGTTCTGTATGAAGGTGTTCCCGTATTGCAGGACTCCATTAACGTGCTGGATCTGACGGTTACGCCTGTGTTACGAGACACGATTAAGGTCACGGTAGCAGGAGATGTAAATGAATCAAGGCCCATTGACGTGACAGCGCTAGTGATACATGATACAGATACAGTTGTAACGGCAGATGGGAACAACAACTGTGTGAAGTCTTTCTATTCCAGAGATTACCAGTCATGTCATAGTAAGCTCAGGCTGGGTAGTCAACCGTGGGGTCTGACAAAGTTACAACACAATCATGTGGCGGTCACTGTCCATAATACAATCGTAATTGTTGATGTCAACCCTGACCTTGTGATGCTCTCAACAATCGCAACAAGCAAACAGTACTGTGGTATAACGTCTCTGACACCATCAACACTAGCAGCAAGTTCCAAGTCTCCTCCCTGTGTGGATATTCTGGACATGACAGGAAACGTACTGAGGTCAATCAGCCCACTCAGTGGTGGAGAGAAGATCCTACAATCTCCTTTCTTTCTTTGTACCACAGGAACAGGAAACATCCTTGTGTCGGACTGCACTTCCAGGTGTGTCCTGTGCCTGACAACTGAAGGTGATGTTGTGTTCACCTACACCTCGACAGGAGACACAGCACTGACATATCCGCAGGGCATCACAAGTACCAGCACAGGCGACATCCTGGTTGTTGACTCCTGTAATGTTGTTCATCTGACTGAGTCAGGACAGTTTGTTAGAAACTTACTAAATGCAGATGACGGTGTCTTGTACCCGTACGGAGTTTGTGTAGATGGACGTGGTCATGTGTATGTCTGTAATTACCACTCAGATAAAATCCAAGTATTCACTTGTAGTGACACAGCATAGACTATTGATTCATAATCAAGTGAATATTCCATCTGAAAATGCCTTATGTAAACCAATGCATGTGTGAATATCTTCTTTCAAACTTGTCCGTCAGTTAAGACGACCTGAATATGTTAACATTATTCAGAAATGATTCCAGAACAACTCACACACAAGCTCCTTCCAATGATGAAATCTCGGTATTTGCAATACCAGCGTGATTCACATATATATCAGTATTTGACATATTAGCATCCTACCTTAAAAATCAAAAACTTTGTGCGAAGTAGTGTTTTTTAAACTATTTCTGTTTTCACATATTATTTTCTGTTATTTTGTTTTTTAAATCACATACCATAGTCGAAGGCAAAGGACTGAAATTAAGTTTGGTGTATATATATATATATATATATATATATATATATATATATATATATATCATTCAGGCGTAATGCAAGGAAAGATGTGACGAGAATATATGTCCTCAAATGAGCCTCGGGTGGTAGGGGGGGGGGGGGGGGGGGGGGGGTGGGGTGTATTCTTACAGTCAGACCAAGACCCAGTCTGACGCTTATCAAGACTGCACAGTGAATTGTATATATATAAATGTGTGTGTGTATGTGTGTGTGTGTGTGTGTGCGTGTGTGCGTATGTGTGTGTGCGTGTGCATGCGTGCGTGCGTTCATGCGTGTGTGCTTGGTGTCGCTTCTATTTAACAATGTGGAAGAAAGTGTCACGTATCCAGGGCTTAATGGATACCCGGTAGATTTCAGATGCCTGTAACCCGGCACAAATTAGAGACCGGCGCCGTGCCTATGTAAACTTCATGTACATTGTATTTAACTGTTAGATAACTATAGCTGAGGTTGAACTTTGTCCGAAAAATAAGAATTCAAATCCATGATTGGATTCTCGTACATTTTGCAATCATTTTTACTTCATATAACAAATATTGTCAATCGTAATGCAGCTCTTCAATTTAATCCCGATTACCCTCTCATGGGTTAGAGATTGAAAAAAATAAAGAATTCTTACTTAAATCAGACCTTTCTTGTTTCCTTTCAAAAAGCGATTAAACAGAATCACAAATGGCATGCGGCAAAAAGACACACTGCGGTAAAGATCATTGTCGTAATTACAGCGGCATTTCTTCAAAATATTATTGCTACAGCCCTTTGGATAGATCTATGTAAGCGACGACATTTGCAGGGGTGGGTGCAGCTTACGAGTTGGTTGGCATAATAAGACTGTAGGAGTTGCTTCCCTTGTATCATGAAGCGTAACGAGTGCACCAATATACAGTTATTTTCCTGACGTACCTCGCTGCTAGTGGATACTATTTCACGGATATTTATTAAATGCATTGTATATTATTTTTTATTGATAGTAAGTAGTATACGGTTACTGAAAAGATATGATTGAGAAGGATCAACAATGGACCTTTTCATATTACTTCAAGTGTGATTTTAAAGTAAAAGGGGGCAGACGGTACTTCCAACATTAATTATAATTGTTTCATATTTACAAAGAATAACTGCCATGCTATATACCCACGTGATGAAAATCCGGTATGCCTGTCGCGTAGCGTGGCCATTTCTCGCGGTGTCCAACCTCCCTCTACACCGTCCTGGTGGATCGAGTGAGTGAAGGTGAGGTGACACACAGGTGATATTCGTTAAGATTTCATGTACGATAATAATTATGAAGCTATCAATGACCGGGTTTAGTAGCGATGCTACTCAGAGATGTATCGACATGATGTGAAGTCACATTCAGCTGACAATTCTGCCGTGGTGTTGTTTAGCTTCACGTTTGTGTCGTCCACTCCGATCCGACGTGTGACCTACTGTACTTTCCTCATGTACACGGGACCATCTATTACTAGTATAACCTGACCACGCTGATCTGTGTGTTGTCATTACGATACACGGACTCGAGGGTTGAGCCTTATGTCTTTAATACCTACATGTTTATATTATCCATTTTGAACACCAACAATACGTTTTGTAATATGGCAGGTTTTTTTTCTCTCTGGGCGACAGATAACAATCCCATTTCGTTGTGTAAAGAGAGCCATTGAGGTCAGCGCATTGTCTGCGCGACAATAGACGTATGTGTATCTGTTCTAATACAAGGCTCCCATTTACTATTTATTCCCTGTTTTATGATATCAATAATGCATTTATTGAATTATTGATATCACAAATCCGATTTTATGGTATAGCATACTTATTAATATCGTAAAACATTTTTAAGCTATTTATATTCGGTGTTTACATACAAGATAAGAAGAATAGATATTGATTTATTCGTATCTATATATCGAATGTGTGATATCAATATTTGTATTCTAGATCTCATAAAACATTGAATGTATTGTACATCGGCGCCTCATGTTGTAGTTCCTATGTGGACATTTTCACCCGTGGCTGTTCTAGTCATATGGCTGATACTGCCAATGTGGAATAAATGTTTAACGCACTCACATACACACATGAAAATATATTTCGTCAGATCACTTGATGAGATAGATAAACATGTTATTTGACAGGAAAGACCAGTATCCTCTGTAAACATCATCCTTGATGTGATTTTGGGAAATGTGTTTGTTACAAGTTTTGGCATTTCCTTAAATTCATATCGTTTGCATTTCCAGTTTCCACGTGTCATCTTATCTAAATAACTATGCTTTGAATATACAATATGGTTAGTTTCTACTTCAGAAAGTTAATGCGGCGGTTCGAATGTTAAAATGTCTGGACATCCGATTCTTTGTTCACATTGATACTCTTTCTAGTTTCTGTGCTGCTGTTTTTGTGCAAATAAATGATCAAATAGGCTTGATTTAAATACGTATAACAATCTTACACCGTTTATTAACTTAACTTTTGTCACGTAATTTGAAATGACCATTGACTATCCTATGTACATTATCTGGTATTACACCTGCGCCTCTTTATCAGTTTCAAGATGGCGACGTCCCAGAAACTGAAGGAGCATTTTCTCACATGCACCATATGTACAGAGGTGTTTGACAATCCTTGCACCCTTGTGTGTTACCACACCTTCTGTCGGAAATGTGTCGTCAACTACACCAAAACCAGACCAGAAGCCATCAGTGCCAAGTCTCTGCTGTGTCCTTTCTGCAGCAAGATGACGAAAGTGTCTGCCCCTGAGAGGCCAGTGGAGGAGTGGGCGGATGGCGTCAAGCCTAGCTTTGTCATCCAGGGACTTCTGGACTCGTTTGGTCCTGGATCCAGAGGTGAGATGTGGGTGGTACATGTCACATCCCCAACATGTTAACATTTGAGGTATATAATGGCAGTATCGTATGTATTCTATTGTAAAATGTTGTATGTAAGCCTCTCGCAAAATTGTTCCAGCACCATATATATGCGTCCTTGAAATCTAGCTTTTTTATGTGAGTGCGAAAGGGAGTGAGTATAACCGCTTTTATCAATATTTCAGTAATATCACGGCGGGGACACCTTAAAAATTCACATTAAACAAATGTGGGATATCGAACCCTGGGTTTTGACTAACCTGACATGTGACTCGAAGAAAGTTAGTAAAAGTAACCTTACATCTCTTTATGAGTCCCTACGTTATGAAGAGTGTGAACTTACTTGAATATTAATGTTGTTTCACAAGGTACAACTTACTGCACCTGTTGTCATGCAGAAGGGGAGACAACTCCAGCAACTGTGTGGTGCGCGATATGTGATGAATCCCTGTGTCACCGATGTGCAAGGATGCATACACGTTTCCCATCCACTCGTCATCATGATGTACTTGACCTGTCTGGAGAGGTCAATATCTCAAGGAAGCGAAACGTCATGTGTAATGAACACAAGGAAGAATGCATCAAATTCCTGTGCAAAGATTGCAAGAAAGTCACCTGTCAGATCTGTTGTGTTATCTATCACAGGAAATGTGACTCAGTTGTCACACTTGAGTCGGAATTACCTGCATTAAAATCCCAACTGTTGACTGAGAAGGAAAATATATTGAAGAAACAAATCCTTATGGAAACGAGAGTCGATACAGTTAAATCGAGCTTCTCCACTGAAAAAAATCGGTATGCTCAAATAGAATCAGACATCAAGTCTTCCGGTAACAAAGCGAGAGAGAAGATCACTCTAAAGGAAAACAAACTCCTAGATGAACTGAAAGAAGTTTCAGAAAAGCACATTGGGCAAATGACAGATGACATTAAGTCAGGGGAAATATCAGTACAGATGTACCGACAACAGGCTGAACTGATAGACCAGACTCTACGGTCTGAATGTGACATGGATGTGTATGAGATGTATCAGGGGTGTGAGGCCGGTGATGTGGAGGCTGTCGGGGACGCAGACCTGAAGGAAAAGGGGAGACTAGCCAGGATCATGTTCAAACAGGACACGGACAAGCTGAGTAGAGCACTGGACGATCTACAGCTGGGTGAAATAGTCGTCCTGTTTGAAGGTGTGTTGGACCTGAAGGGCTCTCCCGTGTTACAGGACTCCATCAACGTGCTGGATCTGACGGTTACACCTGTGTTACGAGACACGATTAACGTCACGGTAGCAGGAGATGTGAATGAATCAAGGCCCATTGACGTGATAACGCTGGTGATAAATGATACAGATACAGTTGTAACGACAGACTGGAACAACAACAGTGTGAAGTCCTTTTATACCAGAGATAACCAATCATGCCATAGTAAGCTCAGCCTTGATAGCACACCGTGGAGTCTGACAAACTTACAACACAACCAAGTTGCGGTCACTGTACATAATAATACGATCGTAATGGTTCAAGTCAACCCTGACCTTGTGATGCTCTCAACAATCGCAACAAGTAAACAGTACTGTGGTATAACGTCTCTGACACCGTCAACACTAGCGGCAAGTTCTCAGTCTCCTCCCTGTGTGGATATTCTGGACATGACAGGAAACGTACTGAGGTCAATCAGCCCACTCAGTGGTGGAGAGAAGATCCTACAATCTCCTTTCTTTCTTTGTACCACAGGAACAGGAAACATCCTTGTGACGGACTACAATTGCATGTGTGTCCTGTGCCTGACAACTGAAGGGGACGTTACGTTCACCTACCTCACATCACGAACAAGTCCACTGGGCATCACAAGTACCAGCACAGGCGACATCCTGTTTGCTGATTCTCAAGATAATGTTGTTCATCTGACTAAGACAGGACAGTTTGTTAGAAACATACTTACTGCAGATGGCAGTGTCAGAAGTCCATACGGGGTTTGTGTAGATGGATGTGACCATGTGTATGTATGTAATTACTTCTCAGATGAAATCAAAGTATTCACTTGTAGTGACACAGCATAAGACTGTTCATTCATAATAAACCGCCCATTCCACCTGATAATATGATAATTAACAATAAAAACTGCAGTTTCTGACGGGTATAAACACATCATATGTGTACCCACATTGTGAGCATACAATCACACCGAACCAATAGCCTTTCTTCCCTGATTGTCGACTATCTAAACACGTGTTCATAGCCAATAAACAGACTGGCATGTCCTTTAACGGCTAATAAAGGCTACAGGGATCTCTGCACTTGCCAGCATTAAATTTAATTTTGAAAAGATCAACTTCATCTGTCTGTTTGTAAAACCGAACAAAGCTAGATGCACCGATGCATATAAACATTAATTTATTGGCTTTTGAGATTCCATACATAATGTATCCAAAGTTAGTGCACTAGTACTCTTTTGTTAAGTGTTCGTATGTCATTCAGGAATTCCTTTTAATCATTGTTATTCAAGATAAAATTCTGGTCGTGTTGAGACAAGTTATGTAAACCAAAGCATTTGTGAATATCTTCTTTCAACACAAGTTCAGCAGTTATTAAGTGTATAGTTTGTTAACATTCTTCTTACCAGAAATATATCAATAAACGATATGTGTTCAGTTTGAAAATGACTTTTGTTCACACACAAGTTCCTTCCAAATTTGCCTTCCAAATTTAAGATGTCCGTGTTTTCAATACCAACAGGATTCATTTCGTATTTGAAGTATTTTTATCCTTCTTTAAATGTCAAACATTTATGTGTATCTTTGAGAAGAAGTAATTTTGATTTGATTTCAAATTTGATATGCATTCATTTAAATTTTGGTTTTGAAATCACGTTATGTTCGAAGGCAAAACGCCGTTTGCTTCTGGTATAAGCAAATCACAAGGTGATCACGTGAACAACATGTTGGTCTGTTTTAATTCTTTGACACATTGTTGATCGACATCTCAAACAGACGTCATACTGATTTTTACACACATTCCACCTACAGGTGTATCTGTAACATACATTCACGAACTCAAACAAACAGTTAAATTAGTCATGTTGCCACTGTGAGGTGTGCAGAGATTGGCTACCAGGATTCTTTGATTGTGAATACGAATTCTTGATTCGCATAGATAATGATTCGTGGTCTGCCAGTCCTTTACCAATTTCATCACACATTTACCGACACGCCCTGCTACAACCGTAATCCTGTTTCTTATTCGCTTTAACGTGTATATGAAACATATATATATACATGAATAATATATTAAAAATCATTTTCAAGAACGAGCAACGTGTTTTTTTTCATCTAACAAGCTCTGCAAATTTTAAGATATTAAAAACGGTCGCTTACATTTGCCCCTGTTTCCAATTGTTTTATTTCTCTGGTTTTATTAATAGAGGATGTAAAGTCAGTACAAATATGTGGTTAGAACGGAAACATATCTATCAGATAACATAAAATGGCCTCTTTACCATGGTGACGCATCATACCTTAACTATGTCCTGATTTGTTCTGGTGTAGCATCATAGCCAAACCAAGACCTCACTGTCTCCACATCTTCAACGTATCTACCAAGTTGAAACATCTACTACATGATTTATCATGTATTAATTGCTCGTGACACAGAAGACCCAGGTTCTATTCACCAATGTGTGAAGCCCATGTTGACTGTCCCCAGCCGTGATATTGGTGGAATATTGCTACAACAGTGTGGAACCATGCCCACTCACTTATTGAAAATATAACAAACACACTCAGGTTGAGAATATGTAAAGAGAGGTAGTTTATTAATATATGACTTGGTTGATGATGAAGGTAATTGTTTCAGAAGAAGTACATATGGCTGAAATATTGCTATTAGCGTGTAAAACCATGGTCACGTATCGAAAATATAACAAACCCTCTCAGAAAGAAAAAAAGGAAAAACTGGAACATCTGAAAATAGTGGTCAGTGCAATGCCAAGACCAGTAGTTATGGAGGGGCTTCTTTAAGAAAATAGAGGTTCGAAACATTCAGGCCATACATTGGCCTAAAGTGATACACTTCCTGCTGCCACGACAGACTTGAACTTGACCATAACAGCCATAACAATGCATAAAACACCTTGAGGTAGTTTCAGAGAATCGCATAATATTTATAACAAATTGAAACCAATAGCACATAAGAATGTGATATTAGATACTATTCTGTTGATGATAGGTATACTTTCTGGGGGCTTCTTTAAGAACATAGAGGTTTGAAACATTCAAGCCATACAGGATAAGGAGGCGCAGTTTGCTTCTGCAATATGACGTGGAACTTTGAATGTACACCAGTAAAGTGCTGAAAGTTTATATATTTTGATATTCCAGGGCAGCAATATGGAAATAAATGATAGGTTCATTTCCGGAGCATATTGTTAAAATGGAAAGCTGTTAAAATGTGTACGTGTTGCAACAGACTTTTTGAGGCAGAATACCATTTCTGAATTGCCATGATGGACTGTTTCTCCAGACCTCTCCCTCATAGAACATGTCTTATATAAGATAGATCGACGCCTACGAAAGGACCAGAACCATGCAGCCTGTAACTCTAGCTCAGTTGGTTCAATCTTTCAATGACATTTGGAATAACATCTTCCGTGCTGTTCTCAATTATCTGGTGTATCTAGTGCACCGGCGATGCCTCGACTGTATCAACGCAAATTGTGGTCACAGACCGATATTGGCATTGTTAATTGAGTTTTTCACCTTGCCGAACTAGGCTGGTGTTGTGGAGTTACTTTTTGGCTGGACTAACGAGTCTATGCATAGTCCAATCAAAAGCGCGCACCGAAATCGAAATCCGGTTCGTAAACTGTCGTGCAGATTTTGATCGACTGCAGGATTTGCGAAACATGTGCACCACCAACACGTTGTCAGCCGATATTTTCCAAATCTTTTCATGTTTTTAATCAAGGTGCCCACGTGATTTGATGCATTTCGCGATGTAAGACCTGTTTTATTACAATATAGATCTTGATTATCGAACGGATCGTCCTGACTGGGCGCCACCATTTTGTGGGAAGCAAACACAATTGATACGAGAGGTGGAATCTGACTGGTCCATAGAAGAGGTTTAGAAGTGACATAACTGGTAATAGCCACTGGTGGCGCTACGATCGAGCCCAGTAATTCCAGTCAAGTTCGACAAGGGTGGAAACCGGACTTTTAAAATCAGTTAGCTCTCTTGCCTCGGGAAGATTACGAATGACCAAACATATAAATATATTTTTTTAATAACATATAACATTTATAACACTTGATATAAAACACAGTTACGTCTTTCTGCTGGTGTATAAATATAAGTCGACATTGCGATTGCGATTTAAAATAGTACTATATGTATCTGCAATGAATTGAAATGACGTCACCCATTGTTCATGACGCTACAGGTGTTCTAGGTTACGTCGATTTAAATATAGACAGACTCCATTTGTGAAGCTCCTTTTTCAGAAAATAAGCTCGGGGTAGTAAACAGAATAAGTCGGATTTACGCATCATCTATCCATCGTGAAAAAATATTGAAAGCTTGCACCATTGGACTTAATATTAGTTCACTTGGTGGCAGACAATCCTTAATTACTCCTAGTTTGTCCAAGGTATTCTAATTTCATGCCACATTTTGGGGTGGCACGGGTGGCCCAGTCGTCTAAGGCGCCGTGATTCGCTGTGCAGAGTTGCATCCCTTGGGCATGACAGAAACCTATGATTGTTGGTTCGAATCCCGGTTCGTCCCGATCATATATTTCTAGGTTTGTCAGCACCATACTCGTGCTCGTGGGATTCACCGAAGTGGTAAACGTCTGAGACCTGCATCACTTCGGGTTTTCCTCCCACATTAAAAAACACGAGTGATGAATCCTCTATGTCCCCTCTCGGCCACCGTACTTAGTGAAAAACCGTAGAAGGTTATTTAAGAGTTGTTTAATTCTTTGTGGGGGACTTAGCTGTCAAAACATGGAGATAAACACCAACCTCGATCGACGAACATCAATCTGTCGCAGACATGTAGGTGCAGACAAACTTGACTATCGCAGACTTATCGAAAACTTAGATTAATTTAATTTACCGCCCCGTGGGAATTCCGGGTTAGAACTGATCCCAAGAAACCGATGCTTGTCGAAAGAGTCTGCAATGTACGTGGATCGGGTGCAAGTCGGGGTAATTAAAAAGTCGGATCCAGCACTGGAGTTGGGCTGCTCATTATATAACAGATATGTTTACCAGATCCAGACTCGATTATTTATAGGTCCTGTTATAAAGCTGGAATATACTGCTCAGTGCGGTGTTAAACAAAACAATCACAAACTAAATTGTAAGTGCCCGCGTAATTTGTATTTGCGATTCTTCCATGCAGCCGCCACCCTCAGTTCCACACACACGGAACTGCATGCATGGTGATATATAACGTCTAAGACAAATCTCATCAAAATAGAATTAGCACAAATTAAGTGACTTAAGAATTGTTATAGTAGGATGGTATAAATGCCATAACTGGCATCCTTGGAAGTCAACCATAAATGTGTATTTCCTCCGAAATTCTTGATAGATCTAGTTGAACGATGTTTATAAACAATAAAAAAATAGATTAACACCACGTGACATTTTAATTTGACACCTGGACTCATCTGTATACAGTCTGGTCTTCTGAACCTCAGATGCGGTCTACACCAACCATATGTGTACAGCGCTATACGTGTTGCATATATGTTCGGAATTTGATAGGTTTATGTTTTTGTCTTAGTTTATAGAAATGTGTTTATGGCGTTGTAATTATATAGTTGTACATTACAATGTTCTCAACATACAGTTAATTTAATTATACAAAATATATAACTTTCGCCAGAAGTTGTATGTTCTGTTACTACCAAGCTAGATCTATATTAATATTGTTCCGGTTCATCCTTCGCCGGCGTAGATGACTCTGCAACCGAAGATTCCACATCGCCACAATGCGCGTGTACCAAGGTCAAGGCCACACGAGGCACTGCTGCGAAGAAGTCTTTGCAAATGTAGATAATGTTATCGATGTATAGACAAGTTTATGTCCTGTGTGGTTACGTGTCTATTGAAACCAACGAGTCCCCTCCTGTGATCGAGATGGTCACATTAATCAATAGTATCGCAAGTTCTGTAGCTATGTAAATATTGGGGGGATAAGTTTCTCTTCCGGGTCTGCCTCTTCCAAAATGGCTTCCACAGCGAGGAATGGACGGGCCTTGATTCCTACAGTTCTACTCGTCCTTCAAATATGTCAAAGTTGTGTGTGTATGAGAACATGTAAGTATTGCAGTTTAACATCACTTTATTCCTAATATATATAAGTGTCATGCAAACGGACAAACATCACGTGTGTTACAAACAGATCTGAGATAGATATATAGGCCTAGTGTACAGGGGCTTGTAACGCAAACAATAGCAGGTGCAAGATATATGGCCACGCCCAGTGTCAGTATGCTATATAAAAAGAGGTACACCTGCATCTACATATACTGACACTGGGTGTGGCTATGTATCTTGAAGCTGTTACTCTTGTATTTACAAGCCCCAGTCTGTTAATGCACCTGTCGACCCGTGATAATCCAGGGAAGAATAGGTCTTCAGCAACCCATGCTTGTCATAAGAGTCGACAAATGGGATCTGGTGGTCAGACTCGCTGACTTGGTTGATGCATGTCATCGTATCCCAATTGCGTGGATCGATGCTCATGATGTCAATCACTGGATTGTCTGGTCCAGACTCGATTATTTACAGACCACTGTCATATAGCTGGAATATTGCGTGTGGCGTTAAACTACAAACATCAAAGATTCAATAAAAGTGAGCTTCTGAAGTTTTGTTACTCTGGTTTACCATAAGCTGAAAAAAGCTGAGTGTGTAACCCTGGTTACTTGTGCCACAAGCAATACCCACAGGGAATGTTGACCTATTTAACCTGAACACAGCATACTCAGGCCAAGGAATGAATACTCAAGTCACATTTTATCCCCAGTTGCCCTGAAGTAAATAGAATTTTTGACATAAGTTTTTTAATGTGTAATTGAATACGAAAATACATGCATTGTCAATTTGTTCAAAGTGTGATTTTATCTTTTGGTTGAACCATAACATGAAATGTGTTGTAATGTTTATGAAAACTATCAAGTATATTTTTAAAGATTGAATTCCAGCAATTCTATAAGACATAACAATACAATAGTGAGAGGGAGACATTTCTGACTTGTCACTTCTTGCAAGGAAATCCTTGAGTATAATATATTTTACTAACGCTTCAGTGACTGTTGGCGCGACATTATTTTAGGCCATTTTAACTTTTAAGCAATATTCCAACAACACTGTGGCAGGGGCCGGCAGGAATGGACCTCATTGTATATTGCACCCTTGTGGGGAATTGAGCCTTTGCGAATGAACACTTTACAGAAACCTGGCTACCAGATCGCCCCTGACTATTTTAGACATAATTGGTGGACTTAACTTTCCTGAAATGATGTGCAACCATTACATTCAACATAAAGGCAACAGTTGTAGCACAGCTATGAGTATAAACTACTATTGTCTGGTTGTATCATCATCTGTGATTATATTATTACATAGTAATGGTGACATTTATTATATATAGGTTTGGAGGGTACAGAAGTGTTATACTTATAGGCGGGATGTCACTTTTGTGTTTGGGTATATTTTTGTGAAACTGTATGTTCAGTCTTCACTACCTAAAATGTCCCCCGAAATATTCACAATCCCTAACTTATTTTGTTCAGTATATTTGTTTCACTCTCTCACTCTCTATTTCTCCTCAGTTGACCTAATGTTGTCTTGATGCCGAACAGTTTGCCTTTTGGCGCTGTGTTAGCATGAATAATTGTTATGAATAATTGTTGTTCCTGTATTTATACCAGAAGGTAAGATGGTACTTGTTGTTACCCTGCCTGGCACTCATCATTAAGGGGCTAAAACAAGGACAGGTCGGCTCGAGTCAGTGTACTGTGTCGTCATTGGGCATCCATGTTAAACTGTGACATGGTATCTAAGTAGGCTAGTAGTCTTGGCTAGTACAAGCAGGCACACATGCATGCATGCACACCGCTATATATAAGTGCAGTAATCTTGAACGCCACGTTGTGTCCCATTTCACCTCTCCTCTAAGGCGGCAGGTACTGGGTGAATCATGTGGAAATGAAGGCTGGGTTTATTTCTAGTCTTTTGTGATTGTTGTAAACACATTATGGGTGCTGGACTTGCAACTTTTGCTGTGCAATTTGTTGTATTGTTTGCATTTCTAAGGCAACACATCAGACATATGTTCAAATGAGTGTTGGTTTAATGTCCGACGCTCAACTGACTTAGCCTATTCAGTATTATTTTGAAACTTTTTGCGAGTGGTGCCTTCAACTGACATTTTGTCCACATGCATGTAAGGAACATAATTTTGAATTTCACTAAACATATGATTTTCAGTAAACTTTGCATGTCCATCCAATACCTGTTGGACTGGTGCAGTTTGCTATTTGGGAATTAAAACTTTCGGTTTTTGCTTTCCCCTGTGAGAAATTTCAAAAGAGGGCTTGTGTCCAGTGCCCAACTTCTAAAACTTTGTGTACTTAAAGAAATGTAAGATCCATTCCAGTTCCTCCTTCTCATTTGAAAACTGGGCAAACGTTTAAGTTGAGTTTTGTTTCAAGAGTATAGATCTCAAAACTTTCTGTTTAGCTAAAGGAGTATTTGCAAAAATGTCAAGCTTTTGATGTTTGTTTTGTTTGTTTGTTTGTTTAATGCCACACTCAGCGATACTCCAGCTATATGACAGCAGTCTGTAAATATCCGAGTCTGGACTAGACAATCCAGTGATTGACATCATGAGCATTGATCAACGCAATTTGGATACAATGACATGCATCAACCTAGTCAGCGAGCCTGACCACCCGATCCCATTAGTCGCCTCTTAAGGCAAGCAAAGTCGCCTTTTACGGCAAGTATGGGTTGCTGAAGACCTATTCTAACCCGGATCTTCGCAGGTCTTGAATCTTTGAATTAACACTGAGTATTAAACAAGCTTGACTTCTTTTTTTTATCGTGGTGAACTGTACGTATGAAATAGATCACACTTTTGTTGCATACATGTTACAGTCAGTGTCTAAATTCTGTTATTGTGTAAAATGACTAAACATTTCACTGCAATATTGACAGACGGACTGATAAAGCCATATCACAAATTATGACATAGTCTACTGCATATATAATGCTACAGTTGGATGCTATACGTCACTATTTTCTCACATTTACTTTACATAAAAGGCGACTAAC
Source organism: Haliotis rufescens (assembly GCF_023055435.1). Lineage (NCBI taxonomy): Eukaryota > Metazoa > Mollusca > Gastropoda > Lepetellida > Haliotidae > Haliotis > Haliotis rufescens. The sequence continues at coordinate 32,380,784 of NW_025963857.1, forward strand.
AGGAATGGGGGGTCAGGTTCGCTGACTTGGTTGATGCATGTCATCGATCCCAATTGCATTGTCTGGTCCAGAATCGTTTTTTTACAGACCCCCATCATATAGCTGTAATATTGCTGAGTGCGGTGTTAAACAACAAACAAACATATTTACTTTGTTTGTTTTCACTCTTGTTCATCAATGGGATTGCGTAATGCACCAGAAATGAGAAAGGGCAACACAAAGAAAATTAGTTTTACCAGCTCTTCATATGCTAATAGTTCATTACAACAACACTTAACACAAAAAGACACACTTTGTTGAAGAATTGGAACTGCCTCTTGTTCTTATCATAAAGAAAGATGTCACTGAAAGGGACATAACTCCGCAATGCTTAAGGAAGGGGTAGGTTGGGCAGCTGAGTGGTTCAAATATTGGCTCACATTAGCAAAGAACTGGGTTCGATTCTCGACATGGGAACAAAAAACTTTCTCTTCTTTGACACATGTTCAAAAGTATGAAAAAACTGATAAACAGAAGTTGCCTCAGTTGTTATTTCTGTCTTGCAGTTAAACCTATTGTGTGCTCTTTTTTTGCAAAAGAAGGTAGCTTTGGTGTTTTTATGATTTAATTATTGTATTATTTGTAAACCTTTCTTTAATTATGGTATTAATTGTCATCATTTATGGTATACAGATCAATTCAAAACAATTTTTAGCTCACGGGGTCCAAAGGACCAAAGTGAGTTTATCCCATACTGTGGCGTCCGTTGTCTGTCGTCTGTCCGTCGTCCGTACGTCAACACGTCAACAATTTATTCAAACGACTTCTTCTTCTGAACCATGAATTGGAAATTAACAAAATTTGACTGGAAGCATCCCCAGGTGGTGGGGATTCAAAATTGTACAAATGGTGGGGCTGACCCCCAAGGGGTTGAGGGGCTGGACGAAATAGGGAAACTTAGATCCTGGATCATAACATGGAAATGGTTCAGATCTTTATGCTTCATTGTATCTAGAGAAATACACGTTCATGCTGTCAGATTTGCCATCAAACTATTTTAAATGATGACAGTCAAAATTACGAAATATTTGCAGTATTATATACATATACAATGCAAATGTATATTTTGTCTTGATTGCGTAAATATCCAGTTGAGCGATACAGGCCCTGTGGGCCTCTTGTTTTTAGCTCACCTGACTGAAAGCTGTATGACTTTATGTCGTGTCCTTTTTTGTTTGTCCTTTGTCCATCATAAACAACTTTTCCCCCAAACCACTGGACCAATGAAGCTTCATATGCTTCTCTCCACCAATGATAACAACCCAATTTGTTCAAGGGGATTACAATATGTCTGCCAAGGCTACCCTACTGAGAAACCTATATGTGACCATATCTCAGCCATTTATTCCAAATATAAATTTAATTTAACATCTCTGTGGTTTAGTGGATAGAACATCTGCCCGGAAAGCGGAAAGTTAGTGCTTCGATCCCCAGCAGAGTCATACCAAAAGATTTTAAAATATGGTACTTGTTGTTACCCTGCCTGTTGCTCGGCACTAAGGGGCTAAAACAAGGACTGGTCAGCTAGGAGTCTGTATAATGTGTCTAATTGGGGTATTCATGTTAAACTGCGGCATTGTATCTCAGTGGGCTAGCACTATAAAACCTGCATTAGTCTGGACCAGTACAAGCGGAACGGTGGGTAGCCTAGTGGTTAAGGCATTTACTCGTCACGCCGATGACCCAGGTTTGATTCCCCACATGGGTATAATGAGTGAAACCCCTTTCTTATGTTCTGGTGTCCCCTGCCATGTTATTGTATCTTAGTGGGCTAGCACTAAAAAACCTGCAGAAGTCTAGACCAGTACAAGTGGAACGGTGGGTAGCCTAGTGGTTAAGGCGTTCGCTCGTCGCGCCGATGAGCCGGGTTTGATTCCCCACATGGGTATAATGAGTGAAACCCGTTTCTGGTGTCCCCTGCCGTGATATTGCTGTAATGTTGGTAAAAACGGCGTAAAACCATAAGCACTCACCAGTCAAGCAGACGCATGCACATTGCTGTATAGAAAGTAAAATAATATTAAACGCAACAGTACAGTTCAACTATTTCTGTTAAAATAAGTGTCTGAAATCATTGTTGAATTTTTTTTCAGTTTACATGGACAGGCAGTGTAGTCAGACACAGGGAGTGTATTCCTCAGGCAGATTGAAGCTGACTCACAGGTCGAAGTATGCACCAAACATGGACTGCTGGTTTACTATCCGGGCGCCAGAACATCAAAGAATTCTTGTGGAGTTTACCAGTGTGGATCTTTTTAAGCTGCCTCAAGAAGTATACAGTCTGTTTGATAGTGTTAATTGTTCCGACTACTTGGATATATATGATGGTGGCTACAGCGATATTAACAGTAAGATCCTATGTCTCTTTACTAAAGCTGTCTTCATTCACTGAAGATTATGTTGTGGGGATTCCGGGTAAGAGTATTTGTCACCTCCAACCTATGTTTGTCTTAAGAAGCGACTGAAAGGATCAGGTGTTCAGGCTCGGGGACTTGGTTGATTTCATGTCATCCCAATTGTGTAAATGGACACTCATGACGTCAATCACTTGATTGGCTGGTCCTGTCTGGATTATTCACAGACCCTTGACATATAGCTCGAATATTGCAGATTCTGCGTTAACCAGCAAACAAAAGAAACAAATCTGAAATGTTTTTCTGTGACCTGTTGTTTTTACAGCTTTAAATACATTGTACATTTATTTATGTCATGATTGAAAATTATGTTTATGAAAGTTGAATTGTTGCATCATCACCAGTGTCCCCTGACTGTGGATAAGGGGTGTTGTTTGGCCTTTCAGCCATTGGGGGAACAGGTGACCATGTCATGTAAGGCAATGCAAATCGTTGTGCAGAGTTGCATCTCTTGGGCATGCCAGAAACCTATGATCGTGGGTTCGAATCCTGGTTCGCCCCAAATTATGTTTCTTGGTTTGTCAGCACCGTACCTGTGCATGTAGGTTTCACCAAATGTCTAAGACCTGCTTCAGTTCGGGCTTTGTTCCCACATTAAGCTGAAACACCATGATATGACTGGAATACTGTTCAAAGCGGCGTTAAACCCAACTCACGCACTCACTCACCTTTGACCATCACGATGACAGAACTTCAGACGGGGTGAAGGATGAATGTATTTTTGTATTTTACCATCTTTATTCCAGAACTGACTCCAAGAATATGCCATGATGCTATTCCAAAAGAAATACTTACATCCTCAAGACAATGGCTCTCCTTTCATTTCCATAGTGATGTCATATTAGGAGAAAAGGGATTTGAGCTTATTTTCACATTGTTTCATACAGGTAAATATATTCTGTATGTCTCTGTACACTGACAACCTGAGACTTTGCTCATTATATCAATCACTTGTTTGTCTTAGCCAGGCTAGATTGTTACTGGGTGGCTTCATATAGCTGGAATATTGCTGAGTGCAGCTTTAAACATGTTATAAAAACAAACAAAACAAAAGTTGACCGTGACCTGTAATATAAATAGAGATTCTCAAAGAGTGTTGATATATTTTATATCAAAAGACTCAAGGTTGATATTTTATTTATCACCTAATATCATTTTTCCAACTTTTTCAGTTTTTAGACAGTAATAAGCAGTGTCTTAAGTGTAAAAAGTACTGCCAACAGCTTCAGTAGCAGAGCCATGAGTGATGTCATTTGATTGTGACGTCACAATGGTCTGCAAAACATTGTGATGCAATTTCATTGCAGCAATATCTACTAGGTAGATATCGCTTGATCTCACCCAAGGGATATCTCCTGTGGGAGTCAGTTTGGGATGATAAATGTTCATCATGGTGTTGAATCCCACTCACAGTTGCTTCTAGAAGAGTTTTTATTTTCATAACAATCCACCCAACCAGATACAAAAGCCACCATCAGAAAATAAACAAATAGTTTATTTATTTATATTTGCCTGACTGCTTTGACCTATTTGTAGCTCACCTGGCTGAAAGTCAAGTAAGTATATGTCATGGCACATTGTCCGTCTCTTCGTTCGACCAGCTGTTCATCTCTTTGTTCATCGGTGGGGTGGTAGGGTAGCCTAGTGGTTAAAGCCGAAGACCCGGGCTCAATTCCCCATATGGATACAGTGTGTGAAGCCCATTTTCCGGTGTCCCCGGCCGTGATTTTGCTGGAATATTGCTAAAAGCGGTGTAAGACCATACTCACTCACTCACTCACTCACTCTTTGTTCATCCGGTTCGTCTGTCATCCCCAACATCTCCTCAGAAAGGCCTGTCCAGATGAATTTTAGTCTGAATGATCCCAGCTAAAGACTACTGAAATAATTCCAATCGGATTTTGATCATGGTCTGTGTTATTTCTTCCTAATTCAGGTGAACTTTATAGCCTTGTGACTCTACTATTAAAAAAATATCTGAGATTGTGATTAATCAATGGCAAGTATTCACTGAAGATAGAAAATGTGTGGCCTTTCTTTCAGTGCATCTTCCAATGTGGACAAATTACGAAGCTTGAGTTACAATACAATTTGTATCACAATATTTAATTTATGCTGTTTTGTGTGAAATTTTCCGTGTTCCACTTCATGCAGCCTGACTGACAAGAAGTTGTTGCCATCAATAAGTATGTGTTAGACTTGTATAACTGGGTAGTTCAGGTTCGTTCTAATAGCGTTCAGATTAGCGTTTGCAGGCTTTTTACGAGATGCAGAAATGTGTGTCCAGTACCAAATTCTTGTCAAGAAACATAAAGTTCCTTTAATGAAAGTGATTATTTGAATTTAAGTAATCTACACCATTTCATAACTTTACAGGACCCGCATATTTCCTGTAAGGAACCTTGAAATTTATATTTGGGGGTCCTCTGGACCCCTAGTTTTGTAGGTCAAGGTAAATCCCTGGCATTGCATGTGATAGGTGCAAAGGTAACTCTTGGGTGAGTAACTATCCAGTTCAGTTAGGCCACACAAAACAATATGTTTCTGTACCATGAACATGATGAACCCAACAGACGTGGATCGGTAGGTATGGTAGGTAGTATGTTCCTTATCTTTTAAATATTTTTTTACAATATTTGACACAGATGGCTTGTTTAGGGCCAATGTTAGTTGCATGTTTCTTGAATTTAAAGGTCAGAATAGCTGCAGCAAGGATATTTTCTGCCGACATCCTATTAAAAAAATATAGTCTGGTTCTCAGGCACCGCCCACATCATCATAAAGTCCACCTGTATCCTTTTTATTATCCCCCCGGCATATAATACGGGGGTATATAGCGATCAGCCAGTCCGTCCGTAATCATTTCCTTTTCCGGGGCAGAACTTGAAAACAATTCAGTGTATTTGATTGAAACTTGGCAAATCTATCAGTCACATACTGAAATTGTGCCTTTTGCTATTAAGGAATTTTAGAAAGTTTTATTTTTTACGGTTCCATGGCAACAAGTTGGACTTAGGTTCTATTAGGGTGGTGTTCATTTCCGGAGCATAACTCAAAAACCGTTAAATACTTTCTTACAAAACTTTGCATGTCTATCAGGCACATACTGAACTGGTGCCTTTTGATAATTAGGAATTTCAGAAATTTTTATTTTTTACGTTTCCATGGCAACAAGTTGGATTAAAGTTTTAATATAGGGTGGGTTCACTTATGGAGTATAACAAATAAACTGTTAAATATTTCCTTGCCAAACATTGCATGTCTATATATAAAGCACATACTGAAGTGGTGCCATTTGATATTAAGGAGTTTTAGAAATGTTTATTTTAGAATTTCCATTGCAGCTATTTTGACATGGGCTAAGAGATATGTTGGGTCAGTTACCTGGTTTGGGACCATAATGTGTTAAAATGGGCGGGGGATATCATGATATAGATGACTTCGTTGACTATATGCTTGTTTAGTTATTGTTTCTTGTAATTTGAAATTTGTTTGCATAAAAAAAACCCACAGAAGCACACTTGTTTTACTTTCCATTTCATATGGCTGCGACCATGGTGGATCTTTTGTGGGTAAACAATGTATGCTTCTTCAAGAACATTCAACTCTTGACTCATTACATACAGAATTGCACATTTACTTGTGGTTACTTTACAGACAGCTGCCAGGGGGATATGTCATCTTTCTGATGACTCTTGTTTCCATTTTAAACAAAATATATATCCTCAAATATTCCAAGTCCAACGATAGTCAAACACTGTATTCCAGTATTTTACTCATCAAGGAATACATTTATATAGGGAGGCCCTTTGCCAGGTTGATTGTACACAACTGTTTATTTGGATAAACAACTGTTTATTTGGTTACATACTAGTTTGAACAACAACAAAAAAGAAAAGAAAAAAAGACACCGCCCGCACTATATTTTCAAAAAACATTGCCTGAGAACCAAATCTTTTAGTTTTTAAAGCCTTAACAATGCGTGGTTATCAGCTTTCGTTTTCACCAACTTTTGAAATGTGCATCTGATTGGTTCATTTCGGGAGGCAGACCAGTCCATGAATTCCTGTTTCCTAAATGAGGAGACATAAATTGCATTTTATTGCGAAGTAGTGGTGATTCTCCTTCTGTTTGTGTGACAGTAATTACAAACTGACAACCAGATGAGCGGCTTATCTCAGCCTGAACTACATCCTTGTGATCTATCTACAACCATTCACGCCCCATGAAGATCCGGGTTAGAATAGGTCTGTAGGAACCCATGCCAGCCATAAGAGGCTACTAACGGGATTGTGTGGTCAGGCTCACTGACTTTGTTGATGCATGTCATCGTATCCCAATTTCATAGAGTGATGCTCATGACATCAATCACTGGATTGTCTGGTCCAGACTTGATTTACAGAATATAAGCTGAATATAGCTGGAATATTACTGAGTGCGGCATTAAACAACTGATGGACAAACAAACAGACAACAATCATTTCCAATCTGAATCTCTTGCATCAGAATCCTGATGAGGACATTCATAAATCATTAGGCATTTACTCAACATGCAGTAATTACTATACTTAGTAATATCAACGCTAATCATGCTAGTGGGTCAGAAAATGTTTGAATGCAGCAACGTTTATTTTTTAATCTTCTTTTGTTTTTTTTATGGAATTTGTGTTTTTGCCAAACAGCCTGGCCTAACTGCCATCTCAGTGTTGGACCTTGAACGAGACGATTTTTCATTGGCTTGAAGTTGTTGTTTTTGATCTGCAGGAAATGTTAATTTTTCGCTCAGTATTTCATTTAACATTAAACAAACAAGAACGAGTCAATTTTCAGTTTCTGTTTTTATTGCTTGTATGATAAACAGTAAATGTTATTTTCGCTTCAAAGTATTTCATCATCGTTAAACTTTTGCGGAAAAAAGGGTAATGTTGAGACCAATCTTAAACTTGCTACAGTCTTATTTATGCCAGTGAGGACCATTTGACATGGCTATAGCCTGTTATTTACAATTTGCTCGTCTCCCTACAACAGGTACCTGTGCCGCTTCCGAGTTCCAGTGTAATAACGGCTACTGTATTGATAGCAAACTGAAGTGCAATGGCCACAACAACTGTGGAGATCGTTCCGACATCTGTGGACTAAGCCAAGGTGTTGTCATTGGACTAATTGTGTCTGGCGTGGTCCTCCTGCTGATGTTGATAATCATATTCTGTCAGCATCGACATAGATTTAGTAGAGGAAAAGACATTAAGGTGGGTAACATTAGCTCTATTGCTACATGTAAATAAGGCCTATCACGAAATGTTCCATAACATTGGGGTGGGTAGGGTGGGGGTCAGCAAAATGTGATTCATATCAGACCAATCTCTCCCTCCTTTCTCTCCCTCCCTCCCTGATGATCAAACCATGCTAACAGTATCATTTGTAGGGGTGATATCAAAGCATTGTTTTATTGCAATTGTATATGAACGTACCTATTTAAGTTGTCTAGATTAACGAATGTCCTGATTATGAGTTATGTCCTTTGTGTGTATATAATGATATGTGTATGTTCTCAATAGTAATTGGCTGGGTTTTCCGACGTAATAACATTTCACTGTATTACTGAGTACTGAACTGACGATCATAAGCAGTGGAAAGAAAGTACAGCAGATTGTTTTGTTTTGAAATTTAGATATTGTTTGACAGAACATATTGGGAAGTATTTCAATTTGTAGTTTCAGAGGAGAAGATTTTGGAAGACATGTACTCTAAACATACTAAAAGGGCTCAAACTGAACTTGGAAAACCTTAAATCCAATATGGCCACCAGCATTATTTATGAAGTAAGAGTTACAAGTGCGGCTTGGAAGTTGGTCTCAAGACATCGACAAGGATGTGGGATCAGTCTTGTTTATTGTTGGGTCAGCCTTACTTCATGGAACTTCATCAAGAGGGGGCTTACATCCCATGATAGCTAACAACGGCTAATACATCATTTAATTTCCCATAGGGATAAAAATACCTGAGTTCATTAACATATGTGCACTTATGCAAATATCACTTCATGCGCACAAGTGTATTGTTTACACTAATTTATTGTCATGTCTTGTCATGATGTTGTCATTTCATTTTATATTCTTGTCATGTCAATCTTGTCATGTGATGTAAGGTCAGAATGACATCACACAAGATACAGCGTCTTAGCTCAAGATTGTTGAGATCCTTCGACACTTGCGGTGTGCTAAGACGTCGGTCGTGATCTGTGCATTTTTTCTAAAGGGGATCTAAAACAGATAACGGGTATTAAGGAAATACAACACTCGTTTCGTGAAATCAGTATGACACACATGATGGTTTAGTAATCTCTATCTCTAATAGACATTGGTTATGGATTCCACCGCCCTAAAACATGGTAAGAGGTGACAAAATGTGACCCGAGACGTCTCAATGGTTTTATATTTAGTATTTCACAACCAAAAAAAATGTGCAAACAATAGGATATTTTCTACTAAAAAAATGTTAAGGATCACAATCTGTCATTTCACGATCATTAATCTGTCATGCCACGTTTTTTTAGTAGTACAGTACAGACAGTTGTGACACAACCAACAATCAGACGATAGTAACTAACACTGCAGACATAACAACAGATTCTGATGCATTTTGAAGACAGAAAGAATTAACCAGTAAGGTCTTTTGGTCAATGCAGAGGTTAAGATTTTACAATTACATGTGTATTTGTCTCATAAAATAATTGATGCTAATTTATATACCCCGTCTATAAAAATCCCTACATTTGCAATAAAAACATTTTTGTCGAATCCTGGTTTGCCCTGATTATGTTTCTAGGTTTGTCAGCACCATACTGTGCTCGTTGGTCTAAGACCTGCATCACTTTGGGCTTTCCTCCCACATTAAGCTGACACACTGTGATATAACTGGAACACTGTTAAAAGCTGCTTTAAACCCATCTCACTCTCTAATGTTTCAGGCTCATTTTCGCAGAAAGTACATGAACTGTCATCATGTCTGCTTTTTTGTGTGTAGAAATAAATTTGTAGAAACGGTTCTGTTTATGTTCTTTCTCTGCTACGGTTTATATCCAAATTTACAGTCGTCACAAGACTGTCGCATAGGTTAAATACTGGTAAATATTTAGTGTTTAGTGTTTCCTAAGTGAGTCTATCCATTTCCAAGATTATGCCATATAAAGTATTACAGTATAACTGGAATGTCCCTGTCAAAGCAAATTCTGTTTAACTCTTCAAATGTTTGAAGGTTCCCATTTGGTTTGAACACATTCTTCATTGTTAAAATACATTGTTTTCACCAGCTTAGGAAGTAAATAATGTCTTTCAATTGTTGGTAGTTTAGGGAAGAAAGTTTTGAAATTTAATCAGAATACTCAGTGTTATCTTCCTCAACTAACAAACAATTGTTATCAACATATCTAGCATTTTTATGAAGGTTATGTTTTGCAGTGAAAAATATTTATTTCCCTATGGGGAAATATAAAAGATTTGGCAAGTGCCTGCTACATATCTGTTGAGGTCAAAAGGCCCGAAGGAAAGCGAGGGAAGTACGGGAATTAAGTCGTAAATATATTATGACATGAGCATGAATATAATGTTCTATTTATTACAGAAGGAAATGTCTACATACCGAGAATTTTTTTAGCATTTATCTACAATGAGAGCTAGTCTTAACAGCACAGATCCAAAATTTGTCGAATGATGTCAACTATCTTCATTTACTATGATGTCATTCCGACCTTATGTCACAATAAGATTTGAATGACGTCAACAATGCCATTCAGATAAAGGAAACGATACACTGTTATCTCATGACGTGATCTGACCCTAGGGCACATGTTTTTATGAATCCCGATATGTTTGCCCACGTAGGTAATAAATTTTGTTATCTTGTATTTTGGCCTTTGGTCTATATGGAATAGACTATCATGGTGTAAGTTTCATGAAACAGAGGGAAAACTAACATGTCTCTAAACTAACAATTGGTTCTTCAACTGCTGTTTCTTGTGTTGCAGACACATAATACTGATGCAATGCCAATGACTGCACAAACGCAGACCTTCATGCAGCCTTACCCCCAGGCAACGCCCACACAGTACCCTCCAGGCCAGCAAGTACCCCAACAGCCTGGGTCTGCATCTGCCACCCCATATGGTCAACCAACAGTCTATTGTTACCCATCACCACAGAAGGGACAAGGATCTCAACAGCCACCCCCTCAGGGCTATCAACTCCCACCGCCTCAAGACTATCAGCAGCCTCCTCCCCATCAAGGCTATCAACAGCCTCCCCCTCAAGGATATCAACAGCCTCCCCCTCAAGGCTATCAACAGCCTCCATTTAAAGGCTATCAACAGCCACCCTCTCAAAACTATCCTCCCCAACCACAAGATATGGAGGAAGTTGCCTGCCCATACCCAGAAAAAGTGCCTTAGTAAGTCTTTCAAAACTTGACGTTTTTAATACATTTACTATGCCTTCCTGAAAGAAAGGGGAGGTTACATTGCCTTTTGACAATGAAGTTTGTTGCGAGTGTAAATTAATGTGCTTTTGTGATCTCTTTTTCAATGCCTATATCAAGCAAAACAGAACCTTGTCTGTATTTCGTTTCAGCATTTAGGCAAAAATATAAATTCTCTACCCAGGGTAGAAACACTACTTCATTCTCCAACTGGTCCTTAGGTTATTTGGTTATTTTTTTTCAGAGAAAACCACTAGTCCCTCTAGATTTTCACTAGTCTTGGACTAACAGACTATTGGGCAAGTCAGTGCTTGTGTTAAATAGTCGAAAGGGGCCTCTAACCACAAGTCGAAATGGCGCTGGAACCATTGATACTCCGTCACATAGACATGCGGACAATCATGGTCCACCTCTTGGCGTAGTGGATAGAGTGTCTGCTCTGAGAGTGGAAGAGCGGTGATTAGATACCCTGGCAAAGTCACAACAAAAGTTTTTAAAAGGTGGTACTTCCTGTTAACAAGTGACATTAAACCCCATTTCACTTCACCTCACAGTCATGGAGCTGGTAAGATCAGTTTGTGGAACAAGGACCTGCACCAAGGTGTCATCATATCTTTGGTGTACCATTCATCTTGACACATGGTACTTTGATGTTGCTCATGGTACATTCATCTTGCCACATGATACTTTCATATTGCCACATGATACTTTCATCTTGGCACTTTGTATATTCATCTTGACACATGGTACATTCATCCTGACACATGCTACATTCATCCTGACACATGGTAAATTTATCTTGACACATGGTACATTCATCTTGACATATGTTGGCTACAACTAGGTCCAAGGTCAAAATAAGGCTAAGATAGTGCCACCAGACATAGAAAGTTGATCTTTGAAACTGATGACTTCTTTTTGAGGTGAGTTTGAGTGATATGGGAATATGTCATAAGATACATAATAACTTTTGAACATGTGTCATGTTATGACACCTTTATAGGCTATTCCAGGATAGAATCATTCCCCAGCACCTTAGTGCCATCTAAAATAGGGAGAGGGTTGTTGCATTGTTAGTCCAGGCAGAATGTTTTTACTTATGCTTGGATGATGGATCATTCCTTATGATAAAATGCTGGCTCTGATCAACTGCCAATACCCCTGAGGTGGAGATGGCTCAAAGATCAAGTGATCTGGCTAAAAGTGGTGTATGATTGGTTTGGAGAGATTATGACTTGTATATTCACTGGTTTGAATGATGTTTGTGACATGTGAACCCAGATAAAGCTGATAGACAGCCAAGGTCAAGTTGGACAGCCAGTCAAGGTTAAGTTGGAGAAACAGCCAAAATGAATACCCATCAAAAGTCAAGTGGAATTACCATCCAAGGTCAATGTAGAGAGCCATCAATGGGCAAGCTGGATATCTAACCAAGGCAAAGTTAGATATCCAGCCAAATAGGGCAATACTAAATACTAAGGGCCAAGTTCAAAGGTTTGCTGTTTGATAAAGCAGCTGGTAATATTGACCCTCTTATACAATATAAAATATTACACAAAAATTCCGTGTCTAAATCAGTATCGGTGATTCAAGAAGACAGCAGGAGTTTTGCTTCTTTACGGGAGAATGATTTTGCATATAAATAAATAAATGATTGACATCGCTATTTATTTTTATTTATGTTTGACCGACGTGTGTGAAAAATCCGTAAAACATAAAATCATGAAAGTGTGCCCTAATGGGGTGATACACTGGATGTTGGTAGCGACGATATACTGTGTCTGAGTCTAGCATCCATGTTAAACTGCGGCATGGTATCTCGCTGGACAACTACACCGATTTAAGTCTAGACTAGTACAATCGGCAGACACAGGCGTGCATTCACGTGGCTATATAAATGGAATAATCTTCAACGCGACGATTAAACCCATTTCACTTCACCTCATCCATGCTATGTTGAATATTTGTAATAACAACACAACTTGGTGTTGGGAGAGTGTGGCAGATATCACTGAACTAGAAATTTGTATCGACTAGAATTGACCCTTTTCAATGAAAGTCTGCTGCTGGTTTCTAAAGTCGAAAATTACCAGAAGTTTCAAGTTCATACAACTTTCTTCTGAAGTTCACCAGTGACATGCTTTTTTGTGTGTGTTTTTCTTTTTGTTGTTGTTTTTGTTTGTTGTCGCAATATTCCAGCTATATGACAGCGGTTTGTAAATAATCGAGTCTGGACCAGACAATCTAAATATTGACATCGTGAGCATCCATCTACGTGATTCGGATACGATGACATGCATCAACCAAGTCCGCGGGCTTGATCGACTACGCCATCCGGTTAGTCGCATCTTTGGACAAACAAGTGATGCTGAAGATCTTTTCAGGTTCCAGTGACATGAAACTTTTCTTATCATCAAGGCTTTGGCTTCTGTTGTCTGAACACCTGTGTCGCATGTGTAATCTTTTGAAACGAAGAGGGGTCCAACTTCAATATTAAAGAATTTTAGGATACCAGCTGTCATCTGATTTTCTAAATTCAAATGGTTTCTACAGGGATGTATGTTTAATTTCTGAAAGACTCAAGCGTTGGCTTGTTACAGGATTTGTGGCCTTCAGGAAAGGAGGTATTGGGTGGCTTCGGTTTTTTTTCACATATTATGCAAACACCTATCAATTTGTAGTGATAGTGTTGAAACATGTTGCATGTTACTTATTGTTTGTATGTTTGATCCATATGTTTATACGTTTTATTACTTTTGTCCTTCATGCAGTATTTTGTACTTGTTTTATACACCTAGGTCTATGAACATTGAAAGGTTCGGTAATGCCCCTCTTTGACACGAGGGCGGTCGGGTAGCCTAGTGGTTAAAGCGTTCGCTCGTCACGCCGAAGACCCGGGTTCGATTCCCGACATGGGTACAATGTGTGAAGCCCATTTCTGGTGTCCCCCGCCGTGATATTGCTGGAATATTGCTAAAAGCGGCGTAAAACCAAACTCACTCACTCACTCTTTGACACGATATGCATTATTTATGTCATTATGAAAGTTATGTATGTTTCTGTGAATGAAAATCAGATTTTGTTAATTCAATAATTGCATGTTTGGGACCTAACATTGTGTGCATGTTAAGGCTGAACTGACACATGGACCGATTGTAGAGGTTTTCGGGTAGCGTTTTTTTACTATTTGAACATGAGCACCCAATCACCTAAACTGCCGGGCAAAAAGTTTACACTTGAAAATTGGGTTTGACCAAACTATTACGAACGGTATCAAAATGTTACGAAGTTGGAAACATTTTCCGAAACACTGCGACCGCCTCCGTGGTCTAGTGGTAGAGCGTCTACCCTGTCTGGCCCTCGACATTAAGAGTCTTAAACAAGGACTGGTCGGCTCGGAGTCAGTATACTGTGTCTGAGTGGGGTATTCATGTCAAACTGCGGCATGGTATCTCAGTGAGCTAGCACACTAAATCGGCATCAGCATAAGTACAAGCAGACACACACACACACACACACACACACACACACACACACACACACATGCAATAATCTTGAGCGTGACGTTAAACCAAATTTCACCACACCTCCCCGAAACACTGCAAACCTCGGGTCCAAAACACAACTATGGCATCAAATAAATCGTATTTCATTTGCGTAGATCCATGCTGATGATGTCAATCACTGGATTGTCTAGTCCAGACTCTATTATATATAGACCGCCGTCATATGGCTGGAATATTGCTGTGTGCTGCGTTTAAGCCCCCTTTACACAGGGCTGCGACCTTTGTGCCACCTTTGAGCGATCAAAAACTGGCCAGGACGCTCAACGGTCGCCTGAACCCAGAAAATCATGTATCTATGTAACTGCTCCAGCAGTTGTTCAGCAGTAACTGCTCGAGTCGTTCAGCGTCTGCAACCACAGTGAAACACTGCAGGTACAAACTCTCTGAGGCTGAGGAGGCATTACATGTAGCTCAAAGGAGGCAGAAAAGAGGCAGAAGCATTGCCATGGTGTCTCAAGGGTTGCCGTGGTCGCCGAATGGAGGCACAGTGGTCGCCACAGTCATCGTTCAATGCACGCTGTTGGTCGCACAAAGGAGGCACAGGGGAGGCAGAAGCATCGCCCAGATTGACGGAAAGATTTGCAACAGAACGCCTCTTTTACCTGGCGACCATTCGACGACCACTGTGCCTTCATTCTGCAACAACGGCAATGCTTCTGCCTCCCTTCGGCCTCCTTTGAGCCACCTTTGACCAACCAGCCTCCTCGGCGACCTTTGTGCGACTGTTTTGAACATGTTCCAAAATTCACGGCGACCATGGCGTCCATGGCGATGTCTGAACCTCCTGTGTACCACCTTGGAACGACCTGGGCAACCATTCTGCCCCCTTTGAACCTCCAACGACGACCTGGCAAATTTTATGGTCGCACACGCGAGGCACAACGGTCGCCATCCTGTGTAAAGGCCCCATTAAACAACAAACAAACATCACAATCGAATAACCATTTCTAGTGTTACATTTTTCAGCCACGATTAAATGTGGGTGTATAATTTCTTTTGCCTGGGAGTTTATGTTCGAAATATGAGCTTTCACGTGGAAAAAGCAATGGCTTGGGAACTTGTACAGTGAAGCTCGTTTGTCCTGAACCCCGTCTTCTAGATGAATGAATACTACTTCCACGTTTATGCGTTTCAGTCAACGTCTTGTGTCCGATAATGTGTAAAGTGACCATGTATCATGCAGCCTGTAAATTGAATGAAGCTGCGGGTAGCATTACGTTAACACTGTGATATAACTGAACAAACTGGTCAAAGCGGCGTTCAACCCAACTGACGACAAAGATCGGGATAATCTTCGTTCTTGTGTTTTGTACTGTGAAAGTGTGTTTTGTGCTGTGAAAGGATAACACATTTAACCAGCGTTTTGACATTAAACTTGTAAAACAGTAAGCCGAATTGGATTTTCTGTTCACTACAGTCCAGGATCAGCATAAACAAGGATAAACCTTGACGTTCAGTATCAAGATTTTGGAATTAGAATCCCGTGGGGACCCATGCCAGGAATAGTCGTAAGATGCGACTTCGTTGGATCGGAAGGTTCGAGCAGATGAAAAACTGCGGACAGAGCAATGCTCCAACCATTTGCGTTGACCAATACTCTTATTAAAACAGCATCTGTTGTAATGTGGATGATATTTGCTGTTGTGTTGCAGCATTAAAGTCCCCAGGAATCTATTGTACGTGCTCGGGTGGCCAAGATAAGTGTTTGTGTCATCGTACCCCGACTGCATTTGTCGTTAATGCTTTCAGCAACTAGTTTGCATAGCTCATAATCCTGTATTTACAGGCCGCCTTGATATAACTGTTATTGCTATCTGCGGCATAAAACAACCGATAAAAGCATAACGGAATGCTACCAAATAGCTAATAATAATTGTCGAATGCCTTCTGAGAATGGCCTGCGGTCTGCCAGCACCAATCACTTCGCTTGTTGATGTGGAAACGCCATCTTGTTCTCTCCACTCCAATGCAACTGAAAACGGGCTTTAGACAACTCACGCACAGTACTCGTTTTCATTGTATCAAAGGCCCCTGCGGTGTAATACACATGTATTTGTAACTGAAGAAGTTTCCTTTAAAACTGTTTCAACAAAATCTGGAAGTAGAATCAATAAAATGTTAAAGGTCCTGGAAACGGATTGCAGATCGTGACCGGTTGGCAGAAACTGCAACCTGCGGATAACGTTTTTATTTTTCTGAACTAAGCGCTCCAGGTGACCTGGTCAATTTGCGAAAACATATAAAAAACGCGACTACTCAATTAAACCTTAACGGTGTTGTATTATTTTAGGGTTAGAGTAGGTTCATTGTCGACGAATTGTTTGTGGGGATCAGACTCGATGACTTGGTACTCTGACTGGCAGTGTACCCCGACGGTGTGCGTCATTGCTCATAATTATAAAATTTAGTAGTCACCGGTTTATCTTAAGATTCGATTATGTTCAGGCCACCGTCAATTATAGCTTGAATATAACATATTTAGTTTTGGCATTAAAACAACGAACAAATATACCTTAAACGATAGAGAATCATCAAAGAATAAATATAAGCACTGTGTCAACATATTTTCACCACCTTGGACTAGCTTACAATGAGTACAATAAAACTTTATTACCATATCTCATATATCACGCATGCCACTAAGCCTTATTAGAACTAAGTGTGATTGGGCAGAAACCGTTGAGCACAGCCCCG
This sequence comes from Haliotis rufescens, assembly GCF_023055435.1. Taxonomy (NCBI): domain Eukaryota; kingdom Metazoa; phylum Mollusca; class Gastropoda; order Lepetellida; family Haliotidae; genus Haliotis; species Haliotis rufescens. The sequence continues at coordinate 32,397,969 of NW_025963857.1, forward strand.
TCTATTGTAACCATCAGTGTTACAGAACAACATCAATACTCGTTTACATTGTATCAAAAGCCCCTACGTGCTAATGTAATGTAATTGAAAAGGCTAAATATTGATGACAATCCACCCTGCCTTTCAGGAAGAATATTCTACAGCAAATCGATAATTCTGTCACTGTGGGCGGTCATCATTGTACCCCGACGGCGAACGTCGCTGCTCGTAATATATTAGTTACAGGTTTGTCTCGTGAATACTCGGTTATGTACAAGCCACCGTCATTTATAGCTTGAATATTGCTGATTGAGGCGTTAAAACATTTAAAGCTGTGGGCGGTCATCGGGGGAAAAGACTGACGGGACATATATTCTCCAAAATCCATTGTGTTACCTTCATGTCCACCCGTTGACTATACCCATGCGTCATATTTCGAACAGATAAGTGAACCGTGTCAAGCTGACGTAGCTGGGCTAAAAATAACCGACCCGGTTTATAGCTGGTGTCACGCAGTTGACTCAGGTCTGGATTCAAAATGGCGGCGCCCTATATGCTGTTGTGTTTCACTGTGATGTCCCTGTGTGTTTCTGCTGAGACATTTACCACTATATGTATGTATATATTTATTGACGATCGAAGCCTGGTGTTTAATTACTCAAAGCTGATTTTATAAATGAATGTGTTTGTAATTAGGCCAGGTAAGGTACGGCGTCATTGTTTACATACGCTATACTAAATGATCAATATAGTCATCGGCACGAAACCACAGGTCTTTTCATTGTGCTCATGTATTTCTGGGGTGTCATCTATCGCTAGATATGTACGTATGTATTTTTTTATTATCCAAGCGTGGTGTTAAATTAGTCAAGATGATTTTATTAACGTGTTCGGTATTGATAATCCAGGTGAGGTAGGGCGTCACTGCTTACGTACATGTTATATGATCTGTGTATTGTCCTCGCCACTTGAAATAGAACCAGGACATATCGCGGTGATTAAGTAACGACGATAGTTACATGTGTGTTAATACTTATAAAAGGAAAACAAGCCACCCCGTCAATAAGGAATGTTTTTTACTGTAATAACAAAAATAGGAAAGTGCCTCTCAAGAAATGTTTATTTTCAGAGCGATAAACATCCCTATTGAGATTTGATCACGTAGACCGGTATCGATTCCCAATTCCACTGTAGTTATTTGGATTACCACGCTCTCATTTTTTAAATAGGGAAAATAAACACTCCAGTCCAAACAGCAGGAAAAACGCCGGTCTCAAATATCCCGTTATATAATTCACATTTTCAGAGACTTTCAACATTTCAATAATACCATTGTCTATACTTGCGACTTAGCCATCTTTTGAATGAAAGATAACATCCTGTATTTCGTCCTCTGTACCAGGGGACTCAAGAAAACACTATACCTCTTCGACCATTTCACAATCAAAAGGCTCTACATCAAACACATTATCATGTGTATACCTATTTAAATTCACATCATTTATAAAATCACCAGTGAAACCATTGCTAAAATAATCAGACCAAGTAGCATTGCTTATATTGTTATGCATAGTACTTGGATACGAAATGCCGCGACGACCCTTCCAAAACACGTTTGGACTGGAAATTACAGCTTTTAAGGTTTTGATATGTTCTTAATTCAAGGTTTCTTTTCTAAAGGCAGATAGCTTTATATCTATTCATCACACAAAAATGCCTTCTATACCGATCAGGTGTATCTCCTAAATAATATCTGAGATGTCTTTTAGGATACAATGTTCAAAATTGTAGAATCCTGATATAGAACTTCTTTTATTACATGTAAAAGATCTCTTTGTGCTACTTGCAGCTTCTAGAACCTGAGAAACATGTTTTCCAGTGCTTCATTTAGTCAACGTTGACAATATTCAAAAGACAGAGTTTTTAAGTAAATCTGATTTTAAGCTTTCAACAAATACGTCCGCATTTTCAACTCTCCACTGGTATGAGAGAGAGAGAGAGTGGGAGAGAGAGATATATTCTGGGGAAGTATCATACCCACGAACTTAATTTTCTGTGGTTGTGTCATTAAAACAAGTAATCACCATGCCACGCAATAATTTTACCAATACTAAAAAGAGTTGATGACGCCTGTTGGTCATGCGATCTTTGTCACCCAAACCCTACCGTCAACGAGCATGAAGGAATATTTACTTAACCTCCACCAGCTATTGACAATCACTGTTATAAATATTGTATGGAAGTCCACACCCCACGGGGGGAATATATTACCCCAGCGCGTTTGAAACACGCGATTTCATAGTTTATACCTTTCATCTTATTCCTGGGGGACACGGGTGGGTTGAAATCCCCGATTATGTCTCTAGGTTTGCAGCATATACCTGTGTTCGTGTGTTTCACGTCGAGTTGAACAATGTTTTAGTTATATCACAGCATGTCAGCTTGATGTAGGAGGAAAGCTCTGAGTGATGTAAGTTTTAGACATTTTAGCATTTGGTGAAACAACGAGCACTGGTATGGTGTTGTCAAACCTAAAACAACATAATCAGGGCGAATCAGAGTGGGAACCCAATCTACCGTATAATTCAAAATTGAAAATGTTCCAAAATATCTTCAAACTTTTCTACCAGCCTTTCTTCGCCAAACATTAAAACAATATTCTCAACGTGTACTTTCTCAACCCATAGAAATATAACTTACATAATGAAAACAGCGGGAATCAATTGTGTGTCCGCCTCAAGTGATAACTGAAAATAAGGCCCAAGCTTATCGTCAAATAAGCTTAAAGGGGCACTGATCTAACGGACTGGTTGTTTCCTTTGTTATTGTTTTTCCCCCGTGAGTACCCGGATGATACGCAACTCAACTGAGCGTGACCAGAGACTGGGGTACCGTCTGCAAGGACAGCTAAATAAACTTGGAGGCTGGAGGCAATATTTGTTTTACGCATTTTTGAACACTGATTGGTTAACTGTGATCTATAAAGATTTCGACAAAGGGCGCATGTTTATTAATTTCTTCAGCCTAAACAAACAGACAAAAACAACAAGGGAGCTCATCGGATGTCGTCATTTGGAAATACCCCAGATGGTTATAGTTTAATACCAAAAAAAGTATCCATGCAGTGAAAGCATTTTCGGATTTCGGCTTGCGTCGATAATACGATTACTACTCCCTTGTTGTCATCCACGTTTTCTCGTATAACCCTGCACTTGTGTATTTGTCGTCATTCACTTGATGCTCAATTAATGAATTTAGTACAGGTACAATTAGTGGTAGCACCACTTAGATTACCTGACAAAGGTTCCCATTTGGCATTTATTGTGTCTGGGGTAATTATTCAATCTAAATCCAGGTTTGAAGTGAGGTGAAATGTGTGTTATGTAATATACACGTGGCAGCCCAGCAAGAGATGAATGATCAGTTGATTAACTTTTTTTTGTAAGTCAACGGATCGTTCCTAGTCATCAAAGGATTAACAGAAAATACATTGATTGATTAATCACTGTTATCTTGCACAATCGATATGTCGAGTGAGTGTTTACATGTCTAGGTTTACTAAAACAAAGGGAATACACTCATATCATGGCGCGAAGTGCCGATGTAAAAACAACATACTTTGTTCAAAGGATTAACTGATAACACGTTGATTGATTGATCATTGTTATCTATCACTCAATGGAATTTTTAGGAACCGTGGACGTTGTGAAAATAGTTGTCACGTGGGCCTTCTCAGCCGACCATTGAGACGTGACACCTATGTAAAACACCTGAAACAATCCAAGCGATCAGTTGAGAAACGAACACGGGTTATAATATCCCGAAACGATATATATCTTTTAACATATTTGATTGTTACTGAGACACGTGACATCGAATAAGTTTCTTTGTACAGCTGCAGACGAGTGGGATATTGTTCCTTTGTGTGGATATTCACGGATACATTCCTCGAACAAGGAAGCTGCCTAAAACTTATACACATAAATTTGGTAGGTTGTAATTATGATATTTGCATTTTGTTTCCTTCATTTGAACCGATTCGTTCTTGTTTCTCTACGTCTTGGTTGGGAAATTCTTCAATGCGCGATAGACGTTGTTGTCACAGGTCTTTTCCTTTGTAAGCGTGTATATATTACCGTCAATTTGTAAAATGTGATTCTCTCAGGCAATTTATAAAATGTGTAAATATTTCAGTCATTTTGACTAAAAAATCTGTCCAGATTGATCAAGACGATCAAAAGGGCCTACAAACATCACAACAGATTATTAGAAATGTACTTTTCAACGTAACATTTTCAGTCTCTTGGTGATGACATTAAACATCAAAATGTTTGGAATTCGTTGTCATAATAATACAGATGGAAATGTTTTTCAGTCACTTTGTAAAATAGCTGAATATTTAGACGTTTAATAAATTTGTTACACATTTGACAGTAAAAAAATATACACACTATAAAAAAAGCATATGCTCAGGTGAAATATTTACTCTGTGTTGCAAGTCAAAATAGTGTAAACGAAAATCGCAAAATTACCAAGCAAGTGACTTATCAAAACTTCGTCACCATTACCGATGCTACTCACAAAGATACCTACATTTCCTTTTTATCTCGAAAACTGTATTTCATTTTGTTGATCAATGTGACCATACGCCATTACTACCCATAAAAGTGACTAATGCGCTTACGAATGGCGCAGCAGAGGTCGCGAACTAGTCTAGATTTCTGCTATACATCCGGGTACTCACTGGGAAAAAACAATAACAAAGGCAACAACCAGTCCCGGGGAATTGCGTTAGATCAGTGCCCCTTTAAGGTAACAACAGGCTCATGTAGTTTTATCGAAAGCGTGTGCCGTTGCTATCCAAAACTCCCGCCTGAGCGAGTCCTGATTATTTGCATACTGATATCTAAATACTGCTGACAGCGGCGTAATATTTTTTTACCATGACTTTTAAGGGTTGATCTAATTTGACGAGTTAATTTTACTAACTTTGAAGTGGTTATCGAGCCATAATCACTTCTGACCGCATCACTGAATACGTGCCCAGGAAAAAGTCCATTTGTCATGGTTGATCAGTTGGGTTTTAGGCCGTTATGAACAGTAATACAATTATATGGCCAAATAATATAATATGGCCTCCATTATAAAGGAAAACTCTGCTCGGACTAATTTATTATTTTAACGTCACATTCAGCAATATTCCAGCCATATGACGGCGGTCTGTAAACAATCGAGTATGGACCAGAAAATACAGTGATTGACAATTTGGTTACGTTGACGTGCATCGAGCCTGGCCACCCGATCCCATAAGTCGCCTCTTACGACAAGCATATGTATCAATTCTAACCCGGATCTTCACGGAATTACGTAACTGTCATTGAACGCACTTTGATAGGCTGGCAACTCAAAATTACTATTAAATTAACCCAATTACCGCCGAACTAATGTCTCAATTTAACACTTGGCACTCATTACGATTTAACCTAGACTAGAAATGGCCACCAGACCGTAGGTCATTGTCTCCCTTTAATGTAGGAGGAAAGCCTGAAGTGGTGAAACCAATCAGCACCGATGGGGTGGTGACAAGTGACGAATCATAATCAGTGCAATTCTGGGATCAAGACCTGGTTTAGCGGATCCTGGGATGGCTAAGGAACGCTACTTTGGACAGCGACTTTGTGGAACGTTAGAGAAAATAACTTGGTCATCCACGATCCATTTGTCTTGTAAGAATGGTCGTCATGTCGAAAACAGCTCCATTGACATTAAAGCAAAGAGCTTTACTTTATAAATATATGCATTTGCAGCATAAAGGTTACATGTTGAGTTGAATTCATGTTTAACTCACCTGACTGAAACCCACATGAGCATATATCATGTCCGTCATCCGGACGGGTAGACTGACATTTAGTCCCAGAAATATAGTTATCTTTATTTCAGACTAAAAACTAGACTTGCCAAATCATACTAGACTTGTGTGGCACTCCTTTTTATTCATTCTCCAGGGTCTGGGAGACAGACTAGTCATCCGGTTTTCCGTCCGTCCGTCGACTTTCTTCGCCTTCTGCTCTAAAACTTGAAGTTTCTTTAAACAGTGCTGATAAAATTCCAATCCGATTTTAAAATTGCCCTTTTGCCTGCTATACACAGTCCTTTCTGAATGCACGATGATGAAGTATATGAAATACGCAATAATATGATATGATTTATTTTTATTTTTTATCAAGCTACGACGTTTGACCTTTACAAACTCCCGATTTTCTTGTGTTATTGCATTTCGACATATTCTCAATTCCAATAATGTTTTGCCCATTATTCTGGTGGTAGAATATGTAACATTGTGATAAAAAAACGAGTTAATATTATTTTCATTTTTGTAATCCAGACTCTATGGACAACTTTTGTGGCAAGACCCTGGACATGAGCAACAGGTATCTGCATTCATTTAAGCTGCGTCTTACCTACGCCAGCGAGTATAGAAGCAACATGGACTGTAAGATGTCAGTTAAGACCGCGTTTGGTCAGCGCTTGTCGTTCAAGTTCCTCGATATGGACATTGCTAACATCCTCGGTTGTGACGACTACTTGGAGATACGCGACGGATCGTCTACCTCTTCATCACGTGAGTGTCTTCAAACCGTGAATTATTATAATAACGTTTCATGGCATTAGTTGGACGGATCGTCTTCCTCTTCATCACGTGAGTGTCTTCAAACCGTAAATACTTTTATAACGTGTCATGACATTAGGTGGACGGATCGTCTTCCTCTTCATCACGTGAGTGTCTTCAAACCGTAAATACTTTTATAACGTGTCATGACATTAGGTGGACGGATCGTCTTCCTCTTCATCACGTGAGTATCTTGCATAATGTGAATCATTATATATATGATGTGGCATGGGTTTAGGCCGAGGGATCGTTAGCACGTCCTGCCCTAGCGGTAGTACCCACCATTACACAATTTGCGTTAAAAGTGTTTGTTTGTTGCATGACGCTTCACAGCAGTACTTCTGCTCTATGGTGGCGGTCTGTAAACAAATTGAGTCTTGACTGTAATAGTAGTACCAAACCCGGGCTTTCGTAATTTGGCTAGATTTCGAGGACGGGATGACGTAAGGAACCACCTGACTTCACTTGTGTCCTACTGTATAGTATCTCAATACAAGTGACATTGTAACCGTCAGATGTGGATGGCATTAAGACACCTTCGCAAAGACGTTCCATGATGTTGCAAAAAGGGCAGGACAAGTCAACCAACCAGTTCTGTGTCTAATTTAGGTTTGAAGGGTACATTAGCATAGCTTAACCATCGCATGTCACTCTGGCCTTGTGAAGCGCACTGTCCTGTTTTTATTGTCGTGGCCCATGGTGTTCTCACTGACGTATGTTTGGTCTTTCGTTTGGCAAACATGTTGTATATGTTTGGCCTCCACTCCGCCAATTACTTTTCACCTATGTGTAAATTAATAGTGTCTCTATTTTGCTGTATCAATCTTGCTCATCTGAAAAGACATTGATAGAGAAAATCATGATCAGGTAAGCTACAGATTCTTGTGACTCTGTTTTTTTTATAGATGAGTTTGCCTTCTGGCTCTCCGCCTAAGAAATGGAAGTCCACAAAACAAAAAGGAAGTTATGTTTTCTATGTTTCAGGATTTTTGGTGAATATTGACACGAAAATGTGTTTCTTTTCAGTTCTAGGTTCCCGAATGTGTGGAGACAGCATACCGCCCAGCATGTCCACAAGCGGGAGAAACGCTTTACTAAAGTTCAAAAGCAACAGCTACAAGGAAGACGATGGCTTTACCGTCCTTGTGACCAGTTACAACACGGGTGAGCATAGCTACACCTATTAAGACAAGCATGGGTTGTTGAAGACCATTCTCACCCGGATCTTCACGGGGTATATGCTTAATTTAAAAACGCGGTCACAATAAATCGAATGTGAAATTCCGTTACACCAAAACGTTCCCTGAATGTAAACGCCTGTGTATACTCAAAGCGAGGGTCTACCGTTAACATGATTAATTAATTCATGTATATATCCACACAGTGTTATGGGTACGATAGCGTTGGTCACGAGGTCATTAGCTTAACTGACCAACCCTTGTATCTTTGGAGAAGCGGATGGGGATTATTATTTATTCTTTTTTATTCTTTTTAATTAGCGATAAGCGACAAGGACTGACATGAACATTGTATATTGCCTGTTACTGAATATTAGTATATTACTGAATATTTGCATCATGGTGATTGGCTAGCTCGTTTTCATTCATTCCGAAGAGACCGATAGCCACGTGATCATGATTCTAGGCTTGGCAGCGCCATTTCAGACCTCGTGGGTTTCACGAAAGTGGTAAAATTCTAAAACCTGCATCACTTTGAGCTTTTCATGAAACTAACAGTCTATGATATAAGTGGAATACTTTCATTCACTCAATCACTCAGTGATAATATTGAATGAATGTCTGTGCTTTTGTTACAGATGTGTATTGTGACAGCGACGAATTCACCTGCGACAACGGCCGTTGCATCAGCTACAGCCTGTACTGTGATTCCTACGACAACTGCGGCGACAACAGCGACGACTGTTACATGGATAGGACTTGGTGGATCTGGCTGATCGTTGGCCTCGTTGCCTTCGTCATACTCCTCGCTATTATTATTACTGTTATCTGTTGTTGTTGCTGCTGCAGAAAGGGACCTACGCCTGGAACAGTCCTTAAAGTGAGTAGGCAGTATCCATTCTCCTTCCCACAGGTCAGACTGGTACCTCATTCGTCGCCACTCGCGTCTTTCCGTACCCGGAAAAAAACATTCGGGCTGTCTCAAAATGCCCGGTTGCATTCGTGACAACTCATCCCATTTCGGGACAAGTCGAGTGTAGAATCATAGGTTACGGAAGGATGCGAGTGGTGACGAATGGCACGGTTGGCCACGAAAGCTGTGTATCGCATCCTCCACCATTCGCATTTCTCCGTTCGGCTGGTTCTCGAATGGTCACGAATGATGTCATATTTGTCATGGTCCAATTGCAATCATTATGCATTGATCATTATACACACGGCGTAAACCTACGAGTGAGTGAGTGAGTATCGCTTTACGCCACTGTCAGCAATAGTCCAGCAATAACAAAAGAAATGGGCTTTGCATAATGTACCCATGTGGGGATTCGAACCCCAGTGACGAGTTACTGTTTGAATCACAAGGCCCACCACCACCCTGACGCTGTAACTATGTTTGTTTGTTTCTTTGTTGTTTAACGCGTCCCGTGAAGATCCGGGGTAGAATAGATTGCCCATGATTGCCGTGAGAGGCGACTAACGGGATCGGGTGGTCAGGCTCGCTGACTTGGTTGATGCATTTCAGTCGTATTCCAGTTGCGTGGATTGATACTCATGATGTTAATCACTGGATTGTCTGCCCAGACTCTATTATTCAGACCGCCGTCATATAACTGGAATATTTCTGAGTGCAGAGGTAAACAACAAACAATACAAACAACATGTTGTTTAACGCCGCACTCAGCAATATTCCGGCTATATGAAGGCGGTCTGTAAATAATAGTATGGACAAGACAATCCAGAGATTCACATCATGAGTATCGATCCACGCAATTGGGATACGATGAAATGCATCAACCAAGTCAGCGAGCCTTATCACACAATCCCGTTAGTTATCTCTTACGACAAGCATTGTCGCCTTTTACGGCAAGCTTAGGTTGCTGAAAATCTATTCTAACCCGGATCTTGGCGGGTACTGTGTCTGTGTGCGGCGTTTAAAAAACAAACAAACAAACAAAATGTTTCTGACATCATGTATATATGCATATTGTACCTATTTACCTTTTTAGACTACTACAACAGTCAACTACAACGCAGGATCCCAGGCTGTCACCACCAATCCCTGGTACGGAAACACCAACAATCAAGTCATGACACAGCCCATGAACCCGGCTCCACCAAGCTATACAGCAGCTTCAGGGGTCCCTGCCGGGCACCCACAACCCGCTGCTTACCCACAACCCACCGAATACCAGCCTGTCGCTTACCCACCCCCAGCCGTCCCCGAGGGCTGGCAACCCCCTCCCCCAAACGCTCCTCCCCCATACTCACAGAAAGGGGAAAACAATTATTGATTACCCTTAGAGAACAAAGTATCGTGAGAATCTATAGCTTGGTCTGTGCCTTGAACCATATCGCTTTCTATGCATACAGACCCACGGTGACTTGAAACGTATTTGCTGCGGTTCCGCAAGCTACATACAGGCGTCTGGATATTATTTTGATGAAAAGATGTAGTTTTAAAACTGATAAATGGGCGGGGGCCTGACATTTTTTCTTAAGTTTAATGAAACAATATATATTACTCAAAATGAATATAAAAACGCCCGATTCTTTGGTATTGCTATAGTGATCGGAAAGAAAAAATCGGGAGGTCTTTAACATATTTTGAGTAGTGTTATTCATTCACTGGACATCCAAAATGTTCTGAAAGGTAATGCGTTTTGGGTTCCCAAAAACTGTTTGGCTAAAATTATTTTATGTTTTGAAGCACTGACTGAAACTGGTCTCAAACAGAAAACATAGCATAGGCTCTGAGTATGAGCCTTGGACTGTCAAATCCTTCGATTGTTATCGTTGGACTGTCATTGTCTCCAACTGTTATCCAAAACGTGCTTACCCTTTTCGCGAACGTCTGGTGTCACCACTGATTTTCTTTGGTCCATTCATATACTTTTTACGCTATTTTGCCCTTTACGCCTATTGGAATCTGTCTCCGCAGATAATATTGACTGGTTTTTATCTTGCATAGACAATTTATAGTTCCTAATTATGTTCACATAATTATATAATTATAACTAAAATTCTGTTGAAAACGGAGTTAAACCCAACTAACTCCCCATCAGCAGCCATAGAGCTGATACAATATGACTGGTATGACTATTGTGAAAGCATGAAGATGAATTTATGATGAATAAATTGTAACACGAAGGTACATGTAACAATCCGTGTCTAATGTCTATATTATTTTAAAACAGTTAACCTCCACTGTTTCCGTATTCTATTTGTGTAAACCTTGTATCAACTTATTGATATGATAACGAAAAAAGCAATTGATTTATCAAATTGATGAATTTTGTTGACATCCCTAACTTATTTTTGTAGGCCGAATCTCTACAACATGGTTATTTCGAAAGCTTGATAATCTCGATACTGATCTGAATCCCGCTATTTAGAAGAGTCACTTGGGAGTTTTTACTTGGAAATAAAGAATGTTCTTTAATCAGAACCATAGGATATTATTCATGCTGGTACGTACCTGTAAATACTTGTTGCAATGGTATAGCATTGCACATGAAAGAGTTACTACTTGTGTGATGATTTAAACTTATTACATATAAACGCTGGTCGTTTGATGAAGATGTGTTGTGCCTAATTTGTATTCCTTTACTATTTTCACTGTTACCACGTTTGCTATGAAAACTTTAATAAAACTAGTTGTTTCAATGATTGCAGTTTTCTTATTTTTGTCACTTAGATGTTAGCATTATCGTTACATGTATGAGGAACTCATTTGAGAATAATTGTTTTAGGCAATAAATACCCATTTTGTATGCATATTGTGGGAATGGCGGCTGCTTCCGCTAGGGCAGGACGTGCTTACTCTTTTCGCTAACATGGGGTGTCATCACTGATTTTCGGTATTCAAGTCATAAACTTTTCACAGCAATTTGTCCTTTACGCCAAATGGAATCTGTGTCGGGGGATAAGTTATTCTCATGCATTGACGTTTTATGTTTACAATATTACTCACAGGGCACGGATATAGCTAAAATTATTTTCAAAAATCTTGTCTTAGCATCATAACTGTTGCTCCATGACTGTATTTATAATAAGACCAACATAATAAGATCCATGTTTGACCTCTTTATCCATTTATGAAAGTAGTGTGAAATGAATATATACCACTCAGTGGAAGTTAAGGATCACACATAATTCTTTCATATAACTCTAGCTTATCTGTCATGTCATGGCGTACTAACTATATTAATATGAAAGAATCGGGTTGTCCTTAAGTCATTTTGGGTAGTAGATGTATGGGTTTGGCATTTTATTAACTTTTTAGCATTGTTATAAATGTTTGAGGGGTCTCACCAGGTAATAAGGCAAGGACGTGGCGCCTTTTTGAATATAATGCTTTTTGTTTTGTTTATTGTTTAAATTGCAAAAAAATGCATTGTGGGAATGTATAATTGTTAATCGCAGTTGTACCACTACTGCGATATTATCTCCAGATTATCTTTATTGTAACTGGGACACGGGTGGCCCAGTCGTCTAAGGCGCCGCGATTCGCTGAGCATAGTTGCGTCCCATGGGCACGCCAGAAACCTATGATTGTGGGTTCGAATCCCGGTTCGCCCCGATTATGTTTCTAGGTTTGTCAGCACCATACTCGTGCTCGTGGGTTTCACCGAAGTGGTAAACGTCTGAGACCTGCATCACTTCGGGCTTTCCTCCCACATTAAGCTGACACGCCGTGATATAACTGGAAAAGCGGCGTTAAACCAAACTCACTCACTCGCTCTTTATTGTAACTGTAGAGTCCCTTTGCCATATTTTTATCCGGTCTTTGTTTGTTCGAATCCCATATTTACCCCGATTACGATACTGCATCTGTCAGCACCATATTTATGGCACGACAAGTGCGACAAATTCTGTTCAGGTTCATAAAGATATTTGAACTTTGTAAGGTTAGCTTCGTGCCAGGGGACGTAACTCTAATACTTTAGAGTTAGCGGGTGGGTTGCGTTTAACGTCGTTTTTAACAATATTCCAGTTATATCACGGTGTGTCAGAAATGTGGGAGAAAAACCCTAAATGATGCAGATCTCAGACGTTTACCACTTTGGTGAAACCCATGATCACGGGTATGGTGATGACAAACCTAGAAACAATTCGGGCGAACCGGGATTCGAACACACAATCACAGGTTTCTGGCTTGCCCAAGGAACGCTAACACGTTCATTCGTCTTCACTCGTATTAGTCCGTTACCTGAATGGCTCACTTCAGGTAATCTTGGTCATTAATTGTAGGAATCCATATCGGAACTGAATCCACGACTATCGCATTACACAACATAATTATTTGACGACAGTCGGTGTCCATATATAAATGTTGACAATAATCGATAATTTTGTTGAACGAACTATATACGGAGGGATTGGTCGGAAAGCGGCTTCCTTAAAATCACGTGGTTACACTACGCCACTGGTGCACGATGTACCATGTAAGCTGAGGCATAAGGTGGGTTGAAATGGAGTTTTGCATGGAACTCTATTACGTTCCTCTATTGTTTACTCCGAAAACGCGTTTGGGTACGAGGTACTATATTCAATGTCACACCTTCTGAAGCAGATGCTGACAACTAGAATAAAAAAGAAATGATCAAGAGCATGCATTCTGCCCTTGGATGGTAGCTTGGACGATGGAAGACAAACTGCAGGGTTGAAGGATTGAAGACAGCAGCCATGTGTTTTGTTGCAGGTTGAAATAGGTCGAGAAGGTACAAATAATTGTAAACACGTGACAGAATGCAAAAGCAGGAAGTCGGACGGCGATTCTCCATCGGCGACGTAGTCGTCAGTGAGGCGACGGCCTTGGCCTACGCCACGACTATCCACCAAATAGATACAGTTGGCCGACGGCGTTGCCTGCATACCAAGAGCGGTTGATGATGAGGTTTCGAAATGTTCCCATTCTCTTCCAAAACCTCGTCAAGCCAGATATAAACAACAAACACACAATGTGGCTTCCCCTGTGGCACACGCCGAGGCATTTACTCTGCATGAAATTTCCTCTCTTTTTTTTTACATACACCAGTAGCGTCACTAGCATTGATCCATAGTATTTCAGAACCCACGCCAGTCACCGACACTGTAACATCTTACTGTAAGATACATGCATGTACCAGGTACCATCCATGCTTTGTGGTTCAGAACCATACTCGTCACTGTGACGACATCTGTCTTGCAGCAAGACTGCCAACACCTGACAACAGAAAATGTTCATTACCATAACGCACAGGACATAAACATAAAATAAACAGACCGCACTGTGACGGCGACACCACAGGAGAGATTAAACTACCCGGGCTTTACAATTCCTATATATACCCCTCTCGGTAGCGCCCTCTACCGTGAATAACCTCCCTTTATATCTGGCTTTACCTTCAAGAGAAATCAATTTCAGTCTAATTCACTCCGTTCAACCGAATGAAATTTCATTTCTTGGTAATTGACTCAAGCACATCAAAAATACCCGTTTGGTATTTTTAAGTGTCCTGAAGAGTTGGAACCTAACGAAAACTTTCGTTTGTAAGGCTGAAACTACACTACTACTACGAAAACCAAGGAGCATCATAAGACGATTTTGCACCTGACAAGCACAAAAATGCGGTTTCACTAAAAATGTTCAAAATGAAAGAAGTTCGAAACAAATAATAGCTTCTAGTTTCAACACCAATGAATGACTTTCAAAAAGCAATGATGGAACAGAAACGAGGATTTAAATTAGGATTTAAACACTTAGCCTTGGAAGAAAGTTTGAAGTGACAAGACACTGTGAACAAGAACTCAAAAACATAGGATCATCCGGCAATTCTACATCTATCGACACAATCAGAACAACATCGTCTCGGCACTGCGGTGTCGATCACCCAAACGAACCTGCTTTCTAATCCACGAGCGATGCTTGTGGTAATAATGGACATTGGAGAAAATACTGGATTAATACAAAAAACAGGCCCCCTTGCTATGGTAGATCTACATACGTAGCGCGGGAGCAAATAGGGAACACAGCTTTTGATACGATCCATTTATCAGCGATGTGTATGAAGGGAGATAAAAGGTACAGGGACCAGGCTTTCGCAACCCTAGATATCAACTTGAACAAACCAGACTACAGAAAATACAGCATCAGACGCAACGTAGGTACAGGTGCCAAAGGAAACTCTATACCTGAAAGGACAATCTATCGAACGTGTCCAGATTGATGCTGAATGAAAGCATATCATTAATGGCCAAAAGAAAACTACATTCGACCTTTCAAATATTAAAATAATGGTGCACATATGTAAACTCTTTAAAATAGTAGGCAGTCATGAAATATAAACGTTAATACCAAGTATTAGAACAAAGATTAGTGTTGATGACAAACATCTCATGCAAGAACGTTTATGTCTGTAAACGTAACACCAAAACACGTCCTTTAGTTTATACTTAGTACATTAGCGCTACACACGTGCGTAGAGTGTCATTCCTAATTTTGACACTTTCAAGAAAGCTCAATTAAGCTCTGTGTACCATTAGTTCTGACAACTGTATTGATTCGGCTCATCATACAGTGGTGATTTCCTTGATTTTATTCATTGTTGGTGTATAAACTAGCGACACGCGTCTGCAACCCGTGGAGCGCCGACGGGCAACTGGCATGCTGGAAACTGGCAGAAGTCAGCATGCAGTGACCAATACTTTCAGGATCGAATGTTCCGAAACCAGACGATAAGAAGTCTGCATGCAGCGCATATCCATTCTCGACGGCCACGTGTTGTGCCACCTCTTAAAGCTTGACGTTTTACCAACAGACGTCAATGGTGTACACAACGTTTAAACTGGGGTAATCGTCGCTAGTCACATGTCGTGTTTTCAGATTTGTCAGGGTTCACTTTACACTTCGTTGTTAGGCGTCGTCGTATCTGGCGACGTCGAAATGAACGTCAAGCCAATGTGAACCTGTGACCCCATGACAGATTTAGCGAAGGATCGCTTATGGAGTGGGTTTCAGTCAGTCATTGTGATGCCATCCTACACCCAAACCGATCCACCGCCAGGGTCGGCCACCAGAAAGGATCAATGGTAGGCATTGTGGGGACAACATACTGAACCCTTTGTTGCCCCCGTTTGCAAGGCGTGTGGGTTGACATTTGTTTCAGAACGATAACGCCCGTGCTCACAATGCACGAAACGTCAATGTTCACCATCCAAAAGCACAACATCCATTGAATGCCATGGTCAGCAATGAAACCCAGACCTTTCCCCATTTGAACACGTCTAGGACATGAAAAAGAGACGTGTGCGTCAACGTCATAGGCCGCTGATCATGTTGGCTGAACTTGGCGAAGCGCAGCAAGAAGACTCCTTCAAACCGCCATCGCAATAAGCCTATAAATCGTTCTACGGTCTCCTGATCCAAATCTTTCAAAATTCCCATCATACCCCTATCGCCCTTCAAGTGAGTATGGTTTTACGCCGCTTTTAGCAATATTCCAGCAATATGACGGCGAGGGACACCAGAAATGGGCTTCACACATAGTACCCATGTCGGGAATCGAACCCGGGTCATCGGCTTGACGAGAGAACGCTTTAACCACTGGGCCACCCTACCGCCCCTCGTCCTTCAAGATCGCTATTGGTCATAACATCTACCGTCATACTTCACTACCGGTTGTGTATTAAAAATTCTTCTCGTCACGATATGGCTGAAATATTGCCGATGTGACGTAAAGCATTAACTCACTCACACATGTAATGTGTCCCCAATTCGCTAATTATGCTCATACAACTACATTGTATTACCAGAAACTAATACAATGTTATTTCCGAATATTCCCTACTACTATATATAAGGTGCCTGAGTTACAGACATGAGCAGTTTTGTTATCTATTTAGTGTAGTGTATACACAGTGCAAATTCACAATGCAACTACATTCATCAAAGACATAATATTAACATTTCATAACTGCAGCTGAATCTGTTTTGATTTTTCATACGACAGATCCATAACTAATTCCACAACACAAAATGTTACGGCGTTTCAGCTTAGCGTGGTTAGAAAGACTGAATGACGCACGCCCGTGACGTTCAGCGCGTGTTCTTAGAGACACCATATGTTTTCAGTCACTGCTTTGCATTGTTTTCCCTAAAAGATGACGCCGAACATGTTCTTATTTCTTTTCAAAAATAATCTTTTCATGATATCGAGTATGTCCAGCAAACAACATGTTCTTCTGTAAAACATGCGGCAATATTATCCAGAATTTTCTGGAACAATTACTTTTTCAAAAAGTTCCCATATTAACCATTAGGCTCCCCCGCCGCTTACTTTTATTTAAGCGCCACGTACTTAAAGTATCTAGCCTTGTGGGACACTTCAGATATAAAAATAAGTTGTAAACAAAGTAATGAAAGACTTAGTTATATAAATGCCAAAATCATACCTGCATTCCTCCACAGTATATTAAATCAAACATGCTTACATATAATTGTGAAATAAATAGAAACTCACGTGAACATTAAAGGGATAAAAAAAATAATTAAATATTCTCGGTTAAAAATTACTCTTTTCACAGTCACAATAACCTAAAACTTAATTGAACAGGGCCATATATATCACCTCTTTATGATAAATCACGTGTAAGCCTTAGACTAAATCTTCTTTAAATAAACCATAATTGTGTTAGGCATGAGTATCTGGGTTTAAAATCATAAAAGCTCATAACAACAAATAAAACCAACATAAGAATAACATGGAATGTTTTTAATACTATAACGACTTCGATTAATACAAAATGATTGATTTATAATACTTAATTAAGAATTGACTTCAATATATTTTGGCATTTATGGAGGTATAAAGGCAAAATAGGGTTTGGATAGTATGCGTCAATCCGTGAAGCGGAAAGTGTGCACACCGGCTTTTATGTTTATACCTTAATAAACGCAAATATGTTTGAAGTCAATTCTTATAAATACGAACATCAACAATAATAACTTCACAGACTGCATATTAAATGGTAACACACAAAAACATCACGGAATCGTAGTGATGCGTTTAGCGCAAAAATGCAACACTAACCCCGCCGCTTCTATTATCAACCAATCAGGGAACAGTAGATTGTTAGTGGGCGTGGCACACATTCTTTTCGGTTTATGGAAACATAAGGTCGCAAATGTTACTTGTTTAGCCAATCAAATGCCGCTAAATCGTTTGCAATTTATTTACAGACAATTGACCTTGTGATTACAAAAAAAAATACATGTTGCGTCACATGTGTTCATGACCCCCTGAGATGGAATAGCTGAGGGAGTGCAGACCACGGTACAATCGTACTGATAACATCACACATCTTCACATTGAATGACAAATAACCGCATCTTTAAAGCAGCATGATATTCCAAAAGTCGAAAAGAAATTCAGTAACACGACCAACATATTTTCAATAACATATTAATTACATGTAATTGCACGAACATCAAAAAGTCGAATAGAAAATCAGTTACACGACCAACATATTTGCAATTACATATTAATTACATGTAATTGCATGATTTTCCAAACGTCGAACAGAAAATCAGTAACACGACCAACATAATTTCAATTACATATTAATTACATGTAATTGCACGAACATCAAAAAGTCGAATAGAAAATCAGTTACACGACCAACATATTTGCAATTACATATTAATTACATGTAATTGCATGATTTTCCAAACGTCGAATAGAAAATCAGTTACACGACCAACATATTTTCAATTACATATAAATTACACCTAGTAGCACGAACATGAAAAAGTGTAATAGAAAGTTAGTTACACGACCAACATATTTGCAATTACACATTAATTACATGTGATTGCAAGATTTATGATTTTCCAAAAGTCGAATAGAAAATCATTTACACGACCAACATATTTTCAATTATATATAAATTACACCTAGTAGCACGAACATGCAAAAGTGTAATAGAAAATCAGTTACACGACCAACATATTTTCAATTACATATTAATAACATGTAATTGCATGATTTTCCAAAAGTCGAATAGAAAATCAGTTACACGACCAACATATTTTCAATTACATATAAATTACACCAAGTAGCACGAACATGCAAAAGTGTAATAGAAAATCAGTTACACGACCAACATATTTGCAGTTATAATAACGGTTGTCGTGTGAAATAGGGATTGAAGCACAGCCGAAATGATTAATTAAATGCATGCGTAAAATAGAATAATAACAACATTATATAGAGGGTTCGGAGTAACCTGCACACAGGGCATTGGTAATCGGACATCATTCGTTTTTAAGATCGTTCTCCAGGATTAAGTGCACATAACACTCAAATTCTTGTATTCGTTTACGGCAAGGTGCACACAAAAAGCTTCCCACAGTGAAACCACGAACAGGTGTGTATGAGCTACACACGCCCCAACACATATACCACCTGCATCATCTATTGACTGCATGTGTAACAAGGTGATTTCCAAATTGACACAGAGAAGTCGGTAAGAAGTCAGTAAATGACCACACGAGATCAATAAATAATGAATATACTATAATTAAACACACTGTTTCAGGTTTGCAATAAAAAAGTCAACACAATGGGAAACATAAGTGGTAGCAGCAACACATAACAGGCTCTGGAATTAATGTAAGTGCACTCAAGAATGTTCAGAATATTGTCGCTGTTTCTTGTATTATAAAAGACAGGCATGTACTTGTGTTTGAATCCTGATTCGTGTTGGAAGCTGTCATGAATCGGGCGTTTCCAAACCACACTTGGCAAATTGATTAGAAAACAGGTCGTAAAGGCCTCGAATCGCTCTCCTGCCCGTCTTGCATCTATACGTACAGCCATCCTTCTAGAAACTGCCCCATCCAGAAAACCCTCGAAATTAAGGCTGCCATGTTGATACATACAACAAGGGGAGATAACTCAAATTCTCGTGAAAAAACACAAGGGAACCTCTATTCGCTGCTATCGACTGTATCAAGGTCTGGCCACGACAGCACATGTTTGCTGCTACTGATTATTACAACAAATATATTTAACAGTTTTTACAGTCACCAATAATATACATAGATAACAGTGACAAAACCTTCCCCGTAATCACAACAAATCTCTGCTACACGTCAAGCCCATTGTACGATTCAGACTATATCGTGAGGATATGTGTATGACTTACTATCAAACAGTGATGATATCAGATGTTCGCGAAAAGTTGAGCACATCCAGCCCCATCGGCCTCACTCGTCACAAACATATGAATAGACAAGTAAAAACAACGTGGGAACATTTGGTTCACCTCAAGATAAGGAATTGCATCGGACATACATGTATGTGTTTTGCCACTGATGCGTCAAGTTTGGAAAGATACTCTACAAAGTTTTGAAAGCTTTGAGCTGATAATACCGTATTCGACGTAATAAGCGCCAAGGGCGCTCTCAAAATTAGAAATAGGGGTCTCTTATTAGAATATGATTTTGGTGGAGGAAACAGAGTAGAAAGATAAATTTCGTGGTTTATGCTGACAGCCTCAAATGTTTATATACGACAGATATATTATTCCAGAATTTAACGGTTCGCCCGAATTATGTTTCTAGGTTTGTCAGCACCACACTCGTGCTCGTGGGTTTCAACGAAGAGGTAAACGTCTGAGACCTGCATCACTTCGGGCTTTCCTCCCACATTAAGCTGACACGCCGTGATATAACTGTAAAAGCAGCGTTAAACCCAACTCACTCACTCACTCACCAGAATTTAAATACCCATAATTTTGGGTGCATATAACACGGTGCGTATTATACGCGAATAAATAAGTCTTGTGTACATTGATCAATCGGAAGGGGTGCTAATTGGGATTGTTCACTAGCCAATATGCTAGCAATTATCGCCGTGGGCGCTTATTAGAACGGGGCGCTTATTAAGTCGACAACGGTAATAGTAAATGCATTTGGAATATCAAACGCTCATGTTTGGCTTCACTTACACAATCGTCGACAGAATCTCTTGACATTCACCAGGCAGCTTATCACATCAGGGACAATGAAAATTCCGAACGTGCAAGTAATGATAGCTATTGCGAGGAAGCCAATTCCTTGGGACATTTTCCGTGTGTCAGGCATGCTTATTTTCTTAATCTTGTAGGAGTGTAAGCTTGTAATCTTCAATCTCAGCCGTTTTATGTCCTCTATCCCAAGGCGTTGTTTTACTGGTCGACAATAGCATTGTGCCCCCAGTTTAACGCACTTCTTGTTGCTGTAGTGTTCCGTTGACGATGTTCCTGGTAATGAAAAACAACATGCTTGAACTCCAAAGTTGTCAGTCAGGAGTAAGTTAGCATTGACTGAGTGTGGTGTTATGGAGTCAAGGGATCCAGAGTTACACCAGGTCAGTGCCTGGTGTATGTTTGTCACATATTGGTGCCCACTGTCTTCAGAATAGATACGTTCTAGGTGTAATTTCGAACAAATGTAATTCTACATATTTTATAATCAAAAACACAAGTAACTGATTATCCCTTTCAATTCATTTTATCACATCAATCGATACCACTGATACTGTGGCGCGGTATCGATCTCAACTTCTGGTATTTGATCTTGTCAGATATGTATTTTCATCGGACCTCAGGCAATTGCTATGCTTTGATGGTTAGATAAAAAATGTGTCACCTTTAACTCAATGCAATGGAGATGCATGTTTGTCTCAGTGGTTATCCTTCATCTCTTATTACTGGCATCTCTCATTACTAGCGTCTCCATCGTGGACTTTATCTCAATTTAATAGTGCCCCTGTTCCGGACATTATCTCTCATTACTAGCGTCTCCATCGTGGACTTTATCTCAATTTAATAGTGCCCCTGTTCCGGACATTATCTCTCATTACTAGCGTCTCCATCGTGGACTTTATCTCAATTTAATAGTGCCCCTGTTCCGGACATTATCTCTCATTACTAGCGTCTCCATCGTGGACTTTATCTCAATTTAATAGTGCCCCTGTTCCGGACATTATCTCTCATTACTACTGCCTACATTGCAGACATTATCTGCAATTAATAGTGCCCCGATTGCGAGCTTAATCTGCTATTACAGGTGCCCCTATTGGGGACTTTATCTATCATTACTAGTGCCAGCATTACGGGCTTATTCTGTCATTACCAGTGGCCCTATTGGGGACTTTATCTACTATTACTAGTGTCCCCATTGCGGACTGTATCTACTATTACTAGAGCCCCCATTGCGGACTGTATGTACTATTACTGGTGCCCTCAATTGGGGACTTTATCATCTATTACTAGTGCCCCCATTTTGGACTTTATATACTATCACTAGTACCTCCATTTCGGACATTATCTATCATTACTAGTGCCAGCATTCCTTGCTAAATCTGTCATTGCTAGTGGCCCTATTGGGGACTTCATCTATTATTACCAGTGTCCCCATTTCGGACTTTATCTACTATTACCAGTACCTCCAATTCGGACATTATCTACTATCACTAGAGCCCCCATTGCGGACTTTATCTACTATTACTAGTACCTCCATTTCGGACATTATCTACTATTACCATTACCTCCATTTCGGACATTATCTACTATTACCAGTACCTCCAATTCGGACATTATCTACTATTACCAGTACCTTCAATTCGGACATTATCTACTATTACTAGAGCCCCCATTGCGGACTTTATCTACTATTACTAGTACCTCCATTACGGACATTATCTACTATTACCATTACCTCCATTTCGGACATTATCTACTATTTTACCAGTACCTCCAATTCGGACATTATCTACTATTACCAGTACCTCCAATTCGGACATTATCTACTATTACTAGAGCCCCCATTGCGGACTTTATCTACTATTACTAGTACCCCCATTACGGACATTATCTACTATTATCAGTACCTCCATTTCGGACATTATCTATCATTACTAGTGCCAGCATTCCTTGCTAAATCTGTCATTGCTAGTGGCCCTATTGGGGACTTTATCTATTTTTACTAGTGTCCCCATTGCGGACTTTATCTATCGTAACTAGCGCCAGGATTGCGGACAATATCATCATTGGTACCGGGTTGCATCACCTTTTATTACGGACTATTTCATACAAAATTAAGCCCTGGACTTAAATAAGGAAATATGCAAACAAGACTAAAGTCTCCATTTAAATCATTTGTAATCAATCAACTCTTTTCAAATTCAAAACTACAATAAAACACTAACACGCCACTTAAACACCAAACTTTCGGTCGAGGAGACTTATGTGTCTTATGGAAAGGTGTTTATGGAAATATGTGTCTTATGGAAATATGTGTCTTATGGAAATATGGAAGCCTCTCCCAGCGCTTGCTTTTCAAGAAGTCTTTCATTGCCCATGTAATGTCATTTTCAACGTGTTTCGAAACATTCGCGAGGAGCGGATCAATCCAAATTAATTTATTCAACCCATGGATATAAAAAAGTGAACATGAGCTGAAGAAATTAGGGGCTTAAATAGACACCAGTGCCCCTTGTGAATAGTGTTCCTATTGCGGACATTATATTATTTGTCATTACTAGTGTCCCTATTTCGGACATTCTGTATTGTAATAGGACCATGTGGCTGAGTTTTGTATTGATGTCTTACATTTACAGTGACGGACAATCAGATCACCAACACATGCTCCCTCCCTGCTTGATAACACTCACGGGTACAGGTCATGTTAGGATGCTCCCAATCTCCCGTCCGAAGACACGTGGTCTCGTCTGATCCTGCAGTGTGGTTATATCCTGGTAGACATGCGTAGACGGCGCGGCTGTGAATCAGTGTTTTGTTGTAGATTACGTTGGCGTTTGTAACGTCGGGAGGTTTACTGCAGTCGACTGAAAAGGGAAATTGTATGAGCATGCCACGTTTTCGGTAAACATCGACATTCAAAAGACCAAAATGAACTTAACACGTCCCATTTTAATTCTGAAAACCCATTTGTCCCGAAAATCTCCATGCTGTGGCCAGTCTCGGTCAAAGTTATATTCAACATGCTGTTTTCATGGGTACATATTAAGTAAGAAAAAATGGAAATAATTTTGTTCGCAAACTCAAATTATGTTTTGGTTTTTGGACATATATAAAGGTGTTTCTACAAGTAACATGACACATAATCCAACTCATTTTAACCCGTAATCCAACTACTGTAATTTGTGGAGTGATTAAAATATTTCATCCTCGGGTGAAAAATTGTGCCTTCGCATAGGCGAGAATATTTTTGTTTTGGAAATATATGAAGGTGTTTCTGGTGTAACTGACGTTTTGTGATAGAGATATTATAACGAGCATTCCACTCTATCCGGGACCACAGTGTTACTTTATAACTAGGACTGACATATTTTCAAGATAACCAGAATCTGTAGCTTTATTAATATATACATTCGAGACCACTAGGATAATCCTGTTACCTACATCAAAGCTCAGGGGGCAACGGAGTAGTGTTCGCGCAATCAAGGTAACTCCAGATCCTGGAAATGGACTATATCGCCCAAACATTATATAAAGGATTACGACTGCCGTGTGATGTGTTATGTGATAGACACGTGAACTAGGGAAACTTATGAAACTAATGAATCCAGTTCCAGAACGGATTTCTCTGTCCTAAAGTTGGCCGAGATGCCCTTTGCGATAGCGTCGAGATGAGTGTTTAGATTCGGTACATGACCCGAATGAGTGGACAGATATAAAACTTTATATATTTAGCGAAATGGCACCAACCACATTCAATCCATCCCGTCGTCCAATATGTCCCGTCTGATGTTGAGTTCCAGCAGAACACCGCCATGTTGTATACCGCTCCTGGCTTGCACATCTGATTTGTGAAGTTATGATAATGCCCTTCGGAGCTAGTAATCTTCCTTGAGTAATCTTTCTCTTGTGGTGACATTGCTTCAAAATTCCATACAAAACACTCTGTTGCTGACGCCAAATCCGATAGGGTCTGATTTTCGTCCATGACCCAATGATCCCAGGTTATATTGGATGTGATGGCTGTTTTGGGAAACACATAGTGTATTGATCATAGCAAGAAACCAGGTTAATAATTGTTTGTTATTTGCAAGCCGTGTACTCGTTTCTTTACCGAACAATATTATATACCCTAAGATTTAGAATTGTTGCACTTTTCATCTTTTGTTATGGATAAAAAGAACAGCCATATGATTGTTATCACCCTTAACGCCCTTGGAATCTGTATCGAGAGATTAAGGAGAGTCATTATTTTCTGGCGTTGAGGTTTTGAATATTCAGTTGCAACCGTCATCCTTAAAAGACATTGGCTTCTATTTGTCACTGACACCTTTGGAAGAATCAAGAGCAATAAGACTACTCACGACATGTTGGGATATAGCAATGACCGTTGCTGCTTCCACTTCTCTTTGTGTAACACCATGGCTTTGCCTGGGACACTAACGGGTTCCGACAATGGGGCTTTTTCTCACTGAAATGTGAGAAGAACGGCAATCCATGCTGTTTCCATTTGACACACTCTTCTCCCGAGGAAGTGTGAGAAATGCTACCCCTGTAGGTCCGGCCATGCTCGTGTTGGAGGCACACATCATCTGAAGAAGCAGGTTCACACGTATAATTGTAAATTCAATGGAATGTCCTGCAATCTAGTTGATTGAAACACTGTGTTGAAAAGGGACCCGGACATAGTTCGGCGAAATGAATACCACGTTGTTTAAATAATACATTTGATCATATGCATCAGAACCAGGAAGGTTCAGTTGTCATGGGAACATATGACATCATCCATTGTATCATGACGTCATACATTGGTATTGATAAAATACAACATTACTTACCACAGTGTTTGACAGGACAGTATTGCCATTCTATTTGGGGGTCTACAGTATAGCACCATGGATGACCTCTTTTGATTGGATCCCTGCAAAAGTTTACTGCATCAGTCAGAGTATCATCCGGGAACTGACTCGCGTCAATATGGGAATGGTTATCCCAGCGTTGACAAGGGATTCCCATGACAGTCATGTTCATCGTGCCCTTGTAGTCCCTCTGTTTACTTTGACGGTAACATTCAAGAGCTGAAATGCAGTCGCCAAGGGACGTGAAAGTAACGGAACATCTTTATCTAATGCACATGCAATTGAAGGAAATATTCATGAAAGCAGATTAGGAAATGATACAATGTCGGTTAATAGCATATATAAAGATTAAGTGACGATACATTTTGAAAAGAAATCGCGATGAAAGCGACATGAAGAACTTGTGTATAATGTTAACTCATGGACAAGAAGCACTAGGAGAAATGTGTTCTCATTTTTACTTATGATTAATAAATGACACAACCCTTTCCATATTCGGGGCGGTCGGGCAGCCCAGTGGTTAAAGCGATCGCTCGTCACGCCGAAGACCCGGGTTCGATTCCCGACATGGGTACAATGTGTGAAGCCCAATTTTGGTGTCCCCCGCCGTGATATTGCTGGAATATTGCTAAAAGCGGCGTAAAAACATACTCACTCACTCACTTTCCATATTCACGAGAAGCCTCAGCTAAAAGAAGAGTCGAGTCATGTCTTTACAGGGCTAAACAATTGTTGTAAATATGACATTTAACATAAATAACATACCGCTACATACATCTGTCTAAACGAACATTCATGAATTAACGTAAACGTATGTCTACCTTACTTACATTTACATTAAATAAGGATTTACAACCTTGTAAATGATGTTAATGTGATGTTTTCTTCCAGCTGAATGTCCCTTTCCTCACAACGTTATATTCAGTTTGAGGAGAGGCCATTTAATCTGAGCTTTCAAGTTAGATATTTTATATATACCTCATGTCTCTCACTCGAAGGAATAAAGAACCGCCCTATTAAGATTAGATTCGTTCTCTTCTGAAATGTGTCGTCAAAAGGTTTATGTTAAATTTTGTCACGGTAAACAAGAAATATATCCACTGTGTTTTGTCACTGATTTACCTTAAAATTACCACAAATAATAAAATATAATATCCTATCAATCTAAGTAGGTTCATATACACACAAGAAAGTAGAAAGATGTCAGCCATATAGTAAACCTTTGAGAACCAACCATTTCGTATTCCGGAATTGTTCAAGAAATAAATAGTTTTGCCTCAGTTTTTCCAAAAACTGTCTTCTGGAAATGCCAGATCTTCTGCAAATATATGTCGTGCAATACAACCAAGTTGATCAGCTTTTCCTTGTAGAGATATAAATGTAGCGACGGAAATGAATATCTCTCTCTCTCTCTCACACACACACACACACACACACACACACACACACACACACACACACACACACACACACACACACACACACATCCTTATGAATATTACACAGTTTGTCCTTATTTCAGTTAACGTCTTGGTCCATAACTCACTGGAACGCATAAATTGTTGTGTTGTAGCCTCATTCGTCTGCACAATGTGAAATTTGAGCAATATTAATTCATATATTAATCCGTGAGTCGAACCTACCTTCTGTGTATGGCCGACCGTACACGTATATTTCACAAACATCTACTGGTTCTCCATGATTCTGGTGGACAATATTCACAGTGATATTTCGACCTACTGGATAGAATGCACAGGGGATGTTTAATATCTTCCCATGCCCAGGCTTCCCTGTTGCACATGGTGTCGCCACGCCAACGCTGACTGCTACATTTGGTTTCCTTTCAAACTCATCTGTAATAAGAGAGGCTGATACATGAGTGAGTTGACTTCAGCGTCGGGTCGCAGTATTTCGGTTTATCGATATCACGACGTGTCTGTTTTATGTTTTGTTTGTTTGTTGTTTAACGCCGCACTCAGCAATATTCCAGCTATAAGACAGCAGTCTGTAAATACTCGAGTCTGGACCAGACAGTCAAGTGATTGACATTATGAGCATCGATCTACGTTATTGGGACACGGTGACATGCATCAACCAAGTCAGCGAGCCTGACCACCCGATCCCGTTAGTCGACTCTTACGACAAGCATAGTCGCTTTTTATGGCAAGCATGGGTTGCTGACGACCTATTCTACCCCGGATCTTCACGAGAAGAGCACGTTTTGATCCTGGCTGGAGATGATGACCAAGGATCATTATCGGGCCGATGAATGAGTTTCGAACCCCTGACCAGAGGATCTTGCACCACTTCACATTGAATGGCGCGCAGTAGACCTCTTGTTCACTCGTGGTGTATTGGAAAGTCCCGTCGGAGTCCGGGTTAGGATTGGTCCTGAACAGCCTTTGCTTGTCGTAAGACGCGACTTTTTGGATCGAGTGGTCTGGTTCGAGCGAGTGAGTAAGATTTTACGCCGCTTTTAGCAATATTCCAGCATTATCATAGCAGGGGACACCAAAAATGGGCTTCACGCATTGTACCCATGTAGGGAATCGAACCCGGGACTTCGGCGTGACGAGCGAACGCTTTAACCACCAGGTTACCCCACCATCCCGGTCTGGCTTGATGTCTTGGTATATTGCGTCTCATCGTACCCTGATGGCGTGGATTGTTGCTCATTATATCAATCATTGGATTGTCTGGTTCGGACTCGATTATAAACAGCCGCCTTAATATAGGTGGGATGTTGCTGAGTGAGGCGTCAAACAGCTAACTAATTAACAATTCTGTGTCGCTCTCAACAGTCATTGTCCGGCCCGATTCCGGGTGTCCGAAATTTCACTATAGAAAGAATATTCGTATTGTGATTCCCCACTAACAAGAAAACAGCGTTGGGGGCACATTAGCATGTTGTTTGTTCATATTGTAGTGAATATAAACTATAAAAAAGAGCCCCATACAGCCTTTAGAAGAGAAAGGCATTTGAACCGCTTTATGTCATGATAATGATTAAATGTGAAATTAATACGCACAACAGGCCGCTTTTCTGGAAAAAATAACTCTTGATAAGTATCACTTAGATAAGCTGACTTCAATAGTTTCAAAGAAAACTTATCCCCACTTCAGACTATATGCACTAAGTCAAACAACCCAGATAAAGGGTATCTATAAAGAAAAAATATAATCATTTGAGATTATGACCAGTAACGTCAGTATGTAAAATTTCATTTCTCTGACTTAAATAGTTTTTGAGAAAAGTTGTCCCCTTTTGAGATGCAGACTGACAACATCAGCCAAACACCATTTACAATGTTATGAAATACTGTTCTGAAATTAAGTACATTTACCTGAAAAGACAACGGAAACATCGCTGACTTCTAGAGATAGTACAAGATCAATGATGAAACTTTCGTTTTGTAAATTCGTCTGACATGAAGATATATTCCCGTCTGTGAGTTTCCATGCGTAATCAGGCTTTACTGTTCTATCCAAGGCATAGTTCATGTCATCTAAAAAAACAATTGAGAATATCCGTATGAAATGCACAACCCATGTACATGTATTCACTGCTGCAATTCCGCTGCAATGACCTTTCAACACCTCGTTCGTGATTATAAGATGCAGCGACCTTCTGTGCGCCCTGAATCACCCAAGATGACCGATAACCTCGGGGACCCGCCCCGGAAGTACCACATCTCGATTACATGTTGGGTAGGGGCGGTCGGGTAGCCTAGTGGTTAAAGCGCTCTCCCGTCACGCTAAAGACCCGGGTTCGATTCCCGACATGGGTACATTGTGTGAAGCCCATTTCTGGTGTCCCCCGCCGTGGTATTGCTGGAATATTGCTAAAGCGGCGTAAAACCATACTCACTCACTCACATGTTGGGTTAAGGGATCAGTTTTGACCATTGTCATGGGTGAGTGTGCTATCAAAAATATTTCTGTTACTTCACAGCGCATTACTTAGGCGTTGTATTCTGTGTAACTTGCTTTACGGCAAAAATACAAAAATATGGAATGTAGTAAAACAAAATCTGATTTCGTCCTATATCTCTATTCAATCCTACATTTGATACTGTATGCCTAGATACATTATTATACATGTGGTTAATAGAATAATTGGGACTGATACTGGAGTATTGGCCTTGTATCAAAGTATAGGCATCATTAAAGTCATCAATGAGATCAAGTAAAGATAAGATATATGGAAGAACAACTTCTTTATTACAATTAGGAGCGACATTTCGGTGTAGGTTCTAATACCGTTATCAAGCAAGTGATGTGCAGAGTATGGTTGAGAAGTATATATGCAAGATGGGAGGCAAAGTTTATACGGTCGAGTAGGTTTAAGATGCAGTTGGACTGCTGGAGTGCAGCTCCTAACTGTAATAAAGAAGTTGTTCATCCATATATCTTATCCTTACTTAGTACTCCAACTTTTAAATGACTCTCAAAGAAGTTACCAATGAGATCAGTTTGTTACCACGTTGACTTCTTCGAAATAATCACTTTATTAATAACAATATCGAATTGTGTCCGGGGCGGTCGGGTAGCCTAGTGGTTAAAGCGTTCGCTCGTCACACCAAAGATCCCGGTTCGATTTCCGACATGAGTACAATGTGTGAAGCCCATTTCTGGTGTTCCCCGCTGTGATATTGCTGGAATATTGCTAAAGGCGGCGTAAAACCATACTCACTCACTCACTCAAATTGTGTCCAAAGCCTGACAGAGACCAGCGGTATATGTTCAATGAGCCGTAACTTGCACAAATACCATTCATAGTATCTATCCGCTGACAAAGCGGTCGATTCGGAAAAAAATGAATACTTTTGTCGTCATAATGTGATATGATACCACCATATCTAGTTATATAGAATGGTCATATGATAATGGCTGATAACCTACCCGTGCAAACTATGGACTTTCTCCAGTTACCGTTCCGGCCACACGTTGAGTACTCGGGTCCGGCTCTGCTGGTGAACCCTTCAATGCAAGCATACGTTGTCCTGTTGTGGTCTCCGTGTCTCGTCGAGTCAGGCCAGGATATGATGTTTGCATGGGGTATGTGCTGTGGTCTCCCACAGTCAACTGTACGAATACCAGAACATATTTCCCTATCGATTGTAGAGGCGTCACAGGTGATAATCAATGTTCGTAAACTACAACTAAAATATTATAGCTTTATTTACATGTAGCTGTCCGAAATTCATATGTATGCTAATTTAGCTAAGATGCATCAGTGATTATTGTGAATGCTGACACTACCGGGAAATGCACGTATTAATACCCCGGGCCGAATAACAGGCTGCATCATCTTTTAGGACCAAATATTTCACATAATGCCCTGGGCGCTCAAATATGGAAACTATCTTAAAACGACTGAAAGCTCCATTTCCCCTCTATTTTAATGACTCAACCGTTTTCAAATTATGTTTAGGTGCTAACAAACACAAATTAAATGCGCCACTTTACACACTTAAAACATCTTTTAATACATGCAGGAGACTAGTGCGTCATAAAAATATGAAAACCAGTTTGAAAATGTTTTATCCACGTAATTCTACGTGATTCGTAACGTCCTTTGGTGGTGAATCACTCGAAATTGATTTCTTAATTTTAGGCCAAGGGCTAAAAAGGAAACAAATACATGCATTGACGCTAGTATGAAGGTCCGCTTGTTGTGTAAGTTTTGGGGTCTTATCGTTTACTACGTAGGTAAGATCCATGCGGATGGGTATGGTGCAGACAATCCAATATCCATTATCAAAGCGAAACTTGTATTTAATCTTCCAACAATATCATTCGGTTGGCCCCAGGGACAATTGCATAGCCTTTGACTGGACCAACCCCAGATATCAGCAATGTTGTTTGTTTTATGTTTAAAACCGTAGTCAGCAATATTCAAGCCCGACGGGCTATTAATGTATCAGGCAGGTTATAAAGCATCAGCTTTTACCATTTCGTTTTACTTGGTTCCCGGATTTGCTGACATTTAAAATCGGAATTCAGAGAAAACAAATGAATGACAAGCCTTGTGTAACTGCCGACAGTAAAGATAGCATTTAATAAAACTGGAATTCAGGGGATGTTTATAGGACTTTAACAGAATATTGTCCAACTATAAATCGGCATTTTTTCAGCTTACTTTAATTCTACCCTCTACCACCGACAAATACAAAAGAGAACTAAAGACTTGAATGCAGGAATCGTTGAAGTGTATATTTACAATACCGTGGCGTTTCATATGAGTGCAGCATCTTATCACAATGGAATTTCATATCATGCATGAAAAGCATATGCTGCACGTGCACACAGAAGCCACAGCCCAAAAACTAACAATCACTAATGCGACTGAGCTGAGCACACGGTTATAAATGCCCGAATGTTGTGTGACCCTCACAGCATACCATAGGCGAGGTAGGCGGACAACACCGGGGACGGGCTCTGCGCCAACTGCGTTACACCATGTGTTTAGACAAAACAAGGTTTAGGGTCTGATTCACAGGATGCAGAAAACGTAGCGGCAACAATTCTTGACAATGATTGGTAGTGGGGCGGTATCACACTTGAGGTGAGGTGAGGTGAAATGGGGTTTAACGTCGCGTCCAAGATTATTGCACTTATAGCGACGTGCATGTACGTGTATGTGTGTGTGTGGCTGCTTGTACTAGTCCGGACTGATGCCGATTTATAGTGCTAGCACACTGAGATACCATGCCGCAGTTTAACATGAATACCCCACTCAGACACAATATACTGATTCCGAGCCGACCAGTCCTTTTTTTAGCCCCTTAATGCCGAGGGCCAGACAGGGTAACAACAAGTACCATCTTTTAACGTCTTTTGGTATGACGCGGCTGGGGATCGAACCCCGGACCTTCCGCTCTCCGGGCGGACGCTCTACCATGAGACCTCGGAGGCGGTGTGTATCACACTTGAGAGGTGAACTGAGTTGGTTATTGTGAATGGACATTTTACTGGCCAGCGATATGTTAACTGCAATTTGCGTCCAGAGACAAGACATAGAGCTGGTCGTAATTACATGAGGGCATTTCTTACCATGTGCAACTGGACGCGCATACATCTGGAAATTGCCATGCTGTATCGTCGTATTGTCTGGTGCAGGCTCGAACTGGATCTGCATGCTTTTCCCAGAGATGCCATACCGCGAATTATTGAACACAATCTCGAACACAGTCTCATTGGTCGATTTGTTGTAGGTCTTTTCCGAAGACCAGTCTTGGATTGATAATTTAATCGTCATATTTTCGTTGGAAAATGCTGCAAAAAATATGAGTGAGTGTTTGCATTGATCGCAAATAGCTACGCAACTTTAACTATGCAGCCCTTGGTTTTACTAGCTAATACTCCCGTCTATAGTAACGTTCTTTGAAGAGTCTTATGCTGATTTTGTACACATTAAAACACATCGTGGAAGTTGTGTACCATCTGTACTATCGGAAATGCTAGAAAAAAGCTTTTTTTTAAGTAAAAAGAATCATGTGCCTATGAAAATAGCATATATCAAAATAACGCAAATCTACCTAATCTAGTCTATCCTGACACTGATGAGCCTAAAATGTACTTTTATAGGTAAAATGATGAGAAAATATTCGTGTATTTTTATGCAAGTATAAAATTGCCTATAGCCTGAGGTTATAACTAAACACCTGTCCCGAGGAGATGACCTAACGCCGGCCCGTGCGTTCTCACGGGTGCAAATGTCACCTGAGTTGGGGGTGGTCTCAAAATAGTTCTGTTATTATATTTTCTTGAGATATCCGTTGACGGGTGTAGCAATTCGGATACGTCCTTCATTATATTTGCTTGGGAAAATGATTGAATAGTTGAAAGCTATGAAAGAGTGGGGTTTTTGAATCAAGAATTATTTGTTCTACATGTGATTTCCTTAGCCAGCATCTTACTCAACGGATGAGGTATCTGAATCTGTACTATCACCCAGATACAAGACCATTCAAACGTCAGTGTCCTTCACACAAACAGCAAGATTGAATATATGATCATTTTGCGCACCTGCCAGTGCATACATGGAGCAGCTCCAAACTATCCGACTGAGCTGATCAGTGACAATACGCTATTAAGAAGCCTGAGCTCAGTATACCTACATCTGCTCACAGTGCCAAAAAAAACAAAACATGCGGCTACAATAAACCAAGCTAAAGCATTAAGGCTTTATGTGGGCAAAAACAAGTTAAGTGAGTGAGATGGGTTTAACGCTGCTTTTAACAGTATTCCAGTTATATCGCGGCGTGTCAGCTTAATGTGGGAGGAAAGCCCGAAGTGATGCAGACGTTTACCACTTCGGTGAAACCCACGAGCACGGGTATGGTGCTGACAAACCTAGAAACATAATCGGGGCGAACCGGGATTCGAACCCACAATCATAGGTTTCTGGCGTGCAACTCTGCACAGGGAATCGCGGCGCCTTAGACGACTGGGCCATCCGTGCCCCCATATACAAGTTGAACTCACACAGCGAGGGATACGTTTACAGGCGAATATTCACCAGTTAGCAACACTGATAGTAACTATTCAGTACTTGTATACAACTGACCCGATCTAAATACAGAGCGTATTCAGTTTTAACACAGGTATACGCCCCAACGCCACCAGTCTAAGTTGCTCAACCGACATCGCTTCAAACCACTTGTAACGCAACAAGCTTCTGTTTCCACAGCTTGTCAGCGACTTTGAATTTGGTCTTTCGTCGGGGGCCCGAAATACGGCATAAGCCTAATTTAAGTCACGCGCGGATTAAGTCATGCTAAGGTGCATTCTTTGCACTTTAAGAACATGTTTTATATACAATAAAGGCCCATGTTTGTTATTTAGGTACCGCCTAAATGATAACTAAAACCGGACGGGTATTATACATTTAAGAAATACTCAGCAACAAAAGTTCCTGTGACACGACATAAAACAAGAACCTGATCAAAGTAGACGCATACATCTGAACGAATTCATATTTTTAAACAGACAATGGACCAGTAAAACAAGTTTACACATTTAATGACACATGTCTAGCACAGAAATGACGTCATGACAAGAGAAAGATGCAAAAACAGAATTGTCAGTTCACACGCCAGTAGCGTGTGTGTCTCCCCTTAGGTTGGATGGATGCAATGCATCTCCTTCGCATTGAACGGTTGGAACGTTAAACACAGTATTCTGGGATAGCATCCCATATCTTCAGCCTGCCTTTCAGTTCCTACACTGTAGTCGGAGCACGTGGTAAGCGTTGGAGATGGCGGTACATTTCATCCCACATGTGTTCAGTTGGACAATGACCTGGAGAGCGAGCAGGCCATGAGATCACGTTGTTCTGTCCAAGTGTTTGATGAACAATCCGGGTTACGTGGGGTCGGGCGTCATGCTAAAACATCATGCCAGGTCCATGTTGATTCAAAAACGGCACAACGATAGGCTGGATGACCTCGTCACGGTAACGCTGCCCGTTCAAATTGCCAACGAGTCTCTCGGTGTCTCTCAATTGTCTCGCGGTGATTCATTTCACACCATAACACTGCCACCTCCGAAACGGTCTTCCGCCACAACGCAGTTCTGAGCGTAACGTTCACCGCGACGAGACTCGTCGGTGAACAGAACCTGTTCCACTGAATTGCCGACCGACACACTCTCTGTCTACACCACTGTAGACGCAATTGGCGCTGATTGTAGGTCAGAATAGGGCGTCTGGGTGGTCTCCTCGCAACAATACCGTCACGCATAAGACGGCGACGTACAGTCTGTGCCGATATTCGACAAAGGCCAGGAATTGCTCTCGCAGTGCTCTGATATCGATTTGTGGGTGGTTCGAATCCAACGACCTTGACGGACGCACGTAACGGGGTGCCTGCCGGTCCTTGGTCGGTCTCTGACAGTGTTTGTTCGCTGCCACCGCTGCCATAACGTCCATATAGTGATTCTGTGCACGTTCAATCGCCTAGCAACTTCACGCTGCGACGTTCCTGACTGGAGCATACCAATGGCTCTCAGGAGGTCATTTTCAGATGGGCGTGGCATCTCCAAACTTCAAATAATAATTGAAATTTGATGTCTTTCTGTGTTGCAGTTGTCAAGACAAGCAGAAACATTGCATACCGAATCCCTACAATACGCGTGCTTTTATACCCTGGTTTACATCATCAATTGCATGATTGCTGCATGAAAATGCTTTTCTGCTGAAGTTGCGTTTGTGCTACATGTTTTACTGTATTCGTGTCCGATTTGAACACCAGGAAGGTATTTCTTGTATGCAACCAATTGGAAAGGGGTGTCACAGGATCTTTTGTTGCTGAGTAACCATACAAATACGAGGGGGTATAGCCGCTATCATGCGCTGGTGTAGCTGGCCCTGACATTTTTACGGGCGGTCATGGCCACAATAATACAGCTTCCCAACATTCACCCACTTATGCTCTCCTTACGTTGCAGGTACATACCAGGAATGGAAATGGAGACTTTGTGGATGTCGTAAAAAAACGAAAAGTTGACGGAGCAGTTCACACCGTTGTCATGGCATAATACGTTACTAGTATTCAATGGATCTGAAATGAAGAGATTGTATAAACAGCTATAAACTGTCTGCCAGCAAAAGAAAACAAAGTTGATTTATTCCTATTATTCGACCATTTCTGTTTTGCAAATATCATTAGATTCAGATCCTGGTGCTCGCAACCGCTGCACGAAGATCTGAGGACATCCCATTACCGGTAACGTCAGAACGACCGAATGTGACATTGAGCATTCCGATCATCAGCTATCACGCGCTTCAGTGGGATAAAATTTGGAACCGAGAATTTTGTCCAAAGGAACTTCAAAGCGTAGTCTGAAATGGAAGTCGCCATTTTGAAATCGTTCCGTCAATCTCGATAAAGCTGCTTCTCGGCTAATCTGATGTCGACTTCGTGTCAGTCACTTTAATGGTCGATTAAAGTTAACGAAAGGTCGTTCATTTTCACGTGACCAACAATGTGATGTCCTCAGATCCGAGTGCAATAATCTTGAACTCGACGATAAACCTTCATTTTACCTCATCTTAGGCCGAACAAAGGAAAACCTTATCTATCGCCCTGACGAAGTTATCTTTAAATGTTGAGAAATGTAACGTTTGAAGGAAACATTGAACTTGCGGTAGCATCTGTCTCCCTTGTCCCACCCTTCCTGTATTTTGCTACATGTCGATCTGGTTCCGTTACCAACTCCGTCGATCCCACATAGGTAGGTTACGCTATTTTCAATGTAGCCGTCCACATTGTCAGGCAGAATCCCAGTGCTTTCAGTAGTGTTGAATGGGGGGCCGCACGTTACTGCAAAAGACGAGAGATCATTCGTGAGGTGATACCGTTTGTCCTGGTCTTCTTTAATGAGTGAGTGATCGAGTTAGATTTATTACAGCGGCAGTATTTCAGTCCCCATGTGGGATTCGAGGTTTCAATTGGTCCCCAGGAACCTATGCTTGTCTGAAGAGTTGACTACATGTATCGCGTCGTCAGACTCAGTTGATTGATTGATTCCGTGTGATCATACCAAGACGGCTTTGGACGTTGCTCTTAATATCAATCACTGGTTTTTCTGTTTATGAATCGATTATTTACAGGTCATTATGCTACAGCTGTGGTTTTGCCTAATGCACACACAAGAAATAAACGCATGGAACACACAAACAATCTTTCAGCCATATAGGGATCCAGTAAACGAAGTGTATGGCATTTGCAGTGCAAACTGACTTGCACATTGCAACAGTGAATGTGTTATACAACAATATAGATTTTGACTTGATTATCTGGTTTGTTTACCGGCCCTCGTCGCATGACAGGAGTACTGCTGTGCAGCGTCGGGTAACAAACACTTACTCTTTTTATGCACATTGTGTGTTACGAGTGCTACCGGTAGACAGAAGAGTTACATTTGGAAACCCAGGTTTTTATTCCCCCCGTATATTGCGATCACCATGTCAGCCGCCCGTTTTCCCTTTCAGGAACAAAACTCCAAAACCGTTAAATATTTTTTGTTGAAACTTGTTATACAGATCAGTCTTGTGGGAAACGGTTGCCTTTTAAAGAAAAAGGATTATATATATTTTTCATGACGACAAGTTGGATTATACTAAAAATGGGGAAAGAGCTCGTTTCCGGAGCAGAATTAAAAAAACACTAAATATTTCCAGATGAAATGTCCCACTGTACGACGGCGAAATGTAAATAATCGAGTCTGGGCCAGACAAGCAAGTGATTTATATTATGAGCAAGGATCCACGCCGTCGGGTTATGATGACAGCAGCCAACCGAGTCACCGAGGCTGACCACCCGATCCATTAAGTCGCCTCTTTCCATCAGCATATGTTCCTTTAGTCCTGTTCGAATCCGGGACCGCCTCCGTGGTCTAGTGGTAGAGCGTCCGCCCGGAGAACGGAAGGTCCGGGGACCGATCCCCGGTCGCGTCATACCAAAAGACGTTAAAAGATGGTACTTGTTGTTACCCTGTCTAGTGCTCGGCATTAAGGGGCTAAAACAAGGACTAGTCGGCTCGGAGTCGTGTTAAACTGCTGCATGGTATCTCAGTGGGCTAGCACTATAAATCGGCATCAGTCCGGACTTGTACAAGCAGCCACACACACACACGTGCGCGCATGCACGTCGCTATATAAGTGCAATAATGTTGGACGCGACGTTAAACCCAATTTCACCTCACCTTACCTCAAATCCGGAATCCCCTCGATTTAAACTAAAATCAGTAAGTATGGTTTTACGCCGCTTTCAGCAATATTCCAGCAATATCACGCCGGGGGACACCCGAAATGGGCTTCACACATTGTACCCATAAGAAGAATTGAACCCGGGTCTTCGGCGTGACAAGTGAACACCTTAACCACTATATATGCCACCCACCGCCTCTAAATATGAATTACATAATTATGACGTCCCCAGGTGAATTAAATGTTTCAGTCTAGCAATAGCGTATGCTAGTCGTTGAAGACGGTCACCATGACCTTCTACTGATACCATACGTACATAATTACATAGTATTACGTATTAAATAAAGTAACCACTACACGCATAAGAGAAAAAGGTACATTTGCAGTAAAGGTCAGATTGGAGAAAAATTTAAACATGCTTTACGAATAATCTTCACGGCGAACAAACTATTTCAGGTTATGATCCACTTCAGTTTACTGATCATTGTGTCAAAATGATTTCCCAGGGCTGTGAAAGAGATACGATAGCCATCTCATGTATCATTCATGATATGTACAAAAGTCCCGTGGTAAGAAATAATTTCCCAGCACCATGAAAGATCTATGATATTCTGCTCGTGTCAAAAGAACGTGCCAAAACGATGTCACAGGGCTGTGAAAGAGATACGATAGCTATCTCATGTATCATTCATGATATGTACAAAAATCCTGTGGTAAGAAATAATTTCCCAGTACCATGAAAGATCTATGATATTTTGCATGTGTCCGAACACCGCGTGGTTTCAAAACAACGTGCCAAAACGATGTCACAGGGCTATGAAAGAGATACGATAGCCATCACAAGCATCACATTTTTTTGAAGCAATTTGCAAGGGCAGCGCCGTAGGTCAAGTTCCGACAAAACCTTTAAGCATCCCCAATGATATTGAGCTACTTAACCATGTACTACCGACGAAAAATAAGGGAACTGATGAAGTGAGCGTGAAAGTGCAATGACGATAAATATCTGGCGTGGAAATCAATATGTGGTGTCCACCATGTTAGGCGATGTACCACACCTTGATAGCATACAGTTGCGTATGGTTGCCACGTTGTGATCTGGCATTGCACCACACCTTGATAGCATACAGTTGCGTATGGTTGCCACGATTTGGTCTGGCATTGCACCACACATTGATAGCATACAGTTGCGCATGGTTGCTACGATGTGGTCTGGCATTGCACCACACCTTGATAGCATACAGTTACGTATGGTTGCCACGATGTGGTCTGGCATTGCACCACACCTTGATAGCATACAGTTGCGTATGGTTGCCACGATGTGGTCTGGCATTGCACCACACCTTGATAGCATACAGTTGCGTATGGTTGCCACGATGTGGTCTGGCATTGCACCACACCTTGATAGCATACAGTTGCGTATGGTTGCCACGATGTGGTCTGGCATTGCACCACACCTTGATAGCATACAGTTGCGTATGGTTGCCACGATGTGGTCTGGCATTGTCCTCATGCATCACGAATTTTCTGCCGAAAATTCTGGCGAATTGGCTAACGACAGGAAGCAAACCGGCTTCTGTGTACTCGTGCATCAGGTGGTGTTCATGCATGATGTGAACTTTCATTGTCATCAGATATAGCATTCAGATGATACACCTCATGTACACCTCAACGATAGCTGCTTTCAAATCATTAGTCCCCTTATCTTTTGTCGGGAGTGTACTCTGAGAAGCTGCAGAATTATTTCATTGAAGATGACAAAGACTAGCGCAGAATATTACTTACGATTGCATACTGGCGCTTCACCTGTATAGTTGCCATCTTCGCATACTCGTGTACGATTCCCGGACGTTAAGATGAAGTTGTCCATGCATCTGTATGTCACAGTTACATTATCGGGAAATGTCCTGTATGTGTTCGGGACTGGTGGTGGGTCACCGCATTGGTTGAAAGGTACATCTGGAACAAGAATGGTTGCGAATGAGTTGATCCTACCGGCGCTAAAACAGTATTTAAGTTAGATCACGACGCGTCATCCTAATGTGAGAGGATATCCCAAACTAACGCAGGTCTTATAATGTTTGGTGCATCCAGTGAGAATGTGTTTGCTATAAAACCAAGTTTAATAATAGTGCCCAATCTGATGTTCTAACCCACTGTCATCGGATCCTTGAACCACCGAGGGACTAAATGCGCAGCGAATTGTGGCGCCTGAAACCACTCGGCCCCCCATGGCCCCCATATTTGTGTGTCATTAAATGCGCCAAAAGAATTTTTTTCGTCTCAAATCAGAAATATCTTTCGATTGTCTTATTCATATATAAATATATAAGTGAGAAAGTGAGTTAGTTTAACGCTGCGTTGAATGGTAGTAACTTGACGTCTCAGCCAAGGTAGGAAATCCCGAGGAGATGCAGGCCTTTGACGTTTACCATTTAGATGAAAACCCACGAGTATGAACATTGAATATGGATATATACACACCTAATCAGGGTGCACCGGGATACGAACCCTGATCATGGGTATATGGTACACCTATAGGACAGCGAATTGCCAACCTGTATCCTCTATTCATATATGAGATTGTATAATATAACCCTGGACGTTGT
This sequence comes from Haliotis rufescens, assembly GCF_023055435.1. Taxonomy (NCBI): domain Eukaryota; kingdom Metazoa; phylum Mollusca; class Gastropoda; order Lepetellida; family Haliotidae; genus Haliotis; species Haliotis rufescens. The sequence goes on from NW_025963857.1 coordinate 32,438,984, forward strand.
AGGATTGACTATTCGGATTTAGATTATACATTTATTACCCAGAGGGTTACAAGTAACTGAGTTCATAAAACTCGCATATGCACTGATGCAAATATCGCTTCTCGCGCCCCAGTGTATTGTTTCCGTCATCCCATTCTTATTGTGACATAAGATCGGAATGACGTCACACTTGAAACGACGTCAAAGCTGAATTGTGTGTTTCTTGGACAGCGGTGGTGATGCATTTTTCTAAAGGGGAACTTAAAAGGATTAAGAAATAATGGGTAATAAAGAAATGATTACACTAGCATGTGTGTCATACCGATTTTACGAAACTCGTGTAAGAATTCATGTATTACCCTCGCTCGGGAAATACACGAATTCTGATACTCGTTTCGTAAAATCAGTATGACACACATGCTTGTACAGTAATCTCTATATATACGTCTTATATCACTGTGAAAACTAATGACACATTACAACATGAGAAAAACAACAAAATAATTGTAATTAGGAAAACAACCAAACGAACATGTGTAACAAAGAAGTACTTACCGCCTTTTATGAGAAATGGTTCAAACACAATCATATTTACAATGAAAACTAAATGTCGAATGAAGCTCGTAGAAGCAGCCATCGCGACCATTCTCCAGACAGCACAAACACAGTCTGATCAGGATCCAGACCAGGTCTCCTGCATCATGAATTCAATACTGTGTATTAGATACCGTCCCAATGAAACGGAACTTACTAAAGTTACGTCAATGGAAACCGCGGGTGCTTTTGACAACAGTTCTGTAAAATTTGCTATTGATCTGAAAATGATTATGCAAGAAAAACACAAATAAAATTAATTAATGTTTCTCTCAAAGAGCTTATTTTTCAAAATGATCAGGTCCCCGGGTTTTTCTCTCTCCTTTGTATCAGTAGGCTTAAAACTTTATAACTTGGACAAGGAAAGATGTTTTCGTTAAAATGCCGACAATATTGACGCATATCAAAAATAAACGTTTAACGAACATAACCATTCATTATTGAATATCAATCAAACGGCTATACTTCTTTACTTTCATTATTTTGTTCTGTTTTCACGAACTTTTACTGGCCTAAAACACGTATTAGTGAGCGAGTGAGTGAGTTTGGTTTAACGCCGCTTTTAACAGTATTACAGTAATATCGCGGCGTGTCAGCTTAATGTGGGAGGAAAGCCCGAATTCGAAGTGATGCAGGTTTTCGGTGAAACCCACGAGCACGGGTATGGTGCTGACAAACCTAGAAACATAATCGGGGCGAACTGGGATTCGAACCCACAATCATAGGTTTCTGGCGTGTCCAAAGAACGCAACTCTGCACAGCGAATTGCGGCGCCTTAGACGACTGGGCCACCCGTGCCCCCTAAAACACGTATTAAGTACATCGAATCCGACATCAGAATATTATGGAAATCAGAATGATGAACATTTATACGTCAATATACATAAAACGTCAACGACATAATCCGTGTCGATTATCTGCCGAAAAAGATTCAATAAATGGCAAAATAATCGTTTTGTCTTTGTGAAAATCTGTGATGACACCAGATTTTAGCGAATAAGGTAAGCATGACCTACTCTTTCGTTATCAGTCGACACTCACACAATTTGCATAAAAATAAACGTTCCTGTGTTCACAACAGAAGGTTGCATCTTTTCAAATCTGACACACTGATGCAACAGTCTTTTAATGTGAGACTCACATGTGACTACAGGCAGACAGTTGGGTAAGTGGTTCCGGAATTACCTTAGACGAGAATTATTAGCCTGTGCATGTCTTTGTCATACTAAAATACATTTGGGGTTTATTGAATGGAAATACCATAATTGTATATTACGAACATTTAGCAAGACAGTTTTGTTTTATCATATTTATTTGAATGCATGTTAAAGATGAAGCGCCATGGTGTTTAACGTAGCGTCCAAGATTATTGCACTTATATAGCGACGTGCATGCACGTGTGTGTGTGGCTGCTTGTACTATTCTGGACTGATGCCGATTTAAAGTGCTAGCCCACTGAGATACCATGTCGCAGTCTAAAAAAATACCCCACTCAGACATTGTCGGACCAATCCCTGTTTTAGCCCCTTAATGCCGAGCGCCAGACAGGACATCTTTTAACGTCTTTTGGTATGAAGCGGCCGGGGATCGAACCCCGGATCTTCCTCTCTCCGGCGGACGCTCTACCTCTAGACCACGGAGGCGGTCGAATGCATGTTAAAGATTTCCTACCGCACTGTTTACAGAATAACACATTCGGACTGTTGTAAGGAAACTTTGCATGGGGTCTAAATTGTTTATTAATGCATTAGTACTTTGTAAAATGGATATCATCATCCAAGGTTGCTTTATTGTCAGAGATAGAAGATGATCCGTCTGTGCTCGCGGATGTCAGTATTTGTTTCTTGTTTGTAATTATGGGGATTAATGCATCAATGATCTGATTATGCACTCTATTCATTTGCAAACGTCCTGGCAGACCAGTCATGCAAGGGAAATAAGGTCATGGCTATTTCCTTAACGATCCATTACCATCCCCCATCACCTCACACCTTTTAACATGCTACAGTTATTTTTCAAGGGCTCCCATTATGACATGTGACACCAAATATGCTGCTATGTATGAGCCAGCGGATTATATCCTTCATGATGAAAATACTAAATCCCAGAAGCCCACGCTTTCATTTCACAACCGCATCAACTTGCTAACAATTATTCATTTGGTTTTAGAACGAACTGTAATGCGTGGCCATGTTGTATTTGATACGGACACAGCAGATAGAATTTCCTATTGTGGCAACCAGGTGTTCGTTAAAACTTATTGTTTTATTTGATATTTTTCAGGTTCAAAGGTATTGTCTGAATAAACTGAGTTTACAAATCGTTTGTCTGCATCAATTGTTTGGGTGTGTGTTGACATCCATCAACCAGGTCAGCGAGCCTTAGTCGCCGCTTCCGACAAGCATGGGTTGCTGAACATCAATTCTAACCCGGATCTTCACATTTTACGGAATCAATTAATTGAGTGAGTGATTGAATGCTGTTAATCGACGGAGTCCAGAATATTTCAGCTACGGTCACACGTTTCTCAAAATAGTCCCTACGTTGGATTCATATTGTACAAACGCCGTGATATAACTGGAATAATGTTAAAAGCGGCGTTAAACACAACTCACTCACTCATATTGTATAATATCATTAAGGTCAACCATAATTTGTTCTGTGTTTATGGTTTCTTGTCAATCAGCCAATTATTACCCAATCCTTATACATGTAACAGTTTAAGTCTACCAGGACCCTCCTCGTTGTTATCTTCTTAACCCTATCACATATTTTCTAAATCCACTTCCGTTACATGAGCAATTGTAATGTTTATGTGTACGTGTTTAACGTTCATTTAACTGTATAAAATGTGCTGCTTCGTGTAGATATAATTAGGTAGTCTGATATTCCGACTGTTTGTGCATGGACAACGCGAGCAGGATGTGCCGCTCGGAGGAAACGCCTGGGGGTTGAGTTGGAAGTCCGTTCACCACATGTTGGTTTGTGCTGGAAACCCTACTGGTTATTGTGCTTGTGGTGTCAGAGCAGGTTTGTAATAAATGTTCCGGGACCGTGATACCGATGTTGTTCATCATTATCCCAAGAGCTAACTACCTGAAAACGGCACGGGGCCACAATTATTGCGTTGAACAACATGTAGGCAAACAGGTGGGGTTCATTATGAGCATCGATATACGCAATCAGTACGAGACGCAATCAGCAGAGTCTCAAAGCCTGACCACCAGTTCCGTATATTACTTACATTGGCTCATACACGAAGCATGGGGAGTTGGGGTCCTAATCCAACGCGGAATACCTTCGGGCATCATTATAAAATGCGGTCTTAGCAATGCTTGGATATCAAGGCAAACGGAGTTCACATTGATATATGATTTAAGGGGTGGTAAAAATAAAGGTCACGTTGTCTACTAGAGGTGAGGTGTAATGGGGTTTAACGTCGCGTCCAAGATTATTGCACTTATATAGCGACGTGCATACACGTGTGTGTGTGGCTGCTTGTACTAGTCCGGACTGATGCCGATTTAAAGTGCTAGCTCACTGAGATACCATGCCGCAGTTTAACATGAATACCCCAACTCAGACACAGTATACTGACTCCGAGCCGACCAGTCCTTGTTTTATCCCCTTAATGCCGAGCGCCAGACAGGGTAACAACAAGTACCATATTTTAACGTCTTTTGGTATGACGCGGTCGGGGATCGAACCCCGGACCTTCTAGACCACTAGACCACGGAGGCGGTCGTTGTCTACTAGAAATGTCACACGACGAGCTGGTTAAATGCCTTTTTGGCCCCACTGGAAATGTGAAATATGATACATGTATTTAGGGACAATTTTGAAATATTAGTACGGTTATGAATTGTGCAGATCCATTGTGCCCAATGTCATTGTGAAAGATGTATATATAGGGATAATTTGTATCATGGTCTACAAGTGCCTGGATCCGGACAGAGAATAGGTTTCAGCAACCCATGCTTGCTCTAAGAGGCGACTATGCTTGTCGTAAGAGCCGACTGTAAACGGGTGGTCAGGCTTGCTGTCTTGGTTTAAGCATGTCATTGTATCCCAATTGCGTAGATAGATGCTCGACCCATGAAGACCCGGGGTCGAACAGGTCTTTAGCAACCCATGCTTGCCATAACAGGCGACTACGCTTGTCTTAAGAGGCGACTAACGGGATCTGGTGTTTAAACTCGCTGACTTGGTTGATGCATGTCATTGTATCCTAATTGCGCGGATTGATGCTAATGATATCAATCACTGGATTACCTGGTCCAGACTCGATTATTCACAGACCGCCGTCAAAAAGCTGGAATATTGCTGAGTGCGGCGTTAAACAACAAACAAACAAACATCAGATGATGTGTTGATGTGACTGTAGAATTAATTAAGAAAAGCTTATTTACAACCATGGCATCAGACATATCTACGCGTAAAGTAACAGACCGCTATTGCATCTTATATATTACGTAACAATGTTAACGAGTAAAAGTCGGCAGTGGTTTAAAAAGGTTGTACCACTCGCACCTCCGTGTTCAACACAGTATCCTTGTGGCCTAAGCCATGCTACTTAACCCAACCCTTATTATCACGTTTCACAAGTAGATAGTAATACGTCCGACCGACAATAGCTGCGTGATCATCATCGACGGGCGCTATAATATCCCGTTATTCCGTTTATGAAATAGTACATATCAGACAGAAATACCACTCCGAACAGAAGCCCCATCACTGACATCGCGATGTAAGCTATTCCTTTAGATGATTTTCTCTCGTCTGCAAGACTTCCCTTTGTCATTGTGTAGGATTTCAAGCTATTTGTGTTCAAAATAAGAGTTTTGGTTATTTGTTTCACAATGTCTTCCTGGTCCACTTGTTCTTTGTGGAGGCATCGACAAGTACATGCTTCATAGGTTGTCCTTTCGTATTTAGTCACTGGTAATGCTGTGGGTGTTGGCGACGTCATCGTCAAGGGTAACGAGATTTCTGGAACAAGAGAAATTGATATGTTTCTGACATGGACATTTTCATATTGTTCTTACGACTTATCGAATAAAAAATGACAAAAAATAAACTCTGACCATGAAAACTAAACAAAATGCTGGTGCTGTTATATAGGGGACAGAGCTATTGTCGTATGGCGCTTACCTACATGTATTATGACGCTCCCCTAACTACCTGTGACGCTCACCTGCATTATGCAATCCCCTAACTTCCTATGACGCCCACCTTGACGAAAAATGACGCTTCCCTAACTACTTATGACGCTAACCTACACGTATAATGACGCTTCCCTAACTACCTATGACGCTCACCTTCACGTATAATGACGCTTCCCTAACTACCTATGACGCTCACCCTCACGAAAAAATCACGCTTCCCTAACTACCTATGACGCTCACCTACACGTATAATGACGCTTCCCTAACTACCTATGAAGCTCACTGTCTCGAAAAATGACGCTTCCCTAACTGCCCATAACGCTCACCTTCACGAAAAATTGACGCTTCCCTAACTGCCTTTGACGCTCACCTTAACGGAAAATCACGCTTCCCTAACTACTTATGACGCTCACCTACACGTATAATGAAGCTTCCCTAACTACCTATGGCGCTCACCTTCACGAAAAATAACGCTTTCCTAACTACCTATGAGGCTCACCTGCATTATGCAATCCCCTAACTACTTATGACGCCCACCTTCTCTAAAAATGACGCTACCCTAACTACTTATGACGCTCACCTAGACGTATAATGACGCTTCCCTAACTACCTATGACGCTCACCTATACTCATTATGACGCTCACCTTACTAATAAAGACGCTTACCTACATATTCCATGATACTCACCTACACGCTGCATGTGATTCACTACACGCTCCATGACACTCACTTATACGCACCAGGGCACTCACCTACACACTCTATTACGGGAGTCTCCCAGACACCTGTGTTCAGACACGTGATGTTGTTAGATCCAGTGACGTGTGTAAAACCAGGAGTGCAAATGTACAACGCGGTGCTGTTCAGTGTTGTATTGTCAGTGATCACAACAGTGTTGGCAACAACCGGTGGACTGCTGCAGTCGACTACAAGTAACACAGATACATGGTGGTTTTACTGACAAGGCATTCAACATTCATGCATGCAGTACATTAAAACATAATAAAACATAATTATGCCTACAATTGCACGAATGTGTCATGAGATACCATCTGTCCGTCTATGCCTTTTAGAATCATGTGAAACGTTTTCTCGGTATTCTCATATTTCTATCGAGTGAGTTTGGTTGAACAGTAACAGTATTACACTGATATCACGGCGTGTCAGCTTAGTGTGTGTGGTTACCACACCTGGTGAATGCCACGGACAGGGGTATGGTACTTCCAAACCTAAAATCATAATCAGAGCCATCCTACGACAATAGGATTCTGGTACGTCTCAGGGACGAATCTCAGCACAGGGAAATACGGCTCCTTTGACAACGAGGCTACACGTGTTCCCTCTTCATAATACTGCAATCGGTTCATACTTCTGTCAGTTCTTGTGGAACATTATTGTCAATGTCTCATTACAAGTAGAGCTCATATCCAGATAATATAACTTAAATTAGTTTTTTCAGCGATAGCATTTTAGATGTTTCTATTTCATGCCAGTAACGAAAAGAAGAGTTTATTTCTAAAGATGATGTCATATTTCGAAAGTTTTGTCTAAACATGGAAATATGATGTCATGTTTATAGGGCTATGTTCATGTGTACCTTCACAATGTATCCCCGCATCTTCCCATTTCCCTGTATCAAGGCAGGTGATGGAGGTTGATCCTGAAACGTGTGCATACTCTGGTTTACACGTGTACTCAACAGTCTCGCTGACGAACCCATTGGTACTCGAGACCTCGGTCCTGTTTATTGAAGGTGGGTCTCCACAGTTAACTGCAACATACCGTCAAATGTGCAAAGACTTCGAAGGCAGAGACAACTATGTTATACCTCTTTTAAACAGGCATTTCTACCAAGTAGGTTAAGACTCTAACTACAATCAGGGACAGATGTTGGTTCTATATTCCTGTTTCTAAATAACACACATCAACAGAGAGGACATAACTAATGGCCAAGGTTTAGTTGTTCTAATTTAGAGAGGTTTATCATATTAGGTGATATGACTGGAATGATGCTTGAATTGGTGTGACCTACTATACTCAGTCGCTATGACACGATGGTGGTTTACTATTTTTCGAGATGAATATATAACGTGAGAAATATTTGTTTGTTTCTTTCTTTCTTTGTTGTGTAACGCCGCACGAAGCAATATTCCAGCTATATGAAGGCGGTCTGTAAATAATCGAGTCTGGACCAGACAGTCCAGACCCGTGAAGATTCCGGGGTAGAATAGGTCTTCAGCAACCCATGCTTGCCGTAAAAGGCGACTTTGCTTGTCGTAAAAGGCGACTACTGGGATCGGGTGGTCAGGCTCGATGACTTGGTTGATGCATGTCATGGATCCCAATTGCGTGGATCGATGCTCATGATATTAATCAATGGCTTGTCTGGTCCAGACTCGATTATTTACAGACCGCCGTCATATAGCTGGAATATTGCTGAGTGCGGCGTTAAACAACAAACCAACCAACCAACCAACCAGACAGTCCAGTGATTGACATCATGAGCATCGATCCACGCAATTGTGACACGATGATATGCTTCAACCAAGTCAGCGAGCCTGAGCACCCGATCACGTCAGTCGCCTCTTACGACATGGGTTGCTGAAGACCTTTTCGACCCCGGATCTTCATGGGTCACGTGACAAATAGTTTCTTGAACGTTTTGAATGTGATATTTTAAGTGACATTTTTCAGCTCTGGCATCAATTAACACATGATTGATTTAACAAAAGATGCCAAGGGATGAATCCAAAGATTGAAATCTGAGACAAGGTTTTGATAATGACCACAGTGTGTTGATACAATAGTGATTCATGAAATGACATGGTTGGCTGAGTCCTCCTCCATGGTCTAGTGGAGAGAGCTTCTGCCTTGAGAGTGGAAGGTCTGTGGTTTGATCATTTCGATCACCGGCCGAGTCATATCAAACGACGCCAAAAGACACTAACACCCATAGACGTTCAGGCACGTTAAATTCCTCTTGTCATTCAGTATTCTGGTGGTTTGTTTGTCACTCAAAATCATTGTGCATGATCTTAACATGAAACTGATGAGGAGGTTTCACTTGTCGTCTTTTATTTCTAGTTCAGGTGGGTAAATCGGTGGAAGGGAATTTATTTATTTAACATAATGGGAATGTTGGCCATTAGAACGTTGAAGTGGTCCCACTTGCCAAACAGTCTTGTTGTTTTATATGAGGAACTGACCAGACATACAAGTAGCCTGCGATGTGCATGGTATTGTTTTGTTTATTTGTTATTCTCTATATTTCGATGCGTTAACACCTATTACCTATTGCTTGTGATCATGATAATATGGATGAATGTTTTATTCACAATTGTGTGTCGTACTCCACATGTCATATCGGTGACTTCCCATGCGCCTGTGTCAAGACAACTGACCTGGTCAGACCCAGAATTGTGCTCATAGCCGTCATGGCAGGAGTGAGTTGGGTTTAACGCCGCTTTTAACAGTATTCCAGTTATATCGCGGCGTGTCAGCTTAATGTGGGAGGAAAGCCCGAAGTGATGCAGGTCTTAGACGTTTACCAGTTCAGTGAAACCCACGAGCACGGGTATGGTGCTGACAAACCTAGAAACATAATCGGGGCGAACCGGGATTCGAACCCACAATCATAGGTTTCTGGCGTGCCCAAGGGACACAACTCTGCACAGCGAATAGCGGCGCTTTAGACGACTGGGCCACCCGTGCCCGTGCCCCCCCCCCCCCCCCCCCCCCCCCCCGTGCCCCGTCATGGCAGGAATAAATAGCAATCTGCCCCAGCCATGTCGAGTTAACGTCGATATCTGTGTGGTCAATTGAAGGAGGAACACCACAGTCGATTGGAAGACAGTCGAAGAGTTTAGGTGAAGGACAAGGGTTCTAACAACCAGCAACCAACGACCTTACATATTTCTTAATCAATATTGACGTCAGCAGTGTTCTTGTTCCTTGGGTACCATAACATGCATGTGTATTTTAATAAACTACAGTGTGGACACGGGTGGCCTGTAACCTATAAGCGGGTATCAGCCACTTATAATCGTGGGTTCAAATCAGGGTTTGCCCTGATTATGTTTCTTGGTTTGTTTGTGCTCAGCAAAGTGGAAAATATCTAAGACCTGCATTACTTTCCTTCCACAGCTGGTCAACGCCCTGTGATATAATTGAAAGCAGCATTAAACCAACTCACACTTAATAAACTACAAAGTATCAGCTTGTGACGCGTTGAACAATTGTACAATTTTTAACTGAGTCAACACTTCAAAGATGTACAATATGACCAATGGATATACACACCTAAACAGACCATGTCAGGAACCTCCCATTGGCCTGTTTTGAGACATGTGACCTTATTTGATCCGGAAGCATGTTCATATCCTGTTACGCATGTGTATGTTGCTGTTCCATTCAGCAGTTTGGAGGAGATGGAGACGGTAGCGTTATCTACACCATGGGGAGATCCGCAGTGCACTGTGGACCGAGGGTGGAGAAGTAAAAGTATTGGCACATGTAATACAATAGTAGTGATTAAACTCATGTTGGTTGGTTGGTTGGTTGTTTAACGCCGCACTCAGCAATATTCCAGCTATATGACGGCGGTCTGTAAACAATCGAGTTTGGACCAGACAATCCAGTGGTTCTTGAGCATCGATCTACGCAATTTAGATCGATGACATGCACCAACCATGTCAGCGAGTCTGACCACCCGATCCCGATAGTCGCCTCTTACGACAAGCATAGTCGCCTTATACGACAAGCATGGGTTGCTGAAGACCTATTCTACCCCGGATCTTCACGGGTCTAAACTCATGTAACATAAAAAAAGTCACCAAGGTCCACCAGCAAATTGGCATCATTATTGTTGTGATATTCAAAGAGTCCCTTCATTATGGACCACCCTGTACTCTTCTGTAGGTTACTTATACTCAAACTACATGAAAGGGGCGACCTAATTTGAGAGAATGTGAAAACCAAGTTCTTAAACGTCACGTCTAGATAAAACAATATCTTATCTTACATTTCACAATTCTAATCCTGGTTCTTCAACTACCGGGCAACAGAAAGAATACACTTAATAAATGATTTTCAATACAAAAAAATACAAACGTTACCAGGCTGTAAATAGTCACCGAAACACTGCAAACGTGAGGTCCAAAACACAACTCTGACACCCGTGTGAAATACATCACCATCGAACCACCATGTTGAACCACCATCAAACATGGGTTCTTACTTTCGTTTCCCCGTTAGTTAGTGTTTCAGCACCCTACCCATACCAGTGAGTTTCACCAAAGTGGCAAGATCTGAGTCACGCCGGGTGTTTTTTCCACATCAAGCTCACACTCAATGATCAGGTTATTTAACCGAATACTGTTCATGGCGGCGCCAAACTCACTCACTGACTCACTCACTGACTCACTCACTGACTGACTGACGCACTCACTCACTCACTCACTCAACTTACCGCACTCCAAAATACCAGCCTTCCAAATTGTTCCAGATTCAGTAATATTGAAGCACAGAATGGTTGTATTAAACACCTTTTCTTCATGGCATACACGTTTCGAGGTGAAAGTGTTTCGGTAGAGTTTAGGTGTAAAGGCTTCATCCCAGGTTCCACTGAATGTACCAGCAGCTGTGTACAGCGTGTTCCACACTAAGCACTCGGTGGACGGTAAGAGATCGTCCAGTGTCTGGTGAGCGTCAAGGACCCAATGACCTCGTGACATCTCTGCAGCTGTGGCTGTGGAAAGGGCATCAAAAGGAAAGTACTGATGTCAGTTTTAAGTAGGACAGATCTTGTAATGTTATGACAAATAATGTTAAAAGCCATAAATTGTTGGCTGAAATATATCATGTTGGTTTCCTTGTAATTTTTGCTTCAGTAAGTACCTCGATATACATCGTTGACTAATATATATATATGACTATATGTCTATGAATCATTAACAAATAATGACGATACAAGGTGTTTCCGAAAAACATATATCTTGTATTTTAAATGTCGCTAAATTAAAAACATGACAAATCATACATTTTGTATGACGTTCATATACTACCAAAGCAAAACTGTATAAACTGCATGTAAAACTCATGATGCTAAAATGTAGCAGAGGCGTATATCCAGGATTTTGAATAAGGGAGGTGTGTGTGTGTGTGTGTGGGGGGGGGGGGGGGGGGGGGGCTTAAAACCGAGAGTGCAGTTAACATGACAGGTGTCTGAAAATAGAGGGACGCACACCGTCAAATGTCATTGACCATGACCTTACCACTGTCGAAATTACAGTTCACACAGATTCAATCTGAAACTTCCGTGTGTATGTTTGATTCAATATCTTCATTTTTATGTTTTCATTGTGAGGGTAAGTTTTAGTAGTGTAATGATTGTTACGTTGGACTAGGCTGACTTACGGCACGACGTTGGGATGTCACAAAGACCATATTGACTTGCGTCCGTGGACGTGTAGCACCAAGGGCGACTCTGGGAGAGTACTGGGTTGCCACACTTTGCAGAATTCCTCCTAGAGTTGGGGAAATAACTATTTTTCCTGAAGGGGATGTCTGCCACATTCCATTTAACACAGCTGGCACCAGATGATGTTTGTTTTATATGTCCTCTGTATGTAAAGTCTTTGTCATCTTGCAAACACAGTCTATCTGAAGAGGGGAACGTTTGAATGGAACGTATAAGAAGAAATTCGAAAGATGCTTCGTCGCATTTGACATAAGAGTATAACGCTTTTACTCACTCAAACGTATCTTAACATTGATTCATACAAATGTGAACACTCAATGCAAAAAATGCCACCAACAACAAAATTTCGACTTCGTCCTCATGTGCAAAACCCTACTGCAAAAAAGGTTTAAATTTACACTGAGATGTATAATATGACTGAGCTGAAGAAGTGATAAAGGTACAAGGATCTGTTCCGAAACGTCCCATTGGGAATAAATATATTGAGAACCTTAAATTAAGTCTCTATTCTTCGAATCATATACATGTAGATGATACGACGATACAGATAATCGAGGACTATCCATATTGATCAAAATAAGGCAAATGATACCTCATTCGAGAAATTCAAAAGGTTTTGCACTCGTTTCAATAAACGTCACACGTACATGTTTGGGCATTTAATAATATCTATTTATAGTACCCCTCAAGCAACAGTGTTAGCCATTTTTGCAACTAATTACAGGTTCAGTATATAATCGCATGTTTACCAAAATGCATATATATGACAGTCAGTTTGTCACAATAGTTTTGCAAAATAGCTGAAACCACTAACACCACATCATGTTTCATATTGGGAAAGGGGGTTACTCTAATTAAACGTACATGTATATAGCTCTTTCCATTGTGTTCGAATTTTGGAATAAAACGGCGTAAGTCACGCTGCTGCATGTAATACGTTTTCTGCCAATAACATTTAAAACCCGTGAATATTAGTTTTTTCCCAAATGCGGGTCCACGTTAATTTTATGGGAAGAGATAGCTACAGAAAGAGGAACATAATAAAATATTTTAAATTTGTGGTATGTTTAGAGTCATAGGCACATTATTTAGTTTGTTTAATGCTGATAATCATTTTTAAAATGTGGGCATACTTTTTTCCTGTCATATATGGTGATCGAAACAAGTGGGCTCACATTTGCATATAAAGGTTAATTGGGTTGACTTGCTGATGATACTCAATTTATCATGCGGCCCACATTGTCCCGTCATAGTGATTGCATCAAGGGGGCCCACATTTGTAAATTGAGGGGCATAATTAGATTGACTTAGGGGTCCATATTTGTAAAACAAATTGCAAAGCAAGATATATAACAGATTTATTCTCTCTTTGCTATATTGATAGAAAAAATTCTTTATAAACCATTTAGTGTCACGTGAGCACAACGACATGCACAAAGTACATGAAGTTTCAATACCGTCACCAGCTGATCACTCTCATTCGATAACAGAGTTTTGTTACAATAGATACAAAGCAAGAAAAATAGAACTCACTCTCCGTTTACCAATATAACATCTCGATCTAATCATGTATAAGTTATGGGCCAAATGAACCTGAAATTATGTCTAAACTTGAACGGAACAAGCATATATGACTAATGACCTTAAACCTTTCCGGGACCATTTCCGTGAAAGGAATAACATATGAATATTCATGAGCATATTCATGGTATAGGTTTGGGATGTTCGTATAAGTGAGATCTGTACAGATCTGTACTTTAATTGTAGTCCAATGAATAATGAATAATGTAGTGACAATTAATAGTAGCCGACTGTGCTACACTATTGATAGGTTCGACCGAAATAGTGATTTACCCTTTTCAATTCATGTTTACCATATATATATGGTGCTACACCAACGACTCAACATCCGGGTCGTTGGTGTAGCACCAGAGCCCGTATTTTCCGTCAGGGTCCTCAAGGTTATCATCCGTGATTCCTGCTAATATATATATATATTTGGTCATTGGTAGATAAGGAAGATGAAGGTCAAAATCGGTAATACAGGAAAATCGCTGTCTTTTATATCACAAGCAGGGGTAGTATGAAACGGGATTGTTAGTCAGCAATATGAACACTGTTAATAGCTTCATGTCTTAATGCTACCTACCACAGCTTCTGACAGGGCAATACTGCCACTCAACATCCGGGTCGTTGGTGTAGCACCAGAGCCCGTATTTTCCGTCAGGGTTCCTGCAGTAGTTGGCGGCGTCCTCAAGGTTATCATCCGGGAACTTTGATATGTCCGTGTGGGAGTGCGCATGCGGGCTCTGGGAATCCCATCTTTGACAAGGGATTCCTGCTACTGTCGTGTTCATGTGTCCTTTAAAGCTCGCTTGTTTGTCATATCCATAACACTCAAGGACTTTAAAAATAAAGAATAATTTTCAAGATCCCTTACTCTCATATATAGTACATATTCATATTTGTCAATTCTAAAAAGTAATCCCCACCTTTACTGGTTTTATTGAATTAAGCTCTTATAATGTACATAGTGGACACATTTTCGTCATGTGAAGCATTTTCGTATTGCATCGATAGTGTTGCCAGGATGAATAGATGTAAAACCTACCTATTATCACACCTCATTTAGGAATAATCTCAATATATGTCTATCACAATAGCCTGATAATAATCGAGTCTGGGACAGGAACATCATTGGTTAACAACACGATCAACGATCCCCACAAACAACCAAGTTGTCCTCTCTTTTAGGAGAGAAGCATTGGCTGCTGAAGAGCTATATTGTATTCTATCGGCAAACTGCCTTCCTCAGCAACTTCATACTTTAAAGGGACGGTTGGGTAGCCTTGTGGTTAAAGCGTTCGCTCGTCACGCCCAAGGCCCGGGTTTGTTTCAAACATGAGTACAATGTGTGAAGCCAATTTCTGGTGTTCCCCGGTATGATATTGCTGTTGTATTGCTAAAAGCGGTGTAAACCAATATTCACCAATTCAAACTCTGAGATTGATATCTACCAAGATTTTATTTCAAGATGATGCTTTGTTTGTCAATAATGTTACGAAGGTCGCAACTTTACTAGTTCTATGCATATAGTTGGATTGAGACTTATCATTGTTTCTTTTTTTATATATAGAAATGACACATCAGCATCTGGATCTGTGGCATAAGCAATGATTATTATCATTTGATCATTCATTAAAATGTCGATAGGTATCATATGTCAATGCAACAAAAATATTAACATATTCACCCTCTGTGTACGGTCTCCCATGAACCATAATTTCACAAACTGCTATTGGGTCGTCATCGTCGTCGACGTGGTGTACAATAACGTATCTGCCTACCGGGGAATAGGGGCACACGACGTTCTTGGTCTCAGCGCGGCGTGTTGTGTACATGTACGTTGACCGGTCACAGATAGATTCATGGTAGCCATCACGTCGCACTGACACGTCCGTATAGGCGTTCTTGAGCATCTCTGCCTCTATAGAAATATAGAACACTGGACTCCCATGTGAATAGTTCTGGTATCGCGTGGTATACGAGTTTCAACAATTGGTTTTACAAGGGAGCGAGTATAGTGAATCGTGCCACAGCTCCAGAAAACTTTACCATACGTCACCATACCCTATGACGTAATTTTTTAAATATTGTTGAAGATACACCGGCGAAACAATACCCTGTGACGTCAGCATAGCAACAAGGTTCCTAGGGATCATTGTGGGTGCATAACGTCTCTGTAACCTATTATCTCAACATGCAATGTCATTGAATACTAGTAAGCACAGCGATGTTGAGAGTTTTCAATATTTCTTGTGAAACTACAGTACATTAACACGCGCTTTGGTATTGAAGACTGTATAATACCAGCTTATTGTTATTAAACATTGGTATACGTTACACTTTTCATTCTTATATAGTTTTAAACTCCAAAAACAGGAGCATGTGTACATTTATTTGAACACCGCTATACTTCGCTTACCATAAAAAGTGATGGAGACATCGCTCACTTCAGTATCTTTGCCCAGATCAATGACAAACGTAGCCTCGGTAACATTCCGTAGTACAGTACACGATGACGTGTTTCCGTCCGTCAGTTGTGAGACGTCAATGGTGTCGTTGTTGGACAGAGAAACGGGTTTTCTGTGTGAGAGGTTCTTATCAGCTGTGAAGGGAAGGAAATAAGTTGAACCATAGGCATGATGTGGACAGATTAATAATCTGCCGATAAAGGTTTCGGCTCCGTCAGCCCCACTTCAATAGAGACAGGTTTGTGTTCGGAAACCTCTAAGAATACAAGGATGACACTTGCATACGTCATTTAAGGAAATTATAGAGACGGCCAACCCCCTTTTGGTACGTGGGATTCGGGGTTCAATTTAAAATTTAAACTCGTATTCGATTCAACATTTAACAAACAATAACAATTTCTTTAGATATTTTATTTCTTCTATATTTCTTTCAATAATTATGCTCCTTTTTATCACCTTGGAACGTGTCTCATAGGTTTCCGTCTGTGATTGCGATTCTGCCTGAATAAATTCTGACTAGTGCTTTTGAGATTTGTATTCGGGATTCAGGGGTGAGCAAATTAGACTCAGAGTGAAAACTTTGATGGTATTCGGGATTGAAGGTAGAGGGTGCTGGTACCCTCATTATACATAATGATCGAGTTCGAAAACTTACTGAAAATTAATATCGTACAAAGTTATGACCATAGTATACAGGACCTTCACTGAGAACAAGCTTACTTCAGAAACCATCACCGATATAAGGATGACCTTTTGAAGGGACACATAAAGCATTTTGGTTAAGTTCGAAACCCAGCATTGGGAATTAATATGTTACAGAGTTGTGGCCATTGTTTGAAATTGTGAACATGTTGCAAAGTCCTGCCAATTTCTCGATAACTTCAATATATGACATTTTGAATACATCATTAAGAAGGTAGAGTTCGTTTCAAGAGCATAACCTATAAAACCGTTTTCTCTATGTCTGTGAAAGTGATGATGCTTTTGTTGTTCTGGGATTATGCTAAATTTTATCTTTTGTTTTTCCACGGCATCAAGTTCACTTTAAGGCATTGCTTATGCCAAACCTTTCATTATTCCTCCATGACATGCATTTGGCTAGTTAGGATTGGATCCTATCGTTTTCAAAGTAATAACTTTTTTCTTCAACTGTAAGCATGCAAGGATGGCGTGTGATATGGATGCCTTGTTATTGATGCCGTCATCATTAGCTGACAAGATTGTATTCATAAGTAAATCCTGTCACTTTTGTTGATCCAAGCATGAGCCATATCCTTTACGGCAGCTGTCAAACTGATCAGGCATTCGCTGAACCCGTTTGACGCGTACGTATACACAGTGCAGTGGTCAACAAGATGATTACCAATGCACCATGAGACCAAGGCATGGAGTAATAAAACACCCCTCATTAATCCGAACGGTACCGTTTACATTGAATTCGTCCATATTAACAACTACTATCCGAAATAACGAATAATTAAATCCTTAGTTTACTTAGAATCGTCCTAAAAGTTAAGTTTCTAGACGCATTATGTTTCACGGTAAATGCGTGATGCCGTAATGATTAATTCGTACAACTCATGAAGTAAACCCATATTGTACATATGTGTGGAAAGAATGTCGTTGCCACTTAGAAGATTTATCCTGCCACGACATACATTTAAACATGATATCCAAACACCAGTTCCCCGGATAACAAGTCGTCCAAAAGTCATGACCATGGTTTATACGACTTTCACCAATTATGCTTCAATGCACCGCAAACGGCCGGCTGGTGACGGTGATCAATACATCGTTTCTGTCAGTCGTGATGAGAGTCTGCAGGATTTGCATCAACCCGTCATATGTGACGGAGGGAACACATTCGTTTCGAATTCCTGCCTTTATTTCATGTTTCATTTTCCCATTGTGTTCTTGATTAGAATAAGTCACAATTAGTCGTCTTGTACGAGTCGATTAAATGATCGGGTGATCAGGCTCGATGACGTGATTGATAGCGTGACGTCGTACCCCGACGGCGTCGGACGTTGCTCATAATATCAGCCACTGGTTTGTCTGGTCCCACTCATATATTTACAGCCCGCCGTTATAGAGGTGGAATATTGCTTTAGTTAGCTCGATGTTAAAAACAAACAAAACACACGTTTTCACTAACCTGTGCATTTAATGTTGATGATCCAGTAACCGCTGGCATGACAGTAACCCGTCCCCTTGCCATTTCTCTTCGTGTATCCGCTTATACATTCATATGTCACTGCCTCGTTGCCGGAGGCGTAGTGCGTAGATGATGGCTGGGTGGTTATCACTGCGAAAGGTACTGCAGGAGGTTGACCACAATCGACTGGAATACATGTCAATGCAAAGTAGGACATACAAAGCATATAATGTGTTTCATTTTGTAAAGATCATAATTAAATATACAAATGTATAATGCCAGCAAAATATAATACTATGCCAAACACTGGTGGGAATCGTCAAGACATGTCCTCTGATCGATAGGGTATTGGCAAATGATGTGATCATATCTGCTGGGCAGTAGGCGACCAAATCTTATGGGTTCAAATGATATCGTTAAAGAGGTCGGGGGCAAATTTGAAGTTTGCATTTTGCAGCCAACATCACAAATGTCGGGTAAAACCACCACTGTTGGCCAGGCATGCACAAATTTTCGAGACATGCTTCTGATGAGTCGACCAATGTCAGCTTGACTCATGTAGTTCCATCATTAGTGAGGGCAACGCAAGAGTTCATTGAGAGTGGTGGGTGGATTTTGTCGGTGACGTACACGTCTGCCAAAGACGTCCCTGACGTTTTCAATGGGGTAAAATCTGGTCTGGAGTTCTGGCCATGGCATGGATGTTTTGCTTTTTAAGGACATTGGCCGATGAGCACGTGCATTAGCACCTTGGAAGATGAAACTTTGCCCAAAACGTTGTGCAGATGGCACCACGAGTGATGCAATGTTAATGTCCCGATAGTATTGCCTTGTGACTCTACCACGGACAACATGTAACGCAGTTACATGGACAATATGCGCCCACCGGCAACATGCCCATGGCACGTTGCAAACATCACATGATCAATGATGTTGCTTCCTTAATTAAATGTGATTAATATAGTGTCTTTGAGGTTTTGGTTCCAAGAAGCCAATATGCATCTGCTCACAACCGAGTCTGAGTGACAATGGTAAATCTATCATGCCACCCTATGCACATGCACGTGCTCATGACTGTCACAATGTTGTTACTTTGAGCTTGGTTTCTTCGGGCATCAATCTCTTACTTTCATTACAAGACATTGGTGTTTTTTCCTGTAGTTTCACCACAAAACAAGGATTTCTTACAACGACGATTGAGAAGTTCATGGAAAGTCGGAGCAGCCTTTCGAAGGATGGTCCAATTTGCAATCCCAGCCACCACTCCTCTCCTAAGTTTAACCCTTCTTACTTGAAGATCGAAGTACGTGAACAGGAAACATAAACTTGCATTAACAGCCTGGTATGTTGCTTCTCTTGTCGGTTGAAGTACAGCAGCTTCGAATAGAGGAACACTAAGAATGTGGTTTCACTTACTGTCTTCCCTCTTCAACCAAAGAATGGCACTGTGTGGAAACCAGTGAAGGCATAAAACAGAATCCATGATCTACTGCAAATCAACTGCCTTTGCTTTTACACGGGTTGAAAATGGAGCTCTTTCCTGTATTTAATGAGAATCAGAGGCTCTGGCTGTCAGAAATATGACATTTGTGTCAACCGTGAGAGCCAACATCTGCTCTCTCGTGCGTATATCAATAAATAGGCATCACATCGATGTAAAGAAGCTTATCAAAAGTAATTAAGGTGGCTTTAATTGCATATTTGTCGTAACGTACCAACGACTATATATCATAGAGAGTGTGTGTGGACTATATTTGGACTATAAGTTTTATCAAGGCGGCCGTGAAATATACGAGGAACAATATTTAAGGGAGCCCCTGTCATTTCAGGTATAAAATCGATATGACCAACTGTCTACATTGCACACGTAAAACATGCCGTCCACACTGACACATCCTGACCTCAGGGTTCCCAGAATTTGCATGAGCGCTGTTAGGCCTTACAAGAAGAATGGCGAAGTATGCCAAGGGAGACAATACAGCGATTGAGTTCCAGTATGCCCAGAAGTTGTGCCTGCGTAGATGCTCACCGAGCATCGACCAGATACTGACCTTACTATGAAGATTGAATTCCACAACATCATTTCTCTTCATATCATTTCTGAACAAATTTGGGGGTTATCTTAAATATTGTTCCTAGCATAAAATGAGCATGCGGTTGACAGCACAGCTCACCTGTTGTGAGCACTGGAAGCTAATTTTACCCGATTCGTACCACTAGCACGGGAAATTGGCCACCTATTCTGACCTATTTGTTTCAATTTAGTAGTATTTTGTGCTGGACATCTTAGAAAGGCATTAGTAAAATTTAAATGATTTAAATTTTCAAGGTTAGAAAGGGATTAGCAACCGCCCCAAATTCATACTTTACTGTACCGGTTTATGGCGAAATCACTTACCATATTTAAATTATTGTATGTAATCACATGTGGACAATACATTTATCTATTTTGAACCTTTATACGTTCTAAAGCTGAGTGTGCTCTATTTTATGGATACTATAAAGATGTTTGTTTGATATATGACTCCGAGACACTGTGATTCGTGGCTGACTGTACATGAACACAATGAACACAGTGTGCTAACCCTTGCTCACCTGTCAGTATGCGCATGGGAAATCATGAAATCGTGAGTGAGTGAGTACGGTTTCTCGTTGCTTTTAGCAGTATTCCAGACTAGAACTGGCCTTCACTCATAGTATCCACGTGAGGAACCAAGCTTGGGCCTTCGTTGGTTCGTTGTTTCGAGCAAAGGCCTTGGCCACTTGGCTAGCCCACCGTACTACATACAACGAAGGTGTCAATCGATAAAGTATGGGTAATTTTACAAATCAAAGCTGCCAGCATTTTTGCCATCCAGTTGGTTAGCATGTTATCCGTGTTATCTGGTCATCTGATTCTGGTCATCCATCAGTTAGAGATCAATCATTTAATATTCCAGAAACTGTCAGAATAAATAATTTGACCTCGGGCTTTACAATAGTAACATTAATTGTTCGACCGAAATGCAGTTTGTTCTGCCAAAATATGTGCTCTGGGAGAAAGTTACATTTGTACAGCTGAATATTTCTCAGAAAAAACAATGTGTCCATTATGAAATCGTTTCACACAAAAACCTGATCCCCATAAAAAGAGTCCCCCTTCCCACATTGTTCATATTTTTGAGAGGATCATTCTAAATTTCACCCACCAGGATACTGCATCATATAACACACCACAACATACCTGATGTTAAAGGGTGGCCATACACCTCGATCTGACATATCTGTAACATGCCAGGTTCGTCTCCAAAGTCCACCTCGAGGAGTAGATACTTTCCGTGCACTGGGTACCGTGTTCCTTCACATGTAGCCACGAACCTGGACCCAGAGGGTATAGTGCCCTTGTGTTTCATACAAGTCTGCCATGTCGTCTGGAGACGTGTGGAAGATCCTATATTCAGGTTGGGGAGGGAGAAGGCTGAAATCCGACCAAAGTTGAAGTAGTTGTTATATTGGATACACTTTGTACAGTGTCACAAAGGATGTATGCACCAATTGAACAACACAAATGGGTAGTCTCCCTTACAAACGCTATAGCTCGAGCATATATTTTATGTGACAATCACCCACATCCCATTCGCATATCCTTCTCAGCTCGAGCATCCCCTACAAGAGACTCGAAGGTTTCTAGAACTATTTCATTAAACCGTAATACTGTACATAACTTTGTTTCGCGGACTATAAGTTAGTCTACAAAAGCAGACACATATGAATAGTTTGCACAAATAAACAGTTAAATGTATCAAATATAAACATTGAAATGATGTATGAGTAGATTTGAAGAAAATCGAAAATCCACAGCATTCATGACACATGTGTGTTCACACAACAATTAATTTAGAAAACCGGAGTCTACAATGCCAATACCAAATACGTATACATATCTATGTAAAAAATGTAATGTGAGTGAGTTAAAATTTAACGTCGCATCGGCATTATTTCAGCCACATAGCGACGAGACCAAGTTGATACATACACAGTTTGCTCCTGAATACAAAGTTATATTTCAAGTCAATTTATGAGACATATCCACACGCTATGTCATTTACCACGTTAGAAACACATTTCAGCACTATAATCACATGTTAACAGAGAAAAATGTTTTTTTGCGACAAATGATGAGAACGATACGTGTGTTTGTGAATATACTAGTCACTTGAAATGTCTAGATCGACATGTATCTCTGGATCGAATAGATGCATAATATAACCCCCCACCCCACCCCCACACCCCCCCAACCCCCCACGCCCACCCCCTCCCCCTCCCCAACCCTCAAGATCAAACGCAAATGAATTTTTGATGATTTTTTTAATAGATTCATTTAAGGGATCAACGAAAATCAGATAAATGTTCACATATGACACATGCTACTACATTTGAATCTGGTCACATGACAGGTCAAAAGACAAAGGTCTTTAAATTATCGTGCTGGAATAGGGTGTTGACGTTCTGCACAATCGAATTGACGTGGAAAACTGCAAACTTTCATCTCGGTTCGGTTTTGCAGTGAGTGATCATGAACCAGGTTGGTTCGTTGTTGGAACCGTTGTTCGACATTGCTGCTCACTCCACCACAGTACCCCCGCCGAATGTGTCGACTTCCTGTATTTAGTTGGGTACAAAACGTTCACGTCGACGTCGACGTCGACGTCGACGAAACCACAGCCAAGCACTTTCATAGGCCTTGATTTCATGTCTTACGTGGATGGGTTTTAGCGAATGTGTGTGATGTGTACTTTGCATTAGCTACATTTTGGCGACTATGATAACAGCCATATGTTTGAACCACTGTGTCACTATGTATAAACTTCTGACATATATAAAAGATTTCCATAATTTTGCGTTTCTATTTTATATCACTGAATCAGTTGTTTGCTTGGTTGTTTTTGTTTAACGCCGGTCTTAGCAATATTCCAGCTACACTGTATATGACGGCGGTCTGTAAATAATCGAGTCTGGACCAGACAATCCAGTGATTGACATCATGAGCATCGATCCACGCAATATGGATACGATGACTTGCATCAAGCAAGTCAGCGAGCCTGACCACCCGATCCCGGCAGTCGCCTCTTACGACAAGCATTGTCGACTTTTACTGCAAGTACTCGTATGAGTTGCTGAAGACCTAGTAACGTGTTTTGTGTCACCAGATCTAGATAAAACCTCACCAAAGTCATCATCCGGTAGTGTCACGGCTACTTGATAGATGGTGTAGTAGTTGTCAAGAGTGACAGTCATATGAGGACGTTGCTCAAGCCCAGTGCTGCTGCAGTCGCCGGTGAGAAGACTTACTCCAAGCTTTATTGGATCCAGGGCGTTAGCAGCATCAAATGTAGGGGTGAGTGACAGTGAGAGAGGTGTGATTGTGGTCTGGCGGATGTCGTTCAAAGTCGCAGTGGACGTCTGTACTGCAGTGAGCGCTGCAATGTCTAGACTGACATTTGCTGGATTGGGAGAGGTGATACATTAATGCAGTGCTCATATAGAATAACCTTGCAAACCCTCTTTATCATGTACATTTACGGATAAACATGAATGTACGAGTTGTCAATTTTTAGTAAAACAATTAAAATTGCAATAAATAAAAACAATAAAAATTAAGAAACGCAGAAGAACGGAACAAAGGTGATTGCATCAATACAATCACATACAACACATCAATACAATTAGTAGTGTATGGGAAACAGCGTCACACATGAGTGTGAATGTAGTTTTTCTGAGGTTACCATAGAATCATTTTTGAAATTCCAAGATAGATGTGTAATACATGATAATTATGGTTTGGTTTGTTTGTTCTTTAACGCCGCACTCAGCAATATTTTAGCTATATGACGGCGGTCTGTAAATAATCGAGTCTGGCCCAGACAAGCCATTGATTGACATCTTGAGCAGATATCTGCGCAATTAGGATAGGATGACATGCATCAACCAAGTCAGCGAGCCTGACCACCCGATCCCGTTAGGCGCCTCTTACGACAAGCATGGGTTGCTGAAGACCTGATAATTATGTACATGTAGTTTTCATCATATGTACGTCTGTATTCTGTTGCACCGCTTACCAAAGCATCTGTCCCCAGCAAGCCAGTACCCGTCTTTACCACTGCATTCAGTGTTTGTCGAGGACACAAGCCAACCGTCGGGGCATGTGTACGTCACCGTGTCCCCTTCTTTACTTCCGGTAGAGTTAATACTGGCGTAGCTTGTGTTCAGGGGGGGACCACAGGTCACTGAAATATGGAAGCGTAATATAACATGAAGAATCTCACCCGAGTTGATGAAAGTTTAAATCTCCGATGATTGCCGAGGGGTTTTAAACTTTTAACAACAGTGGCAGAGCGATTAGTGATATTATTTTATTGTGGCGTCATGGTAACCGAAGACGTCACAGTGGTTTGCAACGCATTGAGAAGCAAATGCATCGCTTTATCTCACCTTGATATACCGCCTTTGGAAGCCAGTTTTGAATGGAAACAAAATTATTTTAAGCGTTTCCTTTTCGTGTATTTTAGTGTTTTCTGTTCCGATATCTATACTTCTTTTATATTTAATTTATTAGGTTATTTATGAAGACGGAGCCGATTCGTAATGAGAATGGTCACCCAGCTTCGCGGGAGCCGACTTGAATTGGCTTGTCTGGCCAAGACTTAAGTTTTACAGGACGCTTTGATGTCCCTTTGATATTGCTGTCTGCGGTGTAAAACGAGATTCGCTCACTAGCACACACGTTCGGAAAACGTTTTCTTGGTGTTATGTATTGCTGTAGCTTTACTTTTAAGCTTTAAATGCGACTAAAGGTCTCACAGCTCATAGATTTATTCATGATGAAATCTATCGTCTTTCATGAATCAATAAAGAAGAGAATACCACCCAGTACCACAACAAGAAACAAGTCAGGTAAAACGGTGCGCAACATTCATTGCGTATGATGAATATTTGATGCATGAGTGTTGGGTTTCTCTACGTGGCATGGAAGAAGGAAACTTATTGTGTTTCAGCTTCCTGCACGATGATCATTTGAATAAACATTAGTCTTAGTTTTGTTGTTTGACAGTTAACGCCACAATAAGCAATATTCCAGCTGTATGACGACGGTCTGTAAATATTCGAGTCTGGACCACAAGCCACAGTGACTGACAACAAGAGCATCGATCTACACAATTGGGTACGATGACATGCGATCCTGACCACCCGATTGCGATCCGCCTTCGACAAGCATTGTCTCCTCTTACGACAAGCTTGAGTTACTGAAGATACAATTCAAACCCGGATCTCGACGTGTCTCTGATTTTGTATTCTTTCAATATAGAATAGTACTGTAGTGCGGCATAGACCATTAATGTCACTTTTCCGTTATTTAGAGCAATATTCCAGCAGCTCAGCCTTTGGTGTCTAGATGTATCTAGCGGTCCATTTGAGCATGCTCTTTCTACGAAGATTTCAAACCACCTCATACGACTCTTGCTCAAAAGTTCCTTGTTAAAACATTTAAGGCGTCAAGAAAGACAAGTTCTATGGATGAACAACTTCTTTATTACAATTAGTGCGACGTTTCGGTGTAGATCCTGACACCTTTATCAAGCAAGTGTTAGGATCTACACCAAAACGTCGCACTAATTGTAGTAAAGAAGTTGTTCATCCATAGAACTTGTCTTTCTTCATCACACCAACTTCTAAATGCCACTGAAAGAAGTTATTTAGAGTAAAGCTTTCAAGATGTTTTAATGTAGACATGTGTTTTTTAGGTGAACAATTAGGTGACTTGCCCTTGCATGTGTTTGTGACTGGGGACACCCCCGGGGAAGGATATGTTTACCCTTTCGGGAACACCTGATATCATTACTATTTGATAGTGATAGTGATATAGTCGGAATCCTACAACCGACTCTGCAATGTGTCGATATTTCTTGTTATAATGGATATGTTTTTGTTCCTTTATGTAAAATCTAATACCAATCATGTTACACTATTATCGACTCCACTGATAGTATGCGTTGAGAAAAATACACAAAGGAACTGACAAGAACATATTGGAGAGGTTCCATTGTACTTTCCATCGACGCAGTGCCGGACGAGGTCGCCTGATGACAGAATGTAGGTGTCGATACATCTGTACTCCACAGTGCTATTGTCAGGGAATGTCCTGTAAGTATTGGCACTCGGCGGGGGTTCATCACAGTCGTTGATTGGTAGCTCTGAAACAATTTGCATTAAGACAAAATGAGAATTCCCCAAAACGCAGTCCTACAAAAAAACCACATTTACACAAATTCTTAACATGCACAACAAAGAGCTACTGATCTTACGTCATTTTGTGTCCAGTTATCTCTCATTTTGTCAGTAAATGTATTGTTAACACAAAAAGCTTAAATCCCACTGTACATGTATGTAATCATGTTCATGACCTTTCATTTCCCAGTTGTTTTTTAAAAAATCTAGAATAATGCACACTGGAATATCAGCGACAGAAACCTAGGAAAACCACAGAAGATCTAGGGCTTTCTGAAATATACAGTGATTATCCAGACTGTATCATCTTGCGGAATGGGACATGAGAGCCAGAACTGGTTCAGAATGCGATTTCATTGAGGATGATTGGATTGATCATATTCCACTGGATGAAGTTATGTATGATATCAGTGACACACCCCTATTCAAACGAGTAAATAAGGATGATATTATGAACACTTACGGTAAACAGTTGTTACAGGTCTGCAAGATCTAACATCAATATTGTTAAATAGTGAGTGAGTGTGTTGGATGTCACGTCACTTTGAGCAATATTCAGACAATATTACATCGGGTGACACCAGAAATGGGCTTCACGCAATGTGAATGGGGAATCGAACCCGGGCGTTTTAACGCTTTAACCACTTAGTGACTATTTAATGGAAAATCATCCGATGACTCGGGTAACTTCACTTGTATGAATTCGAATGGTCTTAGTGCTCCGGATTATGTGTGCTTTACCGACCTTGTTTAAATATATACTAACGGAAAAAGTAACTATGTACATATTAAGTTCAATGCAAAATAAATGTATTCTGAAACTAAATAATGCATCTCCCAATACATATTCATGAAGACATCTACTCGACTTGAAGGTCGTAGGTCACAATTTGCACCTGCGTGTTTCTGCACGGATCATAATTTGCATGTTTGCGTGTTTGTTTGGAGCATTATAGTCAGACATGTGATTATTTTTAATGTGATCATGAACAGCTCACGATGATTGTTTAGCTTTCCGGTCCTCATAAAAAACAACTTTTGTTTAACTGTAAATAACGCTTACGCAATGCCACGGCTTGCTGGAAAACAACGTATCCGCGCCGTACGTATGCTGCAAACAGGAATGGCGTGAAAGGAGTTTGCCAGACATTGTAATGTTCATCGAAACACTATTGTCTTCTGAACATGAGATGCTGTCTGCACTAAGCTAGGCGTGCCTGAGAATGCTGTGGAAGCAACACTGGTCTTATTGCAGGACGACGGTCGGGGCCGGATGTTGTGATGCTTCAACTGGATGCGAAAGTTCTGCCACTAATTGGTCCTAAGCCAGGAATTGTCCGAGCTGTTGCTGTGGCAGTTTGGTAGATGCACCAACCAAATATGGTTGTCTTGTTGACATGTGGACGACCAGTCCGTGACAAATTATGTGTATTGCCCTGTTGTAGATAACGTATCCAAAGAGATGATATTGTGACAGTATACTGTTCTCAGATGGGTTCAGGTTTCATCAGGACATCCCTGATGGTCGTTCAAGGGTCTACAAGCGACCAGGAGGCTGTTTAAGTGACGTTTGCGTAACTCAACGTCGTCAGGTTGGGGGTGGAAGTGTATTGGTAAAGGGTGGCATCACAACTCATTGTTAATGGTAATTTGAATGGCGTAGGCTAACGGAACGATATCATGCAAGACCATTTCTACTCTTTTTTGCAAATGCCGGGACGTAACGACATGTCGCAGCAGGATATTGCTCGCCCACATGCTGCACGTGTTGTAACATACTTTTTGAGGCAGCATAACATTGCTGTACTGTCGGGCCGGCTGTTTCTCCAGACCTCTCCCTCTTAGAACATGTCTAGGATGAGAAGACCGACGCCTACGACAGGATCAGAACCAGCCGGAAACGCTAGATCAGTTGGACCAATCTTTGGTAAACATTTAGAATATCTGGTGTCTTCAATAAGCCGCCGCTGCTTCGCCTGTATAAACGCAAATGGGTGTCACACTTGAAAATGGCATTGTTAATTGAGTTACACCAAAACTCTTTTGGAGCGTGTCGCTCTGTCTCCTGTAACCAAGTATGGGTTTTTGTCAATGAATATGTTATGATAAAATGTTGATCAGCAGAAGTCCCTTATATTATTTTGTAACGTTCAAAATTTACACCGCTTTATACGAAGCACAGTTACTTTTATCGGTTAGTATATTAAGAACTGAATCATGTACAAAATTAGACCATCTTCCACGTGTTATTGCACTACCAGTGAAGCATTAAATCGCAGATAATGAAAGTGTTCAGTGTATATAGACAGAGAGAACTACAAATAGCATGACGGACATAGGAATAACTATTTTATGAAAATGTAAATGAGACTTAATTGTCAGACAGATTGGTAATTTTACAGAGATAATCAAAGCTGCTGTTGATGTTGATACTGCTGTTTAATAAAACTGTGGATATAGTAAGACACATATATTCAGAAATAACTATATGTATCCTTTACAACGGAAATGGTTTAATGGTAAAACGGGATCTCGTAGCTGTTTTCAGAAACTTGCCAACAGAGGAACATTTTGAAAGCTCCATAAATTCTAGAAACAAATTTGTAAATCAGTGTTCCAAAAAAAAAGGAGAAAATATCAGAAAAATATTGGACAGAACCCAGCAAAGGCATAAATAAATAATGCTTACAATGTTTTTTCTAGAAATTACTTAACGACATTGTAGGTCAATACCAGTGACAACTAATATTACTGTTATTGAGTTGCAGAAGAACATGAAACATATCCTAAACCCTACAAGAGATGATGCAGAAGATAGTACATTTTAAATGCATATTGATCATGACCAAGATCAATGTGATTCGTGGCAAACATCACTACGTAAAGATAATGGGACTGACAATTGTCAAAATAAAGTGAGATATGGATTGCTCAAGACGTCGGTAACAAATAACTGATTATTGAAGTCTTCACGCACAGATTGTTTGATGTTATACACAATAATGGCATTGCAAACTCATAAATAGCCCATCGTTAGAATTTTATTCCACATTTAAAGTGTTTTAAAAAGTGCACTGCCAAATTTCGAAGTAGGTATAACGCATTTAACATTCAGAAACTGTACGTAATAAGGATATTATTTGTATTGAATGCTCTCTTTTAGACGCTGTACTCTTGCTTTTCCTGAAATACAATGATATACGCTCTTCATGCTTTTTTCTCTTATTTTGTAATTGTCATGACATAAGATCAATTTGTTTATCACATATTTTTGCCTACAAAATGTATTTGTGTATATTATGTTCAAACTACATGGAAAATACGTTATAACCAGCACATATGTGTAGATTGTATTATATCTGTAAATGCGTTTGTTTGGCGCTAATCTGACACATACATAATGACGTGATGTATACCGTGCCACAATGCTTAGATTTTCTATCAGCAGACCTTCATGACGTCATAACAGTTACGAAAAGTCATTTTATTTTCTCTTTTGATGTCAGTTAGAATTATGGATACCTACATGTTTTCATCGAGTCGCAAGGAATATATTGCAACTTATGGTTTCGGTACACGAAGCAAACATGTGTACAGACTAAAACCGATCTTCACTTATCTCTGAATTAGCTCTTTGAACCAACTGAAAATATTCGAGTCAACCGATGCATTTCCGCTACAACCAAAGAAATCGCGTTTGTTTTGTCCTTATGTCAGGTAGAATGGAGATAAACCTAGAGTTAACATTGTAGAGGTTTCGAACTTAGATTTGATAACTGTAGTTTTTTCAAATTCGAAGCCTAACACTATCGCGTTTCGTTTCCAAATAAACTTACAGGTATCGAATATTTCCTATTTCTTTACATTGACAGTCTAAATAAATCTAAATGGAACTTTTGTAATATTCTGTCAAATTTGGCAGACATATTGTCATAAAAACAGACATTTAAGTAAGTTCAGTTTAGAACCAACGACAGTCAATACACGTACTGAATTCTGAATTGTCATTATCACTATAATTAAGCTTGAAACCAAGTATTTTCTACAATGTATCTTTGAGTTTATGTTTTGTAGCTTACGGAACACATGTTGTTGATTGATGATAGGAGATATTCTATTATTCGTTATTCACCCTCTATTAGATCTAGGCCATCAACAAAGACCTTGAAGACAAAGGAAGAGAATAAGTATTCCACGGAGAATTCTTGTTCAGTAGTAACTTCAGAAAAATATCCAGTGGAACTTTCTGCTGAGATGCATCAGTGTAACTACATCAGCAGCCACTAGTTTTATCATATATTTCTAGTTCCTTGGACTCTTGATGACGAACTTCCTAAAACCCTGTTTACATAGGTTGGTTTCATATCTTAAACTTCGTGCCATATGTTTCAATATTTGTCTGTTCTGGTAAATCATTATTGCAAATCACATTATAACTACTTGTTGCCCCTGTATAAACTCGCCATGAAGCCCAATCTATGACATTGTCCAGCTTCATTGACGCCACCATATAGCCAAACATGTTCACACTTGTTATTATGAGCATATGTTTATTAATCACTGTCAAAGAACGACGACACTAGGCGTTCGAGAAGAGGCGAGCGCACACCGCACCATCGGCGGCACCTGTCACAAGCATAGGCAAATGTCCCGAAACATCACGGGAACATCTGGCCCAAGTATAAATAGGGAACTGCATCGGAATATACTTCTGCCACTGACGTGTCAAGTTTGGAAATGTCCTCAACATATCTGCCATAAAACCTTTTAAAAAGCTTTACTGAGGCCCCGAACGACCAAGACCTGTGTGTTATATCATGGCGTGTCATGTCAATTGGGGAAGAAAAATGTGATGTCGGTCTTAGACGGTTTATTTGTTCCCCGGCCAATGGATCCGTATGCATTTCAGTTATCATTCTCCACTCCCTGGGGTGTATACGACCTAGTAAGCTGCCTAGAGGGTTTTTACATTCCCCTGACATATCGGGTAATAAAGTATCGGCATTGTTGTCAGTGTCATTACAATTATAAGGACTCGGGTGAAAACGAAACGAAATTCGAATTTGTTGTAAGCATTGTAAACAATCAGCATTCAGCGTTTGTAAACAAAAACTAAAAAGAGTGTAGGTTAATCTAGTAAGGGATCGACCATTTACTGTTCTGTGGTGTGTAATATTTTGTTTCAAAAACATTATTTTTTCCAGGAAATAATTATAATGCAAAACATAAAAATGCACCGGGTTTAAACACAAAATAATTGTACATGTGATGTCCAGAACAACATGTTTTGTGAATCCAAAGGAAATGTTTTGATCGTCCGTTTTTAGCTAAATATTGTACATCTTGAAAAGTGTTAGTCCTGCTGCGAATCTACTTGACATTTTCACACTGTTGATTAGCAGTCCTTTACCTCTAATCTGTTAGCTTATTACAAGTTGCCAAGAACAAAGATGGAGGTTATAGTACAAGGATGCATCTCTTGGTACTTCAATAGTTTACTTGGATGGATAGAAGGTTGAGACGTGTTTTGTCATAACAATGTTGGAATTTATGATCCATAAGCCTGATTGATATACTTGCCGTTTTGATTGTTGTTGCACCCGGTGACTTCGACAGTATCATTGTTTCAATATGAGGACCTACTCTTACATTGATCTCTACCTGAAGAGGATTGATTTCAGAAATGTTTCTGAGTTCGACGTGCGGGATAGATCATCATCAGAGCTTTATTGTAAGGATATAAAACGAAAAACATATTTTTATGTTGTCTAATGTGCATTATTTACAATGATATCGACCATTGCTTCGTGACAAAATGATAAATACAACCCCGAGCTCTCCATTAGAGAGTAGGAAAGCATTAACATTGCCGTTTCTTTGTGTAACAGCTTTAATATATTTTGACTTTTTAAACCAGAGAAAGATTCATAACAATTTAGACAGGAAATGTGCAAAGTGTTTTGTATTTGCAGACTGTTAATTTCTCAAACATCAATGTAGTTAATATTTGTGTACTTTACTAGGTGAGCGTTAGTAACTTGTATCTTTTTATGGGAAGACCGTGATCCCCACGGGCAGCAAATCATTAAGCGTGAGTATTCAAAACAATGTTTTGATTAGGATATTTCAAATGAATAAAAGATGACGCTTTCTAAAATGAAAATACGATGCATGTACACACATGTCAAATCCTTTAACGTAATTGTCAAATATACCATTCATATCATTTCAGCTGGAATCACCTGACGCAAGCACTTTGTACATGAAGTAGTTTAAATTGAATAACGTAAGACTTGTTTCACTTGGGGACCTCTTAAGTGACTTTCAACATAACTGTTTGCAACTCAATCAATGAAGGTTGGAGTAAATAATTTACATCGATATAAACTTTGTGCAAAGTGTACATATTTACTCTTTCATATATTAATAAATTATCTGAATTTTGAATTTTCACCATATTAGTGTTCTCCTGCAGATGGTATTTTCAGCACAACTAAACACGAAACAAACTAGTTAAATAATTATTTGTTGGTTTGGTTGAGATTTTTTTTTTTTTAAGATAGTGATTGAAATTATGTCATAATAATTTGACATTTTTACAATACTGTTGACAAAATATTAAACTGTTTATTTGTAAATTGTGTCCTGATATCTTGTCGTTCTTCAACAATTACCAGCACACAGTCTGTCAGTTTGGTGCTTTTGTGAATTCAGGACATTATGACGAAATTATTGAGGACATTTAGTTGGGAGTAATATTGGCTGCGAAAAAAGACATATATCTTAATGAGACCCCCTCTATAACACAACCTTATGTATCTATGTATCGTGTTGTGTCGTGTTTTGAAACACAGATGTGTTACTTAAAAAAAGAATATGTTTTAGAAGAAATGTAGTCGGACATTAAAAGACGTTAACATAACAGTTGTCCGACACATTTTGTCAAGCAATATGCCACCAGATATTATATTTCTCAATTGCTTTATTTATATTTTACCAGGTCTGGTTAAGGTCTGGTCAAATCATTCCAGAAATCTTATTTTAGATATTCAGAGGGATTTACTAAATGAAACAGGTAGCTTGGAAATATGATGCGCATTGATATACTGTACACCTTTATATGAAGTTTTCACATCTCCTGACTGACTGGCATTTGCCTTTGTGCCCATTGGAATCTGTTTCGGCAGATATTCGAGACTGTTTATTCTCGGGCGTTGACGTTTTGAATTTACATTAATGTAAATGTGTGCTTTAAAGGAGACTCTGGTCCAAACATGTTCTTGGGTTTTCTTGGGTCGATTGGTGTATTTTGTTCCACATCACTAACCCGAGGTATGAGTATTCAGACACAAGTACACCCTTCCAAGCCATGGCGACTTTCAACTTCAATACTACATCATGTCTCTTACTCCCTTTACTCCAAATATAACAAGTATATAGACCAGGCAGATAGTTAGATACGATTTCATCGCGAATCGTAAATAAATCTGTCATAGACTAGTTTGGACGTGTTAAGATTCACCCATAATCTTACCAAGTCCACCAAATGATGAATCATACATTGGGTCCGTTGTGTAGGAAATGAAGTTTGGATCAGATCAGTTATCAAAACCTGTTTGATATCCAACGTATTGTGTCCATCCTTCGTAAAGTTTCCTTTTGTATGGGCTGTCGTGAGAAACTATTATCTGTATCCTTCAAGAAACGATGTCAAACGCTCATTAAAAAAACGCTCTCGTGTTGAAAACGACACATTGGAGCCATACGAACTGACAAATATCGGCCAGGTGCACATCAAAGAATACATGCATGCTCCCTGAGAGGGATGTACGCAGAGCATGATGATGTCAAGCATCCAATTCCAACAGTTGACAGAAATAAGGAAATTATTTTATTTCAATGCATAATTTTATGTTCCATCTGGGACATTAAATTTTCAAGGTGAAGATCATTTGTTCTCAATATCTTTCATCGTCGTCCCATGGAAGCAATCAGATCTCAACAGTTGGCCTTGGGAATGTTCACCCACACTACTTGCAGTGCTTGTGCAAACTGGCGGATGTTCTGTGGGTGTAGCTGATGTGATCGCAGTCGTTGTCCCAGTGAATCCAATAAATGTTCGATTGGGTTTTAATCTTGAGATCTGCAGGGCCATTGGGGGATCTCGATGTTGTGATTTCTTAAAAATGCTGTGGTCAGTCTTGCCGTGTGAAAATGACGCTCGTTTTTTTGCATAATGGGAAGGACGTGTGGTCGACGAATTTCATCCGGGTAACATTGTGCCGTTAAATTCCCCAGAACTTGCTACAAGACGGTTTGTAACAGTGTAGGAGATAGCTGCCCACATCAGCACATTACAACCCCCAAATGTGTCCACTTCCTATATTAAGGTTTGTTCATAACGCTCCCCGCGACGCCTGTAAACACGTCCACTGTCCGCATGGCGAAGCACAGAACGTGACTTGTCACTTAACTAAACTTGTCTCCATTGCAGTTGTGGCCATACTTTATGACCCTGACATAATTGACGTCGCAGCCGATGATGCAGGTCCGTCAAAATAACACCTCGAACTGGTCGTCTAGCGCGAATACCTTCAGCGCGTAAACGGCTCCACGCTGTTTGAGCCGATATCCTACGCAATCCTGGTGTTGCCGGAGTTGTAGAGGTGGCCGTCGGGTTCTTTTACGGAGGTGTCGTAGTGGTATTAATCTGTTCTGTGCTCTATAAATGATATGTGGCGTACCGCATCTGGGAAGGTCACGTGTTGCCCCGTATGTCTGATTCCACAATCTTTAATGGTGCTTGGTGCTACGTGGAAAAACCTTGCTCCAGCTGAAGATGACTCTCCTGTCTGCAGTTGGCCGATGGCATTGTTGCCTTGGGCTTCCGTCAGTCGTGGCATGTTTTCTCTGTTAACTATCTGTAACACTGTGATGGCATACAAATGAAAACCCAAGTGATGTTGCACGGTTAATGCTCCAGGCTCTCACGTGGTTCTGTTTCTGTGATTTTCCAATCTTTTTACCAAATTTCTGCAGTACCTCATTCTTTCCGCACAAATCAATCCCAATCCAATTCATTTTTGACATTTATTTTGATTGGATGTCCCAACACTCTGTCAGATATTTACGATTTTGCTACGTTTGTGTTTCTTTCTCTTTTGCAGAGTATATATACAAATATACACTGCGTTTGTGATCTTCGTAAAGTCGGGAGACACATGTACAATCTGGCATTTCTATAACCTATGAAGGGTGTTCTTTGCCTGCGGTGTCTGTCTTCAAAACACCGAGCTGAATAAATAATAAAACCATATCATGTTGAATAAATGACATTTCATATCACCCATAGCTTTCCTGTCGTAAAGACACACCGCACACGTGATGTTTCGATTTTTCTCTTTGCAAACATTTAAATCATTCCTTTCACAGATTATTTCCATCACCTATCTGCTTTTTAATTTCTATTGATCTATCAGCGTCAATTTCCATCTTCCCGTTTGCTTGGTAATTTGGTAATGACCAATTGTCTTAATCCCGAATAATATCCCGCGGTCAAGTCCAAGGCAGGAGCGTATATGGGTTTATAAATTTGCTTTGTGTCTGATTGTTAGAAATAACGAAAATAGAAAATATTAATTTGAAATTATAATCTTTTTCATGATATTGTAAAAGGTGGTTTCTTTACATGGTTTAAATATACAACGTCAATGCATGACTGATAGACAATTGCTTATGATATTGTCGGAATCGTACAATGGCTCTGCTTTTAGTACAGAATTCTTGGAAATGATATTTGTCGCTTTGATACGATTGAAAAAAAGCCGGAAATAACAATCAATTTTATTTATCGTTTTATGTGCCTGTTTTGCTCTCTTATCCAGCGAGTGTGCAATGGTCCCATGGGCTTGGTATGGGCGGAATCATGCTGTGGGCCCTGCTTTCGGTGACTATGGAAAGGGTTTTGTCGTGTTTTTATTCTATTGATGAATTACAACGTGATGCGGAAATACGGAGGTAATGAAATGTTACAGCTTCGTCGGGCGGGCGTTTTAGCAAATTAAAAAGGCTGTGAAAGTAAATATTTGGCATGCCTACAGACTTAAATAATAGGTAACTTTTCCCGGAAGACATACATGCATAAAGTTCAACTTTCATGCATGGACATGTATGGCAGACATGCATGACCTTCAGAAACTCTGAAACAGACACACATCAACACAGTGCATTGTTGAATTGACCTGAATATGATCTCTCTCAGCGATATTGACGAGCTACATACAATCTCTCTCTCTCTCTCTCTCTCTCTCTCTCTCTCTCTCTCTCTCTCTCTCTCTCTCTCAATGCAATAATTTTGAACACGCGTACTGAGTCTACACATCAACTAAACCCTAGCTATCCTTTGTTACTTTATGGTTAACATAAAAAAGGGGACACGGGTGTACCAGTCGTCTAAGGCGCCGCGATTCGCTGTGCTCAGTTGCGTCCCGTGGACACGCCAGAAACGTATGATTGTGGGTTCGAGTCCCGGTTCGCCCCGATCATGTTTCTAGGTTTGTCAGCCCCATACCCGTACTCGTGGGTTTCACCGAAGGCATAAACGTCTGAGACCTGCATCACTTTGGGCTTTCCTCCCACATTAAGCTGACAGGCCGCGATATAACTGGAATACTGTTAAAAGCGGCGTTAAACACAACTCACTCACATCAAAAACACATCTGAGATGCCTATCCTGAATCATATTTAATGTATCGTTCTGATCACATCCCAAGGAAAACATATCAGATGTCGTTAACATGACTTGTAAAATGAATTTCGGCGAATAATAACCTCGTATCGAAAATATCCGCTATTTGCATCACCGTTCTTTAAACCAGGCTGGCACAATGGGTCATTGATCGTGATCTCAGCCTGTGATCAATTATATTGATATCAATTAACTTGGCCGATACTCTTCTTAAGTAAAGAACAGACCTATTAGTTTGATGTTATATGCAAAGAAGAACTCGATATCACATTTCACACAGAGGAACTGAATTAACTATAGTTCAGAGAAATATCAGCAGCAATATGTGTATATGTTCTTTCAAAGGTCGAGTATAAAGGTAACGACTGTCTAGTCTCTTCATGATCATTTTGTCATTGCAATATTTTTGTGACAACCTTTGTCTGAATGAACATTTAGTTCCAAAGGCTAATAGCCATAACAGATTAATATTCATGAGTGTTTTGAAAGAATATGACACTCGTGGCATTGCTTATTGATCTCGAATACTGACAAATAGTTGTCATTCATGCAGATTTGTCATTTTGTTACGATCAAGGACGTATACTTCGTCACTTATTTTATGTATATTGACAAATATAATAAGGTTGTTGCCCTCTTCAATTTACTGAGAGCAACAGATAAAATGGTCGTTATCTATTGAATGGTGTCAAAATAAACATTTATTCAAAATCAATACATAATATCAAACATAAGCAACAACTGATTGTTTCCTACCAGCAGGCATAAGATATTCATCAGAGGTACTGTGCGAATTCGTACATGTATGACTAGTACTGATGACATTTATGTTTAGATATTTTACACGTTGAGAAATAACGTGTAATTGTATGTGAGCCAAAGGTGTAGATCTACAAGAAATCGAATTCAGGTGGAAAAGACATTAAAACCTAACAAATGGTTAGCAAAATATACGAGAGCTTTGGGTCAGTGAAAGTCGTAGTCGAGGCAATTATAAAATATGTGCTAAAAATGTTTTCTATATAATATAATATTAAGGTGTCTTGACATTGTTTCAGGGTAAACGTTGGTTTGGGCTTGAGGTAAGGCTGTTTCCACGAATACCTTCACATTTGCTCACCTCGCGGGAATCAATAATCAGTCGCTCGCATGAAGCTATCAATACCAATAATAGTGTTGCAGGGCGTAATTTACTGTGAAAAAGAAAAATCATTTTAAAAACCTTTCATAGATAATATTTTTGTCAGGTATGGATTGTACACAATTGTAACAAACAATTGTCTGTGGAAAAATTACAAATATTGATCAAAAAGATGACAAATGGTAAATCCTTCACGAACATCTCGTTTAGTATGCTTCGAAATTAATTTAATCGATCCCTTGCTATTCTGAGTGTAAAAAAGACAAAATGACAGTGCATGTGCAAACAGGCGTATCTAATACTCTACTGTTCAACCGTCCGGATATTTTTTGTAAGTGTTTGGTCTAAATTTGTAACCAGAAGGCGTGAAAGCATTTTCCTGGATAAGCTGCCGAAATAAAAAAAATGTTTGGCAGTAAATTATGCGAACGAAGGTGTGGATGCGACACAAAAGTTGTTTGATCAGGGTTACAACATTCAAGGCTTATGTCATGCCTTCAAAGGGTTTTATAGTAGACATGTTAAAGACATTTTCCCATTTTACGCATCAGTGACAAAATTGATGTCCGACGCATTTCCCTATTTTGAATTGCCTTTGCATGTGTTTGTGACGGGTGCCACGGGGTGGGCAGGATATGCTCGCCGTTTCACGAAAACCTTGTATTAACTGATAGTGATTCGAAAAGACATGTCTAAGATATGGTCGGAATTGCACAATGAACTTTAAATAGCACACATTTCTTATGATTATGGAAAGTGTTGTGTTGTTTACTCAATAAAATTCAAGTGTTTATTTGACACTGTAAAACAACACGTTTCAGCTTTTGTGAAATTAGAATACATAACTTATTGGAATTTATACTCTTAAAAAAGTAGGGTTCGTGAAGTATATGCATTGTGATAGGTGGTCAGAAGAAAAATCAGATGT
Organism: Haliotis rufescens; assembly: GCF_023055435.1. Classification (NCBI taxonomy): domain Eukaryota; kingdom Metazoa; phylum Mollusca; class Gastropoda; order Lepetellida; family Haliotidae; genus Haliotis; species Haliotis rufescens. The sequence goes on from NW_025963857.1 coordinate 32,478,471, forward strand.
TGAAAATAACTTGTAGACAACCAAACTCTTACGCCCCAACACACATGGAAAAAAAACATTGCAAGCCCTTCCTGCATGTGGGTGGGGGATCATTCTTGATTTATCTTGACACTTCAATGAAAGGTCGTCTAATCGCTCGGAGCCATTGGTATTGTTAATTATGGAAAGGGTTTGTTGCTTATATTATATTATCCACAGTAATATGTAAGATCTGCTTTAATCACGTATTATTTTTTAAATTCTGAATGTTTCGTCTACAACGTGATGAAAGACTGATGGCTACTGGCTCGTTCCAAACTGGAAGGACTCAGCAACAGATAACCAATATGTCTAAGGATGTCTTACTATGTGAAATACAGACTTTGGAACCGGTTTCTGCAGACACAAACTAGTAATGATCTGCCCGGCACAGGTCAACAACTTAAGACCAGAACATATTTATCAGCAATCAGAAACATTAAGCCCAAACAACCAATTCTGATAATCATGCATATAGAAACGAATCATTATCAGTAACACAAAAACAGGGATTAATAACATGTATTCCTAAGGAAAATAAGTCGAAACTTTCCCTAAAAATTGGCGCCCCATCTCTCTCTTGAATACCTCGTATAAACTAGCATCAGCAGTAATCGCAAATAGAATTAAAGAAGTTTTAAGTATAATTATTAGTGAAGATAAGAAAGGTTTTGTCCAGGGAAGATATATTGGGGAAGTTACAAAATTATTATATGACTTGATGGAATATACTGAATCATATCAAATACCTGGATTACTAATGCTGATTGACTTTGAAAAAGCTTTTGACTATGTTGATAGACATTTTATTTTGAATACATTTAAATTTTTTCAACTTTGGTCAAAGTATAGTAACATGGATATAAACATTTTTCAGCGATATTGAATCAAGTGTATTAGTCAATGGTTTTGCTAGCCCCTTTTTTTAAGATAACAAGAGGTTGTCGTCAGGGGGATCCAGTGTCGCCATATATATTCATTATATGTGCAGAGATACTTGCAATAATGATAAGAAAAAACAAAAATATTAAGGGAATAAAGACTGGCAGTATTGAACATTTACTTGAACAATTTGCAGATGATACGACTTTGATGTTAGATGGATCTGAAAAAAGGCCTGTACAATGTGTTAAATACACTCGACTTTTTTGCTAGGTTTTCAGGATTAAAATTTAATACTGACAAAACCAAACTGATATGGATTGGTTCAAAAAAGAGATCACGATATAAGCTCTGTAAAGAGTGGAATCTTGACTGGACTCCTATAACGTTTAAATTATTGGGAATTAATTTTTCTATTGATTTGGAAGAAATTATTGACTTACACTATACAGATAAATTTGGGAAATGAATGTATGGAAAGCAAGCTTATTGACCCCAAAAGGTAGAAATACATTTTAAAATCACTGTTGTTATCAAAATCATTTGTTTACATCTATACCTAGCCACAATGATGAAGTAATAGACAACTTTAAAAAAAAATGTTTTTCTTTTGTGTGGAAAGGAAAGCCAGACAAGGTTAAAAGAAATGTAATGTCACAGCCATATCAGTTTGGGGGGATCAAAGTACCTAATATTAAAGATATGATAGATTCACAAAAACTGTCCTGGGTGAAAAAATTACTTTGTAGTAACTCAAAATGGGTATTACATTCCTTGAATTCTATCCCAAACATTAACAGATTATGGATGGCAGACGCTAAATATGTCACTGATAAAATTATTCCTGCTGTAGACAACTGCTTTTGGAAAGATGTATTACAAGCCTAGAGCATTCATTTATCAAAGAGTAACATTAGTGGTAGAATTGACATTGTAAACCAGGCTTTATGGTTTAATAACAACATTCAGATAGGAGGAAAGTCCATCTTTTATCCGACTTGGTATTGTAAGGGAGTTACATTTATTGGTGATCTTTTTGATGGAACGGGTGAAATATATTCTTATGAATCTTTTATCGATAGATATGGAATAACAACAGATGTCCTAACATATATATCAGGGCATAGTTCAAACAATAATGCAACTTGCCAGAAAAAAACAATTGTATCTTTAAGAGTATGCCTAGAGTCTCTTTTCAACCTATTTTGCCATACAATGTTTCACTACTCACAAGGTGTAATAAAGGCAGTAAACGCTTCTATAACACTCTTACAACCAGCTTTCATAAAATGTCAGGGAATGCTTAAGTGGGAAGAGACTTTACAGAAAGTATTTACCGATGAACAGTGGGTGGGATTTAATTTGATGGCAACAAGGTGTACCCAGAGTGTAGAACTGAGATGGTTTCAGTTTAGGATTATCCACTACATATTACCGTTAAATAATTACTTACATAGTATTGGTTATAAAGATTCACCTAGTTGCAACTTCTGTGGGACATTGTTGAAACTATTGTACATGCATTTTATGATTGTGAATGTGCTGCTCACATGTGGGAGCTTGTTCTCAACTGGTTAACGACATCTGTGGAAGGAAGACTAGACTTCTGTAAAGAGAATATTTTATTTGGATTTAAGGGGAAGAATAACAACTCTCTCAATGTAATTATATTACTTATCAAATTTATTGTGTTTAAACAGTCACGAAAGGGTTTTCGGCTAAATTTGAAACATATTCAACGTGAAGTTATTAGATACTACAATATGACCAAGTTAATTGCATTCTCAAATTGCAATTATACAGCTTTCTTTCAGATCTGGTCTTCCTTCTACAGACTTTTCAATCCTAGCAAAGAATACTAGAACGATATCATAATTTATGATTGTCTCTATTTGCAATATGTTTCAAAAGTTTGATGTAAAGGGATTGGTTTTTGAATAATGTATAATTGATGAAATGCTACACATTGTATTTTATTTGAAATGTGAATAAAGAGTTAAAAACAATATCTTCAGATGAATCCAGATGCACTCTGGACGTGTCTGAAGTACATATAAGGCATATGACAAAACAACATAAGGTAACAGGACAAATCTTGTGGTGGGTGTGTAAAGATACGGGCCGGAATCACTATGGCAGCCAGAATGGATATTATCCATGGAAGCGTCACTGTACAGTGTTAACGAGACAACATACTCGCACCAATAGTGCCGTTTGCGCGCCATGCTGGCCACGATATTTTCTTTAAAGATGATAATACTCGTGCCCTTCGTGCACGTGTCTTAACTGACTATCCCCAGAAGCAAAACATCACCAGAATATAATTGCCAGCCATGAGTCCTGACCTTTTCCCTCATAACACCCTTCTGGGGCATATCACCCGTAACAAAACAAACAGACGGGAACTTTTTTCACTTCTAAACGGTTTGTTGAAAGGGACTCCAAAAGCAACACTTCCGGACTGTGACGATGATTTCTCATTGGCAAATGAATTTGCATCATTTTTCAATGACAAGATACAGAAAATCAGGAATATTTTGGATGAGAAACGCCAGGAATCTTCTGAATCTAGACTATACCCTGACGACAACTCTTTTTCTGGAAATGAAATAACCTCCTTCAGTCACGTTTCTTTGATAGTCGTATCGGACACTATCAAGCATGCTCCATCCAAGACGTCTTCACTTGACCCAGTTCCTTCTTTGCTATTCAAGACCATAATGGATCACGTGACACCTTTTATGTGGGACATTATCAACACATCTCTGTCTCAGGGCAAGTTCCCAAGTGAACTGAAACATGCTCATGTCACTCCCATCATGAAAAAAAACTGGTTTTGATCCCGACAATTTAAAAAACTTTAGACCTGTGTCCAATCTCTGGTTCGTGTCTAAATGCCTGGAAAAGATTGTCGCTGTGCAGCTACAACATCATATGAAACAAAACAATCTCGGTGAAAAATTCCAGTCTGCATACAAGTCAAGTCACAGTACTGAGACAGCACTCGTCCGGGTCCACAACGACATCCTGACATCTTTTGGGCAGCGGAAAATCACTCTTCTTGTTCTCCTTGACCTCTCATCTGCTTTTGATACTATTGATCATGCAATCTTATTACACAGACTCAACACACGACTTGGCATTCGGGGAACAGCTCTCCAGTGGATCCAGTCCTACCTGTCTGACCGGACCATGTCTGTTAAGATCCATGATTGTCATTCTACAACATGCAAAAGTCACTATGGTGTACCACAGGGTTCAGTCCTTGGACCTCTGCTATTCACAATTTACATCCTGCCAATTGGAGATATCATCCAGAAACATGCTCTTAACTTCCACCTCTATGCGGACAATAACCAGATCTACATTTCCTTTAAAACTTCCGAACTGTCTCTGAACCTCGCCGCCCTTAAGCGCTGTATTGATGACATACGATCCTGGATGAACTTCAATTATCTCAAACTCAATGAAGAGAAGACTGAGTTTTTAATCCTTGGTTCACGACAGCAAGTCAGAAAGCTTCACCCTGACTCTGTATACCTTCATATTGGTGATACCACTGTGTACCCAACTGCCAGTGCCCGTAATCTGGGAATCACCTTTGATTCAACAATGGCCATGGACACTCATATTTCACTAACCAGCAGAGCATGCTACCATAGCATCTATAACATCAGTAAAGTCCGCCACCTACTTGATACTCCAACAGTTAAATTGTTGATGCAGTGTCTTGTGACCTCCAAACTGGATTACTGCAATGCATTGTATGCTAATCTTCCCATGAAAGCCATATCAAAGCTACAACGCATTCAGAACTCTGCGGCTAGATGCATCTCTAAAGTTCCAAGATCCAATCACATCAGTCCTGTCCTCAAAGCACTACACTGGCTTCCAGTCTCCTTTCGTATACACTATAAGATATGTATCATCACTCACGACTGCCTCAACAATAGCGACTATCCAGACTATCTCAAAGATCTTATATCTCTGTACACTCCAGAGCGTGCTCTCCGATCCTCTGGTCGAACTCTACTGTATCAGCCTCTGTCTACTTCTGCTATGTCTGACCGTGCCTTCTCCTTTTGCAGTCCACAGTTATGGAACGCTTTGCCTTTGAATCTGAGAAACTCTGCTTCTAAGGAAACATTTAAGTCTCTCCTCAAAACCCACTTCTTCACCTCAGCTTTTCAATAGATCTCCTGATTGTTGGCATATGTACATAGATATTACTTTTTAACCTTGTCACAGCGCCAGTGAGCAACTGTCGATGGATATTAGGCGCTTTACAAATCAATTATTATTATTATTATTATTATTATTATTATTATTATTATTATTATTATGATCGGGAAAAGTAAAAACCGACGTCAAAGGCCAACCGCTACGTTAGCGGAGGAGTGGACAAAACTCCCTGAAATTGTCTATGAGAGATGATTCGAACCATGCCACGATGTATAAAGGAATGTTGTACTAATCGTGGGTACGTGAACCATTATTGATCATTTCATCTCAAACGTTATTTTTTCCCCACTCACCCGTCTTTCTTGGTTGTTTGCACCCTTACAATACATCATTAACAGGTTCTGTTGATTGCCCCGTTAAACAAATACCTTCCCTTTCCTTATCCATTCGTAATCACCCCTCTTTGTATTTCTGTACATATCTGTTTTCGAATTTCCCCTACTTTGTCTTGAGAGTGCTTTTGCTGTGAACACACATAGCATTCAGTATCATTAATGAAGACAAATGTTCTCAAATATTTAACTCATCTCTAATAAAAGCGTGCACAAAGCTGATATAAACAGTGTGTACCCTCACATATCATCAATAGCATACACATTGTATGGATTCAATAAACGTATTGGAAAAACGAGTTTTATGAGATTGTTTTCTTAACAGAACAGTCCGGATATTTTTATCCAACTTTCTGTTGTTTTATGAATTCTTTGTACTAATTTTGTCTAGTTCAAATGGTAATACATGACAAACAGAATTCTTACTATTGACCATGTATTTCCAATTATCCGGGTTAGAATATGTCAAAGGAAAAGACTGTTTGCCCAAAGAGGCGACTAAACGGTCCGGTGGTCAGTCTCCGAGGCATGATTGATTGCATGTATTCGAATATTGATCTATGGGTCGTTGCTCATAGTATCATAAACCGTTTTGTTTCTGGCAAAGATTCGATTATATACAGGGGGACGTGATATATCTCGAATAATACTGACTGCTTGTTTGAACAACAACAAAATATTATTGACTTTAATATACAACACTTTTCTTCGGAGCAACAGGACAAGAACACACATTATGTTGAAACGATTACTGAACTTCAGACCGCCAAGTATTACCATCTCCTTCAAGACAGGATCTGGTTCAATAGTAGGAAAAAAAGGCAACGTTTACATAGGGCGAGAACTGAATTTAAGTACGAAGGATCATTATTTTAATAAATGAAGATTGCAACAACATTGATTATTGACTTTATTTTATTGACAATTTTATGTAAATCATTACCATGTCGATAGAATATGACGCATACACGTACACACTGAATTACAACTTTCAAATTATTACGCAAATATTAACATGTACATTTATTACAAATAATGAATTGGTCATCGAAATTGGACAACTATTCAAATACGCCCACCATGGTTTGTGACACTAGAATACATGACTGTGGCTTTCTTGCACCAAAACTGTGAGTCCGTGAAGAAAGATTAGGCTGTATGTAAGGGTCAGTAATATCCCATCCTAACAACCCAATTACTAAATTTAAATGAAGAATTAGTGATTATGGTCTTGTGCCGCTCTTAGCAATATAACACAAGACATGGGGCTCCACACAGTGCACCCATGTGAAGAATCGCAACCGTGTCTTCGACGTGACGAGCGAACGCTTTACCCACTAGGATACCCCAACGAACGAGACATTATTATCTGTATGTATACCGACAAAAAATTTGGGAACTAATGTTTTGAATATTGCTATCGTTACATCTGAACACAACATCTAATCACAATGAAATTTCACATCATGCATGAAGAGCACGTGACGTCCACACTGAAACCAGTTGACCAAATGTTTGGCCAATCAAAAAGTGTGACTTCTTGACTGTGGGACTGTTAGATATTGAACAACAAGCAATATGTATCACCATGTAATATATTGAACAACGAGCATGACGGGTTCCTAGAATAGTTTACTACGTCATCCGGTTTGGTACATGCGTGTTACGTCACCACTTACGTACATGTGTATGACGTCACAGTTAACCCTTTATCTTACAGGGACGTTCCAGTACGGGTTGCAGTGAGACCTTGGCGTGGCAGGCCTAAAAGCGACATCTATACCAGATCGTCTTATTACATTAATTGCACTACGCAATAGACTGTAATTTGCACCTGTTATCAATAGAGTGAGTGAGTGAGTGAGTGAGCAGCTCCAAACTGTCCGACTGAGCCTATCAGTGACAATACGCTATTGAGAAGCCTGAGCTCAGTATGCCAACATCTGCTCACAGTGCCCAAACAGAAACACGCGGCTACAATAAACCAAGCTAAAGCATTAAGGCTTTATGTAAGCAAAAACAAGTTAAGTGAGTGAGTTTGGTTAACGCCGCTTTTAACAGTATTCCAGTTATATAGCGGCGTGTCAGCTTAATGTGGGAGAAAAGTCCGAAGTGATGCAGGTCTTAGACGTTTACCACTTCGGTGAACCCACGAGCACGGGTATGGTGCTTACAAACCTAGAAACATAATCGGGGCGAACCGGGAATCGAATCCACAATCATAGGTTTCTGGCGTGCCAAAGGGACGCAACTGTGCACAGCAAATCGCGGCGCCTCAGACGACTTGGCCACCCGTGCCCCTGTTATCAATAGAGACGCTGACAGGAAGGCGTAATTCAACATCTGACTCTGTGCAGCCCGTCTGAAAGCAAGGTGTCCTGTGAAGGGTGTGACCCGAACAGCTGCAAAGAATGGGGCGGGCTAGGCAATACCATGGACGGGTTGTACGCTAATGGCGTTACACTATGTTTACAAACGAATCAAGGTTTAGCCTCCGATTCACAGATGGCACAAAACGTTTTTGACGACGTAGCAACGATCGGTATACCAGGACAGTTTACCAGGATCTGTATGGGGGCGGTAGTGTCATGTTGTGGGGTGGTATCACACGTGACAGACGAACCGATATGGACATTGTGAATGGACATCTGACTGGCCAGCAATATGTCAACACACGAATTCAGCCTGTCGTTCTTCCATCCGCTGGATCTATCGGTAGATATTGTGAACTGCAAGATGACAATGCCAGAACACATCGTACCCAGGTCATCACCGATTATCTCCGACGAGAATTCATACGGACATTGGAGTGGCCCGCTAAGCCCTCTGACATGTCGCCGATAGAGCGTATGTGGTATATATGTTCTGGGTCGGAGAGTGTTCGATACGCCAGAGACCAAGCAGCCGCCAATGTGGCCCTGCATTGGATAGCTCTTCAGGCGGAATGGGCAATACCAAGTTAATCAAGCATTGTTTTATAATCTCTAACTAATGTCACTGATCTAATTATACTTACCAGCTGCTACATGATATACCAACAGCATAAGCAAATGTAATACTCCCCTCCTCTCCATTCTGCTGCTCGCTGTCTTCTGTGGCAATATGTATGTACTGAATTGACTAGATAGAAATACTGTTGTCTTTTAATGCATTGTGACGTGAGGATTACTGATTATGGAAAGAGCGATCAATACCAGTCAATATATCTCGCTGCTTATGTGACTGCATCTGTATCCCGCGTGCTTTCTTCATTGATCAGTGGCGATGGTGTAGCCTTGTGGTTAAAGCATTTTCTCTTCACACCAAAGACCAAGGTTCGATTCTTCAGATGGGTACACTGTGTATATTGCTTGTCATTTACAGTACTCATTTTTTCATTCTGTATTGATCAATTGTCTTATCAGTTCGCTTTACATAATTAACTTGATATGAACGCCCACATTACTTCACAGATTCAACGTCACCCAAATCGTCCCATTAATCAACAACATAAAACCAAAATACAACTGGACCTGATGTGCGATACACACTGCACTGAGAATAACGAGAAAGAGAAAAAAGAGTCTTTAAAAGAAATCTTTGATGTACCCATCTATTAACTTTCACTCTGCCAACGAACATACATATGCTGAACTGTACACGGGATTTTATTAGCAGGCCAAACATAAAACTTCACCAACACCATTAAAAGCACCAACAGAGATTTACACGCTACGCAAATAGCTTCATGTCAATTATCGTAAAGTATCTATATACATGTAAGTATGAAAAGGGTCAGAAAGTAGCTTAAGATGGACACGTAAAACCAGAGATAACAACATTTGAGAAAAAGCTGAAACCGTGAAACCTCAACGTATGCCGCGATGCATCTAATGAAGGGTTTACTGCAGCGGACACATTGAAACAAACATATTGGAAGAAAATAAACCACCACTCAAGTCTACACCATTGTTATTTATACATAACAAAATCCCTCAATTCCTCATGAATAAATTTCATATTTGTACTACCAAACAATGTTTTGATTTGAAATGCAAAAAGAAATATTACAGTCAGACTCGTGATCCTGTTTAGAAACAAAGATGATTGAAGATGGCGTCTAGTCTTGCCGCCGTAGTTGGATCCTTAATGAACTCAGAATCAACACCGCCATCACCGAAAGCGAGTATATTATTATACGAAGCAAACCAATCAGTTTGGGACCCCTTTCTAAATCTAGGACCAGACAATCCAGTGATTGACATCATGAGCATCGATCCACGCAATTGGGATACCATGACCAAGTCAGCGAGCCTGATCACCCGATCCCGTTAGTCGCCTCTTACGACAAGCAGAGTCGCCTTTTATGACGAGCATGGGTTGCTGAAGTCCTATTCTGCCCCGGATCTTCACTAGTTAACACACAATTATAAGAAGCATTGAAAAAAAGCATTGAAATCTTGTAGGGACTATACATTATATAATAACTTTATCAAATATCTGTAACCATTTCAAAATAATACATTTCAATAATTCAAACTAAATTCAAATTTGTGCATGTTGTAATATCCTACAGAATTAAGAATTGTATGAACAACACCAACGTTAGAAATAATCTCCATAAATTCCATACCTCTCCCTACGTTTAATCGGAAATAATTATCAAACTTTTATTTATAATAAGCGGAAGGAATAATGATGACAGTAATATCATAATCAAAGATATACTGCTTACCCTGTCCTGAAGTAGTTCTCTACACTATGCATTCAAAGAAGATACCTATGAACACATTTAACTATTTAACATACTGACATCTTATTAATATTGTGCAACCAATCCAGGAAATAGTCAGGTACATCAAGTACATCAAAATATGTTCTTGGGACAGTATACAAAAGCAGAAAAGAACACTTGTCACTTCTTCCAGTTGAGAGACAATTCATCAAAGACAAGTAAAATTTCACAAAGGCAAGCACATTTCCATTCAGTGCATGTACACGTTGCTCTTTCAAGTTTTATTTCCTGAAAGGTGAGGAGAAACTTTCCCGCTTTTGATTTCATAGAAGTTAGATCAACAGTTGGAGTTATGTTTTTGAAGATAACATTGATAGTTTTCAATCGAATTTCCATCAGCTAATATTATAGTCTGGAAGTTAAATTAAGGTACCGACGTTTACTACATATCTGAAAAAACAATTGGACCTACTCCAGTCAAAGTTGATATAAGATAATTAAACAGTCATACATAACTGGATATTACATTTAAAGACAATAGGTGCATGAATAAAAAATCTGTCTATAAGGCTATCACTATATTTCATCAACAACCAGACCTGTTCGTCACGGATGGAACGAGCATTCATTGTAACAGCCATCTGCATAATGCTACCCCTGCGTCACAGGGCCATATGACACAGTTGAACCAATCAACTCAACTCGAAAGGTTGCACGGGAATCACGCACGCACGCACGAATACGGTGTTAGCGTTGGACGTCTCAAGCAGTTATTTAATAATATTTATCCAATTATTTTTGCATTATTTTTCAGGTCAGTGTTATTGACTTGAATGTATCATTCCTTGCCACATTATTATATTTCATGCATCATGTTATTAATTGTAATATATCAAACGTAATTATTCATTGCTTTATGGTTTCGATGAAAATATTTTAATATTTTCGTAGATGATTCGAGACTTTCGGGGCTGTTTCGGGTGAAAGAGAATCAAATTCTGAGCAAGGAATTGCACAAAGTGGACAAGATCCGATTACGACATGTACTACAAATTCGTAGACGATTCCTTTTATCACGAACTACAAGAATGTTTGGCATTCAAATAAGATGTATTCAAGATTCATAAGAAATGATTAAGAATATGTACGAATATGTAAGAATTCATATCCGTGGTAATTCGGGCTATTACATGTCGTAGTGAAACAGGGCTATATGTATTGCACTATTCTTGGTCCCACGAAATGCCCTCGTCGTCAGATTCGGAGTCTGTGCTGTCACCTAAATGAACAACAACAGGCTGGACAGTATCTGGTCGAATACAGTCTTGTTTCCAATACTCTTCCTCAACTTTGATAACATGTTGGACACAGTTTGCCCAACGTACATATGTAATTTCTCCCATCCCTTTCAAGACAATCTGCTTGACGTCGGCAAGCTTGAAGGTCTTATTTTGCCGTGCGACCATATTTTTCAAATCACCCCAGATTAGTTCGATAGGATTCAAGTCACAATGGTAAGGAGGAAGTCTAAGCAATTTGTGACCGTGTTCTCTCATCATGTTGTCAATCAAATAAGAGGGCGCGGGTTTGTTCTGAAGAACCAGTTGGTAGTAGTCAGTTTTTTTGGCTTTCGTGGGCCGAGCAATGCGGTTGTTGTCCAACCACTGATATATCTCACCTTTGGTGGAATTTGAGGTTGGACAACGGTTAATAGGAACTCGACAACTGTGATAGGGAGCATTGTCCACAACCACCAAGGATTTATCAGGCAGTGCTAAGAGGAGTTGCTCCGAAACATACGCAGTGAAAACTGGTTTGGTAGTCTCTGCCATCTGTAGATCCGGATCTGAACACTAGATCACACCCAGGGAGGAAACCTCTGTGGGAGCCTGAATGGAGCACAATCGGGCGCTCCCCTTTACCAGGGGGGATCTTGCGCTGTGGCTCTATGGTATCTGGGTGAGACCATTGGTAAGCCGCTGTGTGGCAGGCGTTAACCCAGGTTTCGTCCAAATAGACAGGCTCATAGCCTTCTTCTCGTTTCTTTTTAATAGTGCGCAAATAATTGATACGCAAACGAATGATATCTGGTCGTTCACACATTGCTAGTTTCGAACCTTTTGTCTTTTTGTACTGATATCCAAATTTGGAAAGGTCCATTTGGAATAATCTAAATCATGCTCTGTAAGGAGAATTTGTTTTAGTTTTCGTGTTGAAATAAATTCATTTTCTCATGTTAACCGCCGAATCACGTCCCTGACAACTTTCTTATCAAAGGAATCTAACTTTAATTTCCTATCCTGTTTTGAGATGCCCCCTAAGGGATGTGTAGGGAAGGTCTCCTTTCATTAGTAAGACAGCCCAGTTGTGAGACACCTTAAAACACCAATGCCATACCTGGTTGCACATGTTAATCAGGTAATTAACCCCTATCATGAAAATGGACTTGTCTTATTATAGACACAAGAAATGGAAGAAACACCCCTTGATGTCTGAACCTTGAAACTCTGTCCGGAGGGCTCTAATGGCAGCAACTTCAAAGTCCACCTGGAATGTCTCTGGGTTGAATAGTTGGTTCAGTAGCTGTTGGATGTGGACCTTCAACTGAGCAAAGAGGCGTTGGTAAGTTGTAGTCCGACGATCAGGCATCAATGCGTAGACTAGGGGATAGGTAATGCTTCCTTTCCGTGCATGCAGTATGTAAAGCTGATTCCAAAGATCTTGGCAGGCGGAGAAAGTACCACCTAGAATCCAACCTACTCCACTGTCTTACAATGGGTGTCTCACTAATGGGATGTCTTATAAATGGGATGTCTTACTAATGGGATGTCTCACTAATGGGATGTAACCGTAGGGAAGCATGTGTTTTTATGAGAGTTCAAAATCTTAACTACGGTATATTTGGGAAGCTGTAACGCATGAATTGTTCTTTTCATGTACTTTGAAATGTCAAAGAAGGGCGAACGTCTTTCACTTTCAGCCTTAAAGTATTCAAATATTTTAACAACGAAACCTTTCACTTCAGCGGAAAGATGCTTGCGCTGAGACATCATGATCATGAAATCTAATGTTAACACCGTATTCGTGCGTGCGTGATTCCCGTGCAACCTTTCGAGTTGAGTTGATCGGTTCAACTGTGTCATATGGCTGTTACAATGAATGCTCGTTCCGGCCGTGACGAATAGGTCTGGTTGTTGATGAAATATAGTGATAGCCTTATAGACAGATTTTTTATTCATGCACCAATTGTCTTTAAATGTAATATCCAGTTATGTATGACTGTTTAATAATCTCATACCAACTTTGACTGGAGTAGGTCCAACAGTTTTGTCAGATATTGTAGTAAACGTCGGTACCTTAAATTAACTTCCAGACTATACATCATGGCATGCTTAGTCTACAGGCTTGGTGTTTTCGCTTACGTTTACGGTTCAAAGGAACGGCTAATCGCAATAATTTCTCGACATATTTTAGGCCACCGGTCTACACTCGCAATTATTTGGTGACAAATTTCAGGATGTACAGTATTTGTGAGTGAGTGAGTATGGTTTTACGCCGCCAAAAATGGGCTTTACACATTGTACCCATGTCCGGGATCGAACGCTTTAACCACTAGGCTACCCGACCGCCCCCAGTATTTGTGAAGAATATTTAATGTAGGATCAACCGCATGGGGGAGTAGATCTGTAATACATTTCAATTTACAGAATTGTACCCAGCCAAAATCAGAGCCTTCAGAGGGAGTAGAGGGAATATAAGCATAGATTTACTAAGTATTTATGTATTCATGCTAGCTCAAAAGAAACTTTTATTTATTTATTTGTATAGTATCCCCTAAATAAGTAGATTTTAACTGATAAGTTAAGATGACATAAAAGTGAATTATATTTGCTGTTTACATATCAAAGTTACATTGTTAAAAATGTTTAGCAACATAGCAAGTCTACTCATTCTCAAAATACAAGGCACAATATTGTGCTTGGCACAAATAGCCCGACAGAAGGGACCTTCCCTTCGTTCATCAGTTAACAATAACCATTATTACAGGGTCAGACTTGGCACGGATGGTTGGAGAGCTGCTGGGGACTGTGGGCAGTACGTTGATGGTACAGACAGATAACAGTCATAACTTTACAACTACAAACACGAAAATGTATGGATAACAACTTCTTTATTTTACTGTAATGGCGCGGTTTCGGTATAGATCCTCATACTGTTGCCAAGCAAGGCTGAATAATGAACATGGTACAGAATATATCTGGTGCAAAGTCTTATTCCCCATAAGTATAAGTATAAACCTAAAATCGTTTATATTGGCACCCTAGTTTGTATCCTTGTATAAACACGGGCTTGTGTGTGAGTTGGAAGTGCAGCAGGGCTATGGATAATAGTATGCCTCACAATGATTGAAGAACCTCCAGTACCCCTATCACCCGCAGGAGAAGAATAATGATATGCATTGAACTGACGTAGTTACAATCCTCTGTCTGTTTCAGATAAGTTTCCTGCAGACAGAATGTTGATGGTTTCAAATCCTGGACAAACAGCTGCTAATAAATTCATTAAAATTAGTCCTCAGTCCGCTACAATTCCACTGTAAAATATTACTGAAATACATCTTTTCCAGTGATTGATTTGGTATCTACCCCGCACGTTTTTTAGGGCGACAAGCTATGTGCCTTGTAATGGATGTGTTCGGACACATCCATGTGCTCAAGTTATCCAAATTTATTAAATAGTTATATTTCATTTTCGGACCCCTTTGAGGCTCTGCCACTTTGATTGTTTTGGGAGATTCTGACCTTGGTTTGCGGTTGCTTGACTTTTGTCTCTGAGTGATGTTGTGGAACCCACTGAGATGCTGATTGTACCTGTGTTACAGATGAGAACTGATCACAAGATTTGAGACGTGTTGGGAAGTTGATCATTCAGGGGAAAACAACTGAGGAGTACCGGTTTTCACCCATGTCAGATCTGTTTGGCAGTTTATTGAGTGCGTTGGTAACTGGCGAAGTGGGGAGTTCTGTGGTGGTTTCAGATGGTGTTCTGGTGACGAATGCATATGTTTCGTTTAGTTCAGGAGTTTGGACATGTTTCTGGTGAATTTATTTTTGTATAGTTCCATCTGGTGTTTCCAAACGCGACAATCCTTCGAGAAAGAAGAGTGGCTTCCTGAAGGTTGGTGCACTTTTTGTAGTTACTGTCACAATCTTCCGTTACATGTGTCTTCTCACCACAGTGAGCACATGTAACAGACAATGTGCAAGCATTGACACCATGGACATACTTTTGGCATTTGAAGCATCTTAAAGGATTGGGAATGTAGACGTCAACATTGATGTAGTAATATCCTGCTGCTTTATTGATTTTGGAGCAGTAGGAGATTAAAATGAAAACAGGTACGTATTCGTTTGCGAGGCTGCATTGTCTTTACGGGCTGTGAAGCGTTTGACATAAATAATACATTGGTCTTTCATTTCTGAGACGATATCAGTTTCAGCCATGTCAGCAAACAATCAATCTCGGTCTCTCACAATTCCTTAACTGGTGTGAAGTGTTCGTTGTGCAGAGACCGAAACCGGGATCAAACTTTCAGTTGACATGAGGTTTTTTGCTTGCTGCCTTTTACTACACTCAATTAACAGTGCACCCGAACGAAAGGGGGTTTCGTAATCCATGTTTAGTTCATATTGTGTCATCATCCGAGCTCCCCACCCACCATGGGGTGTCATAAAGACAATGCTTATAGCATGTGGATCTCCAACTTGCAGCACCAAGGATACCCGGATGATATAGTCAAACAGAAAAAAATAAAGATCAACTTTTCCACCACACTGGCCCAAGAGCCAATGCTTTCTGGGCATAGGACTCAAGGCAAATTACATACTTGAAAGTATACATTCCAAATTCATCTAATATAACATTGGCCAACCCATGCTTGCCGTAAAAGGTGACTATGCTTGTCGTATGAGGCGACTAACGGAATCGGGTGGTCAGGCTCGCTGACTTGGTTGATGCGTGTCATCGATCCCAGTTGCGTGGATCGATGCTCATGATATTAATCACTGGATTGTCTGGTCCAGACTCGATTATTTACAGACCGCCGTCATATAGCTGGAATATTGCTGAGTGCGGCGTAAAACAACAAACCAACCAACCAACCAACATTGGCCACTTCAATAACAAATCATTACAACATTTCCATAGTTAAACAAACTTTATTATATTTACAATATTGATGCACAGGGCTTGGCATGACCAGCCGATTGATAGGACCGAGTCCATCCTACCACCCGTCTCGGCGAAGTAAGGATCAAAGCGGTGTTTTGGGCAAAGGAACGCTATTTCTGGAACCAGTGCCCTCAACCGACAGACTCCCGTCCTCTGCCGACACAGGGGCGCAACCCACGACGGACGGATTGCCCAATTCGGTCGCCTCTTACGACCAGCAATGGGGTGCTGACGATACATTCTATTCCAGGTCCCCATTGGGGTTTTGACACAAGAGGTCCATACCAAGTACGACCCTGAACATAAAGGACATCAATGAACATGATAAATACAAAAATCTTTGAAATAGGCCCGAATTCAGCCTCAGACCGATCCAAGCCAACAAACCTGACCTTGTCCTTTTTTATAAATCCCATGAAATCATTTATACCATTGAATTTTCTGTCCCTTTTGACAAAATTGATTGACAAAATTAAGGAAAAACATGGCAAATATGCGGACCACGCTTGCATCCCAAATAGCTGGAATATTGCTGAGTGCGGCGTTAAACAATAAAAACAACAACATGAGGAAAGTTGCTATATACAATTCTATAATGCCCACAGAAGGTGGAATTGTTGACGGTAATTAAGTTTACAGTATGTGGAAGAAGAGAACTTTTGTGAACAAATTTGTCTTAAGTCCAGTCTTAAATGATGTTAGTGAGGGTGCTGACTTTAGTTCGAGCGGCAGTTGCTTCCATAGTTCAGCATCATAATGTTGGAATGATCCATGTCCAGATGACTTCAGTTTTTTCGAGTGATCCCACAGAGACTGAGGTGTCGTTGAATGCTGACTGGTTAACAGATAAATATCTAAACACAAAATCTTTTACGAGGACCATGACTGATCTGATTTTGCAGTCAACCTGTTAGGTACAGCGTTGTTATCAGAGCTGAATACTCCGTATTTATTACTAAAATGATTCCCCTCTGCTGGACAATTGGAAATATTTCTTCAAACTGTTCGTGCGAAAACCGCAGAAATCCACATATCATGTCACCTCTTACAAGTACGTTCAACGAAGCTCAAAGAAGGAAGATTTAGATAATCAACAAGATTTATGTCCGTACAGTTGGGGTATCTCAACTATCAAGCGATGAAAATTTGTGCTCATCACCAACTATGATCAGAAAGATTACATAGTGTCAGCTCATGTCAGCCATTATTCAACAAAGGGGATTTTGACCGTTTGAAACAGTGATCAGTCAATGCCCTCTTGTTTTCATAAACCATGTAATGAAGATGTGAAAGTATGTTTAGAGCATAAATAATTACAAGAAAACGAAATCCATCTCAGTTATTTGGCATTTCTCAATGAATAGATGCGCCATTGGTAAATGAAGCAAATGTGTTATAAAAAAGGACACATATTCAGCGCAAATATCATATCAATGCATTTTCTAAAATGCACTGGTTCCAGTGCCAGTAAGCAGATCTTGTGCGACCTACTCATTAGCGTTTTCAGTTGTCGCGAAGCAAAACCTACGTCGATTCAGAGTTGCAATACCTGCAACCCCGCCATTGTTTCCAATGCATAGTTACTTGTGAGTACATAGATGCGTGTACTGCACACTTGGGGCGGTGAGCACCTTGAAGGCCGAAATGCCACACCTGTGGATTTCCATTGCAGAATAGGCCTCCAGTACTTGTCAAAATGTTTGTTATAAGAGCAAAATAAAAATGGTTTATAGTCATCAACAGTGAGTGAGTGATTGATTTAACGCCGCTTTTAACAGTATTCCAGTTATATCACGGCGTGTCAGCTTAATGTGGGAGGAAAGCCCGAAGTGATGCAGGTCTAAGACGTTTACCACTTCGGTGAAACCCACAAGCACAGGTATGGAGCTGACAAACCTAGAAACATAATCGAGGTGAACCGGGATTCGAACCCACAATCATAGGTTTCTGGCGTGTCCAAGGAACGCAACTCTGCACAGCGAATAGCGGTGCCTTAGACGACTGTGCCACTCGTACCCCCTTATATTCATTAACAAGATGCACGACGCAGGTAAATATTGTTATTCGTGTTTATAATCGCACATCTGTTCGTGACACAGTTCGCCCATTTCAAAATACAGTGTAGGCCTCACATTACTGGGCTTCTTATTATTACACCACGACATAGTTTGACTTTCATCTCCGTGCACTGAAATGTCGTGTTATTCCGTGTATTAAATAGTATATATCCGATACAAATACCACTCCGAATAGGACTCCAATCACTGATATCGCAACATAAGCCATACCATGAGATGATTTTCTCTCGTCAGGAAGGCTTTCCTTTGACATTATAAAGGATGTCAGAGTTTTCGTGTCTAAAGTTAGGTTTTTGGATATTTCTCCCAAAATGTCTTCTTGTTTTCTTGGCACTTTGTTGATGCAACGACAGATACATTTTTCAGTTCGCGTTCTTCCGTATTCATCAACTGGTAATTCTGTTGGTGTAGATGATGACGTCGTCAAGGGTAACGGAGCCTCTGCAACAAGAGCAATTGACATATAAACAGGACATATAAATACATGAGTTTGTAAAGGAACAAATTACATTTTACAAGAACATTTGAACCGCGTCATCTGTAAGAAGGATATATGACATCACTGGCGGATCCAGTGTGTGGGAGGGGTGGGTTGGGTGGGGCGGGGAATGCGCACGCCTTTCTCAGACACCTTACATGTTAACTGCGCATTCCACATCCATTCGTCACCACTCGCCCCTTTTCGTAAACTGCAAGAAGATTCGTACCCCTATCGATGAATGTTATGTGCGAAAATACGACAAACCAATCAGAATGCGCGTATGATTTCAAGTTCTTCGTCCAAGAATTCCTGAAATAATTTTTGATTTTACATATGTCTTGCATCTAAAAATATACCCAAGACACAGTTAAATGTGTTCAATCATATAATTCCGCATATCCCGATGTGCTTTAAATTGCATCTGAAATATCTATAATATATGGGGAAATAAACGTGAACCATTACGCAACGAGTTGACAATTGTTTTAGGTACGCCCGTTTGCGCAAAGACGGAACCCGGTCGCAAAAATGGCCATGGGCCATGATAGGGGCACGAGTCGCTATTCGGCTTGTCCCGGAATAAAACGAGTTGGTGACGAATGATTCCACTCCGTGACTTGGCTATTACATGCATCCGCAACCCCCAACCTCTCGGTTTTTCGAAATCCGGAATCCGGAATCCGGCTATGAATATATGAGAAGTAAATAAGGTATTGTGTGTGTAGTACACAGGGTTTACGAAATGAATTTGGTTTGGTTGCCGAGCGAGGGGAAATACTAGTACATCATGCATGTTTGCTACCTTCACACATGTAGCTAATTTGTTGACCACATTGTAAAATAAGCTGTAGGGTGGTATATTTTTGTTACTGAAAATTGCCTCGAGTTTATCAGGGTCAACATAACGATCGATACCTAATGTCGTTATTAAAAAATATGTCAACTACTTGTTTTCGCATTACGTCAATAATCTTGGTCTGGCAATTGTGAACAAGTACTCACGCCGCGACGAAATTTCCATGTAATATTAATCAGGCCACAAAAACATAAAGTGTATGAATCAATTCCGATTCTTGGTTTGTATCTTTAATAAAAGTAATCAATTCTTAATGGAAACAACCATTGTATTGGGTGGATCCATTGATCGCGACTTTGTATCCTTGACATTGTTAACGTGTGTTTGTGAAACTGGATGTCAGAAACCCTATTCATCATTTAGTTTGGCGTGAGAACATTTACACTGTCTAATAAACTACTGCGTGAGATAGAATATTTGTTGTTTTAGACAGTATTTCAGCTTTCTTACGAAACCGATTCTAGGTTTTTCAGCACAATTTCCGTGCTTTTGTGTGTCACGAAAGCGGTAAACGTCTGAGACCTGCATTACTTCGGACTTTCCTCCCACGTCAAGATGACACGCCATGATGTAACGTAGTTACTTTGATCGTAAAAAACTCTTAGGTAAGTGTCGTGAGAAGGCAGTGTATTGTTAACTCTCACCACAGTACAAATGACAAAACCCTTTCCATAATTATAAGAAATATCTACTGAAATCCTCCCCCACTGTACGATTCTGACTACATCTAAGCATGAATCTATAATTCTTACCTTCACACGTAAAAGAAGGGATTTCCCAAGAACCGTTCTTTTCGCAGGTAACTGAGGCAGAACCTGATGATTTAAATCCATCTTGACAAGCATACATTGCTGAACTGTTCACCCAGGTGCCGGATATGGTTACACTGGCGTTAAGTACGGACGGGGGACTGCCGCAATCGACTTAAATAAAAGAAATCAACTAAATTTGACACTACCTTGATATTCACATTTTGGATGACCAATTGATGATCAGCGTTTGCAGTCATATCATACTAGTATTATAGTGCATCTGTCACAAGGCGAATTTAGATAGAACACTTTATGACACTATGAGTTACATATGTCAGTAACCGCCTCCGTGGTCTATTGGTAGAGTGTCCACCCGGAGAGCGGAAGGTCCGGGGTTCGATCCCCAGCCACGTCATACTAAAAGACATTAAAAGATGGTACTTGTTGTTACCCTGTCTGACGCTCGGCATTAAGGGGCTAAAACAAGGACTGGTCGGCTCGGAGTCAGTATACTGTGTCTGAGTTGGGTATTCATGTTAAACTGCGGCATGGTATCTCAGTGTGCTAGCACTATAAATCGGCATCAGTCCGGACTAGTTTAAGCAGCCACACACACATACAGTGTATATATAAGTGCAATAATTTTGGACGCGACGTTAAACCCCATTTCACCTCACCTCACATATGTCAGTATGTTGAGCAGAATGATCCTGTACACCACGAGGCCAAAGCTAAAAAGACCTATTTCCATGAACATGTTTCTGTATTCGTATTGTGCCCGGAATTATATGCTCAGTATTGTAAGTCGGAAGTGGAAACATGGTCAATTGGCACGTGAAGACATATGACGTCACGTCAAGCATTATGACGTCATGGTATCCATACAGCCTAACCAGTGGACTTTCTAGATTCTAAGACGAGTGATAATAAATATCCTTACGATTCTAGATTTGCCATGCAAAACCAACGCAAAGTCGCTAATGGCTTACAATGATCAGTTGAGATCATATGAGACCAAATGAAGTGGGAAAGAGGTTGGTTGTTGTCTTTTGAATTCTGTACCTACCATACATGTATACCACTGCATTCTCATTTTTGTTCACGTCTAAACCATGTGTTCGTTGAATTGTCTACACAACATCAACATAGTGTTAGGACTGGTCAACGGTGGTTTTCCGGGAAAACTTCACGGCATTTTCTAAGTATAAAATGCCTTGAAATAGTTTCTTTTATTAGTTGTATTGTGTGAAACTAAACTATACTTGTATAGTGTGAATATTCTCACCAAGACACGAAATATCTGGCGTTGTCCAACTTCCGTCTGACTGACACGTGATCTCTGTTGACCCTGAGGCATGCGCAGTGCCGTCAACGCATGTGTACTCCGTGGTGCTATTGATCAGCGTGCTGTTGTAAGTCATATTTGTGGAGCTTACGTGAGACGGGACACCACAATCAACTGTAAATAAAGGGCATATTGAGTATATACATGGTACTTCTTGTTACCCTGTCTGGCGCTCGGCATTAAGGGCGTAAAACAAGGACTGGTCGTCTTAGACGCCGTATATTCTGTCTGAGGTTGCATACACGTTAAACTGCGACATGGTATCTCAATGGGCTTTCACTATAAAATCAGCATTAGTCAAAACAGGCACACGCATACATGTACGTGCATGCACGTCGCTATATAAGTTGTATAATCTGGGACGCGACGTTAAACCCCATTTTACCTCACCTCATATAACGTTAAATAAAAATTAATATACATATTTTGAAACTAAATAATGCATCTTTCAATACATATTCATGAAAATATCACCTCGACATTGAGGTCGTGATTCTCCATTTGCACGTGAATGTTTATGAACGGCGCACAATTTGGATGTTTGTGTGTTTGTTGGGTTCATGGTTCTCGTACACGTGTTTTATTAACGTGAACAGCACACAGTGATTGTTCAGCTACGACGCCGACCACAGGACCAGAACCAGTCGGTAAAGCCAGCACAGTTGGACCAATCATCGGTTGACATTTGGAACAACATCCCCCATGCTGTTTTCAATCATCTGGTGTCCTCGATGCGCCGCCGTTGCCACGGCTGCATCCATGCAAATGGTGTAGACACCCGATATTGACATTAAGTAAATTATTACACCACCCTTCTTTCAGGGCGTGTCGCTCTGTCTCCTGCTACAGGTGTGGGTTTTGTTAATGAATTTGTTATGACATAACATTGATAAAACATTGATCAGACGAATGTTCAATAACATAACATTTACACCACTTTAAATATTACACAGTTACTTTTTCCCGTCAGTATATAGCATTCAAAGCCACTTCTCTAAGTGTTTCTCTGAAGGTCATAGTATTTTCTTTGTAAGGCCACAGGTGGAATTACATTTGATATTTATATTCTGTATATAATATCGACACTTTCCTGACTTATCGTACAGTGTTGTTTCAGTGTATGCTCATCTACTGGCTCCATGGCACTCACCTACATGCTTTATTATTCTCATCTACACACTCTTTGACGCTCACCTTAAACACTCTTTGACGCTCACCTTAAACACTCTTTGACGCTCACCTTAAACACTCTTTGACGCTCACCTACGCGCACTTTGACGCTCACCCACACAGTCAACGACACTTAGTTACACGCTCTCTGACACTTACTACAAGCATTATGACACTCACCTAACTATCTATGGCACTCACCCAATTATCTATGGCACTCACCTACACCCTCCATATGCATGGTACTTACCTACACATTCTATCCAGGGAGTCCCCCAGACACCTGTTTTCAG
Organism: Haliotis rufescens; assembly: GCF_023055435.1. Lineage (NCBI taxonomy): Eukaryota > Metazoa > Mollusca > Gastropoda > Lepetellida > Haliotidae > Haliotis > Haliotis rufescens. The sequence continues at coordinate 32,501,865 of NW_025963857.1, forward strand.
ACATGTGATGTTGGATGATCCATTGACATGTGTAAAGCCAGGAGTGCAAATGTAGACCGCGGTGCTATTCAATGTTGTATTGTCAGTGATGGCAACAGTGTTGGCAACAACCGGTGGACTGCTGCAGTCGACTGCAAGCAACACAGATACATGGTTTTACTGACAAAGCATACAAAATGTATGCCTACAATAAACTAAAATATATTGAATAAGAAAATAAAACAAATATATCAGCCTGAAATCACTCGAATGGATCATGTGATAACAGCTGTACATCTATCAATGTCACTTAAAATGTGATGCATTTTTTCAATATTTTGTCCCGCCTACGTGGTCTAGTGGATTGAGCGTCTGCCCTGAGAATGGAAGATTAGGGGTTCGATCCCCGGCCTTGTAATACCAAAAGGCGTTAAAAGATCGCAATCTGCCTGGCGCTCGGCATCAGGGGGCTAAAACAAGGACTGGTCGGCTCGGAGTCATTATGCTGTGTCTGAGTGGGGTATTCGTGTTAACCTGCGGTATGGTATCTCTGTTGGCTAGCGCTATAAAATCGGCATTACTCTGGTATAGTACAAGCAGCCACACATACACAGACGCATGCATGCACGTCGGTATATAAATGCAATAATCTTGAACACGACGTTATAATTAAACCCCATTTTACCTACACCTTCTCAATATTCTTAACGCCACTTTAAACAGTTTGAACTTATATGACGGGTAGGCTGCTCGGCTTTGGAACACACGAACTGGGGTGTGGTGCTGACAAATCTAGAAACATAATCAGGGCGAATCTAGGTTAGACCCAAAGTCAAAAGGATTCGACACGTCCAAGGGAGGAAACTCTAAATGCGAATTACTCCGCCAACGACGACTAAACCGGACGTGTCCTCTCTTCATATTACTTAAGCCAATTTCCAAATAATCCTACACAGCCAGTGCTTGTAGAACATCAATGTGCCAAAACAAGTGGAGAAACAATTCTAGATCCCGATTATTTACCTTAATTTAACTCCATGAATTACGGAGTCTGATTCATTTCAGTCTATCTGTCTAAAATCCAATCTCATTTTTCATGCAATATGTACATAGCCTGAGTGAATCAGTTAATAAACATATTTGGTTAGTGTTATATACCATCAGATATATATATCTGATATATATATATATATATATAATGGCCCTTCAATTTATTATTCATTATGAACATAATTTTGGAAAATGTAGATTTATGTTTAGTTTCATGTATAATGCTCATTTGGATTGGTTAGTATTGCGTACCTAGCTGTCGGGAGATGTCTACGGAACAGGGATTATATACAAGTTTGTTAGTTTAACGATCATTGTTTACAAGTTCCTCTTATGAGTATGATATAATTGGAAATGTTTAATTTACATCAGTTTCAAAATGTGAAGCTTTGGTTAGTCTTACCAAGACACGAAATATCTGGCGTTGTCCAACTTCCGTCTGACTGACACGTGACCTGTGTTGAGCCTGAATGGTGCGCAGTGCCGTCAACGCATGTGTACTCCGTGGTGCTATTGATCAGCGTGCTGGTGTAAGTCCTATTTGTGTTGGTTACTTGCGGAGGGAGTCCACAGTCAACTGTGAGAATAATATAAAGTTTACATTCAGATATGATATGGTATTTCATTCATATGCATGAGTATGCATTTACAGTCGCCTACCTTCGCTGTCCTACAATCTCTACGATGCCCACCTACACTGTCCATTCAAATTAAATAGTCGTTTGAGCTATTTACCGGGAACGAGACAAATATATCTTGGTCGTAAAATTACCAATATGTCTGTGGTGCCGTGAGGAGTAGGAAATAAATGCAGCCCGATTTGAAAAAAGAAGGATTTTATAGACGCTTCATTTGATCGATGGTTTCATTGTTAACAGACACTGAGAAGCGTTCATTCTTTCCAGAACTGACATATGCATTCATGTGATCTGATAATTATTCATTATTCATTTCATTATTGTTGAAACAGTTGCGTTCAACTTCTATGTATTTCCGTTTCGATGGCATGGACATGACAAACACGAAAACGTGTTGATCCTGTTCAGATTGAGTGAGTGAGTGAGTGAGTATGGTTTTACGCCGCTTTTAGCAATATTCCAGCAATATAACGGCAGGGGACACCAGAAATGGACTTCACACATTGTACCCATGTCGGGAATCGAACCCAGGTCTTCGGCGTGAAGAGCGAACGCTTTAACCACAAGGCTACCCGATCGCCCCTGTTCAGATTGAAAGAAATTGTATGTAAATAACTTATTATATGTTTGTTTTTCGTTATATTTGGTATCAAATGCTCTGTCCAGGAGGATAAAATGCCACAAAACGATTGCCCCCCTGTGTGACATGTAATTCCTGTCATAAATCAATGTAATATCATTAACCAGTGTTTTAAACCAAGTCATTGCTGAGATATGTTTTTCAAATTGGCTAGTGTTGTGCACAAGCACCAGTAGCTAAAGTGACATAAATCCTGCTGGGGTATCATGCAGGAAGCTTAGGAACCGTAAGTCCCCATGATCACCAGCGATTTAGCCTAGCTACTTGTGGCCTATAAGCCCGTGTTTTAAACTGTATAAATAATATTGTTGTGAAAAAATATGTTTGATACATTTGTAATTAAATATAACTTTGTATTCATGAATAAACTTGCTCTCGTCGCTATATGGCTAAAAAAAGTGCCGATGCAACGTTAAATTGTAACTCTCTCACTCACTCAGATTGCAAAAATTATCATTTAGTGGCAACACGATGGCATGGTGCACAATGTATAACCAAGATTTGAAACTCCATTGCTTATGAAATTAACAAATTAATAACTGAAACAATAGGTGCTGAAACACAGTGCATGAGAATTTAGTTGATCATTATAGAAAGAAAAATGGTGAAAAATAATTGATTTGACATAAATACATTACAATTCCATGTACACATGCGTACACACAAGGATGAGGATCATATGTCACAGTCAATGTCTCCAATCAGACAAAATGTATATTGACTGATTCACACAGGCGATGTCCATAGTGACTGACATTTTCAGTCAATATATATATTGCCTGAAAAATGAGACTGGATTTAAGTCAGATTCACTGAAGCGAGTTGGACTCCATAATTTAATCTCCTCACTTTAATTTGGGTCTTCTTTGATCTTACGAAGATCAAAGTAACTGCAAGTAATTAAAAATGTTTCCCTACATTAAGGAGTCTGATTCTTTTAGTCTATCTGTCTAAAATCCAATCTCATTTTTCATGCAATATGTAAGGGAGGAAACTCTAAATGCGAATTACTCCGCCAAAGACGACTAAACCGGACGTGTCCTCTCTTCATATTACTTAAGCCAATTTCCAAATAGTCCTACACAGCCAGTGCTTGTAGAACATCAATGTGCCAAAACAAGTGGAGAAACAATTCTAGATCCCGATTATTTACCTTAATTTAACTCCATGAATTACGGAGTCTGATTCATTTCAGTCTATCTGTCTAAAATCCAATCTCATTTTTCATGCAATATGTACATAGCCCGAGTGAATCAGTTAATAAACATATTTGGTTGTGTTAAATACCATCAGATATATTATAATGGCCCTTCAATTTTATATTCATTATGAACATAATTTTGGAAAATGTAGATTTATGTTTAGTTTCATGTATAATGCTCATTTGGATTGGTTAGTATGGCGTACATAGCTGTCGGGAGATGTCCACGGAACAGGGGTTATATACAAGTTTGTTAGTTTAACGATCATTATTTACAAGATCCTCTAATGAGTATAATGTAATTGGAAATGTTTAATTTACATCAGTTTCAAAATGTGAAGCTTTGGTTCGTCTCACCAAGACACGAAATATCTGGCGTTGTCCAACTTCCGTCTGACTGACACATGACCTGTGTTGAGCCTGAGGCATGCGCAGTGCCGTCAACGCATGTGTACTCCGTGGTGCTATTGATCAGCGTGCTGGTGTAAGTCCTATTTGTGTTGGTTACTTGCGGAGGGAGTCCACAGTCAACTGTGAGAATAATATAAAGTTTACATTCAGATATGATATTCATTCATTCATATGCAGTAGTATGCATTTACAGTCGCCTACATTCGCTGTCCTACAATCTCTATGATGCCCACCTACACTGTCCATTGCACTCACAATACACGCTCCATGACATTGACCTACACACTCCATGACACTCATCTGCGCTCTCTATGACGCTTACCTACGTGCTCTTTGACGCTCACCAACACGTATGACGACACTCACCTACACGCTCATTGGTTCTCAACACCCTCCATATACATGGTACTCACCTACACACTCTGTGAAGGGAGTCTCCCAGACACCTGTAGCCAGACATGTGATGTTGGTAGATCCACTGACACGTGTAAAGCCAGGGCTACACCTGTACACCGCGGTGCTGTTCAGTGTTGTATTGTCAGTGATGGCAACAGCGTTGGCAACAACTGGTGGACTGCTACAGTCGACTACAAGCAACGCAGGCACATGATGGTCTTAATGATAATCCGTTCATACCTTTTCTAAACTCAAACATAAGGAAAACAAATGTCTATGCCCAATGGGCCATGAAATAGTAGATGCGTACCGATGTCATTTACAATGTGATACAATGTCTCTATATTCTTGCTATTCCACACGAGTAAGTGAGTTTACTTAACGCCGGTTTGAACAGTCTTTCATTTATACCAGCGCATAAGTCAAGAAGGCCACCCTTGTGTGTCGTCTTCATAAAACTATCCAAATAGTCCTGCCCATGTTTCAGTCAGTGGATGTAGAACATCATTTTGTCAATGTCCCATTACAAGTAGAGCAAATGGTTCCAAAATCCAGATAATATAATTATAACTTAAATTAAAGCTGCAAGCAGCAATGGCGGGCTCCAAGTTACACTGTGCACAAACGTCCATGTTTGAATCCTTAAAGGGTTTCCTTGTACCAAATCCGTCACAAGTAGGCACAACTTGCAGGGTATTGCCGCTACGAAATTGGCGTGTGCTAAGTCTGTTTTAAACCCATTTCCGACATCAAACATGTTCAAATCCTCAAAGGGTTTGTTTGTACCAACTCTGTCAAAAGATAGTCACCGTTTGCAGGACATTGGCATGTTCCAGGGGTGTCCCAAATTCTAATCAAATTTTACCACCAAGTGTTGTTACTTTTTCCATGCACCCAAGAACAGAAAATAAGATGCATATGATACACTAATTCATGTAAACTTGCAATAGTTTCTGTCAACACGCTAACAAGATATGATCGTTAAAGTAAAATTTCGGTAATTTTTTTTATCAAAATCAAAATCCAATACAACCGCAACTAAAACAGATATCCCAAAACAGCTATGAGAGTCTGCTGTGTTGTGTGTGGAGACAATTCTCAGAAAATTTGGAAGCATTTCATGCAGTGGACTCAGAGTTGTTTGCGTTTGAAGACAGGTACCCAAAAGACACTGTGAAAACCTTGAATCCAATATGGCTGCCAAACCATGTGACCAATGACCAAAGTCAAAGAACAAAATATGTCAAGCAGCTCAAGCAGCAGATACATGCAAGTTTTCAAAGTAATCGGATAAGCGGTTGCGGAGCAATAGGGCGAAATACATCTTTAAAAACGTCTTCATTTTTAGTTATCTGCCCTTGGCTTTTAGGTCTACGGCCTTGGGTTTTTGGCGGGCACTAGTACCCGACAGTCCACATACACACACAAAATGTGAACAAAATCGAGCCAGTGGTTATTTTTCTAGCTCTGGTACAAAAATCAGCGGAATAATAATAATATTAAATCAAACGATAACACTGGGACTCTTCAGCCTTTCGGCTTGGGGACTCTTTAACAGGCTGTAACTTCTTTGTCAGTTGGGCTCCAGTCAAACGGATTAGCGTTCTGCGTTCGTTCGGGCCCAAGGTTCCTGTCGCATTGCTGAGATAAAATGCTAAACTTGTTTCCGACCTCGTTCATATTCGAATCCTCAAAGGGTTTACCTGTACCAACGCTGTCAAATGTAAGGAACCTCTTGTGAGACATCACCACTACTAAATTGACATGTGCCTGGGTGTCCCAGGATGTTTTAACCAATTTCCAACTTCGACCATGTTCGAATCCTCAAATAGTTTGCTTGTACCAACGCCATCATATGTAAGGAACCGCTTGCGAGACATCACCACACGTGTCCTAGTGTGTTCTTAACCCATGTTTGACTTCGACCATGTTCGAATCCGCATATGGTTTGCTTGTACCAACGCAATCAAATGTAATGAACCGCTGGTGAGACATCACCACACGTGTCCCAGTGTGTTCTTAACCCACGTTTGACTTCGACCATGTTCGAATCCCGAAATGGTTTGGTTGTACCAACGCCGTTAAATGTAATAAACCGCTTGTGAGACATCATGACATGTGTCCCAGTGTATTCTTAACCCATGTTTGACTTCGACCATGTTCGAATCCCGAAATGGTTTGCTTGTACCAACGCCGTTAAATGTAATAAACCGCTTGTGAGACATAATGACATGTGTCCCAGTGGATTCTTAACCAATGTTTGACTTCGACCATGTTCGAATCCGCACATGGTTTGCTTGTACCAACTCCATCAAAAGATAGTCCACGTTTGCAGGACATTGCCGCTACCAAATTGGCGTGTGCCACAGTTTCCCAGAGTGGACTAAATGCCGACCTCAATATTCTAATCCGCAAATGGTTTGCAAATGGTTTGCTTTTAACAACGCTGTCAAAAATAAGGTACCGTAGCAATTGGCAATTGAGAAATGAAGAATCAAGTCAGCGAGTCTGATCACCCAATCCGATCAGTCGCCTCCTGTGACAAGCATAGTTGCCTCTTGAGACAAGCATCGTTTGAAAAAGGCCAATTCTAACTCTGGTCGTCAAGGGTAGTACACATAATATTGAACAAGGCTGTGGAGAACGCTAGGGTATCTGCAAAGCCAGTGAATGGGGGTTTATAGTAGATTTATGAGGCGCTTCCATCAGTATTTGTACTTGGGTGAAAAAAATTTATCAAAATCAAAATCCAATATGACCGCAACTACAAAAGATATAAAAAAACGGCTATGCTAATTTGTTGTGTTCTATATGGAGACAATTCTCAGAAAGTTTGAAATCATTTCATGCAGGGGATTCAGAGAAGATAGTATTTGAAGACAAGTGCCCAAAAAACCCTGTCAAAACCTTGAATTCAATATGGCTGCCAAACCACGTGACCAATGACCAAAGTCAAAGAACAAAAATTATCAAGCACCTGAAGCAGTAGATACATGCAAGGTTTGAAAGTAAACGGGCAAACGGTTGTAGAGCAACAGGGCAAAATATATCGTCAAAAAATACTTGTTTTTCAGTTATCTGCCCTTGGCCTTTGGGCCTACGGCCTTGGCTTTCTGGCGGGCACTAGTACCCAACGGTCTACAAACACACACAAAATTTGAACAAAATCGAGGTAGTGGTTATTTTGCTAGGGCAGGTACAAAAATCGGCGGAATAATAAATAATAATAATAAATAATAATAATAATAATAATAATAATAATAAATCGAACGATTACAATAGGGCTCTACAGCCTTTCGGCTTGGAGCCCTAATTACATTGTCATCTATAACATCTTACATTTCCTTTTTCATACCCATAATGCAAAGACGTGTTTTTGTTTCTTAAGATGATGACACATTTAAACAAAAATTAATCCAATTATCGAATTATGACGTCATGTTTATCGGACCATTTTCATGTGTACCTTCACAATGTATCCCCGCTTCTTCCCATGTCCCCGTATCGAGGCAGGTGATGAAGGCTGATCCTGACACGTTCGCATACCCTGGTTTACACGTGTACTCAACAGTCTCGTTGACGAACCCGTCGGTAGCCGAGACCTCGGTCCTGTTTATTGAAGGTGGGTCTCCACAGTTAACTGAAACATCAGACTTAGCTATGAAAACAGCTTTGCTTTATGTTTATGTTTGTGCATTTGGGGGTATTTGTAGTTTTGTCTTTGCGTTTTTTTAGTACCTCATTTTTGTTGATGTTGTCTTGTTTTGCTTTTTAATAGTCTTGGTTTATTTTTGTTCATTTTTTCGTGGGAGAGTGTTGTTGTTTTGGTTTCGGGATGGTTTTAGGGGTTGGGGGCCTTGTTTTGGAAAGGTGATTCTCCGCGTGTAGTAATCAAAGCCTGGGTCTTGTGTTAGTGAATCAAAATAATTTTAGCTGTTCACTTTTCTTAATGTAGAGAAACGTTACAGGTTCAAATATACCTTTGGCGCACACTACAAACATGTTTGTGGTGCCGTGAGGAACAGGAAACAAATGCACCCCAAATAGATTTAAGATGTTTGGAGACGCTTCTTTTCATCCGCGGTTTCGTATCAATCAACAACCGAGAAGTGTTCATCCTTCCCAGACCTGTCATAAGTAATCATCTGATTAAATAAATATACTTATGTATCAATATTTATAAACTTATTCCATTTTCTGCTTCCGTTCAGATGGTATGCTCATGATAAACAAACAAAACATACTTAACTTTGCGTGTAAAACGATTTCACGGTGGACCTTATTTAACCAAGATTTGAAATACCAGATACGTTTGTTGTTAGATAATTAAAATAATAACTAAATCGTTCAGTTATGAAATACAGTTGTATAATATACTTCAGTGCGAAAGAAGTTGCGAAAAAGTGATTTTTTTCATTGCAGTGAACACAACACTTGATATTTCACTGCATTGAACATAACACTTTGAAGGAACTATTGTCATACAAGAGTAACTTACTCGCCAATAATTATAGATGGTCATTTATGGAGTTAAAATAGCTTCTTGCCGTTTGTTATTTTTTTGAAAATGTTTCGTTATAAACTGCAATTTACTCATTTAACCCGTCAATCGAGACATTTCGTTTCAGAAAAACGGCCATTCTTGTTATTTAACCAGCGTGGATTTTTTCGCTTGCAACAGTGGTCTCGTAGATTTCAAGAATATTTTTCGTTCAAGCCTTTTGTATATTATCATATGCAAACGTATGATAAAGAATTTTATTGACATGAAATCTGTTTTGTTACTTTTATATATATGTTTTAAGATTTTGCAAACACAGAACAATCTTTAAGTCGCAATTACGAGGGAAGGTGAAAGTCCCTGCGTGTTAGCTATGGATAGTAATGAAATTAGCATTTGAGATAACTGGTATCAAACGTATGTGTGAGATCGAATTCCAGGCCCGTGATTGGCTAATCCATGGTGATGTATAAGTCATTCATAAGTTGCTCGTGCTTCAGTCGAATGTTCACCTACGTCTGTATTGAACCACTGGACCGTGTAATAAATAATAATAATAATAATAATAATAATAATAATAATAATAATAATAATAATAAACAAACTTGTCTGCGAGTTTGTTTGTTATTATTATCAGTTACATTATCTGTTGTGTCAACGTTATCGTTTTTTAGAGTGTAATGTCCCTCCTCTTTAACACTCACTTCGAAGTCGAATAAAATTCAAAACACATCACGCATACTAATACACATCACAGTTTTGTTTTTCCCCTCTGTTTATCATTTACTGTCATTTTAGGCAAAGCAAATTTACTGAAAGTGACTTCTGAAAATTAGGTACATCGTAAAGCTCGCCAAATCACAATTCACGGCGTTATTTACCAGAGAGTATACTGTTTGTTTAGAAATCTAAATATCGGATATTTACCCGAAAAATTAATGTAGAAAAATAGCATATTAGTGATGTCGGGTATCAAATCAATAATGATAATTTTGAAACGTCGCTGATAGCCTAGAATCGATTAGAATGTTTTGGAAAATTCACATACACGAACGCCGTAACGAACTCGCCTTCAACACACACACCCACGTACACCCCCACACCCCCCACACACCCCACACACAAACACACAAACACACAAACACACACACACACACACACACACACACACACACACACACACACACACACACTCACTATTGTATTGTACCTTCACATGTCATATCATCAACATCCCATTTGCCTGAGTCAAGACACGTGACCTGGTTAGACGCTGAGAAGTGTGCATAGCCGTCGTGACAAGTGTAATTAGCGGTATTTCCAACCAGCGTCGAGTTGACGTCGACGTCTGCGTGGTCCATGGAAGGAGGAGTGCCACAGTCGACTGGAAAGAGAACAATAACAGGGGGGGACAATGAGGACAAATTAATCGTACATCGTTAATTTAAGCCACAGTGTGTAATGATGTAAATATGAATCATATATATACCTTCACAGATCATGTCAGGGATCTCCCATTGGCCAGTTTTGAGACACTTGACGTTATTTGAACCGGAAGCATGCCCATATCCTTTTTGGCATGTGTATTTGGCTGTTCCGTTTAGCAGACTGGAGGAGATGGAGAAGGTAGCGTTATCCACACTGTAGGGAGATCCGCAGTGCACTGTGGGCCAAAGATAGAGTTAGGACCAATAGTTGCTTAATTGCATTACTCACGCTGAATTATAATTTTGAACTGCAAAAGGTAATATTTATATTATCCATATATAAACTATAAGTCCTTGATAGTTGTTAGTATGGCATTTACAAGAATGAAACAAACATCATTGCTCGTATACAGATTAACAAAAAACTGTAGCTGCAATCTACCAAAACAGACTGATATGACGTTACACCTGAAAGAAGTCAAATGCTTCCATAACAACTGAGCAGATTGCTTTCCATAATGCAGAGAGAAAGTATCTGAAATTAACTAGAATATGAAAATAGTCATGTCGCCATGCTCAAAGTCTTTTCTTAACTTTAATTTGAAACCTTAAACTTTCAGATGCAGACATACACACATTCGTTTTGCAAAGTAGGAACCTTTGTGAATCCTGTGTGTAATTGGATGGGCATGTTCACTTAGTGAGCATTAGACTCCTTCGTCACAGAACTTACCACATTCTAGAACGCCAGCCTTCCAGACCGTTCCAGATTCGGTGATATTGAAGCACTGCATGGTTGTATTGAACACCCTCCCTGCACGACATATAGTTGCTGCCGTGAATGTGTTTCGGTAGGTAAAAGGTGTAAAGGCGTCATTCCAGGTACCGCTAAAGTTTCCGTCTGGTGTGTAAAGTCGGTTCCAAACCAGACATTCGGTGGACGGTAGGAGGTCATTCAATGTTTGGTCCGCATCCAAAACCCAGTGACCTCGTGTCATCTCTGAAGTCGTAGCTGTGAATGGTAAAGTATTTGTGCCTTCAAAGATTTTGTGAAGTGTTTTGATCAAATATCATATTTTGGGGCCATGTTTTAGGATAAGTAGATATTATTAAGTTTAATCATTAATGCACCTTTGGATTGTATATGTTTAGTTGTAAGCAACGTGGATTTCCTCTATGCTTTATCAGAACTGACATCTATACTATATGAGTTGTTTTCAATGGTATCCGAACAGCCGAAAGCATCGAATGAGTGAATGTTCACATGTTGTGCCTTCGCATCTTAATATCTATTTCTATTGTAGTATAATGCCTGAAAGTCAGTATTCAAAGGGTAGGTCAAACCTCGTGTAATACAATGACGTCGTGTACATTTAGCATCTTTCCCAAGAAGGTCTGGAGCAACGGTCGAATTATATCAGCATATCAGGCAGACCCGTTTCTGTTGCTCTCACAATGGACAGACTTAAAGTTTCAGAGTGAGCGAGTATGGTTTTACGCCGTCCTAAGCAATATTCCAGCATAATCACGGCAGGGGACAGCAGAAATAGGCTTCACACATCGTACCCATGTGGAGAATCGAACGAGGGTATTCGGCGTGACGAGCGAACCACTAGGCTACCCATACGCCCCTAAAGTTTCAGAACCATCACCATGATATGGGCTAAATATCAAACTTTCATATACTGCTGAAAAAAAGTGTAGGACCACCCGATTCTTTCATATTACCATAGTTAATCTGTCATGCCATGACATATTCTTTCAAATTACAAAAGTTAATCTGTCATGCCATGACTAGTAACATGAAATAATCGCGTGATCCTTAACTTTTTTGTGTGTAAAAAAACAACGACGGGATGAGATACTGGTCCTTCTTGGCCCACTGACAATGTCGTTGTTTTAAGTAACGAACAATTTTGTAATGATGCTTCCGGTGTGTAGCTTATCAGATACACATGTATGTACAAATGGTTATATTCATACAATAATTGTTTTTTCCTTAAGTTCATAAGTTACATTGACAAGCTATTTTACCTCTGGCGTATTCCATTACACAATAATGTCTAAATAGAGCGAATGACAAATTGAATTTTGCCAGTTTCATGAGAAATTCAAACTGTGATCAAGTCCGTTATTAAAAAAGGGCTTTTCTCACCACATATATATCAGCTTTGGTCAAAAACTTGCTCATGATCAAATGTTAAAAAAACAGCAACGGATTGCCATCGTCAAAAAGCAAAGCACCTATATCCCGGTAACCTATGTTATTGTCCACGTATATGCAATATGCATGTCAGTCTGACTTACGGCACGATGTTGGTATGTCACAAAGACCATACTGGCTAGCGTCATTGGACGTGTAGCACCAAGGACGACTCTGTGAGAGTATTGGATTGCGACAGTATATCAGAGATTGCCACCAGTTCGAGAAATGACTCGTCTTGTTGAAGGGGATTGTTGCCCCACTCCATCTAACACAGCTGGCTCCAGTGGCTGTTTTTAGTATCAACCCTTTGTATGTTGACCCTTTATCGTCTCGCAAGCACATATAATCTGAAAATACGACCATGTGAATATAAAGTGTCAAAATAATATCTCGGTATACAAATAAACACATCTTCAACAAGAACGCACCTTATCCTTTAATCGGTTATAGTTAAGTGTGACTTTACAAACGACGTATAATGATTTATATTTCTTTAAACTTGGACAATTTGTACACTTCTGTATGGCAGAACATAATATGTGATGCTTTAATGTACCCATGGGGATATCAGGAAACAACAGGAGCTGGGTTAATCTTAGGAACAGACCGAGGAAGAGCTGACGGTAACAGTGAAGGGCCTGAATTAGAATGTGCCTTTACAAATGACGACACGGGTTGTTCCTGGATACGGTCTCCCACAGTGTAGTTCTATTATTAGGATTCTACCTACCACAGTTTCTGACAGGGCAATACTGCCATTCAACATCCGGGTCGTTGGTGTAGCACCAGAGCCCGTATTTTCCGTCAGGGTTCCTGCAGTAGTTGGCGGCGTCCTCAAGGTTATCATCCGGGAACTTTGATATGTCCGTGTGGGAGTGCGCATGGGGGCTCTGGGAATCCCATCTTTGACAAGGGATTCCTGCTACTGTCGTGTTCAAATGTCCCTTATAGTCGGTTTGTTTTCGATAGCGATAACACTCCAAGGCTGGGCAATAGGAGAGATGATTTGACAATGAGAGACATGCATTCATGTTAATTATATACATACAACCTACTAAACGTACCAAATCCTATCGTGCCAACAATTCGCCATTTTGTCTGTTAATTGAGATACTGTAGTACTGTAGGGGGGGTGGGGGGGTGGGGGTGGGGGGGGGTGGGGGTGGGGGGGGGGGGGGGGGTGTGTGTCTTAAGCGTGTGTTTAGATTGATTGCTTCAGTGAGAGTTCCCACACACACTTTGGCTTCTATGTGCACGTGCAGCACGAGCTGTTCATGCATGATGTGAAATTTCATGGTGATCCGATGTTGCGTCCAGACGCAACGCCACGGTATTGTAAACGAACACCTCAACAATAGCTCAATTCAAATCATTAGTTCCTTATTTTATGTGGGTAGTGTACAAATACAAACGCACGGGAAAAGTACGCTTGTACAATGTGTACGATGAAGGGAAATCTGTGAAGCTTTGCCGGACTGTTGTACATGTATCAGACATAAGAATTGCATAGGAATGATAAAGGTTATTGTGCATCGTGTGCTTCTGTATAGTTATAAGATGTCACCTTGACAAATATACTCTTCAAAAAAAGAAACGCAATACGGATTTTTTTGGCCATAAAAGCAAAATTAGCGAGCCAAGAAGTGCAAAATGATCAGTTTTAATGTGTTATAGTGTCAGTGACGAATTTCCCGGAACAAAATGATCACAACAAGCACATGCAAACCATTAGTCGGGAAACACGTGATCGGCCAAGGTTGGGACGACCAAGATTAACCCGCCCTACAAGATCGCTACATCCGACTGCGCCACCTACGTGAAAGGACGATCACAGCCACCTCAACTCCATCCCAAATACCCGGACTGCCCAGAATCTCCGACCAGACCGTACGTATACGAAACCGTTTAAGAGCAGCAGGTCTACGAGCAACGACTGAATTGGTGTCATCAACACAGGGTATGGCCTCAACTGCGACGGAGAGATGTCTTTTTCAGCGACGAATCAAGATTTCTCCTCCGTCGAGGGGATGGTAAAGCACCGGTCTACAGACGTCTGGGAGAACGTTACGCCGAAAACTGCGTACAGGAAGTGGACAGGTTTGGTGGGGGTAGCGTTATGATGTGAGCGGCTATCTCTCATCATGACAGGTTTGGTCCATATCAAGGGCAACGATACATCAACGAAATTCTCCTACCACACGTCCGACTCGTGATGATCCGGGGCAGAATAGGTCCTCAGCAACCAATGCTTGCCCTTAAAGGCGACTATGCTTGTCGTAAGAGGCGAATAACGTGATGCATGTCATCGTATTCCAATTGCGTGGATCGATGCCCATGATGTCAATCACTGGATTGTCTGGTCCAGACTTGATTTTTTACAGACCGCCGTCATTCAGCTGGAATACTGATGAGTGCGGCGTTAAACAACAAACAACAACAACCACACGTCCTCCCAATTGCAGCCAATGGCAATGGTGTATTCCAGCAGGACAACGCTCGACCGCATACAGAACGGATCACAAGAGCCTGCATGCATGTCCACACAACAACAACGTTGATGTTCTCCCGTGGCCTTCCAGATCCCCGGATTTGACTCCGATAGAGCATCTGTGGGATGAATTGATAGACGGCTACGCCGACGTCAACCACAACCCCAGACGTTGCAGCAGTTGACCTTTGCGTTGCAGGCCGAGTGGGCTACCATTCCCCAGGATGTGATTCGCATACTCGTCTCTTCCATGGGCAGGAGATGTCATTCCGCTATCTATTCCAACGTGGGACATCCGCGTTATTGATGGTAGCTGACCTTCACCTTGGATTTTTCCTGTGTACCGATAACTGAGATGACTACTGTTACCAAGAGTACTCTTCAGAACATTTTGCCTCAGTACCTTGTACGGTTCCTGATGAAGGAGTAAATATATACTCCGAAACGTCCTGTTCCTCAGAATAAATAAGTTTACGTTCAAAGATTCTCTTCCTTACGTCTGTCATATATATACATGTAGTGTTAAGAATGCTAAGTAGATAATATTAACGTATTCACCATCGGTGTACCGCCTCCCATGAACCATTATCTCACAGACTTCTAGTAGGACGAGCACCTCGTAGTAGATGTGAACGCTGACGTATCTGCCTACGGGGAAGTAGTCGCACACGACGTTGGCGGTCTCCCCACGGTAGTAGATGAAGGTATACAGTGTACAGGATGACGCAGGGTAGCCATCACGCCACACTGTCACGTTGATAACAGGAGAATCGAGTTTCTTCACATCTGGAAAAAAATAGTTTCAAACTAAATACTCTTCGGTGTTCGCCGTTAAGGCTCTTCATTTTTTAGATAAATGTTTTTCAAATCTTAATGTCTAAAATAAATATTATTTTGCATTTTGTTGCTCTTGGCGTTAACGGATAGTGCTGGATACATAACACGATACCACAGGCATATGCAATGTTCAAGCATATCATTCAGAATGTAAGGCTATGCTAAGAGGTGTTTGACAGGGAAGAGTCGTAACAGCTTTGTTCACATATAAATGATCTCTAAATGGAACTTGGAGCTTATGTTTATGAATAGAGATTATAGTGATTATTTCTACATAACTGTTGGCTTACGATACAACCCTAGTCAGTATTATTGAAACGCAGACTTTAAAAGACACGGTGGACTCTCATGATGTGTTTGTTTGTTTGTTGTTTAAAGCCTCGCTCAGCAATATTCCTGCTATGTGACACCTGAAATAAACGTGCCATGTACAAAGCATCTTATAATTGATATTGTGACCAACAATCCACGCCGTCATGGCACAGTGACACGCATTTCTACATGTCGCACAGCCTGACAACCTGATCCATTTGGTCTTTTATTACGACCAGAAAAGGCTTTGGAGGATCTATTCTAAACAGGGATCACGTGATCTTGCATTATGGAATAGTGAGAAACAGAAGCAAATGAGCAACAATGTCCTAAAAAAACAAGGCCATCGATTAAGCATTGAGAACTGAATATCAACTTTTGTGCAACCTGAGGGGGCACGGGTGGCCCAGTCATCTAAGGCGCCGCGATTCGCTGTGCAGAGTTGCGTCCCTTGGGCACGCCAGAACCCTATGATTGTGGGTTCGAATCCCGGTTCGCCCCGATTATGTTTCTAGGTTTGTCAGCACCATACCCGTGCTCGTGGGTTTCACCGAAGTGGTAAACGTCTGAGACCAGAATCATTTCAGGCTTTCCTCCCACATTAAGCTGACACGCCGTGATATAACTGGAATACTCTTAAAAGCGGCGTTAAACCCAACTCACTCACTCACTTATGCAACCTGATTAAATGTTAATGAATTCAATCCAACCATTCGCAGAGTTCGACTAACTTTAATTGTCAAACGCTGTGTCCTCATGTCCGCCGTATATCTACACAGGAAACAATATGTTAATTCACTGTAGTTAGGTACGCTGTAAGAGCGCAGGTGTTACACATTCACCATCCAGATCAGTTTTAGGGCCACTTAGATCGTGTCGACGCAAAAATATGTAGTCAAATGTAAACTCTTGATATTTGGTAGACTATGTAGAAAAAGTACGTCTTTCATTCCAGTGGATCTGTCCTTACAGAAACTAGATCGTTTTATGTTAGCATTATATAACAAGAACGGCTTTATACATGAATATACTTTATACATCCGATTATTTTGACAATATGATATTGGAGAAATACTGCCAGCCTATCTCAAATGTGGTACCTTTATGAATTAACAGCTATGAAACTCTATTGTAAACACCTCACAGAGTGATTATGAACAGTCTTTAGACATGTACGAAAAAACATATTAACTTCGTACTTTTTCAAATCCATTTGATTTTATATAAATTACAAGCGATTCCGTGGCATTTGATTGAATAACCAAGCAAGGTTTCTTGCGTTTGTGTTTCCATAAATCGAAAACAATTTTGTCCAGGCCCACTTTGAAACTACTGTTTCCTGATTGGCTGATGATAGAATGGGCAGGGTTTGTGTTGCATAATTGCTCTGAACGATTTAGTACTTATGTCTGCAGTGTTGTGTGTTAATCATTAAATAAGCAGTCTGTAAAGTAATTTTGATTGACTATAATTATTTATAACAATTGACTTCAATATGTTTGCGTTCAAGTACAAGCCGTACAAGTTATAATTACGTAATAATACAGCATCATTGCCTAGTGACGCATCGCCGGTCAAAATTTAGATCAAGATAATGCACAATTCACTCGGGAGTCACTAAAAGTCAAAACATACGAGAGGAATTAGTATAAATGTCAAGCACCTCCACTGGTCAGTACACAACACCACTGACAGTAAACAGCTTGGTTGTATTCGTATTCTTTTTCTAATAAAGGTCAGAAACTGTTATTTGATATAAAAAATTATTTGATATATATTCTAGATAATCTATGTTTTTATAGGTGGTTAAATTTAACAATCCAATGTAAGGGGGTAGAGACATATTTGCACTGTTTATGGGTACTACTCCCTTGAGGGTTTGTAGAATGAAGTGTTCATTATTACCTTGTATGTATATATGAAAGATCATACACAATAACCTGTAAGTTTAAGATATTTGTTTACCCGCAGTTGTATGTATTATGAATAGATGTTACCATACTTAGTATATTTTATGTGTTCAGCGTCACATGCCTGCGTTAATGGACAGTTTTTTTTCCGAATATGCACAGTTTCAGTACAATATACAATATATTCGAAGATGCATTGCCGCTCATGGAGGTCATATCCCGTATTGAACGGTCTGGGCCGTCGTCACCTTAAAGTTGTAACCAATGTTGTTGATCGAATACTGGACGAATGACCCCTTGTCAAGAAATGTCCCTGTTGGAGGTCAAGGACTTTGTTGTTGAATTAGTAAATTCGCATTTTACTGTTCTGAATGATGAATTTCTACAATACAATTGTTATTGCTGCTTCAAATTGTGTTGGTCATATTTTATCCTAGAAATATCGTTGGTAACGTTTCTTTTGGCCGTCAGTTTTCTATTCACTTTTTTAGATAAATGCTTTTCAAATCTTAATGTCAAAAATAAATATTATTTTGCATTTTGTTGCTCTTGGCGTTAATGGATAGTGCTGGATTTACATAACACGATACCACAGGCATATGCAATGTTCAAGCATATCATTCAGAATGTAAGGCTATGCTAAGGGGTGTTTGACAGGGAAGAGTCGTAACAGCTTTGTTCCCATGTAAATAAATTATTATTTCTAACTTCTAACTTCATACGTAGCAAGCCAAGCGTATTTATATTGATTTTACTTCCATATGCAGTCATAGGTCATAATATTGGTCACGTGATTTAATGTCCTCTTTTGACATGAAAGTGTTATGTCCCCTACCTTTCCAGCTTCCCCCCTTGGGTATTTGAACCATTAAAATAGTTATTCGATTGTTTTTCTATGTTTCATGTATTACGATTCTCTATGCCATGTATTGAAGTTCTATCTCTTGTATTCTGTATTGTAGACACAACACCACTGACAGTAAATTGCTTGATTGAAATCGATCCTCTTCTTCCTATTAAGGTAAAATGCATTTCCCAAACACGGGTCAAAAGCTTCATTTAGAGACAAGAACTAATGCTTACTTACTTACATTGGAGATTTTACGTGCGCTTTCCGACTCTAGCGTATTTCGCACACGGAGAACTAATGCTGTTTTTACTCCTTTTAATATCTGGATGGACATTGGAATCCGTTATTAGTATTGAACTTGAGCATGTACAACTTAAAGTTAATCCAATTACACTTGCTTAGAGTGAGTGAGTGAGTTAAAATGTAACGTTGCATCATCATGTTCTTTTGGCCATAGCGACCACTTGCTTATAAATTAACGAAATACATACAATCATATGTAACCATTACTGATGTCAATGGACCATTACCGGTCGAATAACGTCCGGAATATCGAACGTGTAAGCATCCTTTGTGTGGGCATGGACTTATTTATCTAGCTGAGTAGTGTTGTGGGGCAAAACACATTTCGGTTCAAAATAGATTTCTTCTGATACGAATATGTTTTGATACGAATTAATTGCCATTTAAATAATACGGGATTATTTTTATTGAAATTTCTTGCCATTTGTACATTGTGAAATGACCAAGTAGAAAAGGTGTAAACTAGATAGAAAACAATCTTAAGTTGCTAAGTATTGATATTCATGTGTGTGCAATTATTGTCAATATTGGTCATTGTTACTAGTTTTAAGTTCTGATGCAAATAGATAAAACCTTAAAGCCTTAGTAACGTCGAAATAAAGACGTTCGGTTTCCTGGTATGCATAATGATTATATTTTTAAAACAAATTCGTTATTAAAGAAAAATATGTGGACCATTCCTTTATTTGAGTTCTGCTTGGTTAAATTACTTTCTCACCATAAAATCTAATGGAAACATCTCCAACTTCGACATCACTGCCCAGATCAATGACAAACGTTCCCTCGGCCACATTCAGTATTACGGCGCACGATGATGTGTTACCGTCCGTCAGTGGGGAGACGTCCATGATGTCGTTGCCAGACAGAGAAACAGGTTTCCCGTGTGACAGATTCTCATCCGCTGTGAAGAAACAAACTCGTTTTATACTCATCCACCATTCGAGCACTGTCGTTTTCGTGAACCAAATTTGGTACATATTGGGCATTATCATAATATGCATCTTGATCACAATGTAGAAACTAATTGTCTGTATACTAGTTTTAAATTAGTCAAAAAATGATAACACGTCAATGGGAGAGTGTACTGCAATCTCATTGACAATGTTTTAAACACGTTGCTGAATAAGATTTTTTAATACGTATGGATACTTGTTGTGACAATTATCTATTTTTCGTCAATCACCAATTTAAGAAACCAAAAACTTGTCATTCGACTAAGAGAAATCGAT
This sequence comes from Haliotis rufescens, assembly GCF_023055435.1. Lineage (NCBI taxonomy): Eukaryota > Metazoa > Mollusca > Gastropoda > Lepetellida > Haliotidae > Haliotis > Haliotis rufescens. The sequence continues at coordinate 32,522,243 of NW_025963857.1, forward strand.
ACCACTTGAATTCATATTAAGTATGTTATTTTTGTATCAGAAAGAGTTTGATTTTTGTTTCACACATTGTTGACTAGAGAAACACTACTGATAACTTGTTTTACTTTATGTCCTAAAAACATGTTGGTATTATTTCAGATTTTAGCCGACGGCGTTAGCGGGAAGTTTCAAGTGCAACTTCAGGGCGCTGAATTCTTAATTACAGCAAATATGAAACACTTTATGTTCCTAATGCATTATTCGAAATAAATAGATTCATTATCATTTGGGTCAAATGAGTTTACAAATGTCCATACGAAGCACATATTTAATCATTCTGCGTGTCCTACGGCATTGGTTCAATGACATCACAGTATCAATGACATCATTGCGAACCATGATCGGAGTGTCAGATTCTCGACACTTTTTGCAATAAATATCTTACTTTTTCCCACCTTATGTAATTCTAAAACTTCTGGGCCCAGCCATTATCTAACAGACAATAGATATAATTTATGTCTTATTCGTGCTAACGATAACATAACTAATAAAAGCGACAAAACCCTTTCTAGATTAATAAGAAATCTCTGTCGATTGAAGAATTCAGACCATATCATGAGCATGCGTCCATTAATCATCATCATGTAGATGATACCAGGTGCACGCGAAAAGGTGAGCGTATCCTGCCCCACCAGTGTCACACGTCACAAACACATGCAAAACCAAGTCAATTGTTCACCTAAAACAACACGTGGACATATGGTACAAGTCAAAACAGAGAATTGCATTGGACATCATTTTTATCACTGATGCGTAAAATTTGGAGAAGTCATCCACATGTCTGCCAGATAACATTATGAAAGCTTCAATAAGACCTTGAATGTTATATTCTTGATCAAACAATTTTTGAGCAGTGTTGGAATGGAGCCTTTTGAAATCTTCGTACTTCGTAATATGCGACCTGTCGTAAAATGGGAATAAATTCACTTTATAATGGCCTGTCTCTGAATTTTACTTTCTGATTCTCATCGGCATCGTTTCAGGTGACAGACTGGCTTAAATATGTAATTAAAGGATACCCGATACACAACAGTAGTGCAGTGAACACAACTACATCCCCAATCATCATAAAAGCGGCCAACACTTAACGAGATTAAGAGTCCTACATTGTATCTTGCAAAACGTGGTAACATTTCTCCCACCCCACGTTAACCTATACGTGGTTACACGTTTTCATTCCAACTGTGCACATCGTAACACGTACCACATTCCCGCCCTACACGTAGCCATATTGCTCCCATTCCCAACCTATTCAACGCTACATGTCTCCAATCCCCTACCAACACATTGTCACATATCTTCAATCCCTACCATACACACAGTGTATAAAATCCCCATTCAACACACTGCCACATGTACATGTCTCCAAACCTCATCCTGCGCACAGTGATGTGTCTCAAAGCCCCATTCTACACATTCCCCGTTAAAACATTCAGGCGGATTAAGAATCAACGGATACTGCATTAGGATGTTGGTCAGAAAGTCAAAGTCCTGAAAATACCCCCTTACGACATTATGTCAAAGCCAAATAGATTAACAATTAATTAATTATATTTATGTAGTTTTCCAATTTATGTAGGTTTCCAAATGAAGAAGTTTCAATTCATAGATCATTTCAAGATGCATCTCGCTGAATTCAGATAAGTATCGATTATTCGTTGACAACATTGCAATAAACCTGACATATACTGCAGATGCCTCTGATGTCTGTCCCTCCATTGAGTCATACTTGTGCTAAATTCTATATCAGTAAGCGTCAATTTACAGTTTTGAACCACACAGGGGTAAGCTTCCAAACATAAAGATTTCATTAGAACAGATATATAACAGGTATTCTTCAAGCGTGTGTAAACAGTAAACAGGTGTATCAGAAAACAGGACAGATGTTAAAACATCACATTACAAATGCCATTAATAAGTTCTAAATGGACGTCTTTTCACAGCAAGTGGATCAAAGTAAATGCTCACCTGTCGGTGATATTGTTATATCTATAAATACTGTCTCATATTGGCATCAATGTTTACTGTTAATATTCTATTTGGGCATCGATGTATTGCCATCGGCCCTTGGACAGTTTTAATGTATCAACAGATTAATATACATCGTGACAAACCAAGTCATTCGGTTCAATTCCTAGCGGTGACATGCATGTATTTATTGATTTGCTCTTTCGGTCGTTTGCTTTGTAGTGTTTAGTTTGGTCAGTGTTTCTCATATAAAGGCGCAGTGTCAGACAGTGTTACTGACATATCATGGAAGGAAATTGTTATCTGCAGTAACTGCTTTTTTGTAGAATCACGGTCTTGTTTAGGAACAGCTATATCTTGTGTGTACGAATTGACCATATCACATAATTTGGTCAGTCGAGGGATTGCCTGAAGTTTTCATAGTTTCGTATGACAACCAACCAAATTATGCCAGAAAGCGAAATAATGTTATGTTTTGCAAACAATCCGATCATAAACTGTTATCTTGTTCTTTCTTGCTTTTGACTGCAATCGTAGAATTCTATCGATTTTAGTCAATTACAGATAAGTAATGAACTTAACGCAAATAACCATTTGCCAACGTATGGAGATGCTTCTAGCATTTCGAAATAACTGATACTAATGGTATATACTTCTGTATGCTACTTGCATTGACATATCAACAGATCGGGTCCTCCCAAACTGTTATGAACATTCAGATAAGACCAGAGGAATTTTGCAGAAGTCCATCCGAAGTCGTCCTATGGTTTTATGACACCGCCATTCTTCTGATATACTGCCTATGGTCTCTGTCAGCCTCATCCATCATGTGCATGAGGCATGCTGCAGTAGTTAAACATGTGGCACGAGAGGTACTGACTTCCATTGGGAAGTGATGTGAATAGTTTGAACACCTCAAACCGTTCGTGCAACGAGGAAGTGTTTCGTACCTCGTCGACTGGCTTATTTCTTACGCTAGTTATAGATGCAAAACAATCATATATTTCTTTTGCGTTTCGATATATATTATATTTCAGAAGATCAATCATTGCAGGATTTAATACTCTTTCTCAATGCGGATTGGTACCGGTATGGGCGGTTAGCCTAGTAGTGGAAAGTTTGCTCTACACGCCATGGACTGATTTCGATTTCTAAAAGGGTACAATCTGTGAAAATGATTCATGGTGTCCCAATGCCATAGCAGGACAAATGCTAAAAATGTCGTGCAAACCTTTTCACTCACTGACTATAACCATACTGCCTGACTATAACGTATTGGTCCTTCTTATTCATTTCCAAGATTATACTGACGTTATCCTTCGTCGTATTCGGGACTAAGAGGTATAATCCATATTGATTCCCATCTTGCCTCAATGTGCCAAATATATTCGGCGTTATTAATGACCAATAGGGAGAGCCGTGACAAATACATGAGACCTTGGGTTCAAATGGCAAATCTGACCGTGTGGCATCCATTTCGAATGTTTCTAGCTTACTGACCTGTGCAGACGATGGACACAGTCCAGTAGCCATTGACGTTACAGTAACCTTTTTCCCGACCACTCTTGACCGTGTAACCCTCTACGCAGTCGTAAGTTACCCACTCTACAGGGCTCTTGTAGTGAGTTGTTGACGGTGGGCTTGTCATCACTGCGAACGGACGTTCAGGTGGTTGACCACAGTCAACTGAAATGCGAGATATGAAGAGAGGAGGATTCCTTGATTGTCTTCACGTTAAAAATGGACATCTGTCAGCTTCATGTTCATTATTTGTAACTACCTACACACACGGTTCTGTTTAATATTCTTTTATAGTGTTATTGTTTTGGGGAGAACGGCATTGCGATCGTGTCTCCTACAACAAATAAGTAACGCGTTTTTAATAAATTCAAACACAAAGCATACGTCTGTACTTTTAACAAGAATGTTTGAGTGGTTTAAATACCTGATTATGTAATTCATGATCAACGCTTTCCAAAAGGTTCCGGGTAGGATCAAAGTATGTATGCCTATTAAATGGACAAAAGCATGCTTTACATACCTGATGTTATAGGTCGGGCATACACCTCAATCTGACAGATTTGTAACATGCCAAGTTGGTCGCCAAAGTCCACCTCAAGTTGTAGATGTCTGCCGAACGCTGGGTACCGTTTACCTGTACAGGTAGCCACGAACCTGGACCCCGCGGGTATAGATGTCATGTGTTGCATACAGCTGTACAACCTGTGGCTGGGATTGTTTGTGAGTCGCACGTTTAGGTTGGGTAGTGAGAAAGCTGGAACACGTAAGGCTCGGAGTCATGTGTTTGTTGCTACACGTTGATGAATTTCAAGATAGATTTGTGTGCAATTCAAGAATTCAGTTGTCGCAGAGAGAACTCGTACATAACATGCCAGTAGGCCGTAATAAGTGTTGTGGAGATCGCAACATAGTCCGCACGATGACTCGGGAATAGACAAGTGTAGACAATAGTAAACAGGGATAAGCAGCAAACGCGAGCAGACAACTTTGGCGTTGACGGCATACGCAATTAGACTACCACTAGGGGGCACGGGTGGTCAAGTCGTCTAAGGCGCCGCGATTCGCTGTGCAGAGTTGCGTCCCTTGGGCACGCCAGAAACCTATGATTGTGGGTTCGAATCCCGGTTCGCCCCAATTATGTTTCTAGGTTTGTCAGCACCATACCCGTGCTCGTGGGTTTCACCGAAGTGGTAAACGTCTTAGACCTGCATCACTTCGGGCTTTCCTCCCACATTAAGCTGACAGGCCGTGATATAACTGGAATACTGTTAAAAGCGGCGTTAAACCCAACTCACTCACTCACTCACTCACTACCATTAGAGTTGACGGCATACGCGAGTAGACTAATATTGGCGTTGACGGCATACGCGAAAGGACGCCATACGCGATGACAGCATACGCAAATAGACGGCATAAGCTAATAGACTACATGCGAATATACACCAACATAGTCTTCACGATGACTAGTGAATAGATACATATTGATAACTCTAAACACGAATCAGCACCAAACGCAGTTTGACAAAATAGGCGTTGAGGGTATACGCGTTGACAACATACGCGTTGACATACGCAAATTGACGGCAAAAGCCATGAGACGACAAACGCGAATAGACATCATACGCGTTGACAACATACTACATCAGACGGTATATGCGAATTGACAACACACGCGTTGACATCATACTACATCAGGCGGTATATGCGAATAGACAACACACGCGTTGACATCATACTACATCAGACGGTATATGCGAATTGACAACACACGCGTTGACATCATACTACATCAGACGGTATATGCGAATTGACAACACACGCGTTGACATCATACCACATCAGACGGTATATGCGAATAGACAACACACGCGTTGACATCATACTACATCAGACGGTATATGCGAATAGACAACACACGCGTTGACATCATACTACATCAGACGGTATATGCGAATAGACAACACAAGCGTTGACATCATACGCAAATTGACGGCAAACGTAATTTTACGACATACGCGAATAGACGACATACGTGAATAGATGGGATGCGCGAATAGACGACAAACGCCATTAGGCGACATACGTGAATGGACAGCATTCACAAAGATGACGTCATGACGAGGTGTAGTGGTGTCACAAATGACAAATCAAGTAAATATCACTTCGGAATGTCTTTATGACGCACGTACGTGTTTCAGTGACGTGTGTTTTCACAATTTACATACATATATGAAATTGTTGGTGATTCAAGTAAGTATAATGCTCATTCACCGAGCAGGGAATAAGCATACCAAATAGTCACTTACATGTATCTGAACATTTCCTCTGGCTTTAAATGGTTATTATCATGCAGGTGTTAAATTGTTGATTGGTGTAGACTTGAATGTGACAACAATGTAATTTTGCTAATGAAACAACAGCTCTTACATTTTCTACGCCATTGAATATAGACTAGGTGGTTATTGCTAGACAAGTGCGTGGAACGATGGTCAGGATTTCACTGAATTGTCTGATCCATCTACATACCTGTCTCATATAGCTGAAATGAAGCGTTAACACCAAACAAACAAACAATCATATTCTGTGATCTGCCCTCACCAAAGTCATCATCCGGTAGTGTCACGGCTACTTGATAGACGTCATAGTGGTCGCCAAGAGTGACGTTCATATGGGGACGTTGCTCGAGTGCAGTGCTGCTACAGTCGCCGTTGAGAAGACTCACTCCCAGCTTTGTTGGGTCCACGGCGTTAGCAGGATGAAATGTAGAGGTGGATGACAGTGCGAGAAGTGTAGCTGTAGTGTTACGGATGTCATCCAAAGTCGCGGTGGACGTCTGTACCGCAGTGAAGACTGCAACGTCCAGACTGGCATTGGCTGCATGAATTAGTTAAATATTTGTAATATTGGATCAAGAACAATTTTTTAAAACTGTTGAACTTTAGCATCATTATCAAAGGGAACACGGCGATAGCGTTCGGTAATGTTCTATCTTTGTGTTTAGTACACAATGAGTGAGTGAGTTTGATTAACGCCGCGTTCATCAGCATTTCAGTTCTAGCACGGCGTGTCAGCTTGGTGTGGGAGGAAAGCCCGAATAAATGCAGGTCTTAGACGTTTACCACTTTGGCGAAAGCCACAAACGTCTATTGTGCAAATAATCCAACACACACACTCAGGCCTAATCTAGGATTCGAACCTATGATCATTGGCACGCTTTGGACGCAACTCGTCCATCGCCAAGAAGAGGTGGAGCACATGTTTAAATTACACCTCCGTTCACAACACTTATATCTGCTTACAGAAACAACGATGTCATGAGCATTGCTGGATGAACAGTTTCATGACTGAATAAATTCCCTTCGGTGATTCTGGGATAATCATATTATTTTGCTTAAACTGGCACAATATGTCAACGTTCTCCCGTATTAAGCTGTGTTCTTGCAGTGCTTACCAAAGCATCTGTCTCCAGCTAGCCAGTACCCGTTTTGACCACTGCATTCAGTGTTTGTCGAGGATACAAGGAAACCGTCGGGGCATGTGTACGTCACCGTGTCCCCTTCTTTACTTCCTGTAGAGTTGATACTGGCGTAGCTTGTATTCAGGGGAGGACCACAGTCCACTGAAACATCGAGGATGTAACTTGATGAGGTAACAACGACTTGCTCTTTGACCAAAATCCAAAAATATCTAACTACTAATTATCGCAAAGCAGACAGGTTTACGTACCAATTTGAAAATGTGCGTGTGTGTGTGCGTGCGTGCGTGCGTGCGTGCGTGCGTGCGTGTGTGTGTGTGTTTGTGTGTGTTTGTGTGTGTGTGTGTGTGTGCGTGACAACTTGGTTAACAATGAGTTATCTCTTTTCTCTTTCTGTTTGGTAATAAACCCCTTAGTGCCCAAAGTTACATAATCTCACGTGTTTACAGCAGTTATGTGACTTGTACATTATACCAATTTCCTGATTCATATTGAATGAAAATAAAATCATCTTTTCTTCTTTTAAACCCTTCAAATAAAACATGGCGTACATTTTAATTTTTCATCCAATCCCAATCACGCGATTAACTTCCCAAAATCATTATGGACTTAATTGATCAAATCTTAAAATTTTGACACATATAAGGAAGAGAATGTATGGATGTCAACTTCTTCTTTGTGAGGGACACGACGTTTCGGACTATATACAAACTCCTTAAGCAGGTGAATAAATGATATGGGACAGAGAACATAATAATTATATATGTAAATATAAGAACAACAAAAGTGATGCGATATCAAAGGAGGTAACTTAATAAGGGAAGCCAACAGTTAATTGGCGCTCATAGGTGATTAACTGATATACAAAAAACAATTATCACGAAGGAACGTACGTGTACATATTGGAGAGGTCCCAGTGTATGTTCCATTGATGCAATTTCGGACAAGGTCGCCTGATGATAGAATGTAGGTGTCTATACACCGATACTCCACTGTATTGTTGTCAGGGAATGTCCTGTAAGTATTGGCACTCGGCGGGGGCTCACCACAGTCGTTGTATGGCAGGTCTGAAAATAGTATCAAATACGGAAATACTATTTGAGGGTTTATTAAAACATATTCAGGAAAGACATTATGCAACCCCAGATATTTTGGAATGAAATCATGAGCAAAACAAAGCTGTTATTGATTTCTGAAAATTAAGCAAAAGTTCTGTTCCCGAGGCCATTACCCACGCCTAAAACCAGTGCTGTCCAATTTAACGCACATTGATTCAGGGGGGAAACAAAGTATACATGGTATTCATTTAAGACGGTCTTTGGGGGCTATGGTGAAAATATATAAAATAAATGTTCATAGAATATCATTCCAGTTTGGTTAGGCCGCCTCCGTGGTCTTGTGGTAGAGCGTCCGCCCGGAGAGCGGAAGGTCCGTGGTTCGATCCCCGGCCGCGTCATACCAAAAGACGTTAAAAGATGGTATTTGTTGTAACCCTGTCTGGCGCTCGGCATTAAGGGGCTAAAACAAGGACTTGTCGGCTCGGAGTAAGTATGCTGTGTTTGAGTGGGGTATTCATGTTAAACTGCGGCATGGTATCTCAGTGTGCTAGCACTATAAATCGGCATCAGTCCGGACTAGTACAAGCAGCCACACACACACGTGCATGCACGTCGCTATGTAAGTGCAATAATCTTGGACGCGACGTTAAACCCAATTTCACCTCACCTCACCTCCAGTTTGGTTACAAATATCTGTAAACTATGCAACTCATTCTCTGTTGGAGACATTAACTATTCTCCAACTGAGATTTTTGTATATACATGAATTAATATCACCACTGGTCTAATATATTTGCCCTAAATAAATATTTAACGACAGATCAGAATGATCTGAAAAAATAACTCTTTCAGATTTCTTTACAACATTCTAACCAAACTAAGCCTTGGATAATTAAACCTGGTTTAACCGTGGTCCTGACTGAATCGTTATTTATTATGTCAATGTAAATATGGCTCGTGTAACCATCATTTGTGGATTTGTTGCGAAAAAACGAGTCTAATTAAGTTAAATGTTACCAGCCATGAAACGAGTGCATTGTACTGCATAGTTTGGGTTTCAAGAAAAAAAACACTTTAATACACTTTTTGTTCCTTGGACAAGTACGCCTATATGTAGCTCACATGACATGGAGGAATGGTTGCCCAGTCGTTTAAGGTACAGTTCGCTGTACAAATTTGTGGTTACATCTCTTCGGGTTTTCTTCCCACAGTCAACTGAATTTGAAACTGACACCTGGAGATCCGGGTTAGAATAGGATTTCAGCAACCCATGCTCGTCGTAAGAGGCGAATAACGGAAGTGACCAAGCCCGGTGACTTGGTTGATGCATGCCATCGTGTAACAATTGCGTGGATCGATGCTCATGATATCAATTACTGGATGGTCCGGTCCAGACTCGATTATTTTCAGATTGCCGTCATATAGCTGGAATATTGTTGAGTGCAGCGTTAAACAACAAACAAACAACATCCTGAAATAACTTAACTACTGTCCAAAGCGGCTTTACATCAAACCTCACTCACTCAATCTCGACGGGTATCAATTAGAAAAACTTGTGTTAATATGCGACGCTTACTCACATAACTAACATGCTTTGGAACACGTTGTGTCAGTATATCCAACAGACGCGTGTCGCTACATTAAGTACGATTAACCAACAATGAGTTCTGAAGTTTTGCTTTTGATAATTGATAATTCGTTTTTTTAATAAAAAGGAACAAATATGTTATGCAAGTTCAATCATGTCATCTGGAAATACAGGTGCAATTTGGTGTAATGTTTCAGCAGCAGCAGAAAGTCGCCTTTGTGTGTTTATAATACGTGTATATCGATGTGTTTTCTATTGTGCTAGATCGTCGTCGTAGTGCAGTGGATAGAGCGTCTCTTTGTAGTGTGGAAGTTCGATCCCCGGCCGCGGAATATCAGAATACGTTAAAAGATGGTATTTGTTGTTTCCCTGCCAGGCGCTCGGATAAAACAAGGTCTCGTCGGCTCAAAGTCAATATACTGTGTCTGAGTGGGGTATTCATGTGAAACTCCGACATGTTACCTTGGTTGGCTGCATACTTTAAGAAAATGGGGAAACCTTACACAATCATCATTACCCGTGAACTGATCATCAACCAATGCTTGTCCTAAGAGGCGACTAACGGGATCGGGTAGTCAGGCTTGCTGACCTGGGTATGCATGTCATCGTATACCAATGCAAAGCTCGATACTCATGCCAATCACTTGATTGTCTGGTTCATAGACAACTAGACAACTAGACCGCCGTTAAACAACAAACACACAAACAGGTGATCATCATGACATGTTTCACATGTGTTCATATGAATGAGACCGCCTCCATGGTCAAGTGGAAGAGCGTCTCCACGGGAGCGGACGGTCGAGGATGGTTCCCCGGCCGCGTCATACCAAAAGACGTTAACAGAGTGACTGAGTGAAAATTTATTGTCACATCGGCAATATTTCAGCCATACAATTTAGACTATCATGATCAATGCGACATATGTTTAGACTTTCTAGAAAACCCTCCAGCAAAGGATAGTGAAATAACTAGAGTATTACAGCCATATTTAAAACTAGTATGAAACCATCAAACGATAACACCATACATAACAAAACATGATAACAACGCGCTAGAGATCGCCTGCAACCAAAGTTAGGCCACCATACTAGGGACCGTGGGGACTTACGGTACTTCTGCTTCCTGCACAATTTCCCAGCAGGATTTACACTGCCGGCGAGTACAGTCAATTTTAGCTATCAATAAAACTAACAAATATACTACGAACAAAAATTGGGTAGGCCTGAATGTACTTTGAAGGACATGGAAATTACGTGTCCTCTCAGGGAAACAATTCTTTTAACATACTTTAACCACCTTCAAGAATACACCCACTAGCCATTTCTGAACACACAATGCAACTAAGAAAGTATTATCCCAAATATAACATTTGTTACACCAACAATCTCAGTTGCAAATTTAATGTACCAATTTTAAAACGCTATTTAGATTTTATACAGAACGTATTAATCATCTTTTTCAAACACTTCAATTTCCTTTTAAAAGAACAGTAATTAAATGAGAACTAATACAATTTAAAAGATCGAGGATAGATTGTGTTTGCAATATTAATCCCTTGTAATGTCAAAATCAATACATGCCCATGCTTGACTGTGATTCTCTCACAAGGGATACCACTGTAAGGGATTAGAAGTAGTGACACAGATATGTTGAGTGCTGCTTTAGCAGCAGCATCAGTCTTTGTGTTACCAGTGATTCCAACAAAAGATGAAGTCGTATTGGCCAGAAGCGTTCATTATGTAAGTCAACAATTTCGATTAAAATTGGATGTTTACATGACGTGTTATGAACAGCCTGAAGGCACGAAAGAGAATTTGAAAACATTATAAACGTCTTACATTTTTACTGTTTACTGACATACTTTACTGCTGTTAAAATGGCATTTGCCTCTGCAATTAGAATTAGAATTAGAATAAGGTTTTGTGACATATTGCAAGGCTAAGTTTAAGCAACGTTGCTTCAGGCATGGGACATCAGCTTCCACATATAGGCTATTGACGTTCTGAAAGCACCGAGGCAAAACCTTAAGGCCTTGATGGTGAACAGTATCAAATAATTTCAATTTACTTTCACAGGCCCCACCATAGCCGATGGAGCCATAATCTAGTTCAGAGCGAATAAGTGATCAGTACAGTTGAATTTTTAAAGAATTAAGCAAATCAAGGGCCGTCAGGCATCAATTTTTTAAATGTTTGATGTGAGGTAAAAAAGTCAAATGGCTGTCAACAATTATACCCAAGAACGTTGCCATCCAAAAGTAAATCTGGGTCTCTATGAGGTTTGTAATTTCTATTAAAGTGAATACAATTTGTTTTTGATTTTCTTTTATTTAAACAAAACTGTAATTGCCTTTCGATAGTATGCATATTTTTACCACGACGTGAAATGTTAAAATCATCCACAAACAGTGATCCATCTATGGAATCGTTTAAAACCTTAGAGAGGTTATTTATTTTAATACAAAACAAAGTGACAGATAAAATACTACCTTTAGGGAACCCCTGATCCTGATGATAATGATCAGAACTTAACATTGTCTCTCTCATAAAAACTTGGATATTCTTAACGAAGGATTCCAATCCAACTAAATGGTTAATGGAACTGCGATTCTTACGAAAACCACATTGAATATTTGTTATTTAATTATTGGATACGATGATATTGTGGTGAAATTCAAATTTCCATGCACAGGTCATGGCGTGAGCATCCGATTGATAGAATTGGCCAGTTCTACCACCCATCTAGGTGAAGTAAGTGTCGACGTGATGTGTTTTGCAAAAGGATAACCGGTTCCAGGCTCCATTGCTCTCGACACAGGGGCACAACCCACCACAAACGTGTTGCCGAATTCAGTCGCAATGGGGTGCTTGGGACACATTCTAACCCGGGTCCCCATGGGGAGACGTAAAATATGGTTCTTGTTGTTACCCTGCCTGACCCTCGGCATTTAGTGGCTAAAACAAGGACTGGTCGGCTCGGAATCGGTATACAGTATGTATACAGTATCTCAGTGAGCTAGCAGTATTAATTTGACATTAATCCGGACTAGTACAAGCAGCCACACACACGCGTACATGCACGTCGATGTATAAGTGCAATTATCTTGAACGTGACGTTGAACCCCACTTCATCTGACCACACTTCATATGAATGAGAATATATACAAATAGTGTCTATTTAACACTTGCGTGTTTTGGACGCAAATGTAGTTCTACGTTCGCCTAAATTTAGGGTGTCAAAACGGCTGGTTATCAGAAATCGTTCTTTTGCTATCATTCTGTCATAATCCTGGATTGAAATGAGACTATGTATTACTTGGCCCCAGAATAAACATTATATTCTGCATTGTTCTAATCACGTTTTACATTCTTGTTTCTTGAGTCACGTAAACAGTATATATTATCAGTGGCAAAACAGAAAGAAGCTTAAACAAGACAGTGTTCTGATGAATTAATCGATGTACATTATTTTCTTGGTGTAACATTCACTCACCCTGAATAGAAAGATTTTCCACAACCTATTTCACACAGACCTCTCAGTGGACATGAGATACAGATTGGTAAACACCTTTAACTCTTGACAGTAAACATGTATAGTGATTTATATTTGCACACCAGGAATTTATTTAATATCTTCCTAACTACGCCTCCACACATAAAAACCTTTTTTTATGTTTCGGTGCATCGTATAAAATATTAAAAGCCTTCCATAACAACGGCATTGAAATGGAAGTATTGACTATGTTTCCTGAGGGATTTCAGATAGATAAAGAGATTTTCTCTTTACTTTATTCTGATATACAAAACATGCTGAAGCATTTGTCATTCATACCATTTATAGTTCTTTGTATTGTCACCGAATCATTAAATCTACCCTTGTTGACTCCAGTTAGAGAATTAGTGACCCGACTATTTCATTCTCTTGTTTTTAATGGCATACTTATACCTTCTATTGACGTAATGCTTCTTATCTCCTATATGTTCGCAACCTTATTCATGTGTTGAAAATGTTTTTGTGACTATGACTTTCCAACATTAGAGGAATCAATATAATATTATTATGTGCACTCGGATATTTCTCATGTATTTGTGATCATTTTTGCCTCCTCAATAATTGTACCTAGCTTGTTTGTAAATCTTTAGTGATACCGTTTGATAGCGTATGTTTAGCGCTTCATTTTTATACTTACATCTTCAGTATGGATATAGTTGTTAGTTTGTTAATCCTGTTTTCCCCATGTTTAGAAACACATATTGGCTAAGCACCCTAGTCTGTTGTATTCCCTGGCTGTCCAGGAGAGATTGACCTCTCTGAGGTCCGTGCGCTGTTTATATAAACGTTTTTCAAGATCTTGTGTCTTTACCTCCCAGGATTCGTTAGGCCGTTTTAAGGATCAGTTTGCTTCTGGGTGGTCGAACGAAACTCGGGTTTCGTTAGTAAGTGACTACAGGGCACGTTTGATCTTACCCTTGATGTATTGCCCTAAACTAACCAAATAGAGTTTCCAAAAGAGTTTTTCCAGTAATCCGTGGATAATCCACCTTCCCGTGATTGTCTAGCTTTTGGGGAATATTAGTTTTTCCTTGCTCAATCAAAGTGACTGAATCTTTAGTCTATTAGACTCGTTTGATATTCGGACGTCCTCGTCTATTTGATAGTCCATGCGACTTATTTTAGGGATAGGCCCTCGGTGTTTATTTCCCATTATTTCTCCCAGCCGAGGTTATTCATTCATTTGAGTGTTGGGTTAATTAACTCGGGAGTTAATTGATCGCAACCGACTAAATTGGCTGTCTACGCATCTGATCGGTATCTTGTTGTTTTATCTACTCTCATTCTATTTCTGTAATACAGTTGCTAAGCTAAGCCACTTGTGTGTTTGCTCTGATTTAATTCATCAGAGATCATTGTCAGCGCAGATTGGGCGTATTTGATCCTTTTATTGCCATATATCAGTACAAATAGCTGTAATTATTAAACCTGTGAAGCTATTACCACGTTTTCATGATTACTTTAGTCTTTTTTAATGACACCACTGATCATTGGCGCACAGCTCCGTGACAGTTTCGTCAACATCGAATATTAGTAAACTCTTTGTCGAGTGTGTGTGTCTTTCGCTCTTGGTTATTGAACCAAAACAGGAAAACTTCGATCAGCTAGATTACTGTTCGGATCGGATTTTACCCAAAGTGATCCCTGTGATAAACATGTACTAGGGGCAGAATACGCTCACCCTTTCGCGAACACCTGCTATCATCGCTGGTTTTACGGAGTGTTTCGACTGTCATATGGAACAGAAATGGGCAAGTAATTTAGACTTTTTCTGTTCATCTCATATCTTAGCTATGCTTGGGTTTACCAAGATGTTGGATGTTTAGTTTTCTTAACCTTTTCCAAGCCAGACTATAAGATATGTACAACCAAGAATGGACCTAAATATTGTCATGTGGTACTAGTTATTATAATTATACACTTTTTAAGATAAACATAGGAGCAGAGAAATATTCAATAGATTCGACCTTGTGTACATTTGCTACCGAATTTGCTCGTGAAGAGTTGGATATACAACGCTTAATTTTAATACCGAATCTGAAAGGGATGTAGATATTGTAATCTAAACAATATCGAAGATCTGTAAACTTCCGGTCCGGTATACCGCGAAAGGTTATAAAATGTGGATTTCCTAAAAGTCGGGCCTGGCCAGCGGGTAATACTAAAAATGGATTGCAGAATAATAAAACGAACCGTGCATATCTAGGCAGATCTCAGTTGTCCGGAAACGTATAGTTTTGCTCATTTAGTTGAGTTTGAACCAAAATGCATCTTCGGCATTGTAATAAACTGATGATTATAGCTACACACCGAGAGTCCTCGTAGAAAAATCTGTGTCTTGACTGTGTCTTTTCTTTGATGAGAAGGTTTCTCACCGACCTTAGCGTGTAGGGGTGTGATGTCCTGGGCAGGAAATGACAGACTGAGTGTTTTGACTACTCATCTTTCATTAATTAACGTGTTTGGCATCCCTAATTAACCTTTACTAATTCATGTTAAACCATCATAGGATGTTTTCTGCAAGTGGATATTCGTGAATGTCATAGGGCTGACACGACACGTGTTAATAACTGTCAAAGCGCTTCTAAACTTACAACACATACTTTACATCTATTGACTAGTGTTATATCTACCTATATACCACTTTACAGTGTCTCAGATATCTGTACTTAACGAAAACAAGGTTCTCAAAGTGAAGCCCTTTTCCCTCTACGTTCTCTCTATCAGAAGTATTTGGCTTGTGTTGGGTCTGACTTGGCCCGGGCTGTCAAAATCAACTTTAAACACACAGATGTATCTTTAAATATGTTTACATGTATAGATTAGTGCAATATCTACCTACATACTACTTTTTATGTCACAGAGTATCGCATTTAAAGACAACTGGTCCAAGTTGGACCAAAAACTTGTGAGACTGTTGAGAGTATGAGGAGAAGAGGTCTACTTTAACCAACGTGTCTGCTTTAAACACGATGAACAGTGACATTATAAAGTGGTATTTACTTAGATGTTGTACTATCCTATAAATGTAAACGCTATGCCGACAGATTGAAATTTGTATCATGACAGCTAGAAGTCTTTGATACGTTTCAAATCCTATTTCGTTTAACGATTGCTCTAGATGTTACCTCGATCAGCGACGCTTACACACAGCTCCACTTTCTTGTTTTCAAGCGATTTACTCCGAATCACTTAATTATGGTGCACGTTTTGGGTTTGTGCTTGTTCATTAATGTCATGTGTGTATGTTGCATCAATGATATGTAGGTATGGTCGCCGATAATGGAGTAATTAGCCAATCAAACTTTGGCAGGTCTTGGCCCGGCCCGACCCGACTTTTAGGCAATCCCATAGAATGTTATAGAAACTTCTTTAATGTTTTAGTACCGTTAGACTGGTGAGCGCACTGTTCAGACATTTCCAGTAGCTTGTTAGGCTGTATATAGTGGGACAAGAGCCCATCTCAGACGCTTGACCACTGTCGCCGCTGGGTGAAAATATGTCAGTATCACTGACTTTTGCTATCACCACTTTTCAGTCATTTGTATTGATTTGTGAACCTAGTTAATTTTGTAATAATTTGTTGATTTTATACCGTTTGTTGGTTGGTCGTTGGTTGATTTCACACTAGGTTCTTTTACGCATAGATTTCTGGGTTAACATATTGTTTCAATTTGGAAATCGACACGTAACAGTATCATTTCACCTTTACATGTCTATCCATAACCAATTCGAAACCAATACATACCAAATAAATATGTAATTCGACCGACAGTCCAACAATTTATTCGCCTGATGGCAACCTCAACTTATCAAGATATAAAATCTGTCAAATATGCATTCAAGATGAGAAATGTTCAGAAAACAAACATGTGATTCTATTTACACTTCATGAATTTCGGCCTATGACCTTTTATATAAGATACATTTCAATTTGGTAGTGATTCATACACACATGCTCATACTATAGTCGTAATCGTAGAATCGACTTGTGAATATAGAATGGGTTTTGTCCGTTTTATTGCAGTTTTGAAAATAGACGAATCGACAGACTACGTCGAATGTGACAATGTGACTGCAATGCTACTCAGCTGTTCAAAAGTTGGGTGAATTAGAATAGTTGCTTATATGTAGTCATGTGCAGAAGTGTTTCTATATATCATGTTACAACTGGAAATGGCTAATACATCTCAACTGGGGCCCAATCATTCTAAGACGCCGCACTTCGCTGTGCAGTTGCCTCCACATCAGTTGGCACATCAGAACCTATGATCGTGGGTTCGAATCCCGTTTTCCCTCAATTATGTTTCTAGGTTTATCAACACCACACCCGTGCTCGTCGCTTTCACTAAAGAAGTAAACGTCTGACGGGCTTTCCTCTGACATGAAGCTAACATCCCGTGATATAATTGGAATACTGTTCAAAGCAGCGTTTAACCCAACGCACTCACTAATGCAGATTAACAGTAATGTTAAGATTGTATCTACTGTATGATGAGTGAGTGAGTGAGTAATGAAGCTAGATATGTAGTAAAGATAAGGATTAACAGAATTAACATGACTTATTATAATCGCCTATTGCTTCATTAGCTCTTCACAGACAGCCGGGATGCAATACCCTTGTATTTCTTTTGATCAAAGATCCACCAGCAAAACTTGCCTAGACATCATATTTAGTTTGACAAATCCAAATCCTCTCAACCAAACATCAGGACTTTACAAGGAGAAAACTCGCAGGGGCTGTAGAAATCCGCCGTCTGAAACCTTTTCATCTAACAGGTTCACTTCTAGTTTATAAATGTACGTATGCTGTACGAGTGCTGTAAATTCAGTGGCTATTCTGAACATGCATTTTTAACAAGTAAAACTGACGCAAGTCTAGGTCATTGTCAATTAATTATAGAAAATTTACGTATCAAGCATAACAAGGTTAAAATCGAAGAAATTCTTCGAATCTGTTCATTCCGGAAGAAGAAACAACAGATTCAAGTGATTTCTCAATCGCATAATCGTTGGGTTTAGGGCCGTCAGCCACAGGCGATTAAGTGACTGAGTGGTGCGCATTAGAGAAAAACCTGCAGGACCAAAACATCGTTCATCAATGAATGGTATTTAGGTACGACAGCAAAGCGTCAGGCAGTTGCCTTTTTATGATGAGTTTGATGCCTTACGTGTGCAGGATTGGTCGTCATTTTGAATTCCAGCATATCAAGAATATCCAGGGTTTTGTCACTTTTATTTTAGGAAGGGCAACATCTGGATACAACCTTGATCAGATAAATGTCCTGACCTCAACCCATTTGAACATATGAAGGGTTAGTGAGTATAGTTTAACGTCACATGTAGCATGTTCCAGCAATATCATGGCGTGGGACACCAGGGGAATGGAACCCGGGTCTTCGGCGTGACGAGCGAACGCTTTAACCACTAGGCTACCCCACCGCCCCTTGATGTGTGAATTAGGTCCTTGTGTGCGCAATTGCTACGTCTCAGAACTTAGGCTGCTATCACGTTCCCTGGGGTGAGGTGTGCAATAAATGGATTTTAAATGTGTTATCAAATAATGAGATATTCGTATGAATATATATAAACTGGTCATGAAGGTCATGACAGCTGACGGTGTCAGTATGTTGGCGTGTTTGTTGTTTAGCGCCGAACTCTGTAAATAATCGAGGATGGACCAGACAGTCCAGTGGTTTACATTAGGTTGGGCCATAAAAAGGCAATTATACACCAATCGGAGTATTCACGTATCTGGATCTGTGTACAACACCATTGAAAGAGTGATTAGGCAAAAAGAATCGGTTCAGAGTTGGGGGAATTGTCTTCATTTTTTACAAAAATTTCTTCAGCTGAAATTTCCAACCTGCTCTGAGCGTAAAACCTCGAATATATTTCTCAACTGAAATATCACCAATTGAAACTAATTAAACTTTGACTATATTATGTGTTTTTTAATAATCATTGAAGTAGTATAGACCTAGTAGTGAACTGACTATTATCGTTATAAAAAACAAATAGTATTTAAAGGTATTTAACATGTCAATATAATATTCATTTTACAAATGTATGTAATATGAAGGTGTACAACCTTACATCGTTGTTGACGTTATACAGACCTAAATTGTTGACCTCATGTGTAACGCCGTGACAATAGTTATGACATCAGATCCTATCATTGTGATTGTGTATAGACATTTTAAATAAAAAACACGTCCTATTTTAATTCTGGAAACCCAAAAGTCCAGAAACTCTACGGTCTTTGCCCAGTATCGGTCAAAGTTATTTACAAAATTAAACATGCTGTTTTCATGGGAACATACCAAGGAAGAAAAAATGAAAAAAAAAATGTTTAAAAACTTAATATTTACACTATGTCGCCCATGGGCGAAGTGTGGCCCATCGGTAGGCCCATGGGCGAGAATATATTCCTTTACTTAAAACTCATGTTTTTGTTTCGCAAATACATTAAATGTATTCATTCAAGTATCATGACACAAAATATAACTCATTTTAACTTAATTCAACGATTTTAAAACGATATTGAAATATTTCGCCCATGGGCGAGAAAAAGGTTTGGCCAATGGGCAGGCCCATGGGCGAGAATATGTTCCTTTACTCAAAACTAATGTTTTTGTTTCGCAAATTATACATTAAATGTATTTATTCAAGTATCATGACACAAAATGTAACAAAATTAAACTCATTTTTACTTAATTCAGCTATTTTATAGCGTTTTTGAAATATTTAGCCCATGGGCGAGAAAAGGTTTGGCCCATGGGCGAGAATATTTCCCTTTGCTCAAAACTCATGTTTTAGTGTCGCATATACATAAAGGTGTTCTTAGAAGTTTCATGTCACATAATTTAACAAATTTTAACTTAATTCAACTATTTTACGGCGTTATTGAAATATTTCGCTCTGGACGAGAAAGATTGGCCCATGGGCGAGAATATTTACCTTTGCTCAACACTCTTAGTTTCGCAAATAAATAAAGGTGTGTCTACAAGCATGACACATGATTCAACTATTTTACGGCGTTATTAAAATATTTCGCCCATGTTTTCGTCAGTCCCTTTAAAGCATCAACTAACCGTGTGCAAAGTATATTGTATCGTGTTAAATGTACTTTATATTATATCATTACATTACTAATAAGTATTTAAAAAGGGCATTTCATTGGATGTTTCCTTTATAGAAGTTCTACAAATTTCACCTGTTTTACATTTTGTAGCGATCTTTAATGAACCCGGCCTTACCTCTCAAAACGTTTTGACAGTTTATCATACGAATCCATGTGCGTGTACTCCAATTCATTGGAGTTATTTTCCACAACATTAAGGTTTAGTTAGTTTCTATTTCATTTATCATTTTATGCCCCGTTGATACATCACATTGGGCAATTACGTGACACTAGGTATGCAATATACAGGTACGCGTGCGCGTATTTTAATGAAAAAAACTATTCGTCTTTTATTGCATAACGTTTGGCTGAATATCTTACATTCTAAAGAAATCTCGAAATAATTATTTAATTACATGCGGTTGCGAACTGACCAGTGGGAATTATGTTTCAATGCGATTGAGGAAAACGTGAGTGAATATTGTGACACTAAAGCACCTTTTAACTGCATTGTCAATTTGGGTATGAAAATGGTAACAGTTCAGAAAAAAACAACAGCCTTCTTATGATAATTCTCATATTCTCATTAGGACGTTGTATCTAATTACAGTGTCGGCGTTATTTACAAGTGATTCTACAATACCTGCTGTCGGTCAATTACGATCTACCACACCACGCGTGAATAAACAGTTATGCAGGTGTTGCTTTGGGCAAACACCTAGCCTGAAAATGTTTATTTTTTTGTGGATACATGTTTTACAAATGTTTGTTGATATGTGGATATATTAAGCACAAAGACAAACACATGTTTATGAAAGATGAATTAGTGCCTTGATATATTCATCAAGATGTGTATCATCGTTTAATGGGGTCATTCAATAAACGTATGTTTGGAGGAGATATGAAAGGAGCCGCCCAATATACACAGTGTCGTCCGGTGAACTACCACCCCACCCTGTCCGGTTCCCTCCCATAACGTAGACCTCCAAAATGCAGACCTCCCAAAAAGCAGTTAAAATTAGCTCACTAATTAATTGGGCCATGCTGGTCACACCTAATTAATGAATGGACTGGTCCACTCCCCTGCTATGAGGGATTATCAATATGTTGAGACAATGAGCAGTAGTGGACAACAACAACAATGTCTTAAAAAACTCCTCCTTTCTTTAATCTGCTCCCTCCCGGTACATCACAAATCTTATTCAAACATTATCTTTAAACAAGTTGTGGGATTTGTGTAAGAATATACCAAATGTTCTCAATCACTAATACTTCCTTCTCTTGTGTATGGTATAACATATACATATATTTGAACATGAGCTTCAACCTCGTCCAATAAAGCCGGACTTACGAAAGTTGAGTATGTCTTGTCCCAGAAAGGTGCCCCACAAGTTCTCCTAGACGGCTACACGTATGCTAAGTACAGGACGAAGAATGAAAATGTGTACTGGAGGTTACGACATGGGTGGATGACGATGCCCGGTTCCCACCTCGACTGTGGAATCACCATGCGACACAAGGGCCCATGTACAAACAACAACCTAGAAGGTTTCCACTCCAGAATCGGCAAGTCCCTCCAGCACAAGCATCCAAACATCTTCAGATTTATCAAACTGATCCAGAAGGTAGAAATTTCGGAGAGAGCGAAACTAGCGCAGATTCAATTTGGAGCAGCACCGCCACCCAGGAAGGTTGTCTACAGAGAGAAGGAACAGCTTCATCGCCGTGAAAAGACACCCCTTCAGTACCTGGATGCAGTTGGTCCATTGATGATAAACAAGTGGAAATGACTGATAATCATAAATGACAATGAAATAACATTTGAATAAAAAATTGTGAACTCTACCCAGCTTTCTTTCTTGTTACATGAGTGATACCATTTTACTTAAGAGTACAGGGTACTAAATACTGATGCAACCAACCATAACGAGTGTTGTTATAACGGGTCTGCGTTTTGGCAGGTCTACGTTTTGGGAGGATACCCCCTGTCCATAAGAGTTATGTAATCTGTACACAAATATATTTGATGCGATGTCAGTGTGGAAGGAGTTTGGATTACGTCCGCCACTGGCCACAGAAATCCTCAAAGTATAGTAACAATCAACAAGGTCAATGCCGTACTAATTACCTAGTGACGCACGTAACAACGACTAGTACTGCCAATAGGGAAGATGGTGAAAACAAATTGAAATAGATTTTAATAAAACATTATTGTACTAAATAACTTGCAAAAGCGGTGCCCAAAATTGTTTGACCGTGATATACAACCGGTATGAAACTGAGAACTGAGATGCCAAGTACAACCTGCATTCACACATGGAAGCAATATACTTGTTTGTATGCCCTCTCCTCTGAAAAATGTATCACTAAAGTATTTGCATTGTAATAAATATAGTAATGATAAAACTTGGTAATTTGGTAGGTCTCCGACAGATATGATTTTCATTTTTTTACACCTTTGATTGATACGGATTACATACATGTAGTCTAGTCACAGTCTCTAATGTATCTGCTTGTTAAAAATTTCAAATGTCCTGTTATAGCACTGTTCCTAAAATAAGGCAGTTTCTTTTATCGGGTATAAATAGTTGATTCGTCTTGTCACGCAGTCATTTTTACTTGATCGAATGATTTCCACAAAAAATTCCGGCAGAGAGTTTTGCATTTTATTATATACATGTATTGTTAATTGTAGAAGATGCTTACATCACTGTATCTCAGAACGCAAATCTGATAACATTCAAACATGTAATTAGTACACAGTTAATTGTTCCATATAATTTCCTGCATATTCCTTTTTGAACAAAAAGCCTACATGTATACTGAAATCGGCGTGCACTGTTAAAAGGGTATTAGTGCAGTCGGTCATGGTAAATGGAGACACAATAATAAGGTGATTAATTATAGTCTGTTGCAGAATATGCGGTATAAGTGTAGTCATTTAAACATATACACATTACACATATACAGATGAAATACACGATATGATACAGTGCAAGAACAAATTAAGATACGGTTTCTATTAAAAATAATTTTTCGATTATGGATTTAATTAGCATGTTTAAATTTTCAGGCCAACACAGTTGAGATACAGCATCGGCATACTCAACTGGAGTTGTTTTCTGCCGGTCGTAAGTTCTTTGTTTGACTGAGCACACTTGTGTCGGTGTTGCGATATTTTCTTCTCTTTGTTGGCAGCCTGCCACCGGCCTGAATTTTGAGAAAGGTCTCAGCATGGGACTGTTAATTTCTTCTTAATGATGTCTACAAGCTTACAAACTTGTAGATGTTGGGGCGGTTAGGACCAAATTTTTTTCAGCTCAGAGTGTTAGTGGTCCTTGAACCCACAGTGTCAAAGAGGTTCTGCACAATACGTCCATCAGATTCTACCGTTCAGCAACATTGTCACTGAATTTCAAAACTCTGGCATGATATAATAATCACGGATTTCGAAGGTGAACGAGGGGAAAGGCAGACGCACGTGGATTTACTCTCAGGTTATTATTGTCTGGAGTTCACATTTTTGGGCATTTCATATACTAATTGAACAGAGTTCATCTGCACATGTCCACTTTAGTGATACAGACTGTAACCAAAAAATGCAATGAGCCGTAGCTCTTAATCCCTTATAACAACGGTAACAACAACCAGGGTGAGGACACAGTAAGGTTAAACCGTGTCCAAAAGACAATCTCAGGTGGCTTACGCCATATCTCCCATCAAGTCAGCTCTGTTTTTAAGCGCATAATTATGTTTTTACATACTGAAATAAAAGGAATTAAAAAAATCATATTTAACAAACCTACACATTACCAAATACAAAACTTTATAACCCTGTCTAGACTTCGTTCCAATTAACCTGGATCATTCAACTCGCTCGCGAAGGTCGTATACGACTTTAAAGTGAATACGTCTACAGTGTACAAGTAACTTTTGACTGTATCATATAAACTCATGATAAGCAATTATTTTCGTTCCTAATTCGAATGAAAACATCCTAAGGCTAAATCTGCAAAAGGACAGACAAAATATTTCTTTGTACAATGCAAACGATACAAACGTAGCGGCTGATAATAGAGACAATGATTTAATAATCTGCAATATATCATTTGTTCTCGTTCAATCTGTTGTACATATTGAAGTGATTGTAAAGTTTCAAGGAGAACTAAAATGCTATGGTATTATGAATGTATTTAGAATATGAATAGCGAAAAACAGTCACCATATCGGATGTATATGTATAACTTGTCTTCCAACACCACGCTTGTGCCGAGGCCCATGGTCATAAAACTAATCGGTCCCATAAAAGGAGCAAATAGTTTCGCAGATACTACTTGCTATGGTTCACTTCCAATTGACACACGACCTAATCATCAGTCAGACCAGTCAAGTGTGACCAGTGTACCTGCCTGGTTTTACCTCCTAATTACCGAGCTGCCCAATACTGTCATACTGTCGGTAGAGTAAGCGGCTCCAACTCGTTGAGTGATACAGATTAACCAGATTATGATTGTGTTTGTAAGTTGCGTTTAATCTGTGTCGGGTTGCAGTTGTTTTATTAGGCAAGACCAGGGGTAGTTTTTTCAATTAAACCTTTTAGCCGTTGAGTTTGTTTTGCATTCATTTCATTAAATACATTGTTAGGTAGAATGATAACACGTTATATGGATTAAACATCTTCTTAACCTGAGTATAATTTCACATGTACCCTAAGTACCGTACTATATTACTTTGCGGAGACACTGAGTATAATTTTTGAGTTGGCATTGTATGCTGTCTGAATGACTTTACACAAATCCCTGCGTCAATGGACCCGTGAAGATCTTCAACAACCCATTCTTGGCGTAAAAGGGCGACAGCGCTGGTCGTAAGAGGCGACTACCGGGATCGGGTGGTCAGGCTCGCTGACTTGGTTGATGCATGTCATCTTATCCCAATTTCGTGGATCGATGCACATGATGTCAATCACTGGATTGTCTGGTCCAGACTCGATTATTTACAGACCGCCGTCATACAGCTGAAATATTGCTAAGTGCGGCGTTATACAACTAACAAACAAACAAAACTTTGAGGAATTCACAACAATCACTATGACGAGGTATGCATATCTTGCAATCAACCTGAATCCAGTTACTGGAATGTCAAACCCGGGCTTGGTTAAAACAAGAATTGCAGTTAGATCCCCTATATGCTGTAGATCTCCTGTAGTCAAGAGATGCAATAGCGAGGCAGAACAATGTCAATTTATGAGGGACAGACAGCTACTCGAACATATATAAACATAGCAGCCAAAGATAAAAATGAATTCATATCATGTACGAAAATCGAAATCATATCAACACAAAAAGAGAAAGTGTATGAGTACTAAAACTAGATATGCGTACCCTACGTACACACACATGAGTCCCATTCGACTGTCTACAACACCCGAATAACTGTCAAACAAGTTTGGGTACCCCTTCTGTTCAGGCAAGTTATTTAGTTCAATAATTTTGTATTAAAATCCTTTTCAATTTGTTTGCACCATTTTCCCTATTCCATGCATGTTTATGCTGCTACATCTTATTGCTCATGTTTCCAAGTATTGTAAAACACTTCAGTGTTTCTCCTTCTTAATCTAACGTTATAACATTTCAGGTCATTACCATCATCTAATACACAAGAGATGATACCAAGACATATTTTATTCGGTTTTATGGTCTATGCGGTCTTACAATTGATTTAATTAGTCTTTAAATCTTATGTCTAGTACATATTTTCACAAACAGGGCTGTTAGATGATATAAGGAAGGTAACATCCAGTTGAGGACTGAATACGACGTACTTTAGTCTGTTAACGACGTTTCTACAATTAATATTTTGAATAAGCCGTTAATACGCCAGTTGTGACAGGGTTGATGGTATGGTAGCTGTAGCAGACAGATTTACAGCTGTTGTTACGTGAGTCACTAGCTATAGGTTATTAGTACGGCATTGTCCTTGTTGATTGTTACTCTACTTTGAGGATTTCTGTGGCCAGTGGCGGACGTAATTCAAACTCCTTCCACGCTGACATCGCACCAAATATATTTGTGTACCGATTACATAACTCTTACTGACAGGGTAGGGTGGTAGTTCACGCGAAACGGACGACACTGTGTAAATTGAGCGGCTCCTTTAAAGAGGCACTGATCTAACGCAATTCCCCGGGACTGGTTGTTGCCTTTGTTATTGTTTTTTCCCAGTGAGTACCCGGATGTATAGCAGAAATCTAGACTAGTTCGCGACGTCTGCTGCGCCATTCGTAAGCGCATTAGTCACTTTTATGGGTAGTAATAAGGGCGTATGGTCACATTGATCAACAAAATGAAATACAATTTTCGAGATAATAAGGAAATGTAGGTATATTTGTGGGTAGCATCGGTAATGGTGACGAAGTTTTGATAAGTCACTTGCTTGGTAATTTTGCGATTTTCGTTTCAATATTTCGACTTGCAACACAAAGTAAATATTTCACCTGAGCATTGCTTTTTATATAGTGTGTATATTTTTTTACTGTCAAAATGTGTAACAAATTTATTAAACGTCTAAATATTCAGTTATTTTACAAAGTGACTGAAAAACATTTCCATCTGTATTATTATGATAACGAATTCCAAACATTTTGATGTTTAATGTCATCACCAAGAGACTGAAAGTGTTACGTTGAAAAGAACATTTCTATGTTGTTTGGCTTCTAATCCTACATAATAATCTTTTGTGATGTTTTTAGGCCCTTTTGATCGTCTTTATCAATCTGGACAGATTATTTAGTCAAAATGACTGAAATATTTACACATTTTATAAATTGCCTGAGAGAATCACATTTTACAAATTCACGGTGATCTATACACGCTTACAAAGGAAAAGACTTGTGAAAACAACGTCTATCGCGCATTGAAGAATTTCCCAACCAAGACGTAGAGAAACAAGAACGAATCGGTTCAAATGAAGGAAAACAAAATGCAATTACCATAATTACAACCTACCAAATTTATGTGTATAAATTTTAGGCAGCTTCCTTGTTCGAGGAATGTATCATTGAATATACACACAAAGGAAGAATATCCCACTCGTCTGCAGCTGTACAAAGAAACATATTCGATGTCACGTGTCGCTGTAACAATAAAATATTTTAAAAGATATATATCGTTTCGGGATATTATAACCCGTGTTCGTTTCTCAACTGATCACTTGGATTGTTTTAGGTGTTTCACATAGGTGTCAAGTCTCATGGGTCGGCTGAGAAAGCCCACGTGACAACTATTTTCTTAACGTCCACGGTTCCTAAAAAATCCATTGAGTGATTGATAACAACGATCAACCAATCAACGTATTATCAGTTAACACTTTGAACAAAGTATGTTGTTTTTACATCGGCACTTCACGCCATGATATGAGTGTATTCCCTTTGTTTTAGTAAACCTAGACATGTAAACACTCACTTTTGACATATCAACTGTGCAAGATAATAGTGATTAATCAATCAACGTATTTTCTGTTAATCCTTTGATGACTAGGAACGATCCGTTGATTTACACAAAAAAGTAAATCAACTGATCATTCATCTCTTACTGGGCTGCCACGTGCATCTTACATAACACACATTTCACCTCACTTCAAACCTGGATTTAGATTGAATAATTACCACAGACACAATAAATGCCAAATGGGAACCTTTGTCAGGTAATCTAAGTGGTGCTACCACTAATTGTACCTGTAATAAATTCATTAACTGAGCATCAAGTGAATGGCGAAGAATACACAAGTGTAGGGTTATACGAGAAAACGTGAATGACAAGGGAGTAGTAATCGTATTATCGACGCAATCCGAAATCCGAAAATGCTTTCACTGCATGGATACTTTTTTTAGTATTAAACTATAACCATCTGGGGTATTTCCAAATGACGTTTCCGATGAGCTCCGCCGTTCTTTCTGTCTGTTTGTTTAGGCTTAAGAAATTAATTAACATGCGCCCTTTGTCGAAATCTTTATAGATCACAGTTAACCAATCAGTGTTTATGCAAAAATGCGTAAAACAAATATTGCCTCCAGCCTCCAAGTATATTTAGCTGTCCTTGCAGACGGTAGCCCAGTCTCTGGTCACGCTCAGTTGCGTTGCGTATCATCCGGGTACTCACGGGGAAAAAAACAATAACAAAGGCAACAACCAGTCCGGGGAATTGCGTTAGATCAGTGCCCCTTTAATATCGCCTCACAACATACTTTTAATGAATGACCCATTAAACAATGATACACATCAGGATCGCGGAGAAAATACAAGATTCGTTCTCGTTGAATATATATATATCAAGGCACCAATTCATCTTTCATAAACTTTTTGTGTCTTTGTGCTTAATATATCCACATATCAACGAAAATATGTAATACATGTATCCACAAAAGATATACATGTACAGGGCAGTGCCTAAAATTCGGGCCGGGCCAAGACAGGCCAAAGTGTTATTGGCTAATTACTTCATTATCGGCGATCATACCTTCATATAATTGATGCAATATAAACACATGACATGAATGAACAATCACCAAACAAAAACGTGCACCATAATTAAGTAATTCGGAGTAAATCGCTTGAAAACCAGAAAGTGGAGCTGTGTGTAAGCGTCGCTGATCTAGCTAACCTGTAAAAGAACAATCGTTAACCGAAATAAGATTTAAAACGTATCAAATACTTCTAGCTATCGTGATACAAATTTCCATCTGTCGGCATAGCGTTTATATTTATAAGAACGTACTATATCTCAATAAAAACCACTTTATAATGTCACTGTTCGACGTATTTAAAGCAGACACGTTGGTTAAAGTAGACCTCTTCTTGCTATACTCTCAACAGTCACACAAGTGTTCGGTCCGACTTGGCCCGGGCTGTCAAAATCAACTTAAACCTCACACATGTATCATCAAATAGATTCACATCTATACATTAGTATTATATCTACCTAAATACCACATTATAGTGTCTCAGATCGCGGTATTTAAAGAAAACAAGGGGCTCAAAGTGAAGCCCTTTTCCCTCTACATTCTCAACATAGTCTCCATCAGAAGTGTTTGGCTTGTGTTGGGTCCGACTTGGCCCGGGCGGTCAAAATCAACTTTAAACACACAGATGTATCTTCAAATGCGTTACATCTATAGAATAGTGTTATATTTACTTATACACCACTTTATAATGTCACGGTACATCGTATTTAAAGAAAACAAGGGGCTCAAAGTGAAGCATTTTTATTGTATACTGTTAAGAAAATCTATGTCAGAAGTGTTCGGTCCGACTTGGCCCGGGCGGTCAAAATCAACTTAAACCTCACAGATGTATCTTCAAATGTGTTTACATCTATAGATTAGTGTTATATCTACCTATATACCACTTTATAATGTCACAGTGTATGGCATATAAAGAAACTAGGCCGTTAAAGTCAAGCTCTTTTACTGTATTTTCTTAAGAAATATGATCAAATAAGAATATGTGATTGATCACTTACAGACTTTAATGGTTTCACAAAAGGAACGACATTTCTCTTCTGACATGCTTGATTGTATTGCAGTCATTACATTTCCCCAAGACTCTGCACCAGTTTGATATAACGATTGTTACAACAGTGGAATTGCTATAAACGCATTGACGCGCGAAAGGGACGCGGTAACTAAAGAATTAAAACATTAACATAAATACAAAGTTTTTTGGGATTTTTTTAGACTTTGGGATATTGAGATCCCGCCTTGTGTTATATGGCATAACGTGTTTAGTCAAAACACACACAGCCTCTGTTCCTTTTGGGACTTAAATCTAAATCCCGAGAACCTGTTGTGTTTACCTTGACACACTTTTTCTCTGGAATGAGTAAGGTACACATTTCAATGAAACTCGAGTCTGCGACGTTCTTATCGATCACTATTACTGTAAGGCCACAATAGCACCCGAATAGGCCTCTGAAAAGCAACGCCACTGATTACGTTACTGATTGTTGTTTGAGACAACCAAACCGGAAATGACAACGTGACAGCAGAGATCACATCAGCAATAGGTATGGGTTTCATATGATTTATTTTGTAAAAATGCACTGAAGTGTAGCGTAATTCACTGTGGTTTGAATTCCAATATCTTCCAGATGAATAAATTATATCGCCAACTTGAACAAGGGGATATTATGTTGTGACAACGATAGTCTGCCGTCTGTTTATGTTTGTCACTGTGAATAGCCATGAACACAACGACGGAAATTATCATAAATGATTTGTTGCACGTTATTCTACTGCTTTACTGTCCAGATCATATTACACAGCATCATGAATAACACACCCCAAGTCAAATTAGTGACACTTTGCATAATTGACACGATCGTTGAGTTTTGCCATAGTTGACGGTTGGTGTGAAATTTGATTCCATCATCTCCAGGACACGATGTTTGCCCATTGCCCATTGTCTTGCGAACTAAATTACGATCTACAATTAATGTTCCCTTTGAATTCGTTATAACCGTAGTTTGCTGTATAAACTTACTTTGATATTCCCAATGATGCGTGAATGTTACTGAGTCTCTTGTGTGTCGGGGGCACGGGTGGCCAAGTCGTTTAAGGCGCCGCGATTCGCTGTGCAGAGTTGAAGATACAAGCCAAACACTTCTGATAGAGACTATGATGAGAATGTAGAGGGGAAAGGGCTTCACCTTGAGCACCTTGTTTTTTTTTAAATACGATGTACCGTGACATTATAAAGTGGTATATAGGTAGATTTAATACTAATCTATAGATGTAAACCCATTTGAAGATACATCTGTGTGTTTAAAGTCGATTTGGACAGCCCGGGCCAAGTCGGACCCAACACAAGCCAAACACTTCTGATAGAGACTATGTTGAGAATGTAGAGGGGAAAGGGCTTCACTTTGAGCCCCTTGTTTTCTTTAAATACGATGTACCGTGACATTATAAAGTGGCATATAGGTAGATATAATACTTAGCTATAGATGTGAATCCATTTGATGATACATCTGTGAGGTTTAAGTTGATTTTGACATTTTGTATTAAGAAAATACAGTAAAAGTGCTTGACTTTAACGGCTCAGATTTCTTTAAATGCGATACACTGGGACATTATAAAGTAGTGTATAAGTAGGTATAATACTAATCTATAGATGTAAACACGTTTGAAGATACATCTGTGTGTTTAAAGTCGATTTTGACCGCCCGGGCCAAGTCGGACCCAACACAAGCCAAACACTTCTGATAGAGACTGTGTTGAGAATATAGAGGGGAAAGGGCTTCACTTTGAGCCCCTTGTTTTTTTAAGTGCACCGATCTGAGACACTATAAAGTGGTATTTAGGTAGATATAATACTAATCTATAGATGTGAATCCATTTGATGACACATCTGTGAGGTTTAAGTTGATTTTGACAGCACGGGCCAAGTCGGACCGAACACTATTGACTTGGATTTTCTTAAGAAAATACGGTAAAAGTGCTTCACTTTGAGCCCCTTGTTTTCTTTAAATACGATGTACCGTGACATTATAAAGTGGTATATAGGTACTAATCTATAGATGTAACACATTTGAAGATACATCTGTGCGGCTTAAAGTCGATTGTGTCACAATATTCACTCACGTTTTCCTCAATCGCATTGAAACATAATTCCCACTGGTCAGTTCGCCACCGCATGTAATTAAATAATTATTTCGAGATTTCGTTAGAATGTAAGATATTCAGCCAAACGTTATGCAATAAAAGACGAATAGTTTTTTTCATTAAAATACGCGCACGCGTACCTGTATATTTCATACCTACCCCATTAAACGATGATACACATCTTGATGAATATATCAAGGCACTAATTCATCTTTCATAAACATGTGTTTGTCTTTGTGCTTAATATATCCACATATCAACAAACATTTGTAAAACATGTATCCACAAAAAATAAACATTTTCAGGCTAGGTGTTTGCCCAAAGCAACACCTGCATAACTGTTTATTCACGCGTGGTGTGGTAGATCGTAATTGACCGACAGCAGGTATATCTTTAAATAGTAATGTAATGATATACTATAAAGTATATTTAACACGATACAATATACTTTGCACACGGTTAGTTGATGCTTTAAAGGGACTGACGAAAACATGGGCAAAATATTTTAATAACGCCGTAAAATAGTTGAATCATGTGTCATGCTTGTAGACACACCTTTATGTATTTGCGAAACTAAAACTGTTGAGCAAAGGAAAATATTCTCGCCCATGGGCCAATCTTTCTCGTCCAGAGCGAAATATTTCAATAACGCCGTAAAATAGTTGAATTAAGTTAAAATTTGTTAAATTATGTGACATGAAACTTCTAAGAACACCTTTATGTATATGCGACACTAAAACATGAGTTTTGAGCAAAGGGAAATATTCTCGCCCATTGGCTAAACCTTTCAATAACGCTATAAAATAGCTGAATGAAGTAAAGTTGAGTTACATTATGTGCCATGAAAATGGTAAGAACACCCGCATGTATTTGCGAAACAAAAACATGAGTTTTGAGTAAAGGAACATATTCTCGCCCATGGGCCAAACTTTTTTCTCGCCCATGGGCGAAATATTTCAATATCGCTATAAAATCGTTGAAATAAGTTAGAATCAGTTAAATTTTGTGTCATGATACTTGAATAAATACATTTAATGTATTTGCGAAACAAAAACATGAGTTTTGGGTAAAGGAACATATTCTCGCCCATGGGCCTACCCATGGGCCAGTCTTCGCCCATGGGCAGGCCCAAGGGCCACACTTCGCCCATGGGCAGGCCCATGGGCGACATAGTGTAAATATTGGGTTTTTGAACAATTTTTTTTTCATTTTTTCTTCCTTGGTATGTTCCAATGAAAACAGCATGTTTAATTCTGTAAATACCTTTAACCGATACTGGGCAAAGACCGTAGAGTTTCTGGACTTTTGGGTTTCCAGAATTAAAATAGGACGTGTTAAAGAAAATATTAACTATTTCTTCATCCAGGTTATCACAACGCGTTGATGAAGTAGAGATTGTTTACTATCACTATGTTTTAACGAAAATCAGTACTGTTGCAGTCATGCAACAATTGTGACATTCGTCACGTAAAATAAGTACACTCATGTAGTTATCTCTGTGATCATAGAAATTATGGTTTTCTTTGTATATTAACAAGAATATGCAGTGTTCACAAATGCATGTAATGATTGTTTATCTCCAGGGTAAAGGCTTCAAGAAAGACATAAATTATTTTTGTTTTAAACATGACGTTTATCTTGATTGTGAACTTATTATTCGTCATCATGATTTTGTGTAAGTATTTAAATGTTCCAATACTTTGTTATTTCCCTATTACAAAAATAGATTTCATACATACAGCAACCAGCTTGGACCCTCTATATCAATCAATCAATCTGTATTTCAAGTACTGAAAAGGCCATAGGCCTATAGTACATATACACATACGGTAGCAATGGGTGCAATAGAAATTATATACTCTTCAAAAAAAGAAACTTGACATAGATGTAAAACCACTTTTTGCCAAATATCTATAATAATTACATTAAATGAGAACCAAATAAGTCAAACAGAAAGATGACGTGTCTATAATTCGCGAAAACACATGCAAAGCACATAAACGTAGCGTTTGGGGATCAATTTTACAGCTTCATCCAAACGCAACCGCCTGTAAAAAAACGTGCAGCACAGGATCCTGCATTTAGGCATGCAGCCCCCTCCCCCCCCCCCCCCCCCCCCCCCCCTGCTGAATGGGAATAAAAATCCACATCAACGGCTGTTCATACAGTCCTTATAACGGCAGTAGAGGCGGTGAAAGAATTCGGAGATTACAAGCTGGAGCAACTCAGCAAGAAGTGGTACGCAGAATATCAGATCAAACGGTACGCAACAGACTGAGGGAGGCTGGACTTTTTGCACGAAGACCTGTTCGACGTCATGTATTGACCCCACGTCATCTGGCGGACCGTCTGCTTTGGTGCCAACAGAGGGTTAAATGGGCACGTGCAAGGTGGAGAAATGTACTGTTTACTGACGAGTCCCGTTTCCTACTCACACGTGCTGATGGGCGCGCACGTGTCTACAGACGTCGGGGTGAACGTTACGCCCCCAACTGTGTGCAGCAGGTTGTCCATTTGGCGGCGGGAGTGTCATGGTATGGGCCGGAATTCATCACGGTGGTAGGACGCCTCTCGTGCATGTGGCAGGTGCATTGCCAGGTGTGCGTTACAGAGACTTGATCCTACAGCCTTACGTTCTTCTTCACGTCAACGTTCATGGTGGACAGTTCCAGCAGCACCACGCTCGACCGCATATTGCACGTGTTTGTCAGGACTTCTTACATCACAACAACATCCAGACATTACCTTGGCCAGCCCGGTCACCAGATTTGTCCCCGATTGAGCATCTGTGGGACGAGTTTGATCGACGCGTTCGCAGAAGGAATCCACCGCCCCAAACACTTCCGGTGCTTCTTGGTGCACTTCAGCATGAATGGCAGCATTTTTGATAAGTTAACTATAACCTTTGTCTTATCCATATTGACCTTCAATTTCCATTTGTTGCAATAGTACTCAAGTTCATTTATTAACTTTTGAAGTCCAGGTACTGTGCTCGAGAACATAACTATATCATAAGCAAAAAGGAGCAGTAAAAGTTTAATAGTTTCTGGATGGAGTATGATGCCCTAGTTACAATTTTCAAATATCTGTATCGAAAGTTCATTTATGAAAAACGAAAACAGAAATGGACAATTTAACAATAGAAGGAATCAGATAAGGTGTTATTATTTCGAACACAAACCTTCACATTGTGATATATGCAACATAGTAATTTATCAGTTTTAGTACTGATACCTTGAGATTTGCAAAGGGACCACAACATGTTTCTGTTAATTGAGTCAAACGCTTTGGCAAAATCAACAAATAAAGCATACATTTTCCTCCTTTTCGTGCTAAATATTTCTGTACAAGTATCTGCAATACAAATACATTATCAATTGTAGAATATCCATGTCTGAAACCGGCTTGTGCTTCATCTATCTCATAAAATGAATCGGTCCAAAATACTAAACGTTTGTGTATAATACTGGTAAAACTCTTACTGAAAACACTCAAAAGAGTTATACCCCTATAGTTGTTGGTGACATTAGTTGATCCCTGTTTGTGCAAAGGAATTACAATCCCCAAAGTCCACTGTTCTGGAAAATAAGTCTTTTCAAGCATAACGTTAAAAAGGATTTCAAGACAGGGGATGAGAATTTCGGACGAATATTTAAAAAAATCAGGAATCAAATTATCTTCACCAGCTGCTTTATTACGTTTTTAAGTTTGCAATGTTTTCTGAAATTTCTTTTCTTGTTAAAGGTGAATAAAATATATCTGAAGTTTTTTGTCAAAAAGAGTTATCAAAGCATTCGATTCGTCGATATAAAAACATCTTTCCTCGTTCTCTGTAGAAGTTGAAAACAGTTGAAATAGTTAAACCAATATTGTTTTGTGTATAACGATTTGTATTTAGCCCATTAAGAGTGGTTCAAAATTGTTTGGAATCGCGTATAAAATGTTCAAGTTGTTTCCCACTTCCCTTTGTAAAAATATCTTTCTTTTCTCTGCATACACTATTATATTTATTTCTAATAAAATTATACTCATAAAATGAGTTACTTTCCTTTTTCAAACCACTGTTGACTAGATGTGTTAAAAGTACACACATTTTTCATGTCGCTAGCTGCCGTGCACAAGGCCTCTGACATGTATCTAACACTTTCGCCTATATTGTGTAACACTTCGTCAACAGCCTTTTCTAATAAAGAGTAGCATTCACTGCTCAACAAGTTCTTCATAAATTGGTCAGCTTTATCACTGACCCAAACGAATTTGGAAGCCTTCTTATTACCATGAGCTTGCACGGGTTCAGTCTGCACAGAAGTATGTAACCCAGCCATGACAGGAAGGTGACAGGATTCCGTGCGTGATACAATGTTGAAATTACAGCATACGTCAAACAACCCAAATGAACAGATTATGTAATCTATGACGCTAGCACCTTGATTGCCAATAAACGTATTGTCTCCAACTTCTGAGTCTGACCCACATCGTCCATTCATGATATGTATATTTAAGATACTGCATAAATTTATCAAACTTTTTCCAAAATTGTTTAACACATTATCGTACCATGTTAAAATGGTCAAGTAGAAAACTATACACTGAAGAATTATCATTTTCTAAACATTCAAGAATATCATCTCCAACA
Organism: Haliotis rufescens; assembly: GCF_023055435.1. Lineage (NCBI taxonomy): Eukaryota > Metazoa > Mollusca > Gastropoda > Lepetellida > Haliotidae > Haliotis > Haliotis rufescens. Next base: position 32,558,862 of record NW_025963857.1, read on the forward strand.
AAAGCCGGCTCAGTACCCGTGCGTGCATTAAAATATCCACCTAACATTATATGATAATAGTTGCCGCAGTGGGAAAGAACATCAAGTAGCTCCTCTTGCAACAATAACACACCGTTACTACAGTCAGGTGATAACGTACTGTACCAGCGTAACGATTCTGGGTGAATATACACACACGAGTACACTACATCCTTATCTGTATTGAACATGGTTTTGTCTAATAACACAAATATTCCACTTTTACGGATTTTTGTCCATCTCACAAATTCTCAAACTTTTTTCTAATTAGAAGTAATATTCCACCTGAAAGGCGGCCGAAGTCAGATATTTTTTTCTCCATGTTTTGTTATAACCTTAAAATCTGGAAATATGGATAGAAAGTCAATCTCTTTGGACCAAGATTCTGTCAATCCAATGATGTCGCATTTACACATAAAGCTTACAAAGTCACGATCCTGTAATTTAGCCATCAGCCCTGATACGTTCCAAAAGGAAAATTGTACATCATAGTTGATAGTACTGTGGGGTACACAGTGGTACACTCATTACAAAGACATGTTTGCAAAAAAATTTAACCAGCCAAATTTGCTTTGGTTTCTAAGTGATGCGTAAGTCTGAAAAGTGTAGGTTTAATGAATGAAACAAGTTCTTGCTCATGCTTTGAAGCCTTTGGAGCTTAGAGTACGTGCCACTGCGAACGTCTTAGTACAAACACATTCTCGGCGATTGATCAAAAAGTTACAATTCCGCACAGCTCGGATAATTATTTTAAGCGCACTTAATATAAAGCCAAACGAAGAAGTAAAAAGGAATACACAGTTTGAAGGAGATGAATGCTCTTCATTAAAAACGCAAGTGGGCTTTAATGCATTTGAGATGAAAGCATATTGAATATTGTTTGAAGGAAAGTCAGAATTCCAGTGACACATTTTTTTGTGATTCCTGAAATTGTGAGGTTATACAGAACATTGAAAACGAATACTTTACAAAGTTATTTTCAAATTCCATTCTTACCATATAAATCATCTTAGTATCGTGTGAACGGTTAAACACATAGTCACTCCATTATGACTTGGTTACTCCTTCCTTTCTACTAGACGCACATAGTCATTCCATTATAACTTGATTACTCCTTCCATTCTACGAGAAGCACATGTTCATTCCATTATAACTTGATTACTCATTCCTTTCTACGAGAAGCACATGTTCATTCCATTATGACTTGATTACTCCTTCCTTTCTACGAGAAGCACACGTTCATTCTATTATGACTTGATGACTCCTTCCTTTCTACTAGAAGCACATGTTCATTCCATTATAACTTGATTACTCCTTCCTTTCTACGAGAAGCACATGTTCATTCCATTATAACTTGATTACTCCTTCCTTTCTACTAGAAGCACATGTCCATTCCATTATAACTTGATTTCTCCTTCCTTTCTACCAGAAGCACATGTTCATTCCATTATAACTTGATTACTCATTCACTTCCATTAGAAGTACACCGACATTCCAGTATTACTTGATTATTCATTCGTTCACTTTCAGTAGATTTTTTCATGACAATGAAAAAGGTTTTGTCTAATTTCTACTAGCCATCGATGAACATTCCATGTTTCCATGGCAGCTCCCCCCCCCCCCCCCCCCCCCCCCCCGCACCCCCCCTCCGCCCTCCAACTTGACATGTAACATCTTTCCATCAATACTTAACAGTGTTTACTCAGCCCTAGCTACTACTAGAACGCATGGAGGATATTTCAAGTGCCGAGATAAATATTATGTTTATCTCATCGAGTGACGGGGAGGAAGGAGATATTTTCATGATAATATCTCTTTTAAGTGATAATATCTCTTTTTTCCCCGTCACGAGATGAGAGAAACATGATATTTCGCGAGACACATGGACTATCCTATTTACTATATACTTTGTTGTCTACCTGAAAAACAGATTATTTCATGACAAATGTAAAACCTTGAAACGTAAATTCTCCCTCCCTACGGTTCACCACCCCTTAAAATCTTACAAAATATAAACAAAAGTATAAAAAATAGTGTTAGGGTCACGGAAATTCTTTCTCATACATATCGATATGATTATATGCAAACTCAACTTAAACAAATAATATTCTCGATAACTAGGAGACCGCTGTTGGAAGCCAAAGAATACAGGCTGGTCAAGTAGCAAAAATGACTCTTCGCAAAACGAACAGTCTCGATTGACGAGTTAAATGAGAAATTTACAGTTCATAACGAAACATTTTCGAGAATATATCAAACGGCAAGAAGTGATATTGACCCCATTAATGACTATCTGCCATTATTTTGCCTTGTCGATGTGGCTTACAACGCGTTTGACACTTACGATAAAGGGAGACAATTAAAGGGGAGGCAACTCCTGTATGACAATAGTTCCGTCAAACTATTATGTTCACTGCAGTGAAATATCAAGTGTTATTACCCACGTGGTGAAGATACAGGTGGTAAGATAATCATTCCGTACGTCACACGTGCGTCGTACAAGGTTTACCTTGTTTTATTCGTTTTGAATGGATCACAGTGACCTCTGTCACACCGGGACTACTTTTTTCATTCATAAAAAATCACGAGACGTCATTCATTTTGCAACTACAAGGAGAACTGAAGCAATGTCACGAGAGTGAGAGATATTTACAAACACTTTATTAAACCAAACAAGATAGTCACAAGCATCAAATTCTGTTTGCATTCTATATAAGTTATGCATAGAGCTTCTACAGACATTATATAATCGATTATTACAATTTACGACTACCGATCAATGGCTCGAGGGTACCCAAGAGCGTGACGCACCCAACGACTTTCGCAACTTTCAGTTTGATTTAACGTAAAAGGATAAGCGTGGTGAAATGAAGTCAGTTTAAACTATCTGGACAGATATATAGACTTACTTTGGATGATCCGGTTGTGCCATCGTTTCCCCTATGTATTTTGTGACACTGTTTCGGGAGTTGTTTGTTCACGACTGCACTATCACATCGCTCACAGTGAACATTTCCGATACAAATTGTGAACAATAACGTACATTCCCTTTCTCTGGCGTACAACGCTGTGAGTAGATGTAGATCACGGTTGTCTTTTCTTATTCCGCTGGTGACCTTGCCCTTCGATCGTTCGAAGCTGTCACTGACATGCAAACAGACTTGGAGTTTGTTGATTTCACGTCTTCAGTATAGGATGGTACATTTAACGCGAATGTCTTTGGCGAACACTCTGATTTCCCTCTTCCAGGATGGTACGGACATGATATGAATTCAGCTGATAAATCAAGGAAACCGAACTGTTTTGATTGCACAGACGGAACCCAGGCAGTGCGAGTGACCGATTGTTGGTCTGATATTCAAAGCGCGGCGCTAATGTGACCTTTCAAAATCTTCTTATAGGTGCCCTGTGTACTAACAACATGGCGCTTGAAGAAATTCTTCCAAAAGGATCTTGAGCGTCGGTGCTCTTTTTTTTGCAAACACAACTGCAGGCGCATTTTGTGAACAGAAATGTCAACAATGTCCATATTTGGGCATATATCAATATTCATGCGCAACCAGATTTTGCAACCGGTTTCAGTTTGGTCTGTCAACGAACGAAAGTTGTTATGTATTTCCACTTAAATATATATTAAACGTGGGTGATCAATAAAATACCACACTCATTCTCGTTAGATACCATTTTTACGAAACGAGTGGACTTTCTATGGTATCTGACCGAGCGTTATTACCTGTTTACTCACATATACTGGAGATGTATAGACATTCCAGTATATCGTGTTTACCTATCCACTTACACCAGCCTAATATAGAGGCGTTCTACTATTACTTGTTTATTCACTTATAATGGACATATGCAGACATTCCATTATAACCTTTTACTCACCGACTTCTACTGGCCATACAGAGGCGCTCAATTATTACTTGTCTACTCATTCCCTTATACATAAGTCAGAGTGTAACGGCCCATTGCTACAATTGTTTGGCCTGAATAAAGTTATTTAAGAACAACAGAATTTAACTTTTAAAATCGATTTAAAAACATCGATCAAATCGCATAACAGCAACAAATATTATTTTCTAGCGACATCATCGTATTTTATTTCAAATTCTTGCATTCAACCAACTTCCAACCAACCAAAATCCTAAGGGAATGGTAATAAATATTTTAGAACACGAATCTCATGTCAAAAGGCACGAGACAAAGGACAAGATCAACAATAGTAACGTAGAAAAGTGCCACTTAGGAAGTGAAATGTGGAGACTATAATCAATTGTAACAGTTGAACCAAACAAAACATCCATTATGCCTTTCATATAATAAAGGGACGTTTTCTATAATTTAGTCTTGAGCTTTTCCCACAGTGCTCTTTTTGTTTTTCTCAAGGAAGAGAAGGCACGATCTGTTCGATACGCAGTGAGAATCGCCAAAGGAGAACTGAACGAAATAACTGAAGTACACCTACACTACTGCCTCGAAGTTCATTCCCCTTACACGCATGGGCAACGCGTTACGCAACCAGTGTGCATCGGGTTGGTCACGCGTTGCACACGGGTGTGCACCCCGTCCGCCACTCGTGTGCAACGCGTGACACACTCATTAGAGGGGGAACAAACTTTTGACCAAAGGAGGACCCGTCTTAAGCTGACCCTGGAGGTGGTAACAAGGAGAGAAAATTTTGTTATCCTGACGAAAAATGATAATACACATGTATTTGCTAATGTCTCCTTTCTTTATGTGATTCTGTGGGAATAACATGAATACTGTTGTGTTTAAATAGATCTGTCTTGTTTTATACGACCATTGCTTCTAAATCCGATGGTGTTAAGAGAATACATGGTCCTGGAACATGTTATTGCAATTGAAATGCTTTTATTGTGATTTGACATTAACCGTCTGTAGTACGACTTTCAGTGATAATATGTATGAGGTTTGGCGGCGCATTGTTTTTATTGGACCCTAATTACTTTATGATGACTTGGACTCTTTATCTCAGCTAAATAGCAGTGAGGCTGGGAAAGAGCAGCATGTCATTAATGAGGGTGGGTTATATCATTGAGGATACACTTGAGGGAGAGAATACTAATTACCGTACTACAGGAAGAGACCTGTAGACGTAAGCGCGGGGTTGTGTTTTAGCTGGCCGTTCGATAATGGCCGCCAGGAGAAGTGAGCTTTGACTGCGTCATCTAAAATAAATAGTAAGAAACAGCAGTGTTATTTTCACGGGTCTGTTGAATAAACTCCCAGCGCTACGGTCAATGTATCTTCTACTTGATCCTTGATACATCATTTTGGCATTCACAATATATAGTAATTCAACGTACAAAGGAGCACTGATCTAAAGCAATTCCGCGGGAGTAGTTGTTATCTGTGCATTACTGTATTTTCCCAGTGAGTACCCGGATGATATAGCAGAAATCTAGATTTGTTCGCGACCTGTGCTCGCCATTCGTAAGCGCATTTTTATTGAAAGTAGGAGGACGTATGGTCACATTGATCAACAAAAATGAAATACAGTTTTGGAAATGTAGGTATATTTGTGGGGAGCATCGGTAATGGTGATGCAGTTTTGGTAAGTCACTTGCTTGGTAATTGTGCGATCTTTGTGTACACTATTTTGACTTGCAACACAAAGTAAATATTTCATCTGAACATTGCTTATTTTACCGTGTGTATATGTTTACATTCAAAATGTAAACATATTTCACTAAGGAAATTTATTAAACGCCTAAATATTCAGTTTATTTTACAAATTAACTGAAAAATATGTCCACCTTTATTAATATGATAACGAATTCCAAATATTTGTTTATGTTTAATATCATCACCAAGTACAGTTCTGTATTGTTGGGCTTCTTTTCTTAGCATAATTAATATATTGTGATGTGTTTAAGCTCTTTTGATCGTCTTTATCATTTTTAGCCTGTCGGTTAAATAAATGAATGGATTATTCAGTCAATTTGTAAAATGACTGAAATATTTAGATATTTAATAAATTGCCTGAGTGAATCATATTTTACACATTGACTGTAACATATACACGCTTACAAAAGAAAATACTTGTGAAAACAACGTCTATCGCGCATCGAAAAACTTCCCAAACAAACGGAAAGGAACAAGAATGATTCTGTTCAAAGCTGCAGCGAATGAATGAAAACAAAATGCAAATATAATTATTACAACCTACCAAAGTTATAATGTATCCGGGAATATCAACTTAAAGGAACAATATCCATTGCGTCTGCAGCTGTACAAAAATACTTATTCGATGTCAAATGTCTATGTGAGAATCAAGTACTTTAATAATAATTATTTGGAGTGAGTGAGTGAGTATGGTTTTACGCCGCTTTTAGCAATATTCCAGCAATATCACGGCGGGGGACACCAGAAATGGGCTTCACACATTGTACCCATGTCGGGAATCGAACCCGGGTCTTCGGCGTGACGAGCGAACGCTTTAACCACTAGGCTACCCGACCGCCCCAATAATTATTTGGAAACAATATTTGGAATATATATGAAATAAATTAAAATATTTAAATATATCGTTTTAAACGTTATTTAAATGTATCGAATATTATAACCCGTGTTTGTTTCTTAGCTGATCACTTAGTTTGTTTCAATTGTTTCACATAGGTGCCAAGTTAGCTGAGAAAGCCCACGTGACAACTATTTTTATAATGTCCTCGGTTCTTAAAAGCATACATTGAGTTAGATAACAATGAACAACCAGTCAGTGTATCATCGGTTACCCTTTGAACAAAGTACGTTGTTTTTACATCTGTACTTCACGCCATGATATGAGTGTATTGCCTAGGTTTAGTAAACCTACCTTCACATGTAAACACTTACTTTTGACATATCCACTGTGCAAGATAACAGTAATTAATCAATCAACGTATTTCCTGTTGATCCTTTGATGTCTGGGAATGATCAGTTGATTTACAAAATAAGTAAAGCAACTGACCATACATCTCTTGCTGGGCTGCCACGTGCGTATCACATAACTCACATTCCACCTCACTTCAAACCTGGATTTAGATTGAATAATTACCCCAGGTACAAGAAAGACCAAATTTGAACCTTTATAATCTGAGTGGTGCTACAACTAAGTATACACGTTATAAATTCATTAACTGAGCAGCAAGTGAATTACGACAAATACACAAGTGTAGGGTTATACCAGAAAATGTGGATGACAACAAGGGAGTAGTAATTGTATCATCCACGCAATCCGAAATCCGCAAATGCTTTCACTCAGGGATACTTTTTTATTATTAAACTGTAACCATCAGGGGTATTTCCAAATAACGACATCCGATGAGCTTTCGCCGTTATTTGTCTGTTTGTTTAGGCTGAAGAAATTAATTACCATGCGCCCTTTGTTGAAATCTTCATAGATCACGGGTAACCAATCAGTTTTCAAAAATGCGTAACCTTATTTAGCTGTCCTTGCAGACTGGTAGCCCAGTCTCTTGTCACGCTCGGTTGCGTTAACGAGCAAATTGACTCACGGCAGCTAGAAAGCCCAAGCGGAAATCCAAAGGTCGTATTACCTGAAGAATCAACCTTCATTTGCGAAATATCTACTGCTCTCAAAATTAAAGTCAGAACTTTCTAACCAAGGATTACCAGTTGAAACAGGTCGATGGCTGAACATTCCCAGGGAAGACAGCCAGTATCCACTCTGTGAATCTATCGCTATGGGAGATGAATTGCATTAGTTATTCCAATGTGAAGCTTTTCACCAACGGCGATATGAACTCTTAAATAAGCAATATCTTAAGTTTCCAAACATTTAAGAAAATTATGACCATTAACAGTGTAAGAAATCTAAAAGGCCTATCTAAATTCCTTAACAATGTGTACAATACAATTGGTAAATTGTATTAGTATCCACGTATCCTATTTTTATTATTTTTGTTAAATTGTACATAATAAAAATTGTAGATAATTGTATGTCACGTTATTCTAAGAATAAATGAGTTTGAGTTTTTCAAAAGAAATCTGGATCGGTAAACAAGCAAAACTTGCTTATGTAATACCACTCCAGGTAACAACTTAACAACAGCTGGATATATATAAGAGAGTGATGAACATAAACATACAAAATGCACAAATGAAATACACGAAGCCAATACACTGAAGCAAGTGGTGTCTGTGAAATAAAGTAATGCAGTTTTCCTTTACTACATGCATAAAATTAAGCTACTCAAACCTTTTGCTTTTGACAATGATGTCGTGAACTGATTTAAGTAGAGTCATGTTTGTAGAACTGCTTAACTACTGCCACGTAATATCATTTTTAGACCATACCCATGTGTGTAGAAATACACAGTGTTTCTGATATTATCGTATTTTTTGACAGTTATAGAAAAAGTGAATTGCATCTTCAAGGTGATATCCACAAGTGCAGTCTGGTATGTCTGATACATGTCGTCTAAACTTATCAGCGTTTAAGTCACTGCAGCCGAGCCTAAGGCGACAGTGGACAATTTGGCATGATCTATGAAAATATTTGAGGTCAAAATTATTAGTAATTGCATTAGAACGATTAATTAATGATTTGATTTCTTTTAATGAGCGAGCATTAGTTACTTCATCGGATAGAGGGTTCCGCAGGTTGATCATATCCAGAAGAAATTATTATTAAGCATAGGTCTCTGTTCTACATTTGATTGTTTGTATATGTTGAATCTATTTCTAAGGTTATATTTGCTGTTATCAGAGAATTGAATATACACTTTTCAAATATTTTGGCTGAGCAACTTGTGAGTGCTACAGGTCTATAATTTGAGCATTCATGTTCATCGCTGACACTGACACCGCATCAGCCCGGCAGTGGACTTGACACAGTTATTTGCGCACCGATTATATAACTCCTACAGACAGGGTGGGGTGGTTGTTTAAAGCGAAACGGACGACCCCGTCTGTTATCTAATAAATGCTGTGCGGCGCCTTTGATCTTGCCTCAAAACATACACCTTATAGTAGTAAACGACGATCAGGATGGCCTGGAAATAAACACAATTCTGTCTGCCCAGTGTATCCACAATTAACTAGAATGCTTCATATCCACAAATATATATATAGAAAATAGATATTTGACCACAGCAAATATTCATTTGCTTAATTGCATCAGTATGGTTTATCAGAACATGTACAATGCTTTCTTACGCTTGGTGAGGCAGACTGAAATTGAACATTAGGATAACGTCAGCAGGGATAAAAGAGGTCATACCAAAGAACTTTAATTACTAGTGGAAAAGTCAGACATTCCGATCAACCACTACCAGGCCCGGCCGGATCACAAGGTTGACCAGATCAACACCCCAAAGGAACATCTCTACGCCAAACAAGGAGTCCCTTTCGTCATGGTGCACAAGAATGGGGGACAGGACATCGAGTACGACATCACAAACTACACAGACTTGTACTACTTCTTCCAGAGTAGTGGCGTACCGACCTCAAACCACTTCGTCGCCAATACCGCCGCCCTCCTTGCCAAGAGTCTCTACCAGAATCCCAACCCCCAGGATGAGAAGCTGACTAAGAGACTACTAGAAGGATACCGCCGCTAGACTTCTAGCCACACATGCTCGCCAGCCGACGCCGTGGCTTCCCACGCTTGAGCCCCCCCCCCCCCCCCCGGCGAGGCCCAAACTTTACCATATTATTGAATATTCTTTTATCACCCACTCCCACCCAGCCAAACCCCAACCCCTTTAACTTTATTACAATAGGCTGTACACTTATATTTTTTTCGGGGTACGTATCAATAAAAGAAAACGTTGATAGATCTATAACACACTTTTTGTACTATTAAACAAACTGTGGACTTTTAAGACATTTTCGCTTATTGTAATAACATCTAGCTAACAAATCATGTCTATCTCTGAAATCCACAAGCATAGTTGCTGTCAAACCTAAAAAACATATTCAGGGAGGTCAGTTTTGACTTGCCAAGCACCTTAAGGTGAGTTTATTTTTAAACTGTCAAATGCGATTGTCCCTTCAATACTAGTATATGGCTGGAAGCTGTTTCTCGGACTGTTATGAGTTATGATGTATTTTATGATATTACTGGGGAATGTTCAAATTAGTTAATGTCATTTAATCCAACGTTCTAACTGTCAACTGTCTCAACAGGACCATAGGTTTGGTTATATATCTCCTCCCTGTCTCTATGTCTTAAGTTGTTAATCAGTAACTGCGGTCCAAATGTATCAACTTATTCATCTATTGTTGCAAACTTGACTGATTTAAACATATCTAATTGATCATGAACTACTCAGTCAGTCAAGCACCTGTATCAGAAATGTAAAACCAGCCATGTTTCATGTAGTCCCAATATCACTGAAAAATGCCGATGAAACGTGACATATAAATTTACTCACAGACAATATATTTTTCGTGAGAATGAAGCACAATTTTATTAAAGTTTTATTAACAATTTCATAAACTATAATAATATTAATATTAAAATTCATCATCACTTGCCAAGTTTATGAACATGTCCCCATTTGGGAGATGTCACATATAAACAAGGATTCGAACTAAGTTTAATCGTCTTTGACACTGAGGTTTATCCACACTTTGCCAGCAAACTGCAGAAGATTAACAGTGAGTGAGCATCGTTTCTATGTTTATACAAGAAAAGATGTTATGCCAAAAACGCTCACAGTAGTTAGTGAGTAAAGTCACGACCTGTCATGACCTGGTTGAGTGACTTCCTCCAATCAACGTGAAAGGATTACCCACAGAGAAAGAAAGGATTAAAGTCACCCATAAATCTTATCCTAACGTAGTACTCCAACTTCTAAATGCCTCCCAAAGAAGGATTAAAATCCTAAATATATCCTATCTACGTGGTATAGGTACTCACAACCTCTAATAATAAACTGTTACGTTTGGTATCCCCAGCAATACTCACTATGGTCATTGGGCAAATGTAAAAATCACAAACCCTAACGAGATTCTGTCTACATGGTCACACCCGGTGATTGTGAAGATCTCAAATTCTGTCAACAGTCAGACAGCATGGCTGTTCATATTCATTTACAACATCCTCTTATAATTAGTATAAAAGTGTCCCACACAAAACCTTCTTTTATTTATTCTTTCAAAATACAAAACAGAAAGTGGGGTGTGGGGAAATGGGACATATTCCTACGTGAAATAATGAGACATTAGTAGTGGTGACGGCTATATCATAATTGTACTGTCTAAAGTATACATTTGGCGAACGAAAAACGTTATATTTGCAATCAAATGGAATGACTCGTGTGGGCAAATGAATATGTTCGCAAATCCACAAACAATCATTTTATTAATGGCGAACATTTACCAACCCGCGACAATCGTGTCAACACGGGGGTTCCCCTAGCAATAAACTCGCATCTAAATTCACTACTGTTCTACTGTCGGCTACCACAATGGCTAGACGGGACCCTAGTGAAATGGTTCATGCCATAAATGTCTAACAACCGAACACTAATTAAGACGGGCGACCTTGTATTTACGGTCTGGTGAACACAGCTCAATGGCCGCTCATTAACTCAAATTTCACATCTCACTGTTTTGTTTTATCTCACTATTCATTTGATAATTTTGTCAACTTCAACTGGAACCCGGTCCCGTGTTACACGCGTGGCACACGCGTGTGCAACGGGTTGCACACGCGATGCACACCCGTTGCACACCCGTGTGCAACGGGTGCTCACCCCGTGTGCAACCCGTTGAGCACCCGTGTCACATGCGTGTTTACACGCGTTCTCAACGCGTGTTAGGGGAATGAACTTTTAGGCAGTAGTGTATGTTATTAGTAGCAGTCTCCCGGTAGCACGTGACGTTGTCAGTGTATGTTGCTAGGCGGGTTTATTCTAATGTTTTCAGGGAGTTAGAATGGGATCTTCTCGATTTATGCGCTCGTTTGTTCGACAAAAACTGCATGTTGTACTAAAACTCAAGTGTGTGATATGTCTATAATTTTTACGTTGTTTGTTTTCTCTTTTACGCCACTCTCAGCAATATTAAAAGAATATGAGGTTGGCCTGTTGATAATCCAGTTTAAATAAGACAACTAATATTTCTTTAAAGTATCGTTACACTGTTATGTGCACGTCATCTTAGAAATAAAGTTAGCTGAAGTCACTTAATAACATATCAATGTATCGAACTCTACGTCCCGGCGTTGCCACAATAATACAAGTTCCTGGTTACGGAGATGGTATCACCTTTCTGTTTTATTTCTGTTTACTAACTCACTACAAAACTATTTTTTTTTATTTAAGTAATTTGAGTTAGACTTTTAGAAGAGAGTACAATTTCACCTTGCTGCTCAATATTTTAATACTTGTTACCCACACAATATAATACATATAAAATGTGACCCGTAAAGATTCCGGGGTAGAATAGGTCTTCAGCAACCCATGCTTGTCGTAAAAGGCGACTTTGCTTGTCGTAAAAGGCGACTAACGGGATCGGGTGGTCAGGCTCGCTGACTTGGTTGAAGCATGTCATCGATCCCAATTGCGTGGATCGATGCTCATGATGTCAATCACTGGATTGTCTGGTCCAGACTCGATTATTTACAGACCGCCGTCATATAGCTGGAATATTGCTGAGTGCGGCGTAAAACAACAAACCAACCAACCAACCAACCAACATAAAAAATGTCAAAACCAGAGAAACCAGTCTCGATTATCCGCCGAAACAGATTCCAGTTGAGGTAAAAGGCAACACAACACACAATTTGCATAAAAAAAGTAAGTGTTTGTTTGTTGCCTGACGCCACACAGCAGACGTCATGCCATGCGACGGCGTCTGTAGGTAATCGAGTCAACCAATAAGAAATCTCTACTAAAAGCATTGTACATTGAAACTGGATCACACGAACTTACTGACAACTGAAAGTGTTTAATATCTATGATGATATTGATTTTATGCCTTTACAGACTGCTTAGTCGTAGATTGCGTACACAACAAAACACATATCACCTTGGTGTCCTTTTATGCATATTGAAGTCAGTACAAAATAGTAGCAACAGAACCATTCCATAATCATGAGGAATCTCTGCTTAAGGCTATTGTACGATTTCGAATAATCATCAACATGTGTTTATGATTCACGGTCAGTTAGCGGTGATACCTGGTTTCGCTAAAATGTGAGCGTATCGTGTCCCGCCGCCGGCACCCGTTACAAACACATGCAAAGCTAAGTCTATTGTTCAGCTGAAAAAACACAAGAACATGCGTCAAAATTGGAAAAATCCATCATTTTTGTCACTGTCGCGTCAAACCTGGAAATGTACTCCACGTGTCTTCCATCAAACCTATTGAAAGCCGTACTGGGGCCTTCCTACTGTAACCTTAATCAAACAACTTTTAGAAAGCGTCGTATCGTGCGCTTAGAAATCTTCGTAGAAAGAGCATGCTCGATTGTACCACATATAAATCAGTGAAAGGGAATTGGTTATTTGATGTTAATTGAACTTAAACGTCTTTGCCAAATTACCTTGTTTTGACTTTGCCAATCCGAGGTGAAATACCATTGCATTAAGGAACAGATCGGCAAAATTGGAGCCTAATTGGTGCAGATGGGGATGCCTATTTCCTGCTTAAATGTCCTTTTCACAAATTTTACATAGATGTTATCAATGAGGAATTCCAGCTTTTTACATATTGTTTCTTGTTAAACTCCAGATGGCATTTGCTTTCATTCGTGACAAATTGTCCTGAACCTCAGAAGATAGATATGTACATGTAACTATATCCATCGTCACCACGTTTTTGTAACAGAAGTTAAATGGATCAAGGGATGAAGATTTTCATGTTTCATGTTGAATAGTGGTGTACAAATTTCAATAATCAAAAGTTTTGACAAAATTGAATTTGGTTCTTTTCTAAGATCGCAAAAGGTCAATCAAAAGCTTTTTGAGAATCTACTTGGTATTAATTGCACTTGTCTCAAGTATAGTGGTTAATCTTTTGAGACTACAATTTGGAGGTACATTTGCTAGACCCAGCAATATATCAATTGTACTTGGGACTGCATGATTGACTGATTGATCGATTGAGGTTTCCCTGCATGGCTACCTCAATTCGCGGCCATCAAGGATGAAAGCTCTCTTTGACAACTCTTATTTATGTACACGACCGACTCGGAATGAGAAAGGTTCATACATTATTTTCCGTTGCTGATGACTTCTAATCACGAAATGAAACGTCAACACAATCAGATCACAAGTCGATCAACGTTACTTATCAATTAGCCGATGCTAATTATTAGACTGAAACGATGCCCCTGTTTTTTTAATTTGAGTTCAAAACACCAAAGACGTTCAAAGAGGAACTCAATGCTGCGAGTCATCACGCGGAGATATCATCCAAATACACTTTTACACGTGGAATTAATTGTCAAATTAATGCCAAGACTGGTAAATACAAGAATGGTATTTGAATTTGTTTAAAATGTATTATTATAAATGTGAAAGGCGATACGACAGTCATAATTCTATGTTAAAGTATGGGAGCTACGATCGCCTTCGCGCTATGATCGATTTGTGGAACGGGGCGCTGTTGACTGGGAAAGATAATGAATCCGTACCATCCTATTGTGATAATACCATGCAAAGAATTACGGACTAGCTGTCCCCAGTGGGTTTTGTCTTGAAGTCTCAAGGCTTGGTAGCATTAGTGAAGAGATGAAATGCAGATAATGTACATTAAATTGTGATGAGTGTACATATTGGTGTACTGTACAAAAATGCAGAAATACGTTTGTTTGTTGAATATGCAAAGAAAGGGGAGGTGGCGGGAGGGAATAGTAAATGCAAGTTATATAATTGATGTGTGGGATGCCGGTGCATGCATGGTCCTATCTGAGTCTGAGTGAATCTTCCTTCACATCCTTAATGTGCCTGAACATGTGCCTGAATCTGTCTTACCTGCACTATTCTGCTTTTCGTGGTGTTCATTTTGCTTTGCGAATGTGCGTCTGAGTATTAAGAGGCGTCCATATGTGTGAGCATGTGTATTCACCTGCTCATGAGCAGCGACAGTATTATTTAACTTCGATGGTTGATTAATAAATGTTCAACCGCATATACAAGGAATTGCGTAATAGTGAAATCTTACACGATGTTATAGAGGTATATAAACACAAACTTGAGTCAATTGAGCAAATGGTTTTGCTGCGACAAATCAGTAAAATACGACTGGGTCTGTGATCTTTGGAAAATGGTCATTCATGAGGAACATACATTGTAGATGCTGCATAGGTGGACATGTGTTATGATAAGCGTCTGCTGTAATATAATGTGCCTGAACATGCCCATTATTGTTGTCGGTTGATGTGTGTATGTATCACATACTTATTATGCCAATTCGGTCCTTGGAGTATGACCTAACGGTGTTAAAATGTATACATATTCGTATTTTGAAGTTTAAGGGATTTCCGATGATGTGATTCGTTTATTTGCTGCTCACACGACCCGTTCATTTTTCAACAACCTTAAAAAAGTGAAACTTACAAAGTATAAGCTTCATCTTTTCTCGGTTGTCTCGATCCCCGGCTGAACCATGATCATGGGGATCGGCAATATTGGACAATGTATTGACATTCCTTTTTACACAATGTTCGTTAAAACACTTTAAAATATTCGCATTAACCAGTGGATGCCAGAGAGACATATATGTCCCTTCACATCAACCCTCACTTTGAATTGGCAGAAAACTCAATATATATCTAGGACACAAATACACTGCCAGGTTTCAATTTTGTGGGAAATTCGCTATTCTGTGATACCAAAGCAAAAATTACTGAAAATGACCTCTGATAATTTGAAACTCGCAATTATTTTATACATTACTAAATCACCATTACGGCGTTACTTAGTGGATATTATATTTACTTAGAGAATTGCATTTAAAATATCGCATATTAGTGATCAGTATACTGATCACGGGAATGTGTTGATGTTGTTGGAAAGGGGAAGGTCGGGTTAAAAAAGTAAGTCATTTCTGACTAAAATTAATACAAATCTCGTTGATTAATAATAATTTGCGTTTTTGTATTTATGGAATGGAACTACTTTGGTTTGCGTAAAAAATATACCCGCCTTTGGGACACTGCCTTCCAATGTATCTGGTAACGTAAATCGCCTATAATGTGCTTCACAGTAAAATGTGCACATAATCAACTTCAAAATACGAATTAATAAGAAATGAATTTCGTATTCTGTTAGTTCACTGGAGTATAAACGCTTTGAACTCCGGTGTTCACAGGATTTGAACTTGCACTGTTCAAAGCGTTCATACTCCAGGAAACCAACACAATATGAAATTCATTTCTTAAATAACGACCTATGGCTGTGTGTACCTTCTTCCTGTCGCAAACTCCAGCGTTTACGCGACTTTAACTTGCATGGTTCAAAGCATTCATACTCCAGTAAACCAATATAATATGAAATTCATTTCTCAAATAACCATCTATGGCTGTGTATAACTTTTCTTTTTCTGTGCGCGTGGGTATATGTTCCCTAGTGACTATAGGTATTCATTCAATTATGCATCAGTGCCGTTGTATAACAATCTCGCAGCGTACACAAGCACAAACAGATCAATATTGGCATCATTACAGAAGACCTGATTCTATGGGGGTATTCAAACTTGTCCTATGACTCATCTTCATGATACATGTGAATACCACATGAACGTGTCTGTTGCTTGAGAATGTTGTTTGTGTTTTCCCTGTAGTGAAGTGTGATCAAAAGCTGCATTCAGTAACGTTGCAAGAAGCGACGAAGGCCGATGATAATATGTGTAACTTGTCTCGTCTTCATTCTTCGTGTATATTTAATGCCTTAGTTTAGCTATACTTGAGAGACCAAATAGGGATTTGTTGTTTGAAAAGGCATTTCTCCATTAGCAACAGTGTTGGGTGTTCGACAAGGAACGTTTCATGTATTTTCTTTCACATTAACGTTGCCAGAAATATTGACGATTTGGCATTTGATGTTGCATATGTACAACATTTCAGTAGCAATGCGTTTGATGCTAGCCTTCTTTGTACGTCCTTGATAATGAATATTGGAGTAGCCGCTCTCTTTAGATAAGTACCCATTAGACATCCTTCATGATGTAGAAATGGTTGTTGGTGAGGTGGAATGGGTGTGTGTGAGTGGGGCTTGGCCTTTTACGCCCAGTGGGATCTGTTCGACTGAACTCGCCGAGTTTCATTTTCAAGCTCCCCAGCATATATTAATTATTCTGAGTCAACTAGAAAACAAGTGTTTGAACCGAGAAATTAAATCTACCCCCGGCCCATTGTGTTGCAAAACGAACATATTTCTCAAACGCTTATCTTTCATTGTAAGCATCAAACAATCTTTGTGCACAGCAGACGTAACTCAAAACTAACAGATCGATTTAATTACCAACAGAATCGGGGGCGGGGGGGGACGGGTGGCCAAGTCGACTAAGGCAAGGTTGCGTCCCTTGGGCACGCCAGAAACCTATGGTTGTGGGTTCGAATACTGGTTCACCCCAATTATGTTTGTAGGTTTTTCAGCACCATACCCGTGCTCGTGGGTTTCACCGAAGTGGTAAACGTCTGAGACCTGCATCACTTCGGGTTTTCCTCCCACATTAAGCTGACCCGCCGCGAAAAACTGGAATACTGTTAAAAGCGGCGTTAAACTCAACTCACTCACTCTGATAGTATGTATAAACCTTAAGCCCTCACATGTGTGGAAATATGCAGGGGAACTACATGTTTTCTTTAAAGAGGGATGTCCTTATAAGAGAATTTGTAACCCGTAACTCACCATGGGAATATCACAAGTGCTATTTCAGTCTTTTACAAGATCACAATTACTGTACTCACGCGCAAAAGAAACGCAAGTGGTTTTAAGCAAATAGGTAACAAACACGGAACCATAAATTGATACGAGTTTTAGCATGTAGTGAAGCTTGATGGTGTTATCAATATTTTTGGTAAACGTCTGAGACCTGCATCACTTCGGGCTTTCCTCCCACATTAAACCGACACGCCGCGATGTAACTGGAATACTGTTAATAGCGGCGTTAAACCCAACTGAAAAAGCGCTGTCGTGTCGCAGGATTGTCCAGTCTGGTCCTTATGTGCATAAATCTTTGACATTTAAAACAGGAAACATCTTGCGTCTTTATTTGTAATGCTTACGTCTTTATTTGTATGTAGCACGGAATGAATGTGAAGGGCCATTCCTTCTTAGTGATGTGTATGTTTAACTTGCACTTTAAACACGTACTACAATACCCTCATCTGGAACACGTTTAGTCCATTAGGAACGTGATGTCAAGAACCAAAAGACGAGAAGTGTATCGCGTGAAGGGCAATTTCGTGTTGTGTTTGTAAAATCTTCAAAAAAATTTTTTTGGGTCACAATCGCACAGCTTGGAATGGAACTAAGAAATACCTGGATATAACAATATGTATATAATTTCACAATGATTGATGATCACGTGAGAATCTGAATTTTCAATCGCTTTCCTCCGAACACTGTCATTTGGGTAGAAAAGCGACCTATGGCGGGTGCTACCAGTAGAGCGGGTATGTCTTACTCCTGTCATCACTGATTTTCAGTGACCCTTTCCTTTAATTTTTATCACTGTTGTGACTTCCCTATGGAATCTGTTTTCGCAGATAATCGATTCTGATCATTATGAGGCGTTTTGAATTCACCAACATCCCTATACTGTTTGTCATGCTCCTTGTGCACCCGAGACATGTGTACATACAGCTTGTTTACATACATCACTTGGCTCGCTGTAATCATATATTTACAACTAAATCAATTTAATAGAGCTCAGCAAACACCAAGTATTCATGTCTGACTACGAGCATTGCTTGATATTGTATTGACACCTTTCGTCCTGGAAACAAATGTGTCCAAAAATGAAGAATATCCAAATGATAAGATGGCTATTGGTATAGATGTAATCCAACAATGGACTGTGCATATGGTATAGACTTTTTTTGATCATGGAAATGTTTTGGTCGCTTTATTTATCGAAACATTAAACACAAACAGTTCGTCAATAAACGGTTTTACAGACCTATAAAAAACCCTATGCTTCATCATTGTAATGGAGCTGAATAATGATATGGTAACATAAAAGTCGTTTTAATGGACATGCACTGTTGTAGAAGGGTCAGCATTCCGCTTTCCATACGATTATGTTATGATCGTCTGAACTGATACTCTTTCGCGATCATTCTTAAATCCAGATATTATTTAATCAATAATTCGAGAGCGTCCTAATGTGTTACGCTTAGCTTGTTCTGCTACAGAGACACAAGCATAAACACACCATAGTTATTCTGATTGTAATATGTACCTTACATGACCCGCGTTGATGTTTTTAATCGCAGCAGCTATATACCGTTATAAATTTTAAGTCTTGCACGTACGTGTTTATCGATTTTTAGAAACAGGGCTAGAATCTGTTGTGCTTGTGAGATAATTTGACTTCAGTGTGACATGCTATTCCTTTGAATCAATGACAATGCTTTTTCCGTAACAATATAGATTAATTTCACCGTGTTTTTTATTGGACGAAATAAACTCCAGGGAGTCTGTTCAATTAGGTAACAGCACCCGCACAATCTTACATATGTGTTTGCTTTGCCTGACTAATGTCGCAACAATCAATACTTCTGTCATAGAATGGGAGCTTGGACCAGACAATCCAGTGAACATGAGCATTGATCCACGTAATTACATGTGCAAGGAAAACGATTTGGATAACGGTTATGCAGTAATCATTATCAGTACACTCAGTGCAACATAATATAAAACACCAACGCCAGAGAATAATTAGTCTCGATTATCTGCAGAAATCATTGAGCGTTAAAATGTTTTGTAACATGTGATGCTTTGAAGTTATTCCGGTTATACCACGGCCTGTAAAAAATCGAGTCAAACCAGTGATTGATATTATGAGCAACATCCCACGTCTTTAGGGTACGATGACACACATTCAACCAAGTTTTTGAATGTGACCTCCCGATTCAATTTAGACGCCTCATATGACAAGCATAGGTCACTATGCACTAGTTCTTTCTCTCAACAATCACGTGAAGAAGTGAAAATATAGATAAAACCTTCTATCGAATCCGTGGTCTGGTGGTAGAGCGTCATACCAAATGATTGTACTCGTTGTTACCCAGCCTGGCGCTTGGCATTAAGGGGCTAAAACAAGGGCTGGTCGGCTCGGAGTCATAAAACTGTGTCTGTGTGGGGTATTCATGTTATATTGCACCATGGTATCTGAGTGGGCTAGAACTATAACATCGGCCTTAGTCCCGACTAGTACAAGAAGTCACACACACACACACACACACACACACACACACACACACACACACACGCACGCACGCACGCACGCACGCACACACACACGCACGCACGCACGCACGCACGCAAGCACACACACACATGCACATCGTTTAATGAGTGCAATAATCTTGAACGCGATGTTAAACCCCATTTCATCTCACCTTCCACCACACATCATCCTTGAAAAATAAACAATCAAACAAAATTAATCGAAGGTGAAACGCATATTTATAGAGAGATTTGTCTTAAAGGGCAATCTCAGATGGTGGCCACTGTCCAGAAACAATGAGTAAAATTGCACAGTTACGAAAATCGTTTAATGACATGTCAGCCACATTTAGTCCAACACATATTTGAACAGAACGCTCCTTTAAACAAAGGCAAATAATATATTATTTAATTTATGCTTCCCTTTTGATCATAGCGACATACAAATGAAAACTCAAATATGCACACATTGTATTATTATTTGGAAATCAACAGTACATGCTGAAATTTTATTTGCTGACATACATGTTTATCACATAATGGCTCGGTTAATCGGCAGGATGAAGCCAACGGATAAATACGGTATCCATTGGAGTCATATACGGATATAGATGCAAATCAGGTCAGGCAGATACTGCTTTTAGTGTTTACAAATAATTAGGGCGTCGCCCTTGTCAGTCGGCCATCAAGTCAGAATTAACAATCGGGAATCAGGAGAAATTACTGGGATAATCGTTATCATTATCAAAACAATACGACACTGAAAATCAGTGTCTAACTGGGACATAGCTGAGGCATTTTACAAGTTTCAGCAACTTTGGAGATATAGATTGTAAAACAATTTAGCGAGAACAGTTTAGAATTTAGAGGGATCAGTTTCCATATCAGTGTTTGAAGACCACTGCGGCCTTCGATCTTTTCCCTTATTAAAACTAGTTGGATTTGGCCGAAATATATTCGTATTGTGACATGGTTTATAATGTCGCTGTATGTAAATCTTACTCAGAGTGGCTCGGCATTTCGTAACGTTATGACAGGCAAGGCAGACTCTTAACAAACGCGAGGTCTCATAGGCTAGGGTAACTTCTCTTTTATTTGATAAAGGGAAATTACTAAATACAGGTTTCAGATGGAACTGAATATGTTGTCACTGAACGACTGACAAATCATTGACCTTGTGACGTAATATATATATACATGCGTACACCTCCAGAAAAAAACCTGCAATGTTTAGGTCCCGTTTGTGAGAGAACAGTGTTTTTCGACGACATAATTTAAGAATGACACATTTGATAAAGAGGTTATCAAGCTTGTGTTTTTTGGGATGGTAAATACGCCCCATAAGGAATGATCACAATGTTAATAGCTCCCCTAGGCTCGCTAAATACAATGTTTATTCCTGATATAGGATATAACTATCCCACAACACACTGGCGTGATAAACTTTATAACTTTTGATAGATTTGCCACTTGGATATTCAGATACTATTATATTATGATATTATGATTAAGAGTAAATGTTACCTGCGCTTATATTTACCCCTTTTTATGAAGTAATATCAAATTCAAAGTTATGTCCTGGCTTGAAAATAATATTCTCAAGAAAGTTAAAACAGCATTTGACATTTAAAATTTAACGCAACAATTGGTGAGGTGAGGTGAAATTGGGTTTAACGTCGCGTCCAAGATTATTTCACTTATATAGCGACGTGCATGCACGTGTGTATGTGGCTGCTCGTACTAGTCCGGACTGATGCCGATTTATAGTGCTAGCACACTGAGATACCACGCCGCAGTTCCGAGCCGACCAGTCCTTTTGTAGCCCCTAATAATGCCGAGCGCCAGACAGGGTAACACCAAGTACAATCGTTTAACGTCTTTAAGTATGACGCGGCTAGGGATCGAACCCCGGACGTTCCGCTCTCCGGGCGGACGCTCTACCTCTAGACCACGGAGGCGGTCAAACAATTGGTAATAAATGGAATAGCACTCAAGCGGAAGAAAGACCTTGCTTAACAGGTTCTCCAGGGAACATGTTACACTTTGAAGTTTTTGTACCAATACATCGTGTTTGTTACATGCGTCTAAATTGTAGTAACGAGTGTACAGTATATGACGTTCGAGAGGTAACCAGTGCGTCTTGTAAAGATCTGGTTCAAACTCGCCTTGCGTAAGCCTGCTATTGCACATGGATTTAAAAGTTGGAAGATAATAAAGACATGAACGTCTTTACAGATAACAACTTCTTTGTAGCTCGTCACGAATGGTGAAATTCACTCTTTAAGGGTAAAAAAGTAGGCTAGGAATTTATTTATAAATAATAAAGTTGTTATCCATTCATAGTTCATGTCTTTGTGATGCTGCACGTTTATGAACATATCCTAAACCTATATTTATCATATATACACATCTAGCTTGGCATGTACAATTCATTTATTACATCTTACCTTCATTGATGTATTTATTGTACCATGTCTTCTGTGTAAAGGAGCGGTATTAACAAAAGCTTGTTTACCAATCCATTTTCACATTTCTGTGAAAATAAATATGTTTAAACCATATCCTAAACCTTTAATTCTTGTTAAGCCGTTTGTCTTAAAAACTTTCTCATGTCCGTTTTTACGCCCGTTGTCTAGAACGTGAGGCCATAGACAAATTCTTCGCCGGTAAATTCTTTTTGGAACAGAACGGTACTTAAATCAGTTGTTATCCATGGATAAACATATTCAATTACACTCTTTCTGACATCAAACGCAAATAGTTTTGTTTATTTAAATACTATTTATTAAACTATAAAATTTCTGTAATATTCAACAAATAAAGGAATGAAGTAAAATATAATTTTAGTAATTAACTCATACTTACCAGCTGCTACATGATATGCCAACACCACAAGCACAGATAAAGTTTCACTCCTCCCCATCCTGCTGCTCGCTGTCATCTGTGTCATATGATGACTACAGAGGCAATCTGTCGTCTTTGATGCCTCAGAGGATTCAGCGGACTCCTAACGGAGCGATCAATACTTGCTGAAACTAGTCAATATGTCGCCCTGCCAAAGAGCTCGTTTACTGACGTGATACCATTTATTGTTGTCGGAATTTAGCAAGTACGTTTCAAAATGTTCACACAATAGACTGCTGTGAAAGACACGTTACTCCAGGTCTTTCCTAATAGCTGTGATGATAGTGAGTCGGCTAAGCGCTTGTCACAAAGGGGTCGTTACAATAAAGGACATTGTCGACGGACACGTTTTGTGATGGGATAACAGTTTTATTGAATTGGATCTTGGGGAAAATTTTGTTACACAGAGGAAGAGGACGTGGTTATGTTATGTTATCAGGATATGTAGACCGAGTGTAGTATTTATGATCTTTTCAACCTTTTCAATCTTTCAACGTGGAGGATAAACCATACTGTTTCCATTAGCTGAACATCTAATAGAGCTCAAAAGTACATTCTTCAGTACCTGATATTGGAGATTACTCCCAGTTGAAATCGAAGCTGGCTTTCTTTCTTTCCACGTGCTTAGATCACAGAGTGTAACGAAAAATCGATTAAGGTATTTTCGTAACAATCACTGGACATGTCGACCGACGCAAGTGGCTCCATGGTACCTTTTGATCTTAACATTATTTTGCTGTCATTCGAAAATGTCTCTATAGAAATAAGATGCCACACCTTTTGGGACAGGTGTTAATGTGGTTTCTAAAGAAAAAGTTCATTATTTGTTGTTCTGAAAAGGGTAACACGATGCCAGAGTCCATTTCCGGTTCATTATTTAATGTATTCCTATCTTTTCAGTGAAGTGATGAAAACGTATTGGTCAAGTGACCTGGTTATGTCTCAAAGACATGTGTCTAAAAGTATTTAGGCGGCAGAGATAGCCTAGTTGCTAAAACGTTCGAATCGTCACACCGAAGGCCCGGGTTCGATTTTCCACATGGTCCAAATGTGTGAAGTCCATTTCTGGTGTCACCCGCCGTGATATTACTTGAATATTGCTAAAGAAGCGGGGTAAATCCTTACTCACCCTAAAATTGCGCACATATTGACAGAGAACACTTGCTGGCTATAACATAGAAATATACCCAACTACGAATACAATTTTGCGATTGGTAATGACGGACAAGAACATGTGTAATGAACTGTAAACAAGTGTTTCGGACCATCAAGCCTCAATTGTGTTATCTGGTTTTGAGAGAAGCGGCGTGCTGATATTGTACTTGGAAAACAACGTCAAAAAAGGCTGTTAGATACAGATACAGTTTATATTTTAAACCGGAAAATAATCACTATTTCATTTCTGAAAAGTAAGAACTCATTTCATAAAGAAGATCAGACTACAACAAAAATATTGAAATTTGTTTAAAAGTCAATACAAATCTATGAATATATTAGGTATTTATAATACATCAAATTTTCTCGATGCAGTCACAAAGTCTAATATTGCCCGCTGAATTGAACCATAAAACATGCCTTTGTCCTGAATATCAAATTTTCTCAATGCAGTCACGAAGTCTTATATTGCCTGCTGGATTGAACCAAAAAATATGCCTTGGCCCTGAAGTGTGATTAAAGAAAAAGAGCTTTCTTTCTCAAGTACTGCACTTCTTAAATTTAGTCTGATATGATTGTGGCCTTGGAATTCAATTAAATAACGTTTCACTGTCTTGGGAGTAGTTTCATCACACTGCGTACATAGCTCTTAATCAATGAGATTGCTGTAAGCATTTAATCCACAGTGTCCAAGACGAAGTCTAGTAATTATTGACGTTTTTTTCGTCGACGAATTGTCCAATTTGAGTTTACAGAAGAACAGACTTTGTTATATCCAGGGTCAATATTTCATAAACAATATCACTTCGGGAACCATTGATACCAGATTCGATCATTGCCTTCACATTAGCCATGGAGTCAATAAATATAACTGCCTCATGTTATTAACCCATCTTAGAGCTTGAAGAATAGCTATAAGTTCAGCAGCAAATACTGAGAGATGGTCATTTAGCCTGAACATACTTAAACGTAAAATTCTGGAATCCAGTATGCCCCAGCAGTTCGAAAAAAGGCCGAACCATTTAGGCATGAGCAAAAATGTGTGTGAAGTTACAAAACAATGAGATACAGCTTTTGACATTTTGACTCATTCTTTTGTTGATGGTTGAATTCAGATCATAACAAAGACCTATTTTCAGAAGCAGCCAAGTTTTTAAGGATCTGTGTCTGGAGATGCAGAGGAATCAATCGGGGTGAGCTTTCTGAATGCTCAACCTGCATTGACTTTGCCATGTGACAAGTCGCAAATCACAAACTTAACACAATCATTAAAAAATATCATAAGCTGAATCATAGTTGGTTTTAGATTTCAGTTTGCCATAATATTTGAGGGACATAAGTTTACGACGAAGGCCTAGGGGCATTTTCAGCATTCAACCGGGAGAGCTGAAACTGGGATAGCTGCAAAGGCTCCCGCGCAGATCCACAAAGCCTTTGACTGAATGCGGTCAAGTTTGGAAAGATGACATTTTGAGGCAGACATAAATTTCTGGGAGCCACAGTCAAGGATAGATAGTATAAAGTGTTAAATGGGCGTGTATTTTATTGTTTAACATTGATTGTAATTGAGCTACATTGTTTCTGTTGAAATTCGGTAGACGCTCATTGCATTGCGTTTGACAGGGGTCAGTCGTCAGAGGGTAGGTATATGTAGATGCTAGTGTGAAGTGTAAACACTACCGGTCCGGCATACTGCGGACGGTGATAGTATGTTATAGAAACATGGAGAATGTTCTATTTTTTGAGGGCACTTAGTGGAACTTTCCAGTATCTTGATAGACTATAAGAGGACAAGAGTGTGTTTACGTATCTCTCACCCATTTTCAGTCAAATGTATACCAGAAAAAGTCCCGACCAATGATAACTTGAATAGACCTTACAGAAAGAAATGAGCGATTCCATCTGTTGCCTTTTATCCCCGGATTCCGTAATTTGAAAAGAAGTCCTTGTCACAGGGTCATATCACATGCTTTTTCCATACCAAGAAAGACACACAACATATACTCTTGATTGAATAAGCTTTTTGTGCTTCAGTCTGGTGTCGTACATGATGATCAGTACATGAACGTCCCTTTCTGACTGTATTCTTGAGAGAGACCATGAGTGGATCTTTCCATTCTTTTACATAGATTGGAAGTTATATGAAGCAGGCATAGTTGGGTCCTTCACTGGTTTTGGTACTGGAACATTGAAGGCATGTTTCCAGGCTTCGGGAATAGTCACAGAACTCATTCCAACAAATGTTTAGAAGATTTTGGCTATTAAAAGAGCAGAACCAGGCATAGGCTTAAACATCTCATAATATCTATTCAAACTATACTCACACGCAAAAGAAACGCAAGTGGTTTTAAGCAAATAGGTAACAAACACGGAACCATAAATTGATACGAGTTTAGTATATAGTGAAGCCTGGCGGTGTTATCAATATTTTTGTTGCATTTTGGAAGCCCCGAGTAAAAACGCAACATAAAAACGAATCGCCAAAACGCACCTTTTCAATGAATATGTGGGTAGCACCCATTTCTCGCGAAATCGAAAATGCACGAACTGTCACGAACTGTAGTGGGTATAAAACTGTGGCCGTTTTTGGGACCTATCATTCCTTGTTCAACAATGCCACGCCTAACTCAGAGAAACCAGGCTATCGAACGTTTGGAAGCTGGAGAGTCTGCCCAAGATGATCCCCGTCATTTCAACGTTAACATAACCACAATTTACCGTCTCCTGCATCGATACAATGCCACACAGACCACAGATAACCTTCCTCGGAGCGGTCGTCCTAGGGTCACCACACCTCGACAAGATCGGCAGATTACCCGTCAACACCAGCGACATCCGTTCCTAACTGCAAGTGAAAGTGCTCGACAGACCATAGGAACACACAATCGACACATTAGCCGGGACACTGTGATCCGACGTCTCCGTTCCAACAACCTCAGATGTCGCCGACCAGCACGTCGTTCTGTTCTCCAACCCGACATCGACAAGCACGACTTCAGTGGGCACAGGGTCATCACAATTGGCGTCATCGTGAGTGGAGGCGTGTCATCTTCTCTGATGAAAGTCCCTTTTGTGTCTCCCATGCAGACGGAAGAGTAAGAATTTGACGGCGTCGAGGTGATCGTTTTGCTGACAGAAACGTTGTGGAAAGGGATCCATGGGGTGGACCTAGCGTCATGATATGGGCAGGGATTGGACTTAATGCCAGACTTGGACCCATGTGTTTTCTGAATGTTGGTCAAGGTCGGGGACACGGCGTTACTGCTCAGCGGTATATCGACCAAGTGATCAGACCCCACGTTGTTCCATTGTTTGCACAACATCAGCAACACATTTTCCAACAGGACACCGCTCGTCCCCATGTTGCCAGAGCTACCATGGCCTTTCTGCAACAACACAACATCCGTGTTCTGCCGTGGCCAGCCCTCAGCCCTGATCTGAACCCCATCGAACACTTGATGTGATGAGGTTCAAAGACGTCTGCACAATGTGCTCCCAGTCCCTACACCTGCCTATGAACTACGCACAGCTGCTCTGGATGTGTGCAGGGGAATCCCTAGGGCCTTCACAAATCGTCTGATCCTCTCAATGTACAGGAGATGTGTGGCAGTGATCAATGCTAATGGTGGTCACACCAGGTATTGACTGACATTTTGGGTATTGACCCGAAACTGTGTAAGCCCTTAACATTTGAAAAAAACAATTATGTCATCTGCCTTTTAATCCATTAAACTGTATTTAGTCAAATTTTTGTCAACCTTGCCCTATTAGTATTTCTTGTCTTTACTGTTGAAAATAAATAACACATATACTGCATACTCGACTTGCGTTTCTTTTGCGTGTGAGTATAGAATGCAGTTGTCATTCCCTGATCACATTCAAACCCAGCTCAGTACAATTGATAATCCTATTCAAATTATGTACGCGAATGTATTACTCCAGCTGACTATGGAAGGTGTCGAATTGGTAACGACGCAATAAAAATGTTAAATCCTTGTCCAATCATTAATACGCATTCTGATGCCTAAACGTGTATTGCATTGTTTATAATGAAAACATTTCAGATTATCAAAGCAAACTGATACAATATTCAGATAATCCAAGTATTTAATGTCTAAATGTGTTTTGATTGGAAGATATTATCAAATAAGAATATGCGATTAATCACTTAAAGACCTAAATGGTGTCACACAACGATCGACAGTTCTTTTGAAACTTATGATTGATTTCATTGCACGGTGATTCCATTTCTCCAAGACTCTGCGGGATATTGATAGAACGATCGTTTTCGACTGTAGTTCTGCTGTAAACGTACGTGCCTCGTATTGACGCGCGACATGGACGGGGTAACTAACCACTGGCTATGTCCACAGTTTTCAAGAACACGTTTTATGTTTAAAGTATGCGATTTGGGGATGTTCTGTTTCTGGCATGTATTATATGTCATACCGTGTTTTGTTTAAACATGCAAAGCCTTTGTTCCCTTTGGAGCTTAAACATAAACCCTAAGCACGTTTAGAGTTTAATATATCTGCATGTTGCACCCGTTTTATACCTTTGCACATTTGCAAAGTGTTTTGTGGTAGTAAATGTGGTAGTATCTTATGGACACGTCTCTAGTCCCTACTCCATCAGCACTGACTTTACTGGTTCGGTCACATCCACTACATTGAGGACGAGACAACACTGAAGGACCTCCTGTATAGTAACCTTGCTTCCAGCAAAAGGACACCTTCAAATACATGTACGTCTACAAGAGTGACGTCAGGTCACTGGACATTGAGAGAACCTCGCTCAAGAATAAAAGGCACAAGTTCCTAAAGACAATTCGATTATTCTGATTTATTCAAAACAAATTGAGCATGCGTTTATGTTGAAAACATTCAGCTCTTAAACATTAAGTAACCCAAATCCCGGCCCCTCATTCCTGTAAATCGTACGGTCAAACCCTGATTTGGAAACTTTTGGTAGCTCAGAATTGCTCACAAAGCAAATGCTTTTGCTTATATAGAGAAATAGACTTGTTGGTGTTCTGAAAAAATAACATGAAAACTTGTTCACACAGGTTTCATCGGAATAATGAATATATTGCAATATTCCCAGAAATATCCCAATGATATGACTGTTGTCTGTAAATGTCATAGGCAATATTTTAGCCATATTTTGGAAATTCAGAGAATGGAGAAAGCAGGTGTCATTACCAAAGTTTGCACACAGGATGGGCCATATACATTGTCCCTATGGTTATGCCAGATCAGTCAGTAAGAATATGAACAGATTCAACTGTGAATTCTGTGTTGAATCAGTATCAGATGAACAAGATTAAAGATATGTTTCCTCAAATTGCAGGTGAAGAGAAATTTCCAAAATTAATCTTCACATGCCTATCAGTAAATGGATGTTCATGCAGCTTCGCAGAATCCAACAGGGGTTTTATCATTACACAAGACTAGTAACTGGTATTACTCCTTCCCCTGCAATATTTCAGGCAACGATGGATCTGAAGGGATTAACCAAGATGCTATCTTGATATCTGGAAGAAATATAAATATACTCATGATTGTGTTTCAGCTGTGATCCGTGTTACTGTATGAAGCCCCTACTTTCTCTCAAAATGCATTTCCTTTCACTGCAGGCATCTTCACCTCTGAAATTATCATTCTGAAGAACATGTTGATAATTTAGTGTTACTTTAAAATAAATAAGTCCTCTCTATTTATGAAGGAAATACCTGCAACTTAGTTGACAAATGAATTGTTGACTGTATGTCAAGATGAGCTACAGTGCCGTGGCGCTATAATTGTTTTCATTTTCGTTTTCGATTTTTCTGAAATGACTTGCTGGATTCCGCTGACGGTCTAAAGCAAAATTATTCTTTTAAGAATATTCAAGGACAATTTGTTTTTTGTTGTTTGTTTTGTTGGTTGTTTTGTTTTGTTTTTGTTTGTTGTTGGTTTTTTTTGTTTGTTTTGTTTGTTTTTGGTTGTTGTTTTGTTTTGTTGTTGTTGTTGTTTGTTGTTGTTGTTGTTTTTTTGGGGGGGTGAAATCCCGATCGGTCACAGCATACTAAAACAGATTAACCAAACATTTTTTACATAACGCGACCTCAAGGTTACCAAAATGTCACACAACGTATAAAGAAAATCGTTTTAAATAAATAAATAAACTCGTTAAATAAAGCGGTCATGTGATGAACAAAAGTGAATCATGTGTATGTTATCTTTGGTAACTGACCCAGTCATATTTACCAGCTGCTACGTGATACCCCAACCGCACAAGCACGACTCTACTCCTCCCCATCGTGATGCTCGCTGTCCTCTGCATCAGTGTATGTACTGAACTGACTAGATATGAAAAAACTGTCGACCTTCGAGGATCCACCTTACTGCTGACAGGGCAATCAATACCAGTCAGTATATCGCCCAAGTGAGACTGCACGTCACTTATGATCATTCAGGAGTACTGCAGTGTGGCTTCAGGCAACAAACAAACCCTTATTTCTTATGCATGTTGTTAGAGTGACGGGTGCTACAGGTATGGCAGGGCATGCTTTCCCTTTTCGCGAACGTCTGGTACCAACACTGACACTTTCCATGTACGCTCTGCGCCAATTGGATTTTGTTTCGTTGAAAGGTGAAGAATGGTTGTCCTCTGGTGTTGATGTTTTATATGTATTCGAATATGTTTCACATCAAACCCGTTTCTGAGAAAATGGAAGTGGTGAACATTATTTTCAAAAAGATGTCAGGTCCAGTACAGTGCTTAGTTTCAAGAACCTTGCTTCAAATGCATTATTATCATGACAAAGATGTAGATTTTGTATTCTTCGACATTTTACTATTTTGTTTAATCTTTCATGCTGTGTCCTCAGAGGATCCACCTTATTACTGACAAATCGATCAATACCAGTCAGTTTATCGCCCTGGCGAGACTGCATGTTATTTATGATCTCTTAAGTGATTTTGTGAGTACTGCGTCACGCAACAAACATGGCAAATTGTATGATTTGGTTGGTTGCTTTTTTTACGCCGCACTCAGCAATATTCCAGCTATATGACGGCGGTCTGTAAATAATCGAGTCTGGACCAGACAATCCAGTGATTGACATCATGAACATCGATCCACGCAATGGGGACCGATGACATGCATCAACCAAGTCAGCGAGCCTGACCCCTCCCGATCCCGTTAGTCGCCTTTTACGGCAAGCATGGGTTGCTTCAGACCTATTCTAACCCGGATCTTATATATAATGTGTGTGTGTGTGTGTGTGTGTGTGTGTGTGTGTGTATTCATAGTAAGTCGGTGTGAAAACGTCACGTACAAAACACACAGCAATAAACACAAGCATCTATCATTCATTTGGCATAAAAGTCGAGCATTTTGGAATAAATAACACCAGTATTGCAATTTCTATGCCATCCATGTATTTGGCATCTACTGAAGTAGGCATGACTGGAATATTGCTAAAGCGGCGTCACGTCATATTTACTCAATCACCAATGTAATTGTTTTAACCCGGGGGGATTCCTGTTTAGAATAGAATACCCCATGCTAGTTGTAAGACCCACGTATCGGGTGGTCAGAATGGTCACCAGCTTGGTCAAGACTCGAGTATTTAGACAGCCATTATATAGCTGGAATATTGCTGTCTGTGGCATGAAATAACATTCATTCACAAAGTCAGAGTATGCATACTGTTGTTTGCAGCATTTGTTATAGGACAGTCTACAATATGTAGGGTGCTTAAACAACATTCATTAGATCATTCAGTATTGGTATGTATTGGCTGCAGAATATTTCTCAGTGGGTCAGTTTGATTTATCCAAAAACGATTGTCACGGCTTGAAAGCTTGATGTTTGAGGATAGCCCGAAATGATGAAGGTATTGGACGTTACCACTAAGGTGAAAGACCCGTGAAGATCCGGGGTAGAATAGGTCTTCAGCAACCCATGCTTGCCGTAAGAGGCGACTTACGAGATCGGGTATTCAGGCTCGCTGACTTGGGTAATGCATGTCGTCGTATTATACTTGCGTGGATTAATGTTCATGATGTCAGTCACTGGGTTGTCTGGTCCAGACTCAATTTTATATACCAACCGCCGTCATATAGCTTGAATATTACTGAGTGCTGCGTTAAACAACAAACAAACAAAAGCAAAACGCGACTAACGGGATCGGGTGGTCAGGCTCGCTGACGTACATGTAATTGAGGCATGTTGATGTAGTTGATCATTGTATCCCAATTGTACAGTTCGATGCTCAAGATATCAATAACTGGATTGTCTGGTCCAGACTCGATTATTTACAAACCGCCGTCGTATTGCAGGAATATTGCGGAATGCGGCGTTAAACAACAAACAAACATTTTGTACCCAAAATGCCAGAGTATATATATTCCCTTCTAGTAGGGTTTTGCACCACCTACCACAAATTCGACAGGTTCATATTGAACAACCACAAATCAATTACCTAGAAAGATGTTTTGGAACTGTAACATGGCAATGAGTATTCGTGCGTCCTTTCAATCCCTTCGTCTTCTTTTTATCCCCCCGGCATATAATGCGGGGGGATATAGCGATCAGCCAGTCTGTCCGTCGTCCGTTCGTAATCATTTCCTTTTCCGGGGCAGAACTCGAAAACCATTCAGTAACACGTCCCATTTTAATTCTGGAAACGCAAAAGTCCAGAAACTCTACGGTCTTTGCAAAAGTATTTACAAAATTAAACATGCAGTTTTCATGGGAACATACCAAGGAAGAAAAAATGAAAAAAAAAATGTTCAAAAACTCAATATTTACACTATGTCTCCAATGGGCCTGCTCATGTTTTTGTTTCGCAAATACATTATATCTATTCATTCAAGTATCATGACACAAAATTTAACTCATTTTAACTTAATTCAACTATTTTATAGCGATATTGAAATATTTGGCCCATGGGTGAGAAAAAGGTTTGGCCCATGGGCGAGAATATGTTCCTTTACTTAAAACTCATGTTTTTTGTTTCGCAAATACATTAAATGTATTCATTCAAGTATCAAGACACAAAATTTAACTCATTTTAACTTAATTCAACTATTTTATAACGATATTGAAATATTTCGCCCATGGGCAAGAAAAAGGCTTGGCCCATGGGCAAGCCCATTGGCGAGAATATGTTCCTTTACTTAAAACTCATGTTTTTGTTTCGCAAATACATTTAATGTATTCATTCAAGTATCATGACACAAAATTTAACTCATTTTAACTTAATTCAACTATTTTATAGCGATATTGAAATATTTCGCCCATGGGCGAGAAAAAGGTTTGGCCCATGAGCGAGAATATGTTCCTTTACTCAAAACTCATGTTTTTGTTTTTGGCTACACTTTGTCCATGGGCAGGCTAATGGGCGACATAGTGTAAATATTGAGTTTTTGAACAATTTTTTTTTTCATTTTTCCTTCCTTGGTATGTTCCCATGAAAACAGCATGCTTAATTTTGTAAATACCTTTGACCGAGAATCGGCAAAGACCGTAGAGTTTCTTTTGGGTTTCCAGAATTAAAATAGGACGTGTTCAGTGTATTTGATCGAAACTTGGCAAATCCATCAGTCAAATACTGTAGTGGTGCCTTTTGATATTTTGGGATTTTTCGAATTTATATTTTTTTAAATTTTATGGAAAGAAGTAGGACATAGACTCCATTGGGGATTGGGTTCGTTTCCGGGGCAGAATTCGAAAACCATTCAGTATATTTGATCGAAACTTAACTTGAAAGAAGTATCAGTCACACGCTGAAGTGGTGCCTTTTGCTATTTTGTATTTTTTAATTTTTGTATTTTTAATTCTTGATTTCTATTGGAACAATTTGGACTTAGTCTCAAAAGGTTGGGGGTAGGTGTCGTTTCTGTAGCACAACTTCAAAACTGTGAGAGGATTTTCATCCAAACTTGGTACATGTATTTACCAAGGGCTGAATTGGTGCATTTTGCTATTTAGGAATTTTAACAAAAAATAATTTTTCCTGTTTCCATGGCAACAAGTTTGACTTTGACTCTGTTCATAAATGTGTGTTTGTCTGGACCATACACCTAAAACTAAAAGGTATTCTTTCTTGAAACTGTACACACACAAAGACCAGGTTATCAACTGGTGCCTTTTGCTATTTAGGGATTTTTAGAATTTATATATATATATATATATATATATATATATATATATATATATATATATATATATATATATATCTTGTTTCCATGGCAACAAGTTTGATTTTGACTGACATAGAAATACAAAGTTCTGAATCCCAATTCCATAGTATTGTCTTTATAGCTCAAAAACTACTCTTGTATATGCACAGACAGATTAGAAATTCTCTCATTAAGTTGGACTTCAGGTGATTTGCTCTTTCGCACTTGTTGGTGCCGGGGGGATTTGTCATCCTCTGATGACTCTTGTTGTCTTTGTGTCCAACTGGAGAACATAACATGACAAGATGGTATAGACTTATTTATTACAATGTAGCGATGCTGGGACCAAGTGTCATGAAGCATGTGATATACAAAATATACAAACTAAATGAACTTTGAACAATATTTCAGTTACATCAAGGAATGTACAGTCAGCTGGGTGTTTTGGGAAAGCAAGACATAACGCATGTCTATCCACCTGACGAGTACAGGTAGGGTGTTGACAAACCTAGAAACATAATCATATTAATGTGGATAAGAAGCAACGAACATAGGTTTCTGGCACACCTAAGATGTAAAACTAATAGTTATTCAATTCTACAGAAATAATTGCGCGTCTGCAATAAGACTTCTACAAGAAATACGGAACGGTGGGGGTAGCTTCGTGGTTAAGGCGTTGGCTTGTCACGACGAAGAGTGAGTGTGTGAGTAAACATTTAGATCATATTTTAAAAATATAAAGATAATTCCAATACTACACTATGGTGCTGAAATCTGGGGTACAAAAATTCATGATCAAATTGAAAAAGTACATTTGTTTGTTTGCAAGAAATATTTAGGAGTTAAAAATAGTACGTCCAGCATAATGGTACCGGTATATGGAGAAACGGGACGATATCCGCTGTATATTCAATCCTACCTTAAAGTTATTAAATACTGGCTTCGTTTGATAAACATGACTAATGATAGAAACCCTAGGAAGTGTTATGACATGTTAAAACTCTACGACAGTACTGGAAAACGAAATTGGGTAACAAACGTAAAAGAATTATTATTTATTACGGGTTTTAATTATGTGTGGTATAATCAGTGTGTAGAATCAGAACCGCTCTTTTTAATGTCCTTCACCCAGAGACTAAAATTTTATATATGTATTTGCAGAAATGGTTAGAATTAATGTCCAAATCAAATAAATGTTTATATCATAGAATCATGAAAAGTAATATTGAAATTGAGGCGTACCTCTGTAAACTTGACTTTAAAATATTTAGAATTGCACTAGCACGATTTAGATGTTCCTCTCACAACCTGTATATAGAGACTGGTAGATATAATCACACTGATAGAAGAGACTGAATATGCACATTGTGTAACACAAATTCAATTGAAGATGAGCTTCACTTTCTCCTGGTATGTCAAGCTTACAAACATTTACTCGATAAATATTTGCCATCTTTCTACTCTGTACACCCGAATGTCCATAAGTTTGTAGATCTTTTAACTTCATCTAATGATACTATGTTATGTAACCTGTCAACATATGTTTATCACGCTATGTCACATAGAAACAGAATTGTTAGTCAACAACCACGTCACCTACATGTAAATACGCTTTGTACTATAGGCCTGTGGCCTTTTAAGTACTGAATAAACTGATTGATATAGAGTTAAAATTTAACGTTGCATCGGCATTATTTCAGCCATTTTGCGACAAGACCAAGTTAATATATTTACAATTTAGTTATTAATGCAAAGTTTTATTTAAAAACAAGTTGTAAAACATATATAAGCATACTATATTTAGAAAAAATTCATGAAACATATTTTAGCATAACAATATTATCTATACAGTTTTAAAACACGGGCTATAGTCCACCAGTAACCAAAGCTAGGCCACCTCGCTGGGAATCATGGGGACTTACATGTACAGTACCTCTGCTTCCTGCATGATACCCCAGCAGGATTTACTTCGAAGATCCGGGTTCAATTCCCAAACAGGGGTACAATGTGTGAAGTCCATTACTGGTGTCCCCCCGCTGTGATATTACTGGAATATTGCTAAACGCGGTGTAAAACAAAACTCACTCACTACGTTCGGGTGTTGGTTGTGTGAGTGCGGGATAGTGTGTGGCGTAGTGTTGGCGGAAATGAGGGAGAGTGTTTATCCCCCGCCATGAAGTTGGGCGGGGGCTATAGGAACAGAGTTCGTCTGTCCGCTTCTCAAAAGGGACACATTTTCTAAAAAGTCAGAGACATTTTATACACTAATTTTACTGGTCATGATCCCAAATGAGTTCGAAAATTGGTGTCGTAAATTCATTTTTTACAGAGTTATGGCCCTTGCTCCATGCCTTTCAACTTAGTGCATACTGTGTGAAATGGGGACAAGTTTTCTCAGGAACTACAGAACTTACATGAATGAAAGTTTGTATGCTTATCACTAAGAGATACTTGTGAAATCCGTTTAAAAATTGGTCCGGTAAATTATCTTTTAACAGAGTTACGGCCCTTGATCCATGGTGTTTTACTTAGTGCATAGTGTGTGCAATGGTGATAAGTTTTCTAAGAAACTAAACATGCTAAAGTAAGCTTATCTAAGTGATACTTGACAAATACTGAGTTATGTTTTCCAAAGAAGGGGACTTTTGTGTGTATATATTTCACATTTAATCATTTTTACTGATGACATAAAGTAACCCAAGTGCATATTTCTTCTTAAGGCATTATAGGACTCTATTATATAGTTTAAGTTCGGTACTATATGAACAAACAAACTCTTAATGTGCCCCGTGGTGGGGCATAGTGATAACGCTGTTTTCTTGTATATTTTTCCTTTATCGGCCGAACTTCGTTTCG
Source organism: Haliotis rufescens (assembly GCF_023055435.1). Classification (NCBI taxonomy): domain Eukaryota; kingdom Metazoa; phylum Mollusca; class Gastropoda; order Lepetellida; family Haliotidae; genus Haliotis; species Haliotis rufescens. Next base: position 32,596,345 of record NW_025963857.1, read on the forward strand.
ATTATGCCTCATAAGATTCGTCATCGACGAACGCTGAGCTGTCTTTTTATTCCGCTAATGAAGTAATATATGTCCGAAAAGAACACCACTCCGAACAAAGTTCCAATAATTGACATTGCGACATAGGCCATGCCATGAGTTGAATTCCTCTCGTCCGGAAGGCTTTCCTTTGTCATGACGTTGGACATCAGGCTCTTCGTGTTCAAAGTCAGATTTTTGGATATTTCTGCCAAAATGTCTTCTTGTTTTCTAGGCTCTTTGTTGATGCATCTACAGATACATCTTTCAGAGCGTGTTCTTCCGTATCTGTCAACTGGTAATTCATTTTGCCTCAGTGACGATGTAGTCAAAGGTAACACACCTGTAATAAGAGAAACTGAATTGTAATTTCAAAAGTCATTTTATTATGATCGGATGGGTGGATGTTTAGATCAACATGGGAAATGTTTTTTTTAAAAGGAACTGTACAAATGATTATTGTGAGGTCAAACCAAGATATGTTCTTGTTTACTATTGCCGGACAGTCTCTGCGTAGCTTTAACTATATATATCTAAAAATTTAAAATAATTGAAGCGCTTTTGCATAGCTCATTACTATTGCCGGATTCTATTTACGTATGGAAAAAGGCGACTATGCGTGTCGTGTCGCTGACTTGGTTGATGCATGTCATCGATCCCAGTTGTGTGGATCAATGCTCGTGAAATCAATCACTGGATTGTCTGGTCCAGACAAGATTATTTACAGACCGCCGTCATATAACTGGAATATTGCTGAGTGCGGCGTAAAACAACAACGCAACCAACGTAAGGAAAAGTTTGACTGGTCACGGTTAAGGCTTCCCGCGGTTTTGCTATTTCGATGGCGAAAACAAAACTCTGCTTGTCGAAAGAGGGGACTAACGGATCGGGTGGTCAGGCTCGCTGACTTGGTTGATGAATGTCATCGATCCCAATTCCGTAGATCGATGTTCATGATGTCAATCACTGGATTGTCTGGTCCAGACTCGATTATTAACAGACCGCCGTCATAAAGCTGGAATATTGATGAGTATGGCGTTAAACAACAAACAAACAAACAATCCAGTGATTGACACCATGAGCATCGATCCACGCAATTGGGATACGATGACATGCATCAACCAAGTCAGCGATCCTGACCACCTGATCCCGTAAGTCGCCTTTTTCGACAAGCATAGTCGCCTTTTACGACAAGCATGAGATGCTGAATACCTATTCTAATCCGGATCTTCACGGGTTTGTTGTTTTATGGAAAAGTCTACACTACCTTTCGTAAAAATGATTCATTTTGAATAATGAAAAGACATTGTTTGAATGTTTTTCATTGAAGAGGTCAGTATATATAAATTCATATCTAAAACTGACATATCATCGTTTTTGCCATCTGCATTTTGGCATATTAACAAAAGCAAACCCGTCCAGGACATAAGTGTGTGAGTGAGTACGGTTTTACGCCGCTTTTAACAGTATTACAGTTATATCACGGCGTTCCAGAACATAATCTGCTCTGAGAGTGATCAACCATTACTTCATGACTTTATCTTACAATCCTCTAAACAATATGTCAGAATTATGAAATACTTACTATATAACCAACGAGCTACGAGGATCTGTGGATTATCTGAATGAATAATGTGAATGAATGAGCCTTTGGCGAGGTAGTTGTAGCACTCATTCACAAGGGACAGATCATCCGTATTAACGAGTTTCGAGTAGGTTATTCTTTATATTACTCATTGATATTTTTGGAGAGAAAAAATGAAGAAAAAAAGTATGAAATGTGAACCCTACAGAGAAACTTCACTGAAGGCAGCCTATTGTTCAGATGACGTAATGTAATGAATATATGACGTAATAATAATTCTAATCAATAATAACTGCAAGTCTACCTTCACACGTATAAGAATGAGTTTCCCAACTCCCGTTCTGCAGGCAAGTGACCAATGCTGACCCTGATGATGTAAACCCGTCGTGACATACGTACTGTGCAACGTTGTTCTGCCACGTGCCGGAAACGGTTACCCCTGCGTTGAGGACCGGAGGGGGGTTTCCACAGTCCACTGCAAGTAAATAGTGATGAAGTGCATTACAAGGAAATTATAATGTAGCAATATTTGTCCATAATTGGGTCGTCCCCGTCGATGTTCAATGTTTGTATTCGTATATGAGGCAGGGGGCGCAGGATTATCGCAAGTGAAAGCGTCTGAATGACGAGTGAGTGAGTTTAATTTTAAGTCACATCGGCAATATCGTGACCATCAAGGGTTAAACATTATAAATGCTTTGAAACTTATATAAAAACATACCAAAGAACGACAGTAAATAAATACACTTATCACAGAAAAAGATATAAAACCAGTGTGGAATAATAAAAAAGGATAGCACTATACATAACAATAACATGATAAAAACGGGCTGTACATCGCCATCCTCTGAAAGTAGATCAACGTATTGGGGACCATGGTGATGATGACGACGACGACGATTAAGAATGCATTTTACATTTGAGGGTATACCCCTTCCTGCCATTGGGTTTTGTAACTATCTGGCATGTTTGTTTATCTAAGCTCGGATTAAAATACCAGCTTCTATTTTGTTTGTATTTGTTAAATCCACATTCAGCAATATTCCAGATTTATGGCTGCGGCTTGTAAAAAATCGAGTCTGGACCATACAATCCAACGATTTATATGCCGTTTGGGGTATAATTACACGCAACCAAACAGCTCATCGAATCTAAGCGCCTGATTCATTATAATTAAGTTGCATCTTACAAATAGCACAGGATGTTATGAGCCAATTCTGATCCGAAATATCGACGGTCTATCTATCACGTTGAATCATTCATTAATGCATATTGGTTTTCATCATTTACCTTCACATGTCATATCTGCGACATCCCAATTGCCCGTGTCTAGACACGTGACCTGATCAGACCCTGACGTATGCGCATAGCCATCATGGCAGGAGTAATTGACGGTCTGACCCAGCCATGTTAAGTTGACGTAGATGTCTGCGTGATCTACTGGCGAGGGATCTCCACAGTCGACTGAAAAAAATATTGTTGTAAAATCAGGGCAGGAATAAAGGCTCTCAACCATGAATCATAATTTCAAATATTCATACACGCACTAAGACGCTCAATGACACTCGCCTACACCCCCTTTGTCAACACATTTAAGTTTGTGATTAACGTTACAATATACAAGGCCTCAGTTGAGCTCTCAAAAAGAAATGAGTGAGTGAGTGAGTTGGGTTTAACGCCGCTTTTAACAGTATTCCAGTTATATAGCGGCGTGTCAGCTTAATGTGGGAGGAAAGCCCGAAGTGATGCAGGTCTCAGACGTTTACCACTTCGGTGAAACCCACGAGCACGGGTATGGTGCTGACAAACCTAAAAACATAATCAGAGCGAACCGGGATTCGAACCCACAATCATAGGTTTCTGGCGTGCCCAAGGGACGCAACTCTGCACAGCGAATCGCGTAAAAAAAAATGTCTTATGGTTGGCAAGTGGAGGATGTTTCCAAATGTGATGCATCAGTGAGAATTTTTGTAATGCTAAAAGCGGCGTAAAACAATAGTCACTCACTTACTCATACGTGAATGCATGTCGTTATATTATGTGCAATAATCTTGAGGCGTTAAACACCTTTTCACCTCACCACCTCCAGTAAACAATTGACTTGCCTTTGCATGTGTTTCTAAATGATACCATGGGGAACAATTCTAACCAGAAATCCCCACAGGGCTTAGTTTGAGGAATCATTTATTTCTCATTGATCAATGCATAATTGTTTTCTTTTCATAATCTACCTTCACATGTCATATCTGCGACATCCCAATTACCCGTGTCTAGACACGTGACCTGATCAGACCCTGACGTATGCGCATAGCCATCATGGCAGGAGTAATTGACGGTCTGACCCAGCCATGTTGAGTTGACGTAGATGTCTGCGTGGTCTACTGGCGAGGGATCTCCACAGTCGACTGATTGGAACATTGGAGAAAAACCAGTTCAAGAATAAAAACCTTTAGTTATGAAACATAACACCAAATATGCTCTATGACACTCGCCTACCCATCACTTTGTCAACACATTTACGCGGTTACGATACATCTAAAGAATATAATATTTATGACAGGATATACAGAAAATACTACACTCATTCTCGTTAAATACCATAGAAAGTTCACGAGTTTCGTAAAAATGTTATCTAACGAGAATGAGTATGGTATTTCATTTATTACCCACGTTAAATATATATTTAAGTGTAAGTACATACCAACTTCCGTTCGTTGACAGACCAAATTGAAACCGGTTGCAAAATCTGGTTGCACATGAATATTGATGTATGCCCAAATATGGGCATTGTTGACATTTCTATGCATACGGATTTACAACAAGCGCCTCCAGTTGTGTTTGCAAACAAAACAGCAACGACGCTTAAGATTCTTTTGGAAGAACTTATTCAACTTATGGTAATTCAAGCGCCAGGATGTTAGTCGGCAGAACACCTATAAGAAAATTTTAAAAGTCACATTAGCGCCGCGCTTTGAATATCGGACCAACAGTCGGTCACTCGCACTGCCGGGGTGGCGTCTGTGCATTCAAAATGGTTCGGTTTCCTTGTTCTATCAGCTGAATTTATATCATGTCCGTACCATTTTGAAGAGGGAATCAGAGTGTCCGCCAAAGACATTCATATTAACTGTACCACCCTATACTGAAGAAGTGAAAATAACTAAACTCAAGTCTTCTCGCATGTCAGTGACAGGGCCAGGTCACCACCGGAATAAGAAAAGACAACCGTGATCTTCTCACAGCGTTTTACGCTTGAGATAGGGAATGTTACTGTTCACATTTGGGATATTTTTGGCCACATAATTAGAAGTCAGACACACGTTTTCAGAGTTTCCGAAAGATTTGTTTCGGAAATGTTCACTTTGAGTGATCTGATCGTGCAGTTGTGAACAAACAACTCTCGAAACAGTGCCATAAAATACGCTTCGAAGGGGAAACTGATGGCACAACCGGATCATCCCAAGTAGGTCTAGATATCTGTCCAGATAGTTTAAACTTACTTCATTTCACCACGCTAATCCTTTTACGTTAAATCAAATTGAACGAAAGATGCGAAAGTGGCCGGGTGCGTCACGCTCATGTGGACCCTTGCTCTATTGATCGGTAGTCGTACAATGTACATTGTAAATAGATATAGCTCGAATATGATATGATGTCTGTAGAAGCTCCCTGCATTACTTATATAGAATGCAAACGGAATTTGCTGCGTGTGACTATCTTGTTTGGTTTGATAAAGTGTTTGTAAATATATCTCGCTCTCATGAGATTGCTTCAGTTCTGCCTTGTACTTGCAAATTGAATGACGTCTCGCGATTTTTTATGAATGAAAAAAGTAGTCCCGGTGTGACAGAGGACACGGTTCTCCAATCAAAACGAATAAAACAAGGTCAACCTTGTACGACACACGTGTGACGTACGGAATAAGTATCTTACCACCTGTATCTTCACCACGTGGGTAATAAAACTGCAATTTGTACCCCACACCAGAGAACACCAGTTATACTTGATGGACAAGGGATATCGTTTTGACAAAATTGTATTGGAATCACACAGAAACTCCATCCAATCTATGTCCGAGGGACTTTCTGAGGTGAAATGTACCTTCACAAGTTATCGTTGGTTCCTCCCATGTCCCTGTATCGAGGCAGGTGATGACGGTTGATCCTGAAACGTGTGCATACCCAGGCTTACACGTGTATTCAACGGTCTCGTTGACGAACCCATTGGTACTCGAGAACTCGGTCCTATTATTTGAAGGCGGGTCGCCACAGTTAACTGCAACATAAATAATTAAGTTATGAAACAATGTTAACACTACAGACAATGACAACCTTCATCGGTTATTCATATGTTACCCAAAATATCGTGAACAGACAGTGACCAATGCAATTGGGATGACAACTCATGAAGGATGTTTTCGTTATGTTTTCATTGTTCGCATGCACAAACTGAAAAAAGGAAACAGAATTCACCCATTCTGTCCCAGCCAGTTATTATCCAAGGTCTGGCTGCCCTACATGAAATAATTGTTCACATTGACAAGACATTTAATAGCTTGGTTTGTTTGTTGTTTAACGCCACACTCAGCAATATTCCAGCTATATGACGGCGGTCTGTAACTAATCGAGTCTGGACCAGACAATCCAGTGATTAATATCATGAGCATGACCAGTAAGCGTCACTCCACTAATTATTTGATCAAAGACCATGGTATAAGTGATATATCAAATAATGTCACAAATAAGGTCAGTATGGTAACTGAAGAAGAAATCTGCCAAAATCACTTATCAGTACTGTTAACTTTTGGCTTGAATCTAAAACCTGAAGCCATGTCCATTCCATTTTTTGTACATATTCCAAAGATTCAGCAATATCCATCCAAAAAGACATAAATTGCAGGATCCACCAAAATGTACCACCAATTCCCTGTTTAAAAGACCATAATCCTTAATACAATAAAGGAAGTCTAAGTCGTTGCTATGGAAACTCGAAATACTTTTTTAAATCCCCAACTTTGAAAAGGCACCAGCTCACCACTTTACCTGGTTCTCATTGGGTTTTTTAGTTCTGCTCCGGATACGAGCGTGATTGACGGATGGAAAGACGGAAGGATGGACGGACAGCACCCATTCCCTATTCCACTTTATGTGAAAGCAAATGTCATCTGAAGTTTACTGAGAAATCAATATAGGAAACCATCTATGTGAAACTCGGACTTAGGACATTTAAGCAAGAAGTAGTGCTCCCCTCCTGGCTGAGCTGTTTTGTTACGTTATCAATATGAATCTCCTGGGAGTGGCAAAATCGACGACTTAACTTTAATACTTTTCAAATAGCCAATTCCTTTTCACTGATTTACCCACCTGTACCAGAAATAAAGAGACCATTGAAACCGCCTCATCTGTTTGATATTTACATATATGCATTAAGATTCAGAGTCACAAAAACAAATTCTCCTCAAGACTGTAGGTCAGGAATTCAACTTTCCAATAGTCAACTTACCTTTTATGCCGAGCAATACTCGACCAGCTTCAGCTTTTGGTGTCATCATATCACAACTTTTAAGGTAAATTTGGGTATGAATCTGAGCTGAGTGTCTACAAGGAGCATTTTCGCCCTGCCTTTACACTTTCCACATGCAATCACACAAATTGATTTGTTGAGATCGTTTAGAACGTGTTTCCAAACAGAAATGCTGTTAACCACATGACAAAGAAAATGCATCAACCATAATTGATTTGTGACACATCCCCAAAAAGAGGGTTTCTTGGCAATATTGTTACAATAATTTACATTTTGTTTTAAATTGATACAAAATTGCGCCAATGAAGAACATCACCGATTTCTCACAGCATTCAATGCAGACGTCAATCAACTCTAAGTGAAACAGCCAGAGTAAAAGTGATATCAACAACGAAACAAAATAATGTAAATTGTAGGTGCACACCTGAGATCAAACTGAGGTTTATGGTCCCTTATGAAAATAAAACCAAGACGTACCTTTACAAACGACATCAGGAACTTCCCAAAGGCCTGATTTGAGACACGTGACTTCACTTGAACCGGAAGCGTGCCTATATCCTGTTACGCATGTGTATGTGGCATTTCCGTCGAGGAGACTAGATGAGATGGAGACGTTAGAGTTATCTACTCTTGGGGGAGATCCGCAGTTCACTGTGGGGGACAAAGACGTAAATGAGAGTAATAACATTTTGTTAGAATATATATTTGCCAACTAGTGTACTACATGACTGGTCTGGCAACGTCCATAAGCAACGTTGTTTACTTCGAGGATGCAAGAGAGCATGTGAGTTCGGACTTTTGCAGTTTCTAATGGTATTTCTGTTATATAACAGGGAGTCTGCTTAATATGGGAGGAAAGCCCAACGGACGCTCGTCATAGAGGTAAAAGCCGAGAGAATGGATGCTGTGTTCAGGAATTATAGATCATAATATGTACGTCATCTCTGTAAAGCACATTTCTCTGCCAGTCACGCGTGGGTAGTCCCCAGAGCATGTACTTAAAAATCTTCCCAGTCCATCCTTTCTCAGCTCTAGCAGCTTATGCTTATCCCACTATGAGCTCCAGAAATTAGGATACTCGAGGGTTTCTCATAGAACAAGTTTTCTTTAAGCTAAAATTTGTCATAAAAAAACATCTTGCATCTTCCTCAAGTTTGTCCAGTTTTCAAAGGTCACACACCCCTGCTTATTTCACAGCAAAAGAATTTGCTCAGTTGACTCAAGTTTTTTATATATCTCTATGACAACATGTAATGTCCACAACAAGAGATTTTACTTTTACGCAATTCCTTCCATATGAGGCTCAGAACTTATCGATCAACCCTTGTACTACCTTCCTCTTTGATTTATGCTATTCCTATATTCTGACAAATCAGGGAGTTACGATTGATCGGACTTTACCCGATGGTTATCCGGCTATGAAAAATGTGAAAATATCAATAGTTATCTATTTTGCTCTGCACTATATCTCGCTAAACATAATAATTAGAAACCCATATTGTTAATCAATAACTTTTCCATTCGTTTTGATCCAGAACACCGTGACCCCTTCTGAAAATCAAGATGAGTTGGGTGGGGTGATTGAGACAATGTTAGAAATAAATAATTTGTCCTTAACAACATAGTCGTTGAATAAACATGGTGGATGTTCTTAAAAATAGTGACTACCGCCACCGTCCCTACTGCATTACACCCGTGAAGATCCGGGGTAGAATAGGTCTTCAGCGACCCATGCTTGCCGTAAAAGGCGACTATGCTTGTCGTAAAAGGCGACTAACGGGATCGGGGGTCGATGCTCATGATATCAATCACTGGATTGTCTGGTCCAGACTCGATTATTTACATACCGCCGTCATATAGCTGGAATATTGCTGAGTGCGGCCTGGGGGCACGGGTGGCACAGTCGTCTAAGGCGCCGCGATTTGCTGCGCAGAGTTGCGTTCCTTGGGCCCGCCAGAAACCTATGATTGTGGGTTCGAATCCCGGTTCGCCCCAATTATGTTTCTAGGTTTGTCAGCACCATACCCGTGCTCGTGGGTTTCACCGAAGTGGTAAACGTCTGAGACCTGCATCACTTCGGGCTTTCCTCCCACATTAAGCTGACACGCCGCGATATAACTGGAATACTGTTAAAAGCGGCGTTAAACCCAACTCACTCACTCACTCACTGAGTGCGGCGTAAACCAACCAACCAACCCTACTGCATTAGAAAAGTAACTTCAATAGTCATCCCCACTGGCAATGCTATGGTGACCCTTTCACAGGATTGTCTTATAATTGTTTAACATTGGACATACCACACTCCAGAACACCAGCCTTCCAAACTGTTCCCGATTCGGTGACATTGTAGCACAGAATGGATGTATTGAACACCTTCTCTACAACGCAAACATCTTCTGCCGCGAAGTTGCCCACAAAAGATACAGGAGTAGAAACTGAATAGGGGCTGCCACTGAAGACACCGTCAGATGTGAACAGGTTGTTCCACACAAGGCATTCAGTGGACGGTAGGAGTTCATCAACAGTCTGGTCAGCACCTAAGACCCATCGACCTCGCGTCACCTCGGAGGACGTAGCTGTGGATGATTAAGCATGTTCCTCAATTGGTATTTAAAATAATTCAAGACAATGTCTTTCAGTTATATTTTCATAACGTTAGTATCACTAGTTGAATATTGGCTCATACATATTTCAGTGTGGATGTTCATTCCATACACATTTTTTACCAGTTTCTCTATGATTAATCTGAGTTGATATTTGTATTCATTTTTTGAAAACATATGTTGTGTTTTTTATTATATATTGTCAGAATGTCCTTCTTAAGAGGGGCGGTCGGGTAGCCTGGTGGTTAAAGCGTTCGCTCGTCACGCCGAAGACCCGGGTTCGATTCCCGACATGGGTACAATGTGTGAAGCCCATTTCTGGTGTCCCCCGCCGTGATATTGCTGGAATATTGCTAAAAGCGGCGTAAAATCAAACTCACTCACTCCTTCTTAAGCATCCAAAGAGTAAATGGCTCATCTATGCTGTACAAAGCATTATAGATGATGAAGAAACATGTAGACTGAGCAGCGGTTTAATTCTGAGTGACACCTCGATGATCCTGTCTCATTGCAAACAGTGAATAAGCCATCACCTTAAATGTCCAAATATTCGATTATATAATTTGACGAGCGCATATGTACAGTATATCATATTTACAGGCCAAATATAAAAAATTGTATCTCTATAAATGAATGGGCGTAAGAGGCGACTAACGGGATCGGGTGGTCAGGCTCGCTGGTTGATGCGATCTCAATTGCCTGGATCGATGCTCATGATGTCAATCACTGGATTGTCTGTACACCTAAAGCATCATAATCTGTATGACCCCTTTCAAGCTGATAACCATTCATGCCATAGCACAGAAACAACTCTCCTCCGGGAAATAAACGACATGAGATTTGAAATTGATAATGGCAACAGAGCTTTACTGGTTCTCCAAGACTTAAAAGCCATGACATCATAAACAATAACTTTCTCGTTTCCCGTCTTTGAAATGACTTAGGCATTTCTGGCTGTGCCCTGCCTGGGTTCCACTCGTATCTCTCAGACCCGTGAAGATATTTACAGGCCGAATGTAAACAAAACGTATCTCTATAAATGAATGGGCGTAAGAGGCGACTAACGGGATCGGGTGGTCAGGCTCGCTGATTTGGTTGATGCATGTCATCGATCTCAATTGTCTGGATCGATGTTCATGATGTCAATCACTGAATTGTCTTGTCCAGACTCGATTATTAACAGACGGCCGTCATATAGCTGGAATGTTGTTTTTTGCTGAGTGCGGCGTTAAACAACAAACCAACCAACCAACCTTATGCCGTTATTACTATATCGCGCAGTTCATTAAACTGAGACTAATAACTTACGGCACGTTATTGGGATGTCACAAAGGCCATACTGACTACCGTCCGTGGAGGTATAGCACCAAGGGCGACTCTGTGAATGTACTGGGTTGCGACAGTAATGCTTCCTTGACCATGGCCACCAGCTCCTGAAATGACTCGTCTTCTTGAAGGGCGTGTCTGCCTCACTCCACGTAACACAGCTGGCACCAGAGGATGTTTTCTGCATTGATCCTGTGTATGTAGAACCCTTGTCACCCAGCAAACACATGTCATCTGCAAATATGACATTATGAAAAGTAAGTCTTGATCGAATTTCATATTGTTCATTTTTCAATCGTTTGACATGCAAAGTATAACAAGCCAGATAGTACGAGTTCCAGTGAAGTGTATTCGGCAAATTCTTCTATGAAACTACCAGATATAGATATGAACATAACATACAGAAATGTCTGTATATTGAAATAGATTAAAATTAATAATCGTATATACAGAGAAAACCATGGTGTCCTGACTTTAATTTTAAAACAACTAACAACTCATAAGTGTATCTACCCTTGCCTGTACAGCATTGCCATTAATAATATTGTTCAAGAACCTTGTTGTCAAAGGTGAAGACGTGAAAGGTTGTTGAGGGACTTAATTTTCTAGGGGGAGGGGTATTTCATGTTGTTTTTGTTAACGACAGGATATGTTGCAAAGCACACATTTCTTAAGGTGAAGATAGAAGCCGCACAAATTTGTTGTCAGATTTTATATCCGGCTCTTTATTAAGAAGACAGCAGAGGGTTATGCAGTTATAACAAGGTTCTTCTTGAAATTCTTTATATACATGCTTCAGAGAAAGAAATACACATTCCACACAGGGCAAACCACCGCCTTATAGCTGGAATATTGCTGAGTGCGGCGTTACACAACAAACCAAACCAACCAACCAACCAACGATGCAGAGTGTGACGTTTTAGCATGGAGAGTGAGTTACTCCCAATATTCCTCAAGTGCTGCGGGCAGTAATAACCCTCATATATGACAAAATCTCGCTCTCCTGGAGCATGGATATTCAAGGCCAAGGCTGAGAGAAAAGTGGTTGTAAGAAGATGTCAAAGACTCCTCTGGAAGTAGACCGACACATCGACAAAACACTGAATTTATTAAGACTAATTTCAAAGGCAAGCATGCCCGATCGAAACAAGCTCATTTTCTCTCTTTTGAGACAAGAGTGAGTGAGTTACATTTAACGTCGCATCGGCATTATTTCAGCCATATAGCGACGAGACCAAGTTGTTTTGAGAAAAGAGAAAAATAAGGGTTTGCAAAAATTGGAAACGATGGATGCTCATGATGTCAATCACTGGACTGTGTGGTCCAGACTCCTATCATTTCCAGACCGCCGTCATATAGCTGGAATATTCCTCAGTGCGGCGTTAAACAACAAACAAAACATTACGCGTGAAGTAATGCTTGTTATAAATAAATTAATAATATACTCACCGCAGACTCTGATAGGGCAATACTGCCACTCAACATCCGGGTCGTTGGTGAAGCACCATTGCCCACTTTTTCTGTCGGGGTTCCTGCAGTAGTTGGCAGCATCCTGAAGGTTATCATCCGGGAAATTTGATATGTTCGTATGGGAGTGCGCATGCGGGCTCTGGGAATCCCATCTTTGACAAGGGATACCTGCTACTGTCATGTTCATGTTTCCTTTATAGTCTTGAGAACTCCACCCTCTGCGTTGACACTCAAGAGCTTGAAGAAATCCGAAAAAAACTGAATTTAAACACTGGCATACTGAATCAACAATATTGTTTTTAGAATCATTTTAATTTCTATTCAATTTTAACAATGTGGTTATTGTAACATTTATAGCATATTAAATGTCGTATGTTGCTACCAAAGAAGGCCGAAGGCTGTATCACATTCTAGTCGCATACACAGCCAGAACTTATATGTGACTGACTGCTACGTTAACTAACAGACAAACACATCTTATTTCCAGCAACAATAAAAACACCAGTTTTGTATCTCGTTATAGAACAAGGCCATGTTTCACACATATCTCTTAGCGGTGACACCACTAAATGTCTTGTGGTCACTTTATTTCGTTTAATGACTTTCAATTACCCTATTCAGTTTATAGTCATATGATTTCTGACACTGTACGTGCTACTGGATGTTTATGGTGCTAAGTTCGAACGATGGAAGTGGCGTTAGAAACTTTTCTCGAAAAGTTATCATCGTTTCGAGAAGAGTTATGGGTGACCCGATCGTCACGTCACATACTACTCCGGGCCCCCTAGGATGTAAAAACTAGATATGATCTGGCATTCGAATCCACGATTGTAGGCTTCGGGTGGCCAGGCTCGCTGACTTGGTTGATGCATGTCATTGATCCCAATTGCGAGGATCGATGCTCATACTATTAATCACTGGATTGTCTGGTCCAGACTCGATTACTTACAGACCGCCGTCATATAGCTGGAATATTGCTGAGTGCGGCGTAAAACAACAAACCAACCAACCAAGCTAAAGGAGAGTAACTTACAGCACAGCGAATACAGCTTCTGGGATTGTAACCTTCCAGCGTTGGGGGCGCAAGCGGTGTACGCAAAGAACCGCAAGGAAGGACACTGAACTTTGTTCATTGTTACGTCAATTGCAGTGAGCTTGATTATAACCTCATGCAGCTGAAGCGACTTGCTGAGAAGGTTGTGGAGCTGAATTTACCAGTGATTTAAACAGATGTCAAGGCTATTGAGATACAGCCTCGTCACCGATGGTGAAAGTGTAACTTTAACTTTAGTGGTTTATGTCAAGCTCTCTCCCTGGATTGATAACTTGATGTCACTGTCCATTGCTAATCATGCTGATATACTTGTGTATTTTTTTAACTTGAGCCAACTGTCGACTTAATTGGTTGGTTGGTTGGTTTGTTGTTTAACGCCGCACTCAGAAATATTCCAGCTATATGACGGCGGTCTGTAAATAATCGAGTCTGGACCAGACAATCCAGTGATTGATATCATGAGCATCGATCCACGCAATTGGGATCAATGACATGCATCAACCAAGTCAGCGAGCCTGACCACCCGATCCCGTTAGTCGCCTTTTACGACAAGCATAGTCGCCTTTTACGGCAAGCATGGGTTGCTAAAGACCTATTCTACCCCGGAATCTTCACGGGTCCTGTCGACTTAAATGCAGTGTAGGAGTATATAATGTGTTGCGCGTCGACTCCCAAATCGAAACAATTAGTTAACCCAGAAATCTGTATGTAAAAGAATTTAGTGTGAAACCAACAAACAACCAACATAAGATACACAATCAATAATTGTATTGTACAATCAACTGGGTTTACAAATCAATACAAATTACTGTACAACAATTACAATGGTACTTTGCAATACAATGGTAGTACAATATGTAATGGCAAAAGTCAGTGATAGTAATAATATATTTACCCAGCAGGGACCGTGGTCAAGCTTTCGGGATAGGCGTCATGGGAAACACAATCAGCTGATCTATTTGTTTCAGAATAGCATATTGTGCCATTTCTGTATGTTATGACCCAAATATGTCACACTATGACACTGTCTAGGTGTCATCAGTTGGTGCAATGTTCAACTTGAGTAGTAAATAGATCTAACAAGATATGACAACTGTCAACATGAACTATATCTATTTATCACATAGTTTGTACATATGAGATCAAAATGAAAGTGATGTTGATTGGTACATAAGATAAGGTCATGTAAAACTGAATTATATCTTCTCAGTACCAGGCTGGTTCATACCATTGGTTTAACCATTGTTTATCACATCATTAATTACATAAATATTCCCTGGTGTTAAAGTCATGGATTTATCTGAAGTTACTGTGCTGATTGTGATCCAGGTTTTGAAAAAACGAACTGGTAAAGATTTGTGACACACCCAACTGGGAGACAACAAATATCAGCTGATCAAAACTGCTAAAGTGTAAGCCTGAATCGAACAAGTCAGAATAATTATCTGATACAATTATAGCTTACTTCGGGGTATTGGCTTTACTTCTTTTCTTTTAAGAGAGTTTTACTGCGTCTTGTGAAACTCAAATAATTAAGAACTGAGCAATCTGAAACAAGTTTCTAAAAATTCCTGATAACATAGCACATGACGGAAAACCATTATAGAGTTTAAAATGTCCATCGCCTATTGTTACTTGATCAAAACATATATCTCGTTATATAATTATCGTCATGTTTCCATTTGATGTTGTCATTTTCATAGTTACTATTGCTGAGATCTATAGAAGACATTTGTTTGTGTAGAAGCATCAACCGTGACACATTCACTAATAACTGGGCACGGAGTGTTCTAGCAACCATCAGGTGCTGAGATGTTAGTAACCAGATTGTTAATCAGCCAATGGACCAGCAATGTTTACAGGTCTTACGGTGTTGCCACTTCCCTTAGTGCACAGTGCATGCACCCTGTTAGTATACTCTGCAAAAACACGAACGCAAAAGTAGTAAAATCATAAATATCTTACAATATTGCCGACATCCATATAAAATTATTACCTTTTTAGCATGTATTGATTTTTCCATAACAAGGGATAAATATTTTAGTGTAAAAACAGTAAAGGACCTTTTTAGTCATGTCAATTCTCATTTAATATTGAGCTTATTAAATTGAAATGAATTTATTCATAAATTTTGATGTACATAATGTTTTCTTATATATTGGTAGTGCTAATTACTACCTCAGATTGTTAGTGGTTGTACCCTCGAGGGGGTTGAAGTATCGTAAAAATTTTGTCCCCCTAAGAGGGTATGTAAGTTCCACGTCATTCGAAGTATTTTCTATGCATGCCAGACTTTTAAACGCAGTATTTCCGTAATTTTAATCTTAGGCTTAACTGGTCAATTATCGCCAGTGACTGTAGGGTTATATAAATCCTACCGGGCTCCATGCAGGAAGCAAAGGTACTTTAAGTCCCCATGGGCCCTAGTATGGTGATCACGCTTCAGTGCCTGACGTTCTCTAGCCCATTTGTATATTGTGTTGTTCTCTAATACTTACTACCTCTTAAAATTCTCAACTAGTTTTAATTCAAATCTGTGATATTTTAGTTATTGTACTGTCCATCGTTGACAGCTTTATATTTAGTATTGTAAATGTATAACTTCTCGTCACGATATGGCTGAAAAACTGCCGATATGACGTTAAATTTGATAACTCACTCACTCACTGGTGCACTTATAATGTCGCAAATATTATTATTCAAACGTTGTTAAATGTGACATTGCTAAGATCGGTACAAAAACTACTGACTCAAGAACACTCAAAACAATGCGCTGAAACACACTTTCTTTTCTATGAAAACTGTTTATTTTGTGGAAAATATGCAACACTTTCCATAAAGAAAAGGGGACGTGATGTTTATCAAGAATGCACCAAGGACTTTCAAGAAACCATTCAGGCTGTTTGCTAACAGCGTGCTGATGACAGGGGGAAGAAAGTTCGAGGCCATGTTTAGTCCAGAATCTTCATATTGTCGATGAGAACAGAGATTCAAATGAACACGATGTTTCTGATGTTACTTTCATTGTGTTTGACTCATCTGGTCTCCTCAGAGAGGCACAAAAGCCAGCACTTGCAGATGCAAGACTTTAGCAGGATATGACATGCCAGCACCAAACGTAGAATATTCTGACGGTGGTTCTCTGCTGCAATACATACCATGATCCCAGGATTCTAGTTTTACTTTCCTCTGTAAAATACATGTAGAGTATGTCTTGACGTACTCAAAACCCGTATTTGTTTTCGATGGTTATTGCAATAAAAGAGGACGCTCACACTGGAAGCACTGGTTGAACCTGATTACCTGAAGTCAGATTCATAGAGGATATGCACCTCAAATCCAAGAAGCAGCACTCTTTGATCCACAAAACAAACAAACGTCTCATCAAACTTCTCAGAAAGAAGATGGAAGAAAATGGAATCACGACGTTACATGCTACTGGGGATGCTGACCTGCTGAATGTCCTGACAACAGTGTCTACAAATGTGACTTCGTGTGCTTTTGTGCTCCCACGAAGACATGTTCTGAAGATATATCTACTTTAAGTCAGAGGCCAAACAATGGTTTAGAAAAAGCGCACGTGGAACATCAAATGCATCAAACAAAGACTTGCCCCTGTATAATACGTTGTTTGCTCACATTTGTTCATGGCATTACATTATGTGATAAAATATTTCGTTCAAATTGAATTTGAAAGGAGCTGCTTTGAGAAAACGTAAAAGTGACCCTCATTTCAATCACCGAGCTGAAACATTTTCAAGAAAGACAATACAGAAAGTGGCTGCGAGAAATGTTTTTTGTTTGTTGTTTAAAGAACTTAAATACATTTTTTTTGCAATTCGTTTGAGGTTAGCATATTTTCAGGCACATATTAACTGGACTATATAGGAAGCATGAGTTGTATACTCCCCAGGTAGTTGAGATATGTGGTTAAGTTCGCTATATGAAAATGTTAATATAATGCCATCTGGTCCTCAATAGCGATTGTCGTTACTGGGTTCAGGATTTGAAACTGCAACTTCATCTGAAGTCCGTTTGTTGTTTAACGCCGCATTTAGCAATACTCCAGTTATATAACGGCAGCTGTACATAATCGAGTCAAGACCAGACAAGCCAATCAGTTGAAGAAAGGCGTGTGTGAACTTCTATGTCGCCCCAGTAGCCAGGCTGAAGTGATGGCTTCCTTACTGGTCTGGAATAGATAAAAAATTTTTTGTTAAAATCTATCTTACATACAGTACTGTAAGAGGCTAGATGGATTTCTTTAAGGTTTCTGGCTGTTAAAGTATTTTATTTCTTAATATGCGTTTTGTTTGTTTGTTTGTTGTTTAACGCCCCACTCAGCAATATTGCAGCTATATGACGGCGGTCTCTAAATAATCGAGTCTAAACCAAACAATCAAGTGATTGACATCATGAGCATTGACCCACGCAATTGGGATACGGTAACATGCATCAACCAAGGCAGCGAGCCTGACCATCCGATCCCATTAGTCACCTCTTACGACAAGCATGGTCGCCTTGTACGGCAAGCATGGGTTGCTGAAGACCTATTCTACCACGAATCTTCACGGGTCTCTTAATATGCAGATTTGTAGATTCTTATTGTTGAAATATCCCTTGGCCTTGTCCACCAACTTTGAAGTATCCAATGTAACAGTAATCAGGCCCATCTTGGGTATTTTATGATACTTCAAAGGGTTTACAATTTGCAACTGCTTGAAAATAATTATAATGAATATAATTATATCAAACACGTAGAATACATACCTTTCAACTCAAAGTTTCTTGAAGTTGTTGGAATAGAGGCTTCAAAACCCGTTCATTAGTCATAACAGATATATGCTTAAATCTAGGTGATTCCAGGAGTTCGCGAAAAGGTGAGCGTATTTCAGCCCACAAACACATACAGAGGCAAGTCAATGTTTTACCTGAAAAAAAACATGTTTTCCCTTTTGAAGCCATGACTTTTTAACCTTGATCAAACAATTTTAGAGCAAAGGCCGTATGACGCTCTTTGAATACTTCTTAGAAAGAGCATGCTCGGATGTACCTCAGAATTTGTGAAATGTACAAAGGCTGGAATAATCTCGACATAGCAGGAAAGTTGACGATTATAGAACGCCGAATTCATCCCTTTTGACATACAGTCTTGAGGTTATTTTTTTTCTCATTCTCAATCCTTGTGCACAGAGCTAAATATAGGACAGACGAGATGGTCTCACCAGTCTCCTTTTTTCTACGTTTGGTGGAAACAACGCAGGACTGCAGGAAGTGAAGTAAACAGAAACGCGAAAAATTTTCGGCTTCATTGTGGGTATCACGTTTTACCATACGCATCCATTCTCGTCTTCGATATAATTGTCTTCCGCCGTGCGAAAGCGCGAAGCGGTGGACATATTATTCACGTCCGAAAGATATCTCAAGAACTAGTCAGTACATTTCTTTCATATATGGCACCTGTTTATGTAGGATGTTCAGACGACTCAATTTTGGTGACCTTGCCATTTTCAAGGTCGTTACGAAAAAATACAAGATTTGGTCTTTGCGATCCTTTTTGGGCGATATCTCAAGTACTGGGGGTATATTTCACTCAGACCATGTTAATGAATAGGGAATATGATAGTAGCGGCGGGGGACATTGTAACATTGTTGCAAATACTTGTTTAGATTTCCTGCTCGGACGGAAATGAAACTTATCATGAACCACAAAATGGTACACTTCATCGGATATGTTTCTCGCGTATGCACGGAACAACTCCGTACGCAACAGTGCAAGACCGGGATTTTCACACTGACGAACCGTAATAACTGACCCATCTTCCGGTGACGTAACGACCGTTTCTGTCTACATTCGGGAGGACATCAGGCAAAGGGAGGTAGTCCAGAAGCTCCATTTTGCGGCGCCTTAGAACTGTGCCACTTATGCCCTCTAATTACATATTTGTATGTTTATTTGTTATACAACGCCGCCCGCAGCAATATTCTTTCTTTTTTTATTTCAATCAGTATTATTTTACATAGTTTTACATAGAGTAACATGACATGTAATGTGTTCATTAGGTGTAGGTTTCATACCTATACAGCAGACAGCAAATTTTATTTATCTTCAGGTGTACAACAATGTTAACAAATTGTGAACCTAGCAGGCTAGCAGGTCATCATTAACTGGGTGTCAAGCTAAATCCTTACAGCAGATTAGTGGAAATTGTTTTGTTCAAAATAGAGACATATTAACTAGACAATTCATTTGCCATTTTCTGTCAAACTGTCTTTTTGTATTGTTTTTGTGTGCAATGGATTTCTCTATCCTAAATATATCGATTGAAGTCTTCAGAAAGTTTTCAAGTGATAATTTGTTTTTCTTAGTACTTGATACATGTATATGTTTTTGGCATGCCAGTATGATGTGATTAAGCAGAATGTTAGAGTTGTACCCAAGTAAACAGAGCATTTTGTAAATGTATTTTTTTGTATATTTTGCATTCAGAAAACATTCCACTTTGGCCCCAAACTCTCTGACATCTTTGCAATCCCAATACACAAGAAGTAATGATTCAGTATCAGTTTCGCAGAATGAGCAAAGATCATCATCGAGAATTTTCATATTTAACAATTCCTTCTTTGTATTATAGATGATGCGATGAATAAAGTTATATTGAAAATCAAGTAATTTTACATCGTTTGTACATTTTCTGTATCTAATACAAACATCCTTCCATGATATATCGGAGTCAAGAATGGTATCACATTTTTCACATACTGTTGGGAGATTTGCTGTAGTTATAGTCTTATCCTAAAATAGCTGGAGCCTCAAAGTGGCATTTAAATGCTGATTATATAAGATCATGTGATTATTTATTTCTAATAGCACCTTTCCAGGATTTTGGTATGTTTGATAGAACCTGGTATTACTCAATAATTGTGGATCCGTGAAAATCCGGGGTAGACTAGGTCTTCAGCAACCCTTGCTTCATCATCAGGGTTTTTTAAACTGATGGCTACACCAAAAAGGTTCTGATTGCACTTCTCCAATGCCTGTGGAGTTAATTTCGTGTCTTCTATACAATGTTCCCCAAGCAGCCAAAACATCTCTTCAGTAAGGTTTAGTGGCGTGTATGCAGTTCTAAATATTGGCCCCAAGTAGGAATATGTTTTTAGTGGAAAGATGCTAGGGTTATCACAGTTCATGTTTTGAAGATGTTGATTTAGAACTGACAGTTTTAGAGAAATAATAAAAAAAACCTTACCTTTCTCATTCCTCCTTCGTCATGAAGATCCGGGGTAGAATAGGTCTTCATCAACCCACGCTTGCTGTAGAAGGCGACTTACGGGATTGGTTGAAGCATGTCATTAAACCCAATTGCGTGGAACGATGCTCATGATGTCAATCACTGGATAGTCTGGTCCAGACGCGATCATTTACAGACAGCCGTCATATAGCTGGAATATTGCTGAGTGCGGCGTTAAACAACAAACAAACAAAACTATTTTTTTTAATTAATGTTGTTCATTTTATTCCCAATAATTCAAAATCCCCACTGTGCCAGCCTAGTTTCAGATCCTTACATAATTTGATGTCACAGCCTACCATTGAGCCTATCCATATTGCTTTTGTTTTATTCATGTGTAAATTTTGTATTCAGACATTTTATGAAAATCATTTAGAGTGTCAAAAGCCGTACTTAAACTTTCATCAGTCCCATCCAGAAATATTTCTGTATCTTCAGCATTTTGTTCGTATTTATGTCCCATCGGTGTGTAAATGATGACCAAACAATCCAGTGATTAACATAATGAGCATCGATTAACATAATGAGAATCGATCCCCGTGGTCGCATCTTACGTCAAGCATAGTCGCCATGGGTTGCTGAAGACCTATTCTTACACGGATCTTCGCGGGTCTCTAATTAAATCGTATGAATTCATAATATATTATATATATATATATACCCTCGGTGTACGGCCTCCCATGAACCATAATCTCACAAATTTCTAGCGAGGCGACGTTGCTGTAGTAGATGTGCACGCTGACGTATCTGCCCACAGGGAAGTAGGAACAGGCTATATTGATCGTGTACCAACTGTAGAGATACCATCTGCCTGCGTAACAGGACGAAGCAGGGTAACCATCACGCCACACGGTCACGTTCATATAGGGTGTCTTCAGTGCCACCACGTCTGGAGAATAACAGATGTGTATATGCATACAAATTATAGCATTACTATATCAAGTATTCTTGAAAATGTTAACGTTTTCTTAGTCATAAGAAATCTAGTCTATTACACGATTCAGACGAAATCATAAGCATATGTATGAATCAATATCAAATATCGCGAAAAGGTGAGCGTATCCTGCCCCATCGGTGGCACTCGTCATAAACACATGCATATGCAGGCCACTGTTCACCCCGATAGGGGAAATACGGTTTTATAACTCTTCGTGGCAGTGTACATCAAACCTAATTCCCCTCGTATTCCCGTCTACAATTTTCAAGAGAAGTTTAAACCATCACCTGTTGGTCTTCTGTGCCACGACAATATCTCTGCTCACCGTTAAGTGTGATGGAGACATCGCTCACTTCCGTATCTTTGCCGAGATCAATGACGAAAGTTGCTTCGGTAACACCCGGTATGATGGAACACGAAGCCATGTTTCCGTCCGTCAGTGGGGAGACGTCCGTGGCGTCGCTGCCAGCCAGAGAAACAGGTTTGTTGTGGGAGAGGTTGTCATCGGCTGTGAAGGGAACATAAAACATCAACGCCAGTCTCGATTATCCATGAGTGAGTGAGTGAGTTGGGTTTAACGCCGCTTTTAACACTATTCCAGTTATATCGCGGCGTGTCAGATTAATGTGGCAGGTGTTCGGATATAGAATTCGGAACTATAACGCATGATGCTGTAGTGAATACGCCAAGTGTGTGTGTGTGTGTGTGTGTGTGTGTGTGTGTGTGTGTGTGTGTGTGTGTGTGTGTGCGTGCGTGCGTGTGTGCGTGATAGACGGTGATCAGTAAAAGGGAGACAGTTTACTTGTATTATACTTATGATTTAGTCCAAATTAAATGCGTCTTGCATCAGAGAGGGGTGAACAAGTCTACAAAGTAAGGTACAAGTACAAATATCGAATTACACTGGTTGACACAAACTTCAGAAGTATAATGCATGATACCACAAGCTCTCATTTGTGACACTTTGCAATATTCCGTCCTTCAGTTAGTTTATTTCATATAGTTTGGCCGCAATTCGCGGAGTTCAGGAAATTTGTGATTTAAAAGTCACATCGGCAGTATTTCAGCCATATCGTGACTATGAAAAGTTATACATTAATAAATGCATTTCGACGGTATATAAACCAGTCGCAAAAGACAACTAAACAACCAGACTATCACCGACTTATTTCTAAAACGTGCATGTTACAATATCAAGATGATACTACACATAACAATACAGTATTAAAAAAGGCTACAGAGCAACTAACAAACTCTCTAATAACCATACTGATTATATTTCTGTTGAGCTGCCAATGACTTTTTCGTTTAGTCAATGGCAGGTCTACCTATGGCTTTAGACAGCAGTTGGAAAGGAGATGTGTTATCAAGTTCAATATTCCCAGCGGTGTATTCCAAAGGTTCAAAATGACTGCGTATTGTAAAATATGTGGGATAGTTGAGAGTACAGGCTTCGACTCATTAGAATATGTATTGTAAAGATGCGGCCTTGGAATGAGAAACTAATTTTAATAAATCCAATGTCTTCAGCCATTTATATTTAATATATTTAGATTTAATTAGTGGTACGAAATTAAGATGCTGACGCATACAGCATTCCCAAGTGTTTGGCTTCCTTATTTATTTTTCCCGTGAAGATCCGGGGTAGAATAGGTCTTCAGCAAACCATGCTTGCCGTAAAAGGCGACTATCAGGTGGTCAGGCTCGCTGCCCTGCTTGATGCATGTCATCGATCCCAATAGCGTGGATCGATGCTCATGGTGTCAATCACTGGATTGTCTGGTCCAGACTCGATTATTTACAGACCGCCGTCATAAAGCTGGACTATTGCTGAGTGCGGCGTTAAACAACAAAGAAACAAACAAGATATTTTTGTCAAAATTTTAATATATTCTTTGTTTCTTAAAATTGAAGTAATAAACTTCGAGTTGCCTCTTCCCCTTTTCTTACTTATGGAATTTGAAAATGTCAATAAAATTGGCGAGTGGTCTCATGTGTAACCAGGCACACTAGCAGTATCAAGTGTTAGGTCAAATATGTCTTGTGATGTGAAGAAAAATCCAGTCTTGTGTGGCGTTTTTCTCCAGAGAATCTTTTAGATCAGGGTCCAAATCTATTAGGTCCAAAGTTTCTAATTGATCTAAAATTACTCTTCTTGCCTTAGGGTTATTTATATTTGTATAATTCTCTAAATCTACTGAAGGGTTAAGAACAAGATTAAAACCACATGTAATCAGGGACTCACTTTCAAGCTTATCAATTATTTATCCATATTTGGACCATGGAAAATAATAAGGGTAAGTCCTATTCCAACCAACGTGATGTCAGTGATAATAAAGTTTCCAATTCCATCTGTAAAACTCTTATGTATATACATTTCTAACATGAATACCCCATTAGTAGTTAAGGACAGCACCCTGGTAGCCAAGCCACCGGGAGTTATCTCAAATACCGGAAGTGCCGCCAGCTTGGATGCGCGAAGAGGGGGCATGCTGGGTAATGCGTGCGCATCCAAGATGACGTAAAATCCTCCACTTCAATAAAAGAAGCGCGCGTAAACTCCCCCACTGAAGCACGTAAGGCTATCGTGGGCTAAGGGTTGGCAAGAGGGAGGAGAGTGAGTGAGTGAGTTTGGTTTAACGCCGCTTTTAACATTATTCCAGTTATATCACGGCGTGTCAGCTTAATGTGGGAGGAAAGCCCGAAGTGATGCAGGTCTTAGACGTTTACCACTTCGGTGAAACCCACGAGCACGGGTATGGTGCTGACAAACCTAGAAGCATAATCGGGGCGAACCGGGATTCGAACCCACAATCATAGGTTTCTGGCGTGTCCAGGGGACGCAACGGCAAGAGGGAGGAGAAGGAGTGGTTGAGGGTGTATGGTTTTACGCCGCTTTTATCAATATTCCAGCAATATCACGGCGGGGGACACCAGAAATGGGCTTCACGCATTGTACCCATGTCGGGAATCGAACCCGGGTCTTCGGCGTGACGAGCGAACGCTGTAACCACTAGGCTACCCGACCGCCCCGGAGGAGGAGGAGGGTTCTTTGTGTGTGTGTGTGTGTGTGTGTGTGTGTGTGTGTGTGTGTGTGTGTGTGTTGGCAAAGCAATGATGAAAGTGTTCGGCAGAGTTGGGTGGCCCTGAAAAGGGCCGTTTGGAGAAGAAAGAAACCACCAACACTGGAACGGTAACTTGAACTGAACGGGAACTATCCTTTACGGAACGAATAAAGTGAAAACGAAAACAAGGACGTGTCGGCATAAAATGTTATACGTAAATGACGTAAGACGTTGACTTTCAAGTACCTGTGCAGACAAATGACGCTGTCCAGGTGCCATATGTAGAGCAGTAGCCTTTCACCCGACCACTCTTGACTGTGTAACCATCTATGCATTCGTATGTCACCTGATATTTGTTATTTTGGTAATGGGTGTTTGACGGTGTACTGGACATCACTGCGAATGAACGTTCAGGTGGCTGACCACAATCAACTGAAATGCGAGACGTGATAAATGTAAAATATTACAAAAATTAAGGGAGTATCTTAAAGTGAAATGTGCGTTCCCAAGAACATCTGAGTGAGTGGACCCTTGGCGATACGGGTTAAGATTCAGCAACCAAAGATTGTCGTAAAAGGCGACTAGGCAACAATTATTTTTGAAACATAATTTCGCAAAGATTGGCATTTAATTTGTTTAAATGTACGCCTTGCTTTATTCAAATTATGCAATATAGGATAGCGACGGAAAAAACGCTCTGCCTTTTTCCTTGCCTTACCAGCTTCCCAGTGTTTGAGGGCCCTGGCTATTTATTTCATTTCCTTTTTCTCTTTTTTCGTTAAATAGAAATCTTGAAATGTTGATTATTCCAGACATGCCGATGGCACGTTCACGTTGCACATTTGAAAGGCGTGGCATGACAAATGGCCGGAAAGACTTTTGTTTTCTTGTGTTTTTCTTTTTTTGTTAATGACTGCTAACAAGTATGGCTAAAAACACGTGCGGTATTATGGCCACGCGACCAGTTGCTCGTGAAAAACCACTTTTGCCACTATAGTGCTGTGCACATGATTTTGATCGATTCACCTGCACAAAAACGGGTGTTATCTGAAGACAATACGTGGCCATTACTGTTTAAATACACATTAAGGGCCCACATTGATAACTGGTCAAAATGTTAAAATTTTAGGATTGTGAAGTTTCTAATTTGGTTCAGTATATTTGGAGATTGAGCTTGAACTATTTTTTAGCATCATAGAAAGATATATTGTTAGTGTGTTCTATTTTTAGCCCTTTAATGCCGCCATTTGTGGCAGGCTTTGGCACCGTGTCCAAAATTTTGACATTTGTAAGATCAGAATGGGTTTGGTGGATAAACCTTCGCTCCGATATTTAAATACCCCGCTTTGATAGATTAAGGAATGTTGGC
The DNA here is from genome assembly GCF_023055435.1 of Haliotis rufescens. Taxonomy (NCBI): domain Eukaryota; kingdom Metazoa; phylum Mollusca; class Gastropoda; order Lepetellida; family Haliotidae; genus Haliotis; species Haliotis rufescens. The sequence goes on from NW_025963857.1 coordinate 32,622,587, forward strand.
AAGTCACAAAGTAAAGAGATAGGTGTTTGTTTTGATAATATTGTCATATTGTCACTCATGTCTGACAGACATCGGGCTCTGTCTCTTGCGATGCCACGACATGAGTTCAGCATTCTGTGTGGTGAGACAGATACCTCCACATTTGCAAACTTGCTGAGTGATACCAAGTTTAGAGTTTGCTGTCTCCGTACACACTCCATACGTAGTGAATCATTGCGGAGGCGGGTGACATTACTTACTTCACCACAGCAGCCACTGATGGCTTAGAAATGCAAAACGGGTTTAATTTCATGAGTTGATGATCTGATGCTTCGATTGCAATGAATCTAGCCCAGGAATCCAATTGTGGTTCAGTTTTGTCATTAGATGAGCTAGCATTTAAGTGTTTTCTGTTTTAACCAGACTGTTTTACAGACATAATGAGAGAAAGTAGTTCAACATCCCTGCTCCGAACCAACCATCGAGTGTCATCAAGGACGGTGTCTTATTGCACTTGATTTCCAAAATGCAAAACACCAGGGCTACAAGCGTGTCATACTCCAGCAAATTTGACATGAATAGCTTTATTCGTCTACTAAATTTACTGCCAAGCTGGTTCTACCAATAAAAATAATTTCGTGAATTCAGCGGTCAACATTTCCAGATTGGCCCATGAGCCAACGCCTTCTTGCATAGGACTCTAGGCAATATGTTATTTCAAAAATTGTGTCATACATACCAAGCAATACATTTGTGAAAAGTATAATACATGTACGTGCAAAAGGAAGAATGAGAAATGTTACCCACAGGGTTTGGCGTGACCAGCCGATTGATAGAAACTGGCCCATTGTACAACCTGTCTAGGTGAAGTTTGGGTCAAAGTAGTGTGTTGGGCAAAGGAACAGTTCCAGGAACCAGTCCCCTAAACTAGCAGACTCCCCACCTCCACCGACACAGGGGCACAACCCAAGGCAAACGAATTGCCCAATTCAGTCGCGTCTTACGACCAGCAATGGGGTGCTGGGGACACATTCAACCCCGAGTCCCCATGGGGTCATCTGTATGATAACGTTTTTGTGTGTTTTTGGATTTTGAGAAGCATGGTATTTGAGTGTGTGTTTCCCCACATCCATGGTGTGCCAAATGCCAAACGCCAAATGATACCAAAAGGATATACTGAAGCAGAAACATTATAAATAACGTACCACCAGATTGGCCCCTGAGCCAATGGCTTCTGGGCTTTAAGACTCTAGGCAAATATTACAAATATTTCAACAAGTAAACATACATATTTGGTTTGAAAACAATTTAATAAGGAAAACGAAATAGGGTCAAATCTGTGCTTTAAAACATGAATGCACAGGGTCCATCCTACCACCAGTCTAGGCGAAGTAAGGATCAAAGTGGTGTTTTGGGCAAAGGAACACTATTCCTGAAACCTATGCCCTCAACCACCAGACTCCCATCCTCCACCGCCACAGGGGCGCAACCCACGGCAATTGCAACCCACGCCTCTTGCGACCAGTAATGGGGTGCTGGGACACATTCTACCCCGGGTCCCCACAGGGCAATAACAACTGACACAACTGAAAAATTAAATAAAGCAGAGAAGATACTGTTTACTGAGGGGATTGGTTGTAACCATTACATCTGCCTTCAATCAACTGGAATATGACATGAAGCAAGGAAGTTATAGCATACTGAAATATATGTTTAATGCCCCATCGCATCTGCCTGTAAGGAGAAGGTATGATATATTATAAGATCATGCAGATAAAGTCAATGAAATAAAGATAAAATGAAAGATAGGAACATACACGAAACTAAATGCCTTTAGCAAAACTTGCGATCACAGGTATAGTCCTGACTAACCAATCATCATGTTCCGTTAGAATCCATTACGCGAACCCAAGGTCTTCAGGTCCTACCTTGTTTACGAGACATAGCTTCTCTAGTATCAAACCAATTCTTCTCGTGCCAATTTTATTTCCACTGCAGTAATGAAACAGCATACCTGATGTAACAGGGCGAGCATACACCTCGATCCGACATATCTGTAGCATGCCAGTCTTGTCTCCAAAGTCTGCTTCAAGATGAATGTACTTCCCAGAACGTGGGTACCGTGTTACTGAACAATTTGCCATGACCCTGGATCCCGCGGGAACGGCCTCGCCTCTCAGACAGCTGGGACTGAACTTAACAAAGGAGGATGTGTCGGTATACATCACTTTCAGGTTTGGTATGGAGAAGGCTGAAAACCCAACATTTATGTTTATGATACACTTTGGGTAAAGAGATACAGACTTTGCACGTCTGGATGTCTGAAATATATAGCGTCAACGTTGATGCTTTCAAAAACAAGCTTTAATAGAGTCAGTATGTACGTTATTTTATGCTATATTTGTTTGTGGTATAAGGTTTCACTGCACACGTGTATGAAAAACACAACATGTTTTGTTTGTTGTTTAACGCCGCACTCAGCAATATTCCAGCTATATGACGGCGGTCTGTTAATAATTGAGTCTGGACCAGACAAGCCAGTAATTGACATCTTGAGCATCGATCCGCGCAATTTGATATACGATGACATGCATCAACCAAATCAGTGAGCCTGACCACCCGATCCTGCTAGTCGCCTTTTACGGCAAGCATGGGTTGCTGAAGACCTATTCTACCCCCGACCTTCACGGGTCGGAAAACATAATGGACATAGCAGGCGATTATACAACGTACCACACGCGAAGTGATGAAGTCATGTTTTGTGGTTTGGTTCTGAAAATGACCTTTTGCTGAACTGCAAACTAAATTTGATAACATATACATTATTTTTGATCTGTATGTGTATTGTGTAACTTTGGGCTTAATGCCACACTTGGCTATTTAATGGAAGTCTTGATACCATCGTGTCTGAATCAGACAGTCCAGTGACTCTCCTGGGCGATTTAGCAATCCGTGCAGATATTCTGGCTCGTATGCATAACGAAACAGTTCCGCAAGAGGACAGCACAATTTGTGCCCCCTTCTTCTACTTGGAAAAGGGATGCCTACATGATATCACAGATTTCACATAGATGTTATCTAAGAGGTGTCAAGCATTTTACACAGAACGGGAATATTCGAGTTCATATGCTCACCAAAATGTATCATTACACAATTCTTCCCATTTTGCATTGTAATAAGTAAACATGTGTCTAATTTATACAATGTACTTGACAAATGCCTCACCAAAGTCATCATCCGGTAGTGTCACAGCTATTTGATAGATTGAGTAGTAGCCACCAAGATTGATGCTCATGTGAGGACGTTGCTCAAGCTTCGTGCTGCTACAACCACCGGTGAGAAGACTCACACTCAGTTTTGTTGGGTCCACGGCGTTAGCGGCATCAAATGTTGAGGTGCTCGACAGTGAGAGATTTGTGGTTTTACTGATGTCAAGTAAAGTCGCCGAAGAGGTCTGTTCCGCAGTAAACGAGGCAACGTCTAGACTGCCTTGATAGTGAAATGTTAGATTCTTAGTTTGTGAAAAAAACAGCCTTAGGGACCGTTCATATTCTCAATACGAGGGAACCGAACATGTTTTTGTTTTTTTCACATCACATTCTTTGCAAGATACCCAGCGTGTCTAATGAACTATTACTATTTATTTGGGGGTAAAACATGAGGCAAAACATTTTTCCCCTGTATTTTCTGGAACGCTCATACAATCAAATGGTTCCTTAAGCAAGACTTTACATACAATGTTAGCAATGTACATTGCATTGAATTAAAACATCATATGAGACTGAAACTAAGATCAAAATACGAATACAGCTAGTACGACAGGATGAGAAATGCGTAATTATTATATTATTGTTTAACCAAGTTTTCAATGTAGAGATATGGGTTTTGTAACTTGTTAATAGGCGGTCGTGAAATTCAATGCTGTGTCAGCATAAATACCTCCTAAAGTAATGTCTTAAAGTACTGTCGGAAATGCTAGAAAACTGCTTTTCTGGCTTCATTTCATAAATACGAATCATAGGACTATAAAAAGAGCATATATCAAAATAACGCAAATTGCCCTAATATATTTTCGTAACTCACACTGTGATTACCCTTAAAATGTACTTTTACAGGTAAAATGTTGATCAACTTAGAAAATATTCGTGTGTTGCCATGCATGTATGAAGAAGCCTTTCACCTGAGGTAATTACCTAACACCTGTCCCGAGGTGATGACCTCACACCGTCCCGTGCATTTTCACCATTGGTCACAGGTTCAAATGTCACCGATTTGGGGGCGGTCTCAAATTATTGCTGTTATTGTACTTAATTGACATGTGCGTTGATGTAGCAGCAATTTAGGATATGTACTGTATATCTATGGAATCCAGAAGAATTTGTTGTTCTACAGATGACTTCTTGAGGTAGCATTTATCTCCGCTAATGACGTACATGTATATGAATCTGTACTTTTGAATGCTGTGTTATGTCTTGCCACGAACCCTTTACACTTAGCCAAGATGGGCACAACAGGGTTGAGCTCACAATGTCTGACTGGCGTACGAAAGACAACGTGACCGTGTTGTGCCACCAGCATATATGTCCTGTACTATACAGGGTTCTTATTCAGCCGAATTTTCTCCATGAGTTGAACTTTCGTCTCATATGGTCCGAAGTCGACAATGTCATATATTCCTGTGTGGTCGCCTTCAGACTACTCATGGTTTGGGCGACAGTATCTGATTCCCGGACGTTAAACTAACTGGCGTTATCTATGACGATGACACCGGCGTTATTTAAAATGGTCAATAGCTGAAGTTCCAACCAGTCTATGAACACATCACCTCCTATAATTTCCTTATGAAAATCACCAGTTTTCTTTTTTGTCTCGAAAACTAGCACATACCCATCAATAAGCCCCATGTCATGGGTTGTAGCGTGCAAAACAATGACACGATTACCTTTACCTGATGGTCTATATGTGTGCCGATAGCCACATGTAGTCGGTGGAATGATTCATCAAGGTAAATTATCTGGACGCCCTGGCTGTGATAGTTATGAATGGTTCGGAGATAATGTGACCTCATAGACAGCATGAAATATTTTCCCCTGAAAAGTGCTCGGCCATCGCCACGCGCAGTGTATCGAAATCCCATCTCTTGGAGAGCAATAGTTAGTGCAGTTAACATTAATTGTATCTTTAATTCCTCCCAAATTCTACTACAAGTCAGGATTACCTTCTGCTCATAAAGCTTGTACACTTTACGCCTAATCACTCTGTATCAAAGCTGTCTAATATCCTTTAACGTCCCAGTTTTGTTTTTGAGACCACCCCTATACCTGTTTTGTTTTATTTATCATACCGTAGACTTGATGGTATGAATTGAAAACTTGGGCAGTTCGGTAATTCACCCTATCTAAATTATTAAATGGTTTGCCTCCATCTCTCTAAAGTGTAAAGTACTCGTTTACATTTCCCAGTACAGACTCAATATCGTGTACCATGGTTATGGCTATGCAAGTGTAATGTAACATGCATCATTGGAGCAATGTTAACAAAACAAACGCAGCGTCATTTTGTCATTTTAGATGATGCGCATCTAGAAGTTTCTCAGAAATGATTTTTGAGTGTGGATTAGATGTTGAAGACTACATTATTATCATTATAACGGAGTTACGTGCGCATATTTCTATAGTCCGTTTCAGACTGCCATCATTAGACTTAGAATAAATGTGAACGTCCTGTTTTCGTTCGAATTTATCTCCTGTAAACTTGTCGATAGCTATAGGACTCCTTGTGACTGAAATACTTCAAACCACAGGTAGGTCGATCGGCAGTTACTCAATATTTCAATAACAACAGTCTGTGAAAAATTATATCTTTTTTTAAATGGAAAAAAGCAGTGTTCTAGCATTTCCGACAGTACTTTAGTCATTTGACCAAATAACATGTGTTACATTAATCATGATCATGAAGCTCCATACAATTGTTTTACGTGGGCAATTTGAATAGTGTACATAATATGGCTGTTTTGGATAATCAAGAAAACATATCGTTCACCATTGAAGAGTGACATCAGTAAATACATTTCTTGCCAGTAATTGATTAACAGATTGATGTAAGTCATCTTTTGTTCTTGTGAACCTTTTGGATGTAATAATGAGAGTTTATCTTTAGATTCAATCACTGGGTTAACCGATAACACCTGCCTCCATATACCTACCCAATGTAGACGTGTGTCTGATGTGATGAATTCTGCAATACATACCAAAGCACCTGTCGCCAGCTTCCCAGTATCCCGTAGTACCGCTGCATTGGGTAACAGTCGAGGATACAATCGATCCGTCGGGACAGTTGTACGTCACGTTGTCGCCTTCTTTAGTTCCCGTCATGTCAATACTGGCGTAGCTGCTATTCAAGGGAGGGCCACAGTTCACTGAAAGACGGGTATTTTGGTCGCTTATGCTACATCAATAAATAGTTAGATTTTCCATGTCTTTTTTTTGGTGGTATTTCTTTGTATTTTCTTGTTTTGTTTCAGGTTTAGATGTACTTTTTCAGGTGGATGTTTACTTTATGTTGCAGCTTTTGTGTGTTTCCCCGCTTTGTGCTGTGTTTCAGATGTGTTTGACAATCGAAAATCTTATAGACTTTGATGGTCAATACTTCACGGGTTTGTATAGATATAGAAAAAATAAGAAAACATCAGGATACCTTATAGTGAAAACAATACAGTGCAGCATGCATACAACTGAAGTCGTGACATGTAAAATTAAACCTTTCATCACCTGCGAAGGAGCCCAGTGGGGAAAAAAATGGGTTACAAAATAAAACTTAACACGATATGTGAGGTTGCAGTTTCACGTCATGCACGTCATGGAATGTTCATGTGAAAAATAAATTGTGACCTGAGACCAATCAAGAATCTACGGAAGCGTAGTAGGGCCACGGTGAAAATTTCTTTTTGTCTAAGTATTTCCTACGTAGGACGTATTATCTTCCACGTAGGACTTAGTATCCCCTACGTAGGACTTACTATCTCTTACGTAGGACTTACTATCTCCTACGTAGGACTTACTATCTCTTACGTAGGACTTAGTATGGCCTAGAATCACTATCTCCTACGTACGAGTTACTATCTCCTACGTAGGACTTATTATCTCCTACGTAGGACTTTCTATCTCATAAGTAGGATATACTAAGTCCTACGTATGAGATAATAAATCCTACGTAGGAAGTATTAAGTCCTACGTAGGAGATAGTGATTCTAGGCCATACTAAGTCCTACGTAGGAGATAGTAAGTCCTACGTATGACATAGTAAGTCCTACGTAGAAGATACTAAGTCCTACGTAGGAGATACTAAGTCCTACGTAGGAGATAGTAAGTCCTACGTAGGAGATAGTAAGTCCTACGTAGAAGATACTAAGTCCTAAGTAGGAGATACTAAGTCCTACGTTGGAGATAGTAAGTCCTACGTAGAAGATAATACGTCCTACGTAGGAGATACTTAGATACAAAAATTCACCGTGGCCCTACTATGCTTCCATAAGAATCAACATTATGTTCATATCAAAATGCCAGTTTATAAAACGTCAATCGTAAAACTTCAAATGTAAAACCTCTGAGCAGGTCTCACTTGAACGTTATACTCTCTAAAGGCCAGGTTTAATCCCATTCTGCCTACATCCCAATTTGCCTTCAGAAATAATTTAGGCACAATGGGAACTCGGTTTCATCCCTATTTATGTAAATGGACTGAACCACTATTGTTTGACTTATAGTTTTTAAAAAGCTGTTGCCCAATCAAGTCAGGCTTTTACTGTTGCAGGTTCCTGTATAAAATGTTAGTAACTCAAAAAGCTGAGCAGAGGAATTAAACAGTTATTAAATACTGATGATATGCTGAACATACTTCAGGAGGCTGACACGTGGTACATGGATGACACGTTCTATGTGTGTCACAGTTTGCAGGACCAGTTATCTTGAGGAAGGCCCTGACTCCGAGAAGATGAGATCCTTCAATGACTACATGACGTCAACCTGGGTTGACTATGACGCCAGGTTCCAAGTGCGCATGTTGAGTCAATACGAAAACTATTGGACCCCGCACCAAAAACAACCTCGAGGGGTGGCACATCAACTGAAAAATAGGATCTCCAAGGCCCATACCTACATCTTTCCTTTTTGTGACTCACATAAAGAACCTAGTGCAGTGAACAAGGCAAAGCGTGCCCAACTGGATCTGGGAGCCCTTCCCCAAATCCGAAAACGTGTGCACCAGGAATTGGACAGCAGGTTAATGAGACTGAAGGACCATCTCGAATGGAAGAAGGACAATCATGCAGTTCCTAGATGCCACTGGTCACCTTATCAATTTTAGACAAAGACTTTCTATGATTTGCCTTGGTTAATTGATTGAATGAGAAAGTATTGTCCAAACTATTGTTATATTTTTCTTCTGTCTTATATTATAATATAATATATCCGTGTGTTAGGTTTTTTCATTTCACAAGTGTTGCCTACACTGTTCCGGTTGTCTGTATGGAAATCTCCTATTATAGGTGTTACAGATAACAGTCATGTTCACTCGTGCATCACTTTCTGAGTATCAAACCGTATCATTTCATGTTTTACTGTAGGCAGAATGGGGCTGTAGGCACAATGGGAAGACACCAGGACTACACCACAGAGCTGCTGTATTGACGGGTGATGGAGGAACGTAGGGTATACAAACCCGTGATGTATTGACGATGCTAATAAAGAGGCATGTTTTGAAGTGACTCAGGTTCAAAAGAGAGCGCTCTCAGAAACTTTGAACGTGAGAATGTATGGGGATAATGTCAACTAGTTATTACCTTTAATGTTAATAGAGTCGTAATTCGGGGTTCTATCCCCGGCCGCGTTATACCAAAAAAACGTTAAAAGATTGTACTTGTTGTTACCCTGTCTTGCGCTCGGCATTAGGGGCTAAAACAAGGACTGGTTGGCACGGAGTCAGTATATTGTGTCTGAGTGGAGTATTCATGTTAAACTGCGGCATGGTATCTCAGTGGGCAAGCACTATAAATCGACATCAGTCCGGACTAGTTCAAGCAGACACACACACACGCACGCACGCACGTCGCTATATAAGTGCAATAATCTTGAACGCGACGTTAAACCCCATTTCACATGACTTTGTGCAATGAAGCATTAGTTTTGATTAATGGATGTCTTCAATTAAAATAATGTAAATGTCGTATTATGCAATTTCTATTCTGAATCACAAATTCTATTCACGCGATTAAAATGTCAAATTTGCAAAAAACATGCTAAGCAAATTTAAAAGAGTACATAATATAACCTACCGATGCACACGGGTGTGGTCCCAGTGTACAGTCCATTGACGCAGTGCCGGACGAGGTCGCCTGATGACAGAATGTAGGTGTCGATACATCTGTACTCCACAGTGTTATTGTCAGGGAATGTCCTGTAAGTATTGGCACTCGGCGGGGGTTCACCACAGTCGTTGATTGGTAGGTCTGAATTGATAAGAACGATGTAAAAGATGAAATAGCTGAAAACAAACAACTAAGAATGACCTAATTGTTTAGAACAAGGGAATGTCCTGTAAGTATTGGCACTCGGCGGGGGTTCATCACAGTCGTTGATTGGTAGCTCTGAATTGTTTAGAACGATGTAAAAGATGAAATAGCTGAAAACAAACAACTAAGAATGACCTAATTGTTTAGAACAAGGGAATGTCCTGTAAGTATTGGCACTCGGCGGGGGTTCACCACAGTCGTTGATTGGTAGGTCTGAATTGATTAGAACGATGTAAAAGATGAAATAGCTGAAAACAAACAACTAAGAATGACCGTGACGAATGTAAACTAACCTGCCCAACATTTGTAACAATTTCACTTAGGATATAAACCTAAATTTGAGGTAGTCTCACTGTAGATGAGATACCTCTTATTTTAGTTTTGAATCGAGCGCTTTACTCAATATAGGAGGTTTATCCCCATTCTGCCAGACGCTTTGAAAACGGTGCTCTGTTTGGACGCGTACTTGCACATGAGTAAAGAGGTCGTCTATCGTCGAACGTACAGAAAAAGTGAGTCAGTGATTGAGTGAGTTGGGTTTAACCCCGCTTTTAACAGTATTCCAGTTATATCACGGCGTGTCAGCTTAACGTGGGAGGAAAGCCCGAAGTGATGCAGGTGTCTGACGTTTGCCACTTCGGTGAAACCCACGAGCACGGGTATGGTGCTGACAAACCTAGAAACATAACCGGGATTCGAACCCACAATCATAGGTTTCTGGCGTGCCCAAGGGACGCAACTCTCGTCACATGTAGAGACAAACATCATACTAAAAGGTCAAAATAATTACTTATATTCTTGACTAGATCAAATTAATGATTACAAAATACATGGTTTTTCAAAAAGAATTAATGAAATAAACCCATGTACATGTAGATATATACATGTTTTTAATTTCATCACAACCTGTTGTATATTTGCAGTGCTTTCTTTTAATCATCGTGACATCTCCTATTGCCGAAATAGTGGTTCACGGTGACAGTGTTATTTACAGATTGCATGAACCAAGAGGGCAATCCCGATCTGTAGTTATGTTGAACATTAACCTGATGATTACTGGTGGAATATGAGCCAACTGGCTCCATTGCCAACGGAACCACTCTGTAGTGTGACCGAATACCGCCGTTTTTAGACGAACCGGCCCTGCGCTATCAGAGAGACTACTGGATTTTGTGACAGTAATTAGTGTATGTTTTACTTAATTGTATATATTCTGAAATATAAATAGATTTCATCACACTTATCATCATTTCACCTTCCTTTGTTTTGTCGGTAGTACATATCATATATCATATGAGAGCGACGCAAAACAACAAATTAAATATTGTGAAGATGTTCCTATGGAACCCTGAAATCTGAGAAAACGGTAAAGATGTATATATTAACAAAATAGTTATGATACATATGTGATTTTGCACTTTTCATTGGTGGGCGAACTGGCATTTGAAATCATACAGAAGGGTAACCCGGAGAAATTGCATATCCTTCTTACAATCTGTCATTTAGGTAAAACTAATGTCACTCAATTCTTACGCTTACCAAGTACATAAAGTGCCTTATCCTGCATGTGTGTAAATGCCCTGAAAAACCGCATTGCACACAACAGGAATAAAGTTGAAAACTCATCTTTGACACCTGGCAAAACAGCAAACTCTGGAAGCTACTTCCAGATGAGGAAGTAAGAATTATTTCTCTTTTGATGAAATATAGACTACAGTTAGAAGGAAACGAACGTCACTTAATTCCAACGTCGTTTATTAACTTGCCTTAATAGAGAAGTTATACCTACTTAATATTACCATGACCTGTGAATAAATTAGCGAACTTACGAGCTCGTAAGAACATTCCTTAAAAAAAGAACGTCAACTGATGAAGCAAATACAGCACACATTCAAGAGTCTAGATATATTCATGTTATTTGGTGAATCAAACGAACCTGTTACATAGGAAGAAGTGTCTTCCAGTTTGAGAAATATTAAAAGCGGCACATCATCTGGTCCAAATGGAATAGCAAGTGATTTGTTTCATCCAAGAGGAACTATATAGTCCCTATTTAATAAACTGTATGATAGTGGCATTTGGAGCAGAAGCATTATTTGCCATATACATAAATCTAGCAGTAAACTTGGCCCAAGCAACTTTAGAGGACTCTCATTGATTAACTCCTTGTGCAAGAATCTGACTCCAGGTATAAATAATAGACTGCAACATTAGTGTGATAACAGAATCACAAGCTGGACATAGACAAAATTATTCCTTCACGGACCATATATTTACATTGAAAGCTAGGATCAACAAATATTTATTTTGAAAAAGGAGGCTGTCATTGTCTCTTTATTGACTCCTCCAAAGTCATTGACTGCATAAATCATGAAATATTGTTTAAAAGCATCTTTGACCTTGGTGGTAAAGGTAAATCCTTCAGTTTGTTGTGAACATGTAATCATCACTATGTTTTTGTGAAAACTGATTCTGGCTTATCACCATACTTCAAATGTACCATTGGCACCCGTCAAGGATGTATCCTGGGTCTCCCAATCTTCATAACTTACAGCAAATAGCTTGCTACAATCTTGGAGGAGGAGGGTTGAAGAGGTGTTTTCATATCTCCTCATGTGATGTCTCATCTGTATCTGACACGGCTTTACAGCTTCAAAAGAAACTTTATGTTTTTGAACGTTTTTGTGCAGAAACTGGAATGAAAGTAAATCTCAACAAAACTAAAATTATGGTATTTAGGAATGGAGGTCCCCTTTCGCAGAAATAAAAAATGGCTTCTAAATGGAGACGAAATAAAAGTTGTCAACTACCAGAAGCGTTTATTATATATAAGTCATAATGATCTTTTTAACATATTTTATGTTATGATCACACCTATTCTGTGCTATGGATCTGAGATATGGGAACCGCTTTTTGTAACATCATTGATAGTGTGCACACAATATTTAAGAACTCATTTCTGAGATTAAACAAGTATACTAATTGCAATGTTGTTCTAGGAGTGTGTGACATAGTCTCCATGCAATATCACCACACATACAGAGCAGTTAAATACTGGTGCAGACTGATCCAGTTACGACAGCCCTGACTTCCTCACCGAGCATATAAAATGATTAAAACTCTTGATGATAATGGTTAAAATGCTTGGGCATCTCATACAAGAAATATTTTAATAAATATGGTTTTGGATTTTTGTGGCGGTCACAAAACATCGGTATCATCATTGTAATCTTCAAACAGAGATTTTATGACTGGTTCTTTCAATTTGGCATCACTCCCTCGACTCTTCATCAATTTGGAATACTTATTCTCAGTTTAAATGTTCACTAAAAGTAGAAACCTGTTTAACTTGTGACCTTCTTTCTTATCAACAGAAAATGTCACCGATGTTTCGTCGTAATAACTTCAGACTTACTCTTGAATGCGGCCGCCGTACAAAGACTCTATATACCGAGCGCTTCTGTTTTATTTTGCCATGCTGGAGGCTTTCATTGTGTTGAGGATGAATTACATGTGTTGTAGATACATGACAGCTATTCCCAACGGAGAAGAGAATGTTTCGTTAATAATCTCATAAATCCATCAATATCGCTCTCGGTCTTCCATTACTGAGTTTGTTTTGGTCCTCTTGAAACAGGATGACGTTTGTAGCCCTAAATTGCCTAAAGCTTTTGGTACTAAATCATAAACTTCTTAGACCAACCCGATCCAGAGCAACTTTCTGAACAGAAGCCACTGTTCTAGTGTTGATCGTTTTGTGGGGACGTGACAGTGTAAGAAACACAGATTGTCCACTGACACCTTTGCAGTTGCAGTATCGTCTCTTATATTACCCTTGTGACAGGGTCCATGTCCTCAACCGACGCAGGTTGCAATGGGATCGTAAAACCTGACCTGTCACTCTCAATCCTTGTGCCATGGAAATCCAGGTCCAGTCGACCTTGTAATGTACCTGACTCAGCCCAAACAACATATTCGTCATTACATATTCGCCATTTCACCATTTCAGAGTGAACAACACGCCATGTGGCGACACATCTGATGGCCTTTAACATAGCCGTGAAGGAGGCGAAACCGCATTTTCGGTGGTTCGAGAAGGGAGCTAACTCTGTCTGCCTAATCGAACGTTCGAGGTGGGCCCACATTCGAAACTAAACTTGAGAATATGATGTACTACGTAAACAAACCCGCATTACGAACTGCTATTTTGTCTTTTTTAAATAAGTATTATGACTTATAATTGGATTAAAATGTACAAATGCGATGGCAATATAGCAGAACACACTTCTACGAACATCGCCAAACTAGGTCGTGGGGTCATTAGTATTCAGAAGTTATTCCTATATGGAACAAGTTCTCGGAAGCGTTTGAGGCTTGTATCATGTCCGAGATCAATTCAAGTGTAGACATATTTTCAGGCTTATATCGCCACCAACGCTTATGATAAGATTGATGTGTTATACTGGAAAAAGTAGAATGAGTGGTATTGCCCCTGTAAATTTAATTTGAAGTAGATCTAAGTTTCTTGCTTTGTAACTATTTTTGTAAAACTAGTGTGGTCAGCTATGATGACGTTATTCAAACTTCAAAGACTTTTGTGCCTTTCGTGGAATTAACGACACACGAAATGATTTATAAAGATATTTCCCATCACTTTTACAAAATAAGAATAATATTTAATGTCACATACCCATGCAGAGTAATGACAAATGTGAGCCCACTAGCCTAAATGACTTCGTCAACCCAATGAAACCCAGCGATTTACAAATGTTGGCCTTCCTGTTTCGATCACTATAAGACGGGAACAATGTGGGCCCACTTTTTAGAAAATGGTTATAAGTAAGGCAAGCTAATGAAGCTTAGCGATTTTCTAATGTGGTCCCTCCTGTTGCAATGACTATGACGGAAGAACGTCTACCCACTAGGCGATATACAAATGTGGGCCCACTTGTTTCGATCACCATAGATGACGGGGAAAATGTGGGCCCACATTTTAGAAAATGGTTATCAGCACTAAACCAATCTTAGAAGATGTACGGATGGAAACATAAATATATAATGTATTCAAACATTTGATTAAGAATACGTTTTACCTTAGGGATAAGCTGGGCATTTAATACCTGGACCAACAACGTACAGCGTGGGTGACGCTATTTCTCGCAAATACGAAAACAACGGAGACCTCCCTTTCCCAATATGAACCACTGATAATGCGGTTCTAATAATAAGTCTTTTCTCGCACACATCCTTTATCAACAGGTGCTTGTTTTGAGGCCATGACATGTTGAATATCTCAAAATTATGCAGAGGCATTACATTAGTTTGAGGGCTCACCACCCCAGTTCCGGATTTCATGAAAACATCCTTAAACGTATCATGTCATTACCAGTGGCAAAGTCAGTTATCCCCACTGCCTCACAGACATACTCAGATGCTACTATGGCAGACTTAATCTGTGAAGCTGGCCTTTTTTGTTTATCTGTAATTACACAGAGAAATTTCCGAAAATAGAAACTCGAAGACATGGGGCACCAACTTTTTCAAAATATGCATTCAGTTTTTCTAACCGCCTACTGTATCTAATCTAATGTTTTCTTGGCAAGACAGAGATCTAAATGTGTTCTGCACCAAACTGACCAATCCTCCGACAACAGTCTCCAGGCAAGCACGTTCTATCGGAAGTGGTCACGAAATGGCTGAAATAATGCCGATGTGACGTTACATTTTAACCCACTCACTCACTCTATCGGAAGTTCCTGCATGGCTCTGGCGTTTTGTTCCTGATGAGAAAGGTTGAACCACGAGCATATTTGTCAGCTTTCTTACCGGGTTGACATTGTCACAGCAGTGCTATGATTGTGGCGTGATCTCTTTGGGCCTCAAGCATGTCCAGGATCTGCGGAATCATCCTGAATGGTTGATTCACAAAAATGTTCTCCCCAGTCCTGCGCTGCCGCATCTACGCCAGATGTTAACAGGTCTAAGAAGCTGCTGTTGTACATGGGTACTTGTGTGTTTACTATCGAAGCGAACATGTCCAGGTGAGGATGTCACAACGTGTGATCTCAGAGCTTGAATAAGTTTGGGTAGAATTTGTGTAGGTTTGCGGTTTCAACCAGGACAAGCTATCTGCTTCTCCATTGTGAATGCCCTGCACATGTTTGGCGATTATGGTTATCCCTAGCTCCAATGCTCTTTCCCATAGATAGGTATTCTTTATTTCCTCCAGATATTGAAGATACATATCATATATGATATTATGTATAATTACAGAGCTGTACAGTAGTACAATTGAACAATATTATTAGAAATGATAACTACAAAATGCATGACAATCAAGCATTCTTATAACTGTTTTGTAACAGATACAGCCATTTCCTACAATGTCTTGACATAATAACCATAAGGTCACCCCATAGACATTGAGATAAAGAGCTAACACACTCAGGCATACCGCCAAGTAGTACAGACAGGATTATATCATCATCCTCACTACATAGTCTTGCAAATGTAGAGACATCTATCACATCACAAATGATTTCAAATTGTTCATTTCTGTCATTCATTTTCAATGTACAACACAAAAAGACATGCTTAATAATTTCATGAGCTACAATTCCACATCGACCTTCCTTAGATTCTATATTTATGCATCCCAGCCGTACAAGATGAGACAGGTTTGGGAACTGTTCAGAACGTTCAAGTGCAAGAAGCCAGAGTCTGTGTTCTTTATCATTACGTAGCGAAACATATCTATTTAAGTTAAGTCTAGATAGCAGCTTAGAGCATACAGCTTCCTGGTCTGCAGAAATAATCCTTTCCTTAATAATATCAGACCAAAGCTACATTTAATTAGATGATCTTCTATTTCTGCATTAAGATTGTATTTTTTGACAAGTCTGAGCATGTTATATACAGGTGACAAAGCACATCGTTTTTTGAAGTTATCCAACGCTATTTCGTATCTAAACTGCCCAAGGCGAGTAATGAATACCTTTTTAAAGACATAGCTGTAACTGGATCGGCATAGTTTTCCAAGTAGTAACAGTGACTGTTTGTCAATTAGGATTGAGGAGATATCAAGCCACAAAAATGATCTCCCCAGTCCTGCGCTGCCGCATCTACGCCAGATGTTAACAGGTCTAAGAAGCTGCTGTTGTACATGGGTACTTGT
Source organism: Haliotis rufescens (assembly GCF_023055435.1). Lineage (NCBI taxonomy): Eukaryota > Metazoa > Mollusca > Gastropoda > Lepetellida > Haliotidae > Haliotis > Haliotis rufescens. The sequence goes on from NW_025963857.1 coordinate 32,639,308, forward strand.
GTGTTTACTATCGAAGCGAACATGTCCAGGTGAGGATGTAACAACGTGTGATCTCAGAGCTTGAATAAGTTTGGGTAGAATTTGTGTAGGTTTGCGGTTTCAACCAGGACAAGCTATCTGCTTCTCCATTGTGAATGCCCTGCACATGTTTGGCGATTATGGTTATCCCTAGCTCCAATGCTTTTTCCCATATGCCCGCAACTATTTGGTTCAGTTTGCTGCAAGCACTACCTGGGTAGGTTTAAGAAAGCCACTGTCACTGTACCCGTGATAAGTCTGGGACTCGTGAATATGAATATTGTGAAACCAATTCTTTTAACTTTATGTGATCATGTGATCATCAGCTTCTCTACCTGTTGTTGGTAAGAAATGACTTCATATCCAGACTTTGGCACTCGGATGTGTACAGAGTTGTCTGAAATCTGTACTTAGTCTCAGTCTGTGCTTTTATCAATACATTCCGGCAGTGAAATACATTCTAGAGCATGTGATACTCCCCTAGCAACACTGTTTTGAAGCAAATCCTGAATTTCATAGACCAAGATAACTGCCTGAGCTTTGCTGATTTCTGCCAAAACTGTTACACCTCCTACAGCTGCCGTTTCTGAATCACGATGTCACGCTTGTATAATGTATAAATCGTGTTCTCACCGATGCTAACTTTACAGCGGTGTGCAGGTGTAAACTGTCGACTGCAAAAACCCTTGTCATGCCCTGAAAATGAGTGTAATTATGTCAGAGTCAAAGTTACTTTCAACAAACACATCCGCCTGCTCTTCCTGTAAATATGCAATATTAGCCTGCATGACAGAACTTAGTTCTCCAATTGGACCAGTAAAATGCTCAGGTACGTCACTCATTGACTATACAATATTTATGCAGTCTCTGGGTGTCTTGAGCGACGATTTAATACACTAGCAGTGGGTTGTAACACACGTTTTGCAGACTTCTCAGCGGGTACTACCACATGATCCGACAATGTCAGCTTGCTGTTCGCATCTCGTACTTTGAAGCTCGCTGCTCGTAGGAGTTTTGTTTATCTCAGGACCACTGAGGAAAGTGTCAACACTCATTCCTGCTGCATAAGCTGCGTCATGCGAACTTTGCCGATCAGGCAGCGGCCATTTTCTACAGATCGAAATCTCCCTCCAGTTCTGTTGATAGTACTGATGCCAATAGCTAATCAGCATTGCAAATCATGGAAAAGCAGTTTCACTGATTTGGATGTGAAACATTAAATTACTAAAGATCTCTTCTGTACAAATAGTATAACTATACACATTTCCAGAAATGTCTTGAACAAATTAACCCTCCCACCTACATTTATATACAAATGTAAATAGTGTCCCAGGGGGCATTTCACTGTCCACCTTTAGTTTTGAATATCGAACGATGAAATACGTTATTCATGAACTTTCTAACATGTTTGTTCCAGACAATACTGGGAAGAATTGGCTCAGGTGTAAAGAAAATAAATTGTTTGACTCTATCGTTTAACGCCGCACTCATCAGTATTCCACTTATATACGGCAGGCTGTAAATAATAAAGTGTAGAAAAGACAAGCCAGTGAATGGTATTATGACCAACAATCCATGTCGTCGGGGTACGATAACACGCCTTCAGTCATCGACCATATAATCAATAACGTTGCCTCATACAACCAGCATAGGCCGTTGGGGACAATTCTAAACCGGAACCCCAAGTTAGGGGTCTGGTGGTTGTTAATGTCTGAATATATCTGTGAAGATCCGGGGTAGATTAGGTCTTCAGCAACCCATGTTTGCTTTAAAAGGCGACTATGCTTGTCGTAAAAGACGACTAACGGGATCGGGTGGTCAGGTTTGCTGACTTGGTTGATGTATGTCATTGTATCCCAAATTGTGTAGATCGATGCTCATGCTGTCAATCACTGGATTGTCAGGTCAAGGCTCGATTATTTACCGACCGCCGTCATATGGTTGGAATATTGCTGAGTGCGGCGTTAAACAACAAACAAACACAACCACCAGTTGCTAAAGCGAATACGTAATTCCTGCTGGGATATCGTGCAGGAAACAGAGGCTAAATATAACCTTCCATTTATGACTCACTTGCGAATAAATCAACTTGGTCTTTCAACTTGTTCTCGTCGCTATATGGCTAAAATAATGCCGATGCGACGTTAAAATTTAACTCACTCACTCTATGACAAGTCAGTTTGAAAATGGACAAGCTTGTGGAACGTGCAGTGAGGCTTTGCAACCTCGTATTTGCGCTTGTGATATAAACAAGCATACCGCTTGTATTTGCGTGGATCAGAAGGGAATTTTATGTTGAAGTAGCCATTGACAAGCACCACTAAGTCTATTATAAACTGTTACTTTTATCATGGAGACTTTGAGGAAGTGTTTAAGACGCGAGGAAACGTTTTTGGTTGACAACCTAATGGCTACAGAACTGGTCCATAGATCATCTAGTAAACTGGTATATAGATATCAACCAGAATTAACACGTTTTGTTGGATGCACGCGATTTACAGAAGTACATTTTGCATCTAAGGAAACAAACAAACACACACACACACTGAAAAAAATATTGTCTACACACAAAAAATTAACAACTCCAAATACACACCTCAAGTGGACAAATAATATTTAATACGTGAATGCTCTGTAAATATACGTGTAAAACGTCAAGCCTGGGAGTAACCAGTCTCGATTATCGGCTTGCACGCGTAAGACCCATGTTCACGTGTGGCCCAAACGTCAGGCAGGTGCCCAGCAGAATGTTTCGCTAAAAATCTCATAAATCCATCAATAACTGAAACCTTCGTAAGAATTATGTCAACCGACAATATCCATATCATTACATGTTGATTAAATTCCTTTGTCAAGTTCTAAAGATTAGAAGCAAATCACATATCCCTGCAACGTAAAGTGTACTTTCCTCCAGCCGTTTATTCAGCATGTACATTTAATTACCTTTTTCCATTTTGTTTGTATTATGGGCCCAGTGCCTAAAGTACAGAAAAAAGTCTCTCTGTTCCATGTTTTATGCATGAAAACGATGCTCATAGAACGAGCTCTCGGTCTTCCATTACTAAGTTTCATAAGTTTGTTTTAGTCCTCTTGAAACAGGATGACGTTTGTAGCCCTAGATTGTCTAAAGCTTTTGGTACTAAATCATAAACTTCTTAGACCAGAGCAACTTTTCGAACAGATGCCTCTGTTCTAGAGTTGATCGTTTTGTGGGGACGTGTCAGTGTTGGGGACATGAATTGTCCACTGAGTCTTCTGTATATCGTCTCTTAGCCTTGTGACAGGGTCCATGTCCTCAACCGACGCAGGTTGTATGGTGACCGTAAAACCTGACCTGTCACTGTCAATCTTTGTACCATGGAAATCCAGGTCCAGTGGTCCATCGACCAAATGAAATAAACCTGACCCAGCCCAAACAACACATTCGTCATTACATATTCGCCATTTCACCATTTCAGAGTGAACAACCAGCCATGTGGCGACACATCTGATGGCCTTTAACATAGCCGTGAAGGGGGCGAAACAGCATTATCTGTGGTTCGAGAAGGGAGCTAACTCCGTTTGCCTAATCGAAAGTTCGAGGTGGGCCCACATTCGAACCTAACGCACTTGTTGTTGAGAATATGTACTACGTAAACAAACCCGCATTATGAACTGCTATTTTGTCTATTTAAAATAAGTATTATGACTTATAATTGGATTAAAATGTACAAATGCGATGGCAATACAGCAGAACTCACTTCCACGAACATCGCCAAACTAGGTCGTGGGGTCATTAATATTCAGGAGTTATTCCTATATGGAACAAGTTCTCGGAAGCGTTTGAGGCTTGTATCATGTCCGAGATGAATTCATGTGTAGACATATTTTCAGGCTTATATCGCCACCAATACTTATGATTAGATTGATGTGTTATACTGGAAAAAGTAGAATGAGTGGTATTGCCCCTGTAAATTTAATTAGAAGTAGATCTAAGTTTCTTGCTTTGTAACTATTTTTGTAAAACTAGTGTGGTCAGCTATGATGACGTTATTCAAACTTCAAAGACTTTTGTGCCTTTCGTGGAATTAACGACACACGAAATGATTTATAAAGATATTTCCCATCACTTTTACAAAATAAGAATAATATTTAATGTCACATACCCATGCAGAGTAATGACAAATGTGAGCCCACTAAATGACTTCGTCAACCCAATGAAACCCAGCGATTTACAAATGTTGGCCTTCCTGTTTCGATCACTATAAGACGGGAACAATTTGGGCCCACATTTTAGAAAATGGTTATAAGTAAGCCAAGCTAATGAAGCTTAGCGATTTTCTAATGTGGTCCCTCCTGTTGCAATGACTATGACGATAGAACGTCTACCCACTAGGCGATATACAAATGTGGGCCCACTTGTTTCGATCACCATAGATGACGGGAAAAATGTGGGCCCACATCTTAGAAAATGGTTATTAGCACTAAACCAATCTTAGAGTGAGTGAGTACGGTTTTACGCCGCTTTTAGCAATATTCCAGCAATATCACGGCGAGGGACACTAGAAATGGGCTTCACACATTGTACCCATGTCGGGAATCGAACCCGGGTCTTCGGCGTGACGAGCTAACGCTTTAACCACTAGGCTACCCGACGGCCCACCAATCTTAGAAGATGTACGGATCGAAACATAAATATATAATGCATTCAAACATTTGATTAAGAATGCGTTTTACCTTAGGGATAAGCTGGGCATTTAATACCTGGACCAACAACGTACAGCGTGGGTGACGCTATTTCTCGCAAATACGAAAACAACGGAGACCTCCCTTTCCCAATATGAACCACTGATAATGCGGTTCTAATAATAAGTCTTTTCTCGCATACATCCTTTATCAACAGGTGCTTGTTTTGAGACCATGACATGTGGAATATCTCAAAACTATGCAGACGTATTACATTGGATGGAGGGCTCACCACCCAAGTTCCGGATTTCATGAAAACATCCTTAAACGTATCATGTCATTACCAGTTATCCCCACTGCCTCACAGACATACTTAGATGCTACTATGGCAGACTTTATCTGTGAAGCTGGCCTTTTTTGTTTATCTGTAATTACACAGAGAAATTTCCGAAAATAGAAACTCGAAGACATGGGGCACCAACTTTTTCAAAATATGCATTCAGTTTTTCTAACCGCCTACTGTATCTAATCTAATGTTTTCTTGGCAAGACAGAGATCTAAATGTGTTCTGCACCAAACTGACCAATCCTCCGACAACAGTCTCTGCGACACAATGTCTCCAGGCAAACACGTTCTATCGGAAGTGGTCACGAAATGGTTGAAATAATGCCGATGTGACGTTACATTTTAACCCACTCACTCACTCCATCGGAAGTTCCTGCATGGCTCTGGCGTTTTGTTCCTGATGAGAAAGGTTGAACCACGAGCATATTTGTCAGCTTTCTTACCGGGTTGACATTGTCACAGCAGTGCTATGATTGTGGCGTGATCTCTTTGGGCCTCAAGCATGTCCAGGATGTCACGCTTGTATTATGTATAAATCGTGTTCTCACCGATGCTAACTTTACAGCGGTGTGCATGTTGTAAACTGTCGACTGCAAAAACCCTTGTCATGATCTAAAAATGAGTGTAATTATGTCAGAGTCAAAGTTACTTTTAACAAACACATCCGCCTGCTCTTCCTGTAAATATGCAATATTAGCCTGCATGACAGAACTTAGTTCTCCAATTGGACCAGTAAGATGCTCAGGTACGTCACTCATTGACTATACAATATTTTATGCAGTCTCTGGGTGTCTTGAGCGGTGATATAATACACTAGCTGTGGGTTGTAACACACGTTTTGCAGACTTCTCAGTGGGTACTACCACATGATCCGACAATGTCAGCTTGCTGCTCGCATCTCGTACTTTGAAGCTCGCTGCTCGTAGGAGTTTTGTTTATCTCAGGACCACTGAGGAAAGTGTCAACACTCATTCCTGCTGCATAAGCTGCGTCATGCGAACTTCGCCGATCAGGCAGCGGCCATTTTCTACAGATCGAAATCTCCCTTCAGTTCTGTTGAAAGTACTGATGCCAATAGCTAATCAGCATTGCAAATCATGGAAAAGCAGTTTCACTGATTTGGATGTGAAACATTAAATTACTAAAGATCTCTTCTGTACAAATAGTATAACTATACACATTTCCAGAAATGTCTTGAACAAATTAACCCTCCCACCTACATTTATATACAAATGTAAATAGTGTCCCAGGGGGCATTTCACTGTCCACCTTTAGTTTTGAATATCGAACGATGAAATACGTTATTCATGAACTTTCTAACATGTTTGTTCCCGACAATACTGGGAAGAATTGGCTCAGGTGTAAAGAAAATAAATTGTTTGACTCTATCGTTTAACGCCGCACTCATCAGTATTCCACTTATATACGGCAGCCTGTAAATAATAAAGTGTAGAAAAGACAATCCAGTGAATAGCATTATGACCAACAATCCATGTCGTCGGGGTACGATAACACGCCTTCAGTCATCGACCATATAATCAATAACGTTGCCTCATACAACCAGCATAGGCCGTTGGGGACAATTCTAAACCGGAATCCCCAGTTAGGGGTCTGGTGGTTGTTAATGTCTGAATATATCTGTGAAGATCCGGGGTAGATTAGGTCTTAAAGCAACCCATGCTTGCTTTAAAAGGCGACTATGCTTGTCGTAAAAGACGACTAACGGGATCGGGTGGTCAGGTTCGCTGACTTGGTTGATGTATGTCATTGTATCCCAAATTGCGTAGATCGATGCTCATGATGTCAATCACTGGATTGTCAGGTCAAGGCTCTATTATTTACCGACCGCCGTCATATGGCTGAATATTGCTGAGTGCGGCGTTAAACAACAAACAATCACAACCACCAGTTGCTAAAGCGATTACGTAATTCCTGCTGGGATATCGTGCAGGAAACAGAGGCTAAATATAACCTTCCATTTATGACTCACTTGTGAATATATCAACTTGGTCTTTCAACATGGTCTCGTCGCTATATGGCTGAAATAATGCCGATGCGACGTTAAAATTTAACTCACTCACTCTATGACAAGTCAGTAGAAAATGGACAAGCTTGTGGAACGTGCAGTGAGGCTTTGCAACCTCGTATTTGCGCTTGTTATATTAACAAGCATACCGCTTGTATTTGCGTGGATCAGAAGGGAATTTTATGTTGAAGTAGCCATTGACAAGCACCACTAAGTCTATTATAAACTGTTACTTTTATCATGGAGACTTTGAGGAAGTGTTTAAGACGCGAGGAAACGTTTTTGGTTGACAGCCTAATGGCTACAGATCTGGTCCATAGATCATCTAGTAAACTGGTATATAGATATCAACCAGAATTAACACGTTTTGTTGGATGCACGCGATTTACAGAAATACATTTTGCATCTAAGGACACAAACAAACACACACACACACACACACTGAAAATAATATTGTCTACACACAAAAATTAACAACTCCAAATACACACCTCAAGTGGACAAATAATATTTAACACGTGAATGCTCTGTAAATATACGTGTAAAACGTCAAGCCTGGGAGTAACCAGTCTCGATTATCGGCTTGCACGCGTAAGACCCATGTTCACGTGTGGCCCAAACGTCAGGCAGGTGCCCAGCAACATGTGTTTGTCGTACGAGGCGACAAAATCGATCGTTTGGTTAAGTTCGATAAGTTGGTTTATTGCCTGTAATACCTGGTCCATCATCGATTAATAACAATTGCTGGAATATTGCTAAATGCGTCATTAAACAACACAAAGAAAACTGTTCTGCTTTTACAATGCAATATTCATGAAAGGTACAAAGCCCTCTTATTGTAGATTCTAACGTTCCATTAGATTAGATCCTGAAGACGATTTTTCATCAACATTCACACAATGTAAGCGCCGTTCTAGTGCCCATTGAGAAACTATATAGTTTCTATGGCTCGTATCTTAGAACAAGAGTTTGTTTCAGTTGCGGTTGCAAAGATACTCGATCCCTGAAGACAAGCTGCATCATGATCAAGATTACATTATTTCAGCAAATATTATCCTGCAGGTTTATGCCACCGTTTCCATGACATTAAGAAACCGCGCATTGCACACGTCTGTAGACGTCAACAGTCACGTGTTCTTATATACAAACGCAAGTCATCCCTTGTCAGTCGACGGAGGCGTTCTTTTACCGTCTAGAAAGTCATGTGAACTTTTTTCATGGCCAGCTTGACCGATACCGTCGGTTTCTTCGACATCTGTCTACATCTTCTCAGACACCACAAAACCAGTGAATCTGCAGCTTCACATGCTTTTTCCACCAGTGCTGACACCTCAGTTTGTGCCAGTGTCTCGAATCCAATTTTCAAAAGTACCGCCATTACAGTCATATTGAAAACCCTATTTGTGGCTTGCCTAATCATGTTTGTTAAAAGTATAATGAATCTTGGCACATCTGATGTTAGTGGAGGGGTTCAACAAGTATACTTCGTTTAATAATTTGCGATATTTCAATTTTTTCTAGATTTGCTCTTTGCTCTTTGAGCATGCTCCGATATTCTCTCAAAATGCATTTCTTTGAACTGCAATTACATTAACCATCTTACCAGACTGAGGAAGCTGAACGTTCGCTATTTTTCTTCTTTTGATGACATATTTTGTGAAAATCTCTGCAGTATAGTATTACTTGTAAGTAATAATAATTACGTTTGATAACTGGCATTTAGAATTGCTGAAAACCTATGCAGTTGAGCTACAGTGCTGTGGTGCTATTGTTATCGTTTTCCTTTCTGGATTAAGATGAAACTTTCAATATGACAAGCATGTAAATGTCCTTAAACGATCTTTTTCCACAAACTGTATAATGGGCGAAAAGCACGAAACTTTATGGGTGATGGTCGCCATATGTGCGAGTCCAGCAGGCATATTGGAAAATATTTAAACATCATCGTCGAAATCATGTAATCAGAAACTGCTGGAAGAATAAAGCTGGATATCAAAATATATTTTTTTTAATTTTGACCTTGATTTGACCCTTGCATTTGGACCATGCCCTAACCCATTATCTCCTCAGAAAACACAAGACAGTTTAAGCTGAAACTTAGCATGATTGTTCCCATTATTAACGTCACTTCAATATGTTGAAGTGGTTCCATCTGAATTTAATTTATGCTAATCACAGCATACGTTCTTTTGAAAATAGTGGAACTAAACACTTTTTCTCAATATTTAATATTTTAACCTTGTCTATTCCTTTGCTTTTAGACCATGTTTTTACATTCTCTCAAAATCTATTTCTTTTTATTAGTAACATCAACTTCTCGGAAACAACCAGAACAATGAAATCAGATAAAATTTATGACCGCTGTAGCATGTGAAAATAGATTTACGAAAATTTACACCAAAATATCTCTACATGGCGTGACTTTAAGGTAACCAAGATGTTACACAACGTATAAATAAAACAGTTTCAAATAAAATACAAGACAACTGGTTGAATAAAGCGGTAATATGCCGAAAGAATGGCATATTGATAATGTACATGTATTTGCTGTATCTGTCAACTGATTCGATTATACTTACCAGCTGCTACTTGATAGACCAACAGCACAAGCACAAGGCCACTCCTTCCCATCCTGCGGCTCACTGTCCTCTGTGGGTGTGAATAGACTTAACTGACTAGATATGGAAAACAGTCGTCATTCATGCTGTGTCCATCGAGGATCCACCTTATTGCTGACAGCAATCAATACCAGTCAGTATATCGCCCAAGTGAGACTGCTTGTCACTTACGATCTCTTACAATAGTCTCCAGTCATTCGGGAGTACTGCAGTGTGGCGTCAATCAACAACAAACCCTTATTGTTGAGCATATTGTGTGAGTGGCGGGTGCTAGAGGTATCGCAGGGCATGCTTGCCCTTTTCGCTAACATCTGGTATCATCACTGACACTTTCAGTCATCCATTTATGTCCTGTGACCATTGGATTCTGTTTCGGCGAAAGATTAAGACTGTCCTCTGGTGTTGAGGAATTTGTTTTCGAATATGTTTCACATCACATCCTTTTCTGAGAATTGAGAATTGATAAACAAACCTTCACCTGGATTGGTTGTTTGGTTGGTTTGTTGTTAAAAGCCACATTCAGCAATATTCCAGCTGTATGACGGCGGTCTGTCAATAATCGAGTCTTGACCAGACAATCCAGTGATTAATATCATGAGCATCGATCTACGCAATTGATCCCGTTAGTCTCATTTTACGACAAGCATAGTAGCCTTTTACGGCAAGAATGGGTTGCTGAAGACCTCATCCACCCCGGATCTTCACGGCCCTCACCCGGATTGCTATTTTCCATAGGGGCACTGTGCTTAGTGTCAAGAGCCTTGCTTCAAATGCATAAACAGTATCGTCATGACAATGATATTGATTTTTTATTCTTCGACATTCTGCTATTTTGTTTCAATATTGTATTTATCGCAGCTAAAGAGTCCGACTATTGTAGAGTAATGATATAATTTGCGACAGTGTGAAAACGTTGAAGTACTGTGCAAAGAACACACTGCAAGAAACTCTAGGCTCTATAATTTATTTGGCCTTAAAATCAAAAGATTGGGAATATAATCACCAGTATAGCAATTTTGTATGCCCATATACACTCTTCAAAAAAAGAAACGAACAGGTAGTATGTAGTTCATTGAACCTGACTACACAAAAAAATCCGGTATATATATTGGACATATGTTATTGGAAAATGTTGGTGACCTGATATTCGACATTTGTCAGCACCATACCCGTGCTGGTGGGTTTCACCGAAGTGGTAAACGTCTGAGACCTGCATCACTTCGGGCTTTCCTCACACATTAAGCTGACACGCCGCGATATAACTGGAATACTGTTAAAAGCGGCGTTAAATCCATCTCACTCACTCACTGATATTCGACAAACGGTGCGTCAGCGCTGCCGATCGGAACCAAGAAAACACACAACGTGTAAATAAAAGGCTGCCGATCGGAACATCGCCATAGGACGTATCCAAAGAGGGGAATCGGAGTCTTCTGTTGCACGCCTCTCAACGTCCACCACAGCACCATTTGCCGCCTTTGTGACCGATTCAATTCCACTGCAGACCGTCCGAGAACCGGCCGACCAAGAGTTACCAGCCCTGCACAGGATCACTATATTCGACTGTTCCACCTGGTTTGAGGAGGATATCGGACCAGACTGTCAGGAACCATCTTCGCGAGGCTGGAACGACCCAGAAGAACAGTTATCGTCCCTGTTTTGCAACAGATCCATCGTCAACGACGGTTGCGTTGGTGCCATACGTTACAGCCTTGAAACTGGAGACGAGTGTGGTTTAGCGATAAATCACGATATCCTCTTCACCGACGAGATGTAAGACAACGTGTTTATCGTCGTCGAAATGAGCGTTTTGTGCCACATTGTGTACGTGAATTCGACAAATTAGGTGGCGGTAGTGTCATGATGTGTGGGGCCATATCCTACACGACGAGATCTGACTTGGTTGTGGTTCAGGAATCAAATTCTTCAACTTTACCTTCTTCCAATCATTGACCGCCAGAGGTAGCTGTTTAAACAGGACAACGCTCCACCGCACACAGCTCGTGTCACGGTAGTCTACCTTCATAATGCCAACATCAACGATTTCCCTGGCCGTCGAGATCTCCAGATCTCAACCCAATCGAACGCCTCTAGGATGAATTCGATCGACGTGTACGTCAACATCAGAACACGCCGCAGACATTATAACAACTGGGCAACGCGTTACAAGCAGAATGGCGCAGAATTCCGCAGGGCAGAATTCGTACACTTATCCAGGGCCGAGGAGACAAAGCGCCGTGATTGCTGCCCGGGGCGGTCACACAAGATACTGAGTTCAACGCAACCTTGTGGCCTTATTTGACATGACGATTAACAGTTTTCAATGCCTTTGTTCAACGACAACATGTGACTATCGAGGTCCAAAATATTTGTATCTATGATATTAAATTTAATATATCGACCTTATTAGTACAATTTATTTACTAAGAATCTACCTGTGCATTTCTTTTTCTTGAAGAGTGTATTTGGCATCCAATGAAATGGGTGCATTTTCTAAAACATGAAAACAGCAGAAAGTCAAATTCAGCAGAAAGTCAAATTCAAGGTATTTTTTTATATGACAAGAAGCACTAACATCAGGCGTAACGTCATATTTACTCAATCCACCAATCTAACTGTTTTATTGTTTGCTTGTTTGTTTGTTTGTTGTTTAACGCCTCACTCAGCAATATTCCAGCTATATGACAGCAGTATGTAAATATTCGAGTCTGGACCAGACAATCCTGTGATTGATATCATGAGCATCGATCCACGCAATTGGGATCGATGGCATGCATCAACCAAGTCAGCGAGCCTGACCATCCGATCCCGTTAGACGCCTCTTACGACAAGCAAAGACGCCTTTTTCGGCAAGCATGGGTTGCTGAAGACCTATTCTACCCCGGATCTTCACGGGTCTCGTTTATGTGAGTGCAGGCACATTGGTTGGGTATGCTTTAAGTGTTTTAACCCTATGGGGATTCCGGGTAAAAATAGGTCTCCAACAACTTGTGCCATCGTAGTAAGCGGCTTAATCGATTGCGTGTCGTCGAACGCCAACGACGTGGGATGATGCTCATGATATCAATCACTGGATCGCCTGATCCACACTCGATTAGTTGCAGACCACCGACATACAGCTGGAATAGTGCTGAGTGCAGCATACAAACGGTGTTAATCGATAATTGTCCTGTTTTGCTACATATACATCAAGCGAACAAACAGTTTAGATTTCCCTACCTACACAATATTTCGAAACAAAATCTTAAAACGCTCTCTTATCCATGTAAAGTTAATGTTCTTTGTGTAGAACTAGCACGAAATGTCAACAATGCTCGGCTGGTGGCCTCATTAAAATGTTTATACAAAAATCACAAAACGCTGGTTATCTATAAAAACTATATCCTGGATTATCTGCTTCTATCGATACTTAGCGTTGACACTACAAACACTTTCGAAGCAAGTCATCAAATGATGTAGAACTTTCTTGCAAACGTAATTGCCAGTGACTTAGAATAGCCAACGTATTTATACGATCAACGTATTGGAAACGATAATAATAATAATAATAATAATAATAATAATAATAATAATAATAAAGGGCGTGTACCAGTAATCCTAAAAAAATATATCCGGATAATTTTTTGATTAGCAGGGTTTTACTGTATATCAAATATAATTGCTTCCTTTAAAGACTAGACACTAACATATGTGCCATCCATTCATGTCAAGCCGAATCATGACCAAATATCGCGAAGAGTCGCGATGTTATGTTTGTGTTTCTTGACTGTCAATCAAGACTTTAACAGTTCATATCTCAAGTTTTAAACAACAGACACTTTCAAGTATGAGTGGGCTCTACCCTGTCCGATCATTTCGATCAAGGTCAGGGCGTCCCTCAAGGCAGCATCCTATCTGTCACACTTTTTAGCATCAATATTAATAGTCTCACAAACGTATTGAACAATAGCGTTGATGGTTCACTTTATGTGGATGATTTCAACATTTCTTGTCGTGCTAAGAATATGAATATAAAAGAAAGACAGCTACAGTTTTGTCTTAACAAAATTAAAAAATGGTCCAACGAAAATGGCTTCAAATTTTCTAAATCCAACACAAACTGTATTCACTTTTGTCTCGATCACAAGGGTCCAGATATATTTGTAGATGGTACTCCGATCAAGGTAGTAGAGGAGGCGACCGCCTCCGTGGTCTAGTGGTAGAGTGTCCGCCCGGAGAGCGAAAGGTGCGGGGTTCGATCTACGGCCGCGTCATACCAAAGACGTTAAAAAATGGTAGTTGTTGTTACCCTGCCTGGCGCTCGGCATTAAGGGGCCTTAAACAAGGACTGGTTGGCTTGGCGTCGGTATACTGTGTCTGAGTGGGGTATTCATGTTAAAATGCTGCCTGGTATCTCACAGGGCTACCACTATTTAATCGGCATCAGTCCGGACTAGTACAAGCACACACACACACACGCGCGCGCGCGCACGCACGCGCTATATAAGTGCAATAATCTTGGACGCGACGTTACACCCCATTTCACCACACCTAGTAGAGGAAGACAAATTCCTGGGTTTCATATTTGGCCGTCATCTCACGTTCTTACAACACATAAAACATCTAAAGTGCCTGAAGGCTCTCGACTTGTTAAAAGTCGTTTCAAATTCCGAGTGGGGAGGGAATCAGACAACCCTCATACTTGTACAGATCGTAAATACGCTTCAAACTAGACTATGATTGCTATGATCACACAACCTTACTTCACCTGTATAGATCCCTTATTAGATCTAGTCTAGACTATGGTTCAATTGCTTATGGCGGAGCCGGAAAAGCGATTTAGAAAAATTAAACACAATACACCACCAAGGCCTGAGGCTTTGTCTTGGAGCTTTTAGGGCCTCTCCTGTGGACAGTTTTTACGTGGAAGCCGATGAACCTTCCCTCGAACAACGCCGCATTAAGTCTATCACTGCAATAAATCACTAAACTGCATTCCAATCAACTGTGTTTTCAACCCTCTATATAGAAACCTGTTTCAAAATTTGTCCAATCCGGTTCCACCACTTGGTATCAGAATTCAACCACACATCACTGCAGCTAAAATAGATCTAAATATTATGTCATCCTCCCGACGTCTGTCTTCTCCTCCCTTGCAGATGGTGAAGACAGAGGTGGACCTCACTCTAACCAAGCTAATAATTCTGTAACTAATCCTTTGATATATCAACAAGCATATTACAAATTGCAACCAAAAGATAATTCTCACATATCCCTTTTTACAGACGGTTCCAAGGATCGTGGCTAAGTCGCAAGTGCCACCATCATTGGATCCAGATTTGTCTCCTCAATAATCCCAGATAATAGTTCAATTTCTACTGCTGAGACCTAAGCTATCTTAACAGCTTTGATCAATATTAAACAACAAAACCAATCTAAAAATGTCATCTTCTCCGATTCATTGTCTTGCCTTCAGGCCCTGTTATTCAAGACATTTTAGAACTATATAATGGTATTTCTACTAGACAATGTGACATCGTCTTTTGCTGGTTACCAAGTCATGCAGGCATATTAGGTAACTCAAAAGTCGATGCTGTAGCTGAAGCAGCTCTTGACAACCCATTATCTCCACTACTTATCACGGTGATCAATAGTTATACTCGGGATCTCATGCAAGAAGTGGGACACCCAGGTAGGAATCAATTAACTTCACGAAAAATCGGTCATACCTACCTGGGTTGTCAGTCAAGACATGATGAGGTCGTTTTACGATGATGTCTTATTGGCCACAGTCGGTTTACACACGAATATCTGCTTAAGACAGGTGAGGACGAACCGCCTTAGTGTATCCCTTGTGATGGAATGTACACCGTCAAGCATATATTATCCCGTGTAAGCGGGCATCTCATCTTTGTTACTTAATGCTGAGCGCCAGACAGGGTAACAAGTACCATCTTTTAACGTCTTTTGGTATGACGCGGCCGGAGATCAAACGCACTCCGGGTGGACGCTCTACCACTAGACCACGGAGGCGGTCGGCTTGTGAACTGATAACTGACCCCATGCCACTTTCACGCGATGTTCACAGAGGGCATTTGTAGGCACTGTGTACATGCACAAAATCTGATGTGTGGTGATTTGGATCTATTGCTTATGAGGCCACCTCCATGGTCTTGTGGTAGAGCGTCCGCCCGGAGAGCGGAAGGTCCGGGGTTCGATCCTCATACCAAAACACGTTAAAAGATGGTACTTGTTGTTACCCTCTCTTGCGCTCGGCATAAAGGGGCTAAAACAAGGACTGGTCGGCTCGGAGTCAGTATACTGTGTCTGAGTGGGGTATTCATGTTAAACTGCGGCATGGTATCTCAGTGAGCTAGCACTATAAATCGGCATCAGTCCGGACTAGTACACGCAGCCACGCAAACACGTGCATATAAGTGCAATAATCTTGGACGAGACGTTAAACCCAATTTCACCTCACCTATTGCTTATGCAGAGTACAAGGTTAGAGGTCAGAGCCCTATCGTGAACTATATAGAAAATAAAGTCATTGTTGCACTCCGACCATCATCATATCATTTGCCAAAGGACCAACGAGCATCTTGAACATTATAACTGTCTTGATGATTTCATGTTTCATGACATCAATATACTGTTCTGGTGCAGAATCGTATTGTTTGCATTTGTTTGTATTTTTACAGATATACTCGACCATCAGTGACTGCTACCTGTAAAGTTACCACGTAAAATAGTTCGTTTAAATAATAAACAAACACAGATATAATCGACCATCAGTGACCGCTACTTTACCCCATCCTTTGTTCATGGTTGTAAAGTTAGCTGACCGTAAAATAGTTCGTGTAAATATAACCCGGGGGGGGGGGGGGGGGGGGGGGGGTAGAATGTGTCCCCCTATTGCTGGTCATAAAAGGCGACAAAATTGGGCAACCCCTTTTCCGTGGGTTGCGCCCTGTGTCGGTGGAGAAAGGTAGTCTGGTAGTTGAGTGCACTGGTTCCTGTGTTCCTTTGCCCAGCACACTACTTTGACCCTAACGTGTGGTAGAATTGGCCCGGCTCTACCAATCGGCTGGCCATGTCAAGCCCTAGGCTAGAACAACGTGTGTTTATTTTGCTATGTGATATTCGATGTGGGTATTGAATGCTAAACTTGTTATGCCTATGTTTGCCTAAATCCTGCTGGGAATCATGGAGGAAGCAGGAGCACCGTACGTCCCCATGATCCTCAGGCAGCTTTAGATGTTCATTGGACAATGTCTTTCAACTCAGGGCGCAGTGGACTCGGATACCTGCGACACGGAGACGTCGTAGCACAGTGCGTCGACTGATGCGCTGTTGCTGCTGTTTCCGTCCGCCGAGGCCCTCTATCTCTCTCTCTCTCTCCCTCTTTCTCTCTCTCTCTCTCATGGTTTGTTTAACACAACAGTAGTCGATATATTGATGGGATGTAATAACCTTGTCTGTTAAATGCAACAATTATACTATTCAATAGGACAACAGCATTCAGATAGGCAGGATACAGATACTAATAATAAATAGAGGTGTGGCCGAGGCCCGGATTATCGCTGTGTTACTAAATCAATTTCAGATTTCTTGTTCTGGAACATTTCCGGTATTACTAATAAACTTCTAGACAATGAATTTGTTTCATATATCACACAGTTTGACTTTATTGGACTCACAGAAACATGGGCCAAGGACTGTGATTTTGATCAACAGCTCGGTTATTACCAGCCATATGTTTTGTCTGCAGAGAGATTGCATCTTTTGGGAGATTATCGGGGGGGATTGTAGTACTTATTAGAAAGTCTCTAGTCAATTATGTCAAAGGACACATTATTGGACAGAATGTGGTATATGTTATTTTGGATAAATCGGTATTTAAGCTAGAAAAAGATGTATTGGTAGCTTGTGTTTATGTCAATCCTGATGGGTCAACTTGGTACAGGGGTAAATCAACAAAATGTGGAATAAGTTTATTATTTGAATCCTTGTAAGATGTTATACAAAAATATGGTGATATGTTTATCATGCTTGGAGGTGACTTTAATTCCCAAACCGGTAATGAGCCCGATGCCGCAGAGAGTGATATTGCTGAAAGGCTTGGCATTCAGGAACCTTCTGATATTTATGGCAATGTGATCACCAAACGTTTCTCTTGTGATACTACTGGTAATCGCCTTGGTAAGATATTACTAAACGTATGTAGTGCTTTGAATTTGTGCATTTTCAATGGCCGATGTGGATCAGACGCGGCAAAAGGTGACTATACCTTCATCAGCCACAATGGCACAAGCGTAATCGACTATATTGTTGCAACCCCTTCATTGTTTATGTTGTGCAAACAGTTTGACATTGCAAATAGAACAGAGTCGACCCATATGCCAGTTACATGTTCATTTCACGCACGTGCCAATGCTGGATCGAGAGACCGTGAGCGTGTTGCACGAGACCCAGGGGACAGCTACCGCTTTGTGTGGAACGAGGACAAAACTCAAACTTTTACTGTCTACAAATTCTATTTCAATGCTTGACAAGTGTTCAGATTTTATCGCTTCAGGTAAAATTGATAAAGCAGTATAGGTATTTTCAGATGTTTTATGTACCGCTGCGAAATGTATGAAACGCCCTTCTTATATTTCTAGAAGTAAACAGCCATGGTTCGATAAGGAGTGTGAATACCACCGCTGTGAAAGATATAGGCTTCTTACAAAAAAATCATATCAAGACAATGTACAGAGTACCATTTTGACTAACTTGGATAACAGTAAAATATTTTGGGCAAATTTGAAACGTCTGTCTGCTACCACTGTCCGTCGGGATTGCCTAAAAGTCGGGCCAAGAAAAGTCGGGCCGGGCCAGCGGGTAATACTAAAAATGGATTGCAGAATAATAAAACGAAACATGCATATCTAGGCAGATCTCAAATGTCCAGAAACGGATAGTTTTGCTCATTTAATTGAGTTTGAATCAAAATGTATCTTCAGCAATGTAATAAACTGATAATTATAGCTACATACCGAGAGTTCATACCGAAAAGTCAGTGTCTTGGCTGTGTCTACTTTGATGAGAAGGTTTCTCACCGACCTTAGCGTGCACGGGTGTGATGTCCTGGGCAGGAATTCGAAATGACAGTGTTTCGACTACTCTTCTTTCATTAATTAACGTGTTTGGTATACCTAATTAACCTTTACTAATTCATGTTCAACCAACACAGGATGTTTTCTGCAAGTGGATATTCGCGAATGTCATAGGACTGACACGACACGTGTTAATAACTGTCAAAGCGCTTCTAAAATTACAACACATACTTTACATCTATAGACTAATTATAATATCATATCTACCTATATAACACTTTAGTGTCTCATATTGCAGTAGCAAACACGGTGCTCAAAAGTGAAGCCCTTTTCCCTCTACATTCTCTCTATCAGAAGTGTTTGGCTTGTGTTGGGTCCGACTTGGCCCGGGCGGTCAAAATCAATTTTAAACACACAGACGTATCTTCAAATGTGTTTACATCTTTGGATTAGTGTTATATCTACCTATATACTACTTTATAATGTCACGGTACATCGTACTTAAAGAAAACAAGGTACTCAAAGTGAAGCATTTCTACTGTATTTTCTTAAGAAAATCTATGTCAGAAGTGTTCGGTCCGACTTGGCCCGGGGTGTCAAAATCAACTTTAACCTCACAGATGTATCATCAAATGGATTCACATCGATAGATTAGTATTATATCTACCTAAATACCACTTTATAGTGTCTCAGATCGCTGTAATTAAAGAAAACAAGGTGCTCAAAGTGAAGCCCTTTTCCCTCTACATTCTCAACATAGTCTCTATCAGAAGTGTTTTGCTTGTGTTGGGTCCGACTTGGCCCGGGCTGTCAAAATCAACTTTAAACACACAGACGTATCTTCAAATGTGTTTACATCTTTGGATTAGTGTTATTTCTACCTATATACCACTTTATAATGTCACGGTACATCGTATCTAAAGAAAACAAGGGGCTCAAAGTGAAGCAATTTTACTGTATTTTCTTAAGTAAATCTATGTCAGAAGTGTTGGGTCCGACTTCGCCCGGGCGGTCAAAATCACCTTTCAACACACAGACGTCTCTTCAAATGTGTTTACATCT
Organism: Haliotis rufescens; assembly: GCF_023055435.1. Classification (NCBI taxonomy): domain Eukaryota; kingdom Metazoa; phylum Mollusca; class Gastropoda; order Lepetellida; family Haliotidae; genus Haliotis; species Haliotis rufescens. The sequence goes on from NW_025963857.1 coordinate 32,659,119, forward strand.
ATAGATTAGTGTTATATCTACCTATATACCACTTTATAATGTCACGGTCCATCATATTTAAAGAAAACAAGGGGCTCAAAGTGAAGCATTTCTACTGTATTTTCTTAAGAAAATCTATGTCAGAAGAGTTCGGTCCGACTTGGCCCGGGCTGTCTAAATCAACTTAAACCTCACAGATGTATCATCAAATGGATTCACATTTATGAATTAGTATTATATCCACCTAAATACCACTTATAGTATCTCAGATCGCTGTTATTAAAGAAAACAAGGTGCTCAAAGTGAAGCCCTTTTCCCTCTACATTCTCAACATCAGAAGTGTTTGGCTTGTGTTGGGTCCGACCTGGCCCTGGCGGTCAAAATCAACTTTAAACACACAGACGTATCTTCAAATGTGTGTACAACCATAGATTAGTGTTATATCTACCTATGTACGACTTTATAATGTCACAGTTTATCGCATTTAAAGAAAACCATGAGTTCAAAGTGAAGCCCTTTTTCATCTACATTCTCAACATGACTAGTATTATATCTACCTATATAACACTTAATAATGTTGCACGATAACTCAAAGAAAACTGGTCTGTTAAAGTCGAGCACTTTCAATGTATCTTCTCAAGAAAATTTCACCAAATGTGTTGGAGTGAAGTATACTCTTTAGAGTGCCTTTTTTTCATGGTATGTGTCTGGTCGGAAAAACCCTTGCTTTTACCTAATCCGTCGTGTGCTTTTTCAAGGATCATACTCACAGGGTAACACTTGGAGAAGGTAAGGTGAGACTTTGCATTTCAGGATAAACCTCTCCCTCAACCCTGCTTAATGCTTCTATTATCTATGAGTGTGTTCAGGAAAACAGGATGATCTGAGACAGTTGTAATCTGCCATACCGCGAGAATACGTGCTGCATCTCCGAGCAGCTCGTTCTGTGAAAACACACTTCTCCTGAACCTGACTTGGACCACTCAGTATTATTGTCGTGATGGTTATTAGACGCCATAAATTAAAGTTCTCTATATATCTAGCAACTTTTTTTATATAAACAGTTACAGTTTGTACTCCAAGCGAGCAACACTTCCCAAGCCAGCACAGAGCATTGCCTGATAGCCAGCCAAGGAAACTCCATCATCGGTAATTATAACGTTATCCTTTCATCCTTATTCACATACATCACTCTCACCCAATTAATCACAAAACCCCTAAATCCTTAAAAACAACAACACTCAACTCTTGTAAATAACCAACACCTTATCCTCCCCCATCTCCCTAACACAGCTCGCACTCATTTCTACTCACTACCCACGCCCACCACTCAAACACACCCTTTGACCCAACTCCTAAAAACAAAAAACACCTAATCCCCCCTTCTCCTTAACACAACGCACGCTCTTTCCTACTCACCACCCACGCCCACCACTCACATACCTCCACTCCTTCGACTAAATATCTCCTAATCCCCGCTTTCCACTTGTCTCACCTAATCCCAGCCTTCCAGCAACAAGATAAATCTTCAATAATTAATCAAACCCAAACCCTCCTACCAAAACCAACAACAAATAACCACCGCAACCTCCCCCGCCTCCTAAACACAACTCACCCAGTAAAAACAACAAACCAACTAACCTCCCCAAAACACCACTCCCTCTCCACCACCACTCACCACAACACACGCTCTCCAACTCTCCAACACAACACCCAAACAACATGACTGACACCCGCAACGCCACACTCGCAGCAATCCAGCTCCTTACTCACCCACGCCTGCGGAAGCGCACAACACTTCCGGGAGGTCACTCGAAAACATCGTCCCGACCGAGTATGGCGAAAACACGACACACACCACCCCCACCAAACCAGCTAACTCGCCACCTTAAAACACCAAAAAACGCAAACTCGACACATCCACCTCCATCAAGAAATAGTAAGTTGTGTGGTACGAGTGGTCAATCGGACTAACGATCTGTGATATTATTTTTAAGATCGATATATAAATGACCGAAACAGAGGCCGCGATGGACTTGGGCCTGTCACAAAGTTTTGTGTCGGCGGTAATGGCTACCTCGAGTTGTGAGAGAGTGAAAGATACACGTCCCAGAAGAAAGAGAACGCTCTCGGCAGATGATCAGGACAGTGAACATAAGAAAGTAAAGAGTGATCATGAGGTGAGAAATGACTCTGACAAAAAACATTCAGAAGATAAAAGTATGACAGACTTAGTGAACGCAATGCATTCTCTCACTGCCACTCTGACGAAGAAAATGGACACATTCGAGAAACATATGATCAAGAGAATGGAGGAAACAGTAAACATAAAGCTGCAGGAGGTCAGAGAAGATATGAAATGTGAAATTAAACAAATAAACGATCTAATCAGCAAGATCGACAGCAAACAGTCCATGGAAATCGACAATGTAAACAAACAGCTGAACGACATGAAATCAGCTGTTGGCAAAAAAGAAGAAGATCTCATCAAACTGAACCTTATCTTCCGGAATGTTATAGAGTCTGAAGGTGAGAATGTGAAAAATAAGGTAAATAGTGTTCTCAAAGATGGTATGAGATTAAAAGATGTGGACATAGTACATGCTGAGAGAAAGTCGAACAGGGGGGAGTCACGCTACCCCGGTGTTATTGTAGCCACATGTCGCTCAGTGGAGGACAAGTCACTGATCCTGCAATCCAAATCAAAGCTACAACACTCCAGAAATTTTAAAGACATTTTTATTATGAATGACAAGACTCGTCAACAAAAACTACATGAAGCCAACCTGAAAACGATCGCCATCGCGATTGGAAATGACAAGGTGAGAGTAAGAGGTGCCCGCCTGCAAGTGAACCGATCTAATCGAGACAATGTTGACAGCAATCGACACCGAAATACATGGCCCCAGTCTGAAATTGACAACTTCGATGATAACAGAGCACGTTCAGAGGACGGAGCATGGGAGTCAGTCAAGGGGAACCGGCGTGGAAGTGACAGACGAGACGAAGAGAGAAACACTCGGGGTACATCAGGCTATGGACAACATAGAAGAGGAGGGAGGAGATAGGTCCGATGCGGATTTTGGAATGTGGCGGGATGGTCTTGTGACGGTGCGAGTGACAATCATGTAATACGCAGTGAATCAATACCATTCTGTGACCTTGATATTGTGGGCGTGGCAGAAACGCACTTGTGTGCAGACAAGAAACTGTGTCTAGATAACTACGTGTGGTACGGCCATAACCGTACTGCTGTACGCGTACGTGCGAAGCACGGCTCGGGGGTGTTGGTTTTTTTATTAGACAGTCTTTGTATAATATGTATAATATAACCGTTGTAGACAACAACCATGAGGGGATTTTATGGCTGCAACTGTGTGATAAGCATTATTGTGATAATAAATATTTCATATGTGTGTGCTACCTACCCCCTGAACATTCCACCAGGTATATATGTGTCGCTGACTTTTTGGACAATTTGCTATCGCAAATACTCGAGTATCAAACAATTGGAAAACTGTTATATATTTGTGGAGATTTGAATAGTAGATGCGGCGATCAGACTGATTTTATTGAAGGAATAGACAATATCCAAGACAGAAATGTGGTGGATTTCACATGCAATGCATACGGGCGGCGCTTTGTAGATTTTTTGATTGACTCTAATTGTTGTATTCTCAATGGGAGAAACGCTGTTTTGAATGATTTTACATATGTATCATCTAGAGGTCAGTCAGTGGTTGACTACTATATTGTGCCATATGAACATCTTCCTAATTTTCAGAATTTTGAGGTTATTAGATCAGATGTATTAGCGTACACTGCAGATATTGTCGGTAAGGCAGACTGGCATCGGATCACCAAGTTAGACCACTCGTTGTTGCGATGGACATGTGATATTGAACATATTCATGAGGATGTGGACATTCGTGATAAAGGTGTCAGAGTGACTAAATACAGTACGTCAGATATACCTTGTGACTTTATGTCATCACCGGAATGTTTGACGACTTTAGATGACATTATCCAGCGCTTGGAGAACTCACATGTGACACAATGTGATATCGACGCAGCCTCAGACAGTTTGATTAGCTTGGTTCAAGAAGAAATGAGATGTAAGCTGAAAAGTAGGTCCTATATGCTGAACTCCAAGACTTCTAATAAACGACGGAGAAGCAAGAAGCCATGGTGGTCCGATTCACTGACGACTCTTTGGAACGAGATGTGTGAAGCCGAAAATAAATGGTGTAAATGCAGGACTAAGTCAGATAAACAATTTCTGAAACACTGCTTTGTGACTTTATGTAAGAAGTTTGATAAAAGTGTACAACAGGCTAAACGTGCATATGTGAAAGAGACCGTAAACAGTCTAGATGAATTATGTACGGCTCGTGATAGTGAGTTCTGGAGACAGATAGGACGTGTAGGTGTAGGGTCGGAGAGGCACAAGACAATACCAATGGCAGTAGTTATGGAGGATGGGAATGTGGGTGTGGGCAAGGACATAGTGTTGGAAAGGTGGAAAAATGTCTTTAGCGGTTTGCTAAATGGAGACAGTGACACGAAGTTAGCTTCTAGGAGAGACGGTGCGAGCTCCAATGACCATGTTCTTTTCAACGACAGCATAAGTCTATTTGAAGTAAAGACTGCTATCCATAAGGCTCATACAGGAAAAGCAACGGGTATTGACGAAATCCCCGTCGAGGTGCTGAAGTCTGATGCTATCGCTTAAACGCTCCACTATATTTTTAATAATTGTTTTAATACAGGAAAGATTCCTCAAATATGGTCGAAAGGCATAATTAGTCCCATTCCAAAGTGCTCAACCCTGGACCCTAGAGACCCCCTCTCATACAGGGGTATCACCCTGACTACGTCCATTTATAAACTGTATTGTAGTATCCTTAACAGAAGACTACAGCTGTGGGCAGAAGCTAACGACGCACTCCATGATTCACAGAACGGATTCAGACAAAAAAGATCTACTATCGATCGCGTCCAAACGCTAACAGCAATTATAGAAAACAGAAAAGTAAAAAAGAAATCTACATTTGTTGCATTCATAGATTTTAAGAAAGCTTACGACTGTGTTAATAGAAACATTTTATGGGATAAACTTTCTCACCATGGTATTGGAGGCAAAATGTTGCCTGCCTTGCAATCATTATACAAGGGTGTTAAATGCAGTGTTCGAGTGAATGGTTTCTTTACTTCCTGGCTCACGGTAAACCATGGCTTAAAACAGGGGTGTTTGTTATCTCCCTTGCTTTTTAACTTGTTCATAAATGATTTATTATATACTCTCAACAGTCTTAATATTGGTGTAACTGTAGACAATTTTAATATTGCAGCATTAGCATATGCAGATGATTTAGCATTGCTAGCTGAGAATGAAGCGGATCTCAGTTTACTGTTAGATGTTTTACATACTTGGTGTTGCACAAATGAGATCGAGATCAATAAGGAAAAGTCTACAATTGTCCATTTTAGAAATCCGTCTGTCATACAGACGAAGCATGTTTTTAATGTCGGAAATATGATTTTAGACATTGCTGCTAAGTATAATTATCTTGGTCTACTGTTCACAGACCACTTAGATTTTACTGCAATGGCACGTGCAGCAGCGAAGTCTGCTAATAGGGCTTTGGGTCTGTTGATATCCAAAGTTAAGACAATAGGCGGTATGCATTTCCAAACCTTTTCCAAATTGTACGATAGTATGGTGTGGTCTGTTCTTGACTACGGGGCGGCTATATGGGGTAATTATGATGTGTCAGCAATAAATGCTGTACACCATAGAGCCATTAGATTTTATTTGGGACTCGGCAAATACGCCCCTAACGTCGCTATAAATGGGGACATGGGATGGATACCGCCTGTTGTCAGACAGTGGAAAAGTGTAGAAAGACAATGGTGTCGCCTTAAGAATATGTCTAGTAGGTTAAACAAACATGTGTTTAACTGGGCTGATAGATACGCTGTAAATGGTTGTAAAAATTGGAATGGTAGGGTAAGAAAGAAGTTTAATAATATGGATTTAGGACATCTATTAAACGCTACAGGTTTTATTGATAAATTTTCTGTTTGTACACAGGTGGAACAATGGTGTAAAAATGAATATGGTACCCGTTGGAGCGATATGTTAAGAAAGGAAGAGGGGCGAAATGGGCTTAATAAATTGAGAATGTATCGATGTTACAAACAAGTATATGGGACAGAATACTATGTTTCAAATAAGATGCCCAGAAACTATAGATCGGCACTAGCCAAATTTAGATGTGGTGTGGCTCCTATTCGAGTGGAAACCGGTCGATACGAAGGTGTACCTGTCAATAATAGAAGATGTTTTCACTGTAATGACAGCGTAGAAGGCGAGGTCCATGTTTTGTTTCACTGCGCATTATATGATGATATCAGGGCAACTCTTTTTAATGAATGTATTGCTAAATCTTACAATGTTTTAGATATGCCTGATGTCGACAAACTTTGTTTTATTTTCAGTGACTCCAGTGTGTGTTTTATACTTGCCAAAGTCTGCTTTTTAATTCTTAATCGTAGAAAACATCTTTTATATGGATAACTTTTTACTATATCATCTTTATATCATTTATGTATAAATTCTAAATAAATTCTGTGATAATTCGTCTCTCATAATTCTATTGAATGGTTCTGTACATTTTATCTATGTCAAGTTGTATAAAGCTGTTTTAAGTATGTACAGGAGTGACACGTTAATTAACTATTGTCTGTCTGTTTGTCTGTCTGTCCATCGCCCACACCCTCCCCGGCCGCCTTCCTCGCCACCTTCGCCCTCTACTTCTTCTCAGCAGGCTCAGGCACCACTCTCTCACTAGAACTTTCGGCAGATAAAATAGGACTTTGGTTTAAAAGAGACAAAATAAATTACAACAATATTAAAAAAGCCAACAAAGGATACCAGATAATCTTCCCTAACCGAGATTCTTACAACGCAGCAAATAAAATAACTCAAATATTCCACGTCACGGTAATCAAACAAACACCTAATTGGCAACAATATACACGAGGCGTAATTAGGGTTAACCCAAGGAAAACAACTGAGGACTTACAATTATACTCTCTAGAAGCTAACATAAACCAAGACCAAAACCCTCAACCCCTAATCACCAGCACGCGTAGAATAACCTCAACTAGAAACGGAAAAACGGTCCCAACCTCCATTGTCATAATCAACTTCAAAAAGACCGCTAAATTCCCTGATGCCCCCAAACACATATCCTTCGGAGCCCACACCAACTTAGAAGTCAAACCCTATATAAAGCAGGTTAAGCAATGTTCAAAGTGCCTCAAATACAACCACACTGCCTCCCAATGCACATACCGTAAAACTAAATGTAAAAAATGCGCACAAACAGAATGCCCAGGCACATGCACACCCTGGTGCATCCTCTGCAAATCCACCCAACACACTTCACTTTCAAACCAATGCCCATACAGACACACACTCACCCAGCAGGCCAACAAACACATAAACATAGACACGGCTAAAATCCAAACACGAAAATTTGCTACACCTGCATCTAAACCACTCCTCCCCACACCACACCCATAACCGACAGCTCTGTCTGGGGCCCCTACCGAGAAACTGCACCCACCTCACACACACAAGCAGCCACTCAACCAACCACGAACCCTCCCTCATCTCACATAGCCAAAACATCAACCCCCGCATGCAGAACAAACCTCAAAATGACCACCACAACACGACCCTCATCCAAGCACCCTACATCCCATATGGCAACAACACTCTCCCACAAGCAAGCACAACAACAAAACACAAACACTAAGAAATCATCAGCTACACCCATCCCGCAAACACCTTCACAATCCTCCACACCACATGCCTCCCCCATGGAAACTCAATCAGCTAAACCTAATCTAACCGATGACGAAGATTTCTCCACTACTGAGGAAACAATAGACACTACTCCAACTAAAACAAACCAAACTACCTAACCAGCCAACACCCAAAACCTAAATAACCTCACCTTACTCCTAGCATACATGCATACTCCCAAGGCCATGAACTAAAAACTAAATTTAAACTAAATAAAGGCCCTCACATTGCTTGTATACAGGAAACCAAATTCTCAAAAAAATCCAAATTCACACTACCTAACTACAACTCAGTTAGAACTGACAGAGCTAAACCGAAAACAAGAAGAGCCGCAGGAGGACTAATCATATTTATCAGGGAAGATATAAATTACGAAGAAATAAAAATAGACACGCCAAACCTAGAAGACAACGGCATTAAAATCACATTAAATAACCGAAACATAAACATCATAAATATTTACCACTGGGCGGAACAAAAAGTCCAACCTGAGGATCTAAACAAACTACTCCAAATAAGCGATAAATCTACTATATTCCTAGGAGACTTTAACGCTCACCATCCTACATGGAGCATAGATGATAAAATAGATAATCATGGCAAATTAATCTCCGAATGGATAGAAACAAACGACCTAGTACTCCTTTATAGCAACCAACCCACGAGGTACGATAAGATAAACCAAAAAATGTCGGCTATCGACCTAACCATATGTACCGCAGATCTAGCCCAAAGTACTCAATGGGAAGTGCACGCCGTCCCGCTAGGTAGTGACCACTTCCCCATAAACATAACCATAGGAAATACAAACGTACCAATCCAAACAGAAAACCAAGAACCAAAATTCCATTACAATAAAGCTAACTGGGACCAATTCCAAGATATCTGCAACGAAGCTAACTTAAACGAAATAGAAAATAATGATCCAGAAACCTATGGTAAAAACCTAACAGACTATATAATAAACGCAGCCAAAACCTCCATCCCCTACAAAACATCTAAGACAGGCAAACCGACGGTACCATGGTGGAATGAGGAAATAGAACAGACTAGACGAAAACGTAAATCAGCCTTCAATAAAGCTAAACGCGACTACAAATATTTAAACATAGCCCACGAACTAATTAAACCACCAGGTTCAAAAACTAGTCCAAATAGCCAAAAGTAGAGACTGGAAAAAATTCTGCGAAGGTATAAATAACCGTACAGATGCCAGAATGGTCTGGCGCAAAATCCACATAAATGACATAAAAAAAAACTAACATTGACAACTCAACCAACCCCGCCCAAAAAGCAAATAATCTCGCCAACCACTTTTCGGCCGTTAGCAGTTACACCAACTTCAGTCAAAAATTCCAAGATAAACTTAAAACAGAAAACAAACCAACAAAAGAACCAAACAATAACAATCTAGAAATAAATCAACCCTACACAATGGAGGAGCCCCTCTACGTAATCCAAAACAGGAAAAAGGGCACAGCCCCAGGATTAGACCCAACTTCTTACCAAATAATTAAAAAACTCCCCCTAAAACTACTCCAGGCACTACTCAAACTATACAATCTCATCTACCTAAACGGACAGGTTGCTACTCCATGGAAACAGGCCCTAGTCATACCAATCCCTAAACCTAATAAACCAGCTAATCAAGCTAACTCATATAGACCAATATCCCTAACTTCAAACTTATGTAAAGTAATGGAATCAATGGCTAAATATAGATTACAACATTACTTAACCCAAAATAACATCATAAACCCAGATCAAAGCGGTTTCACTCCTGGCCGCTCAACCCTAGATAACCTCGCCCGACTAGAACAAGATATTAAGACAGGACAACTAAATAAACAATATACCACGGGCATTTTCTTAGACTTCTCTAAAGCTTTCGACATGGTATGGCACGATGGGCTAATACAAAAACTTAAAAAAATAGGACTCAAAGGTCAGATAATAAACTACATCCAGGACTTCCTAAACAATCGTAAAATAACCGTGGGTATAGACCAAACTCTATCGGACCAATGTCCCCTAGAAAATGGCACTCCACAGGGCAGTATCCTCAGCCCCACCCTCTTCAATATAATGATAAAGGATCTATTCGAGGGCCTATTCCCTAAAGTAAACACATCAAAATTCGCGGATGATGGAGCCATCTGGATCCGCACTAAAAGCATGAAAATGGTCCAAAATTTACTCCAAAAATATCTTAATAAAATACAACAATGGGCTGACAAATGGGGCTTCTCCCTTAACTCAGAAAAAACAACAGGAATAGTATTCAAACATAAAAACGTGAAACCCGCCTCCCCAATCCTCCAGCTAAACAATCAAACAATCAAATTTCAAAAACAAACCAAATTCTTAGGACTTATTTTCGATGAACATCTCACCTGGGATGCTCACATCCAAAACCTAACAACTAAATGCAGTAAAGACCTAAACACCCTAAGATGCCTAACTGGCTCTAACTGGGGAGCCTCCAAAGATACCCTCCTCTCTCTCTACATATCACTAATTAGATCAAAACAAGACTACGGCTGCGCCATATACAACACCCTAAACAACTCTCTATCTAACAAACTTGACTTAATACAATATCAGGCCCTCAAACTAATTACACGCACACAACATGGCACCTCCTACACCTCACTTCAGGCCTTAACAGGAGAAATGCCACTAAGTCTACGCAGGGAACAGCTAAGCTTAAATTTCTGGGCCGCGTCCCAATCAAACCCTCTCATCCAAAACTTAATAAACCAAAACATCAGCCCCAAAAACCAAGCTCTGGCTCGTAAACACCCCTTACTTACCCCAATATCCCAAAGAATAACAAACTACCTAAATGAACACCAAATTAAAAATCTTAAACAAAACTGCAAACAATCAAATATCTTCACCCCTAAACTTAAAATACCCAAAATAGACACAACACTAGCTAGCCAAATAAATAAACAAACCGACCCAAACATAGCTAAAACTACCACACTAGCATACATACACGAAAATTGGCCAAATTGGTGTCACATTTACACGGACGGATCCTCAGATCCGACCTCCAAACACACAGGTTTCGGAGTCCATACCACACAACCAACTAAAACCACACAATCCTTCCGACTCCCAAACAACCAATCAATATTCACGGCAGAACTAATGGGCATGGCCCTCCATAATCAAGAATCCAAAAACCACAAACAAAATCCTAATACTTACCGACTCCCTAATTGGACTGCAAGCCCTCCAAACCAAAATACCAAAAACCGACCTAAATTAATAAATCAAATACTTAAAAGCTCCAACGACCTAACTAAGGCAGGCAAACAAATAACCTTCTTGTGGATACCCGCCCACGTAGGAATATACGGTAATGAAAACGCCGATAAAGCAGCTAAACTATCCCTCAAAATCCCAGAAATAAGCTTAAACTTACCCATCTCAAAATCAGAAATTAAAAGTGTAAACAAGCAAAAAATCACAAAAAATGGCATAACCTATATCTAAACTCAAATAGCCAAATAAAAAAAGTGCTCAGCAAACCACTAACCAAACCAAAAATTCTCCATCCATCAAAAAAATCGACAGAGTAATCACTAAACTCCAAACAGGACACACCAACCTAAATAACCACCTAAATTAAATAAAAAAACACACTACAGGTAACTGCCCACACTGCAAACAACCAGAAACCCCAGAACACGCACTCATCCACTGCACACGCTACCTAACACATCGAACCGCATTACAAACCATCCTCAATCTAAACAAGGCTCTCACTCTAGAAGCAATACTAAACCCACAAAATAAACTAGAAAACTTCAAGGCCTTAGGCGTATTCTTAATCAAAACGGAACTAATAAAACGCATCTAAAAACACAATAACCTACCGAATCAAAATCACTGACAAACAAACATCCACCATACCCAGCTCCCTTAGTTCTCCTCCCCAACCCCATCGGCATCTATTCCAAATCTCAAAATTCCCAAATTCTATATAAGCAACCCCTAAACCCCCCTCTTGGGTTGCACAGACCACTTTCGCCCCTTTCGGAAACACATTAAATGGCCGGGCCGGGCCCGTGTGCGAAATACGCATCAGTCGGAAAGCGCACGTTAAATCTCCAAAGTAAGTAAGTAAGTAGGTAGTCTGTCGCACGTTAAATCTCCAAAGTAAGTAAGTAAGTAAGGTAGTCTGTCATCATTCTCGATATGGCAAACGCGCAGGTACAGTACACGTTTCTTCCAACTGCACGCGGCAGTAGATACCTTTGTACTGGTGGCTACACCTACCGAGTTGAAAAAAGGAAGAGGAATGACTGGATTTCTGTGTGCAGCCGACACCATCTACGGAGATGGAACCTTTTACGCGACTCCACGTCTCTTCTACCAGCTCTACACCCTCCACGCCTTCGTCGCCAACAAGATGGGTTGAGACAGAGCAGGAGCCTTGGAACCATTTCAACAACGACAGCCCTCGCACCAATAACCACCTGGAGGGATGGCATGGACGCTTAAAGAAAGTCATCGGCAAAGCCCAACCCAACATCTTTGAGCTGATAAGATTTCTAGGAGCTGAACAGCAGAAGACAGAGTGTAATCTGCTACAGTACCAGGCCGACCAGCGTCTCCCACCAAAAAAGAAGAAGTTCTGTGATATACAACGCAGAATCGATCAACTGAAGACCAGACTGATCCAGAATGAAGTCAGCGTAATTTTCTTTGCTGACTCAGTGTCTCATCTTCTCAAACTGTCTTAATTGCCCATGACTTTTACGTCATCTTGTACATATCCATTCTAATTATTTGTAAATAAATCAATATTCCATCCTTATTGTCTTTCATTCGTTCGTTTCAAATCCATTTCCACTTTTTTACTTGCTCGAGTTATTAAAATAACACTCGATACCCATTGTTGACTAGATTGGCGGATTAAAATATTCGCAGGACGACGACCTCACTTTTTGCTAGTTTGTTTTCATACGACACAGGGGGTCGTCGTCCTGAGAATGAACCCGACAGCGCACTGCATTACTGAAACGGCTGAAGAAATGCATATGTAGCCTGACACACATGATCATGAGCATTAATAGCCATGTTTACCTGTACTAGTTGAGAGCCAAGGTTGAAGTCATTCATGTGTAAAAAATGCTGTCGAGGCATCTGTAAACGGCTAAAGAAATGCAAATGTAGCCTAGTGTAGACTATGCACTTGCTTTGTGTACAGATGTGACGGCGAGGTAAGTACATCAAGATGAGACATCATATACATTCATATATATTTGTTGAGCACGAAACCTTGAAGTGTAGCCAGGATATTTCCAAGAAACTATGGGCGGCCATGTAGCTTCAATATCTTATAAATTATATCACTGAACATAGGTCATAGGTGTATTCAGTAAACAAAGATCTGAAGGGCTGTATTTCCTTCATCGAACACACTATGCGTTCATCACAGTTTGTGACGGATTACGGATACGAACGAACTAGCACTTGTTTGGCAGGTAGGTTTTGCTGAGATTTGTTATCTTGTTCTCTCTCTACCCTCTTTATCCTTAATCACAATTTAAATCCTAAATAAACTTTCGGGCCTAACACTGTGGCAATTTTAGACCCTCTGTTTCTGTATTTACTTGAGCTCATTTCCCCCAAGGTTTACACATCTCATAAGACTAAGTCATTAATGATGTCAAAGCTGTCTGACATGCTTCTTATGAACAGTTTATGAAGCTAAGCAATGTCCAAGTGACTTAAGCACAAAAATACGCGAACACTTCTGACATAGAATTTCTTAAGAAAATACAGTAAAAATGCTTCACTTTGAGCACCTTGTTTTCTTTAAATACGATGTACCGTGACATAATAAAGTTGTATTTAGGTAGATATACTACTAATCTTAACATATGAATGTAGAGGGAAAGGGCTTCACTTTAAGCCCTTTCTTTTCTTTAAGTACAGCGATCTAAGACACTATAAAGTTGTATTTAGGTATATATAATACTAATCTAAAGATGTGAATCCATTTGATGATACATCTGTGAGGTTTAAGTTGATTTTGACAGCCCGGGCCAAGTCGGACCCAACACAAGACAAACACTTCTGATAGAGACTATGTTGAGAATGTAGAGGGAAAAGGGCTTCACTTTGAGCCCCTTGTTTTCTTTAAGTACAGCGATCTGAGACACTATAAAGTGGTATTTAGGTAGATATAATACTAATCTAAAGATGTGAATCCATTTGATGATACATCTGTGAGGTTTAAGTTGATTTTGACAGCCCGGGCGAAGTCGGACTCAACACTTCCGACAGAGATTTTCTTAAGAAAATACAGTAAACATGCTTCACTTTGAGCACTTTTTTTTCTTTAAATACGATGTACCGTGACATAATAAAGTTGTATTTAGGTAGATATAATACTCATCTAAAGATGTGAAACCATTTGATGATACATCTGTGAGGTTTAAGTTGATTTTGACAGCCCGGGCCAAGTCGGACCCAACACAAGACAAACACTTCTGATAGAGACTATGTTGAGAATGTAGAGGGAAAAGGGCTTCACTTTGAGCCCCTTGTTTTCTTTAAGTACAGCGATCTGAGACACTATAAAGTGGTATTTAGGTAGATATAATACTAATCTATAGATGTGAATCCATTTGATGATACATCTGTGTGTTTAAAGTTGATTTTGAAAGCCCGGGCCAAGTCGGACCGAACACTTCTGACAGAGATTTTCTAAAGAAAATACAGTAGAAACGCTTCACTTTGAGCACCTTGTTTTCTTTTAATACGATGTACCGTGACATAATAAAGTGGTATTTAGGTAGATATACTACTAATCTAAAGATGTGAATCCATTTGATGATACATCTGTGAGGTTTAAGTTGATTTTGACAGCCCGGGCCAAGTCGGACCCAACACAAGACAAACACTTCTGATAGAGACTATGTTGAGAATGTAGAGGGAAAAGGGCTTCACTTTGAGCCCCTTGTTTTCTTTAAGTACAGCGATCTGAGACACTATAAAGTGGTATTTAGGTAGATATAATACTAATCTAAAGATGTGAATCCATTTGATGATACATCTGTGAGGTTTAAGTTGATTTTGACAGCCCGGGCGAAGTCGGACTCAACACTTCCGACAGAGATTTTCTTAAGAAAATACAGTAAACATGCTTCACTTTGAGCACTTTTTTTTCTTTAAATACGATGTACCGTGACATAATAAAGTTGTATTTAGGTAGATATAATACTCATCTAAAGATGTGAAACCATTTGATGATACATCTGTGAGGTTTAAGTTGATTTTGACAGCCCGGGCCAAGTCGGACCCAACACAAGACAAACACTTCTGATAGAGACTATGTTGAGAATGTAGAGGGAAAAGGGCTTCACTTTGAGCCCCTTGTTTTCTTTAAGTACAGCGATCTGAGACACTATAAAGTGGTATTTAGGTAGATATAATACTAATCTATAGATGTGAATCCATTTGATGATACATCTGTGTGTTTAAAGTTGATTTTGAATGCCCGGGCCAAGTCGGACCGAACACTTCTGACAGAGATTTTCTAAAGAAAATACAGTAGAAACGCTTCACTTTGAGCACCTTGTTTTCTTTTAATACGATGTACCGTGACATAATAAAGTGGTATTTAGGTAGATATACTACTAATCTAAAGATGTGAATCCATTTGATGATACATCTGTGAGGTTTAAGTTGATTTTGACAGCCCGGGCCAAGTCGGACCCAACACAAGACAAACACTTCTGATAGAGACTATGTTGAGAATGTAGAGGGAAAAGGGCTTCACTTTGAGCCCCTTGTTTTCTTTAAGTACAGCGATCTGAGACACTATAAAGTGGTATTTAGGTAGATATAATACTAATCTAAAGATGTGAATCCATTTGATGATACATCTGTGAGGTTTAAGTTGATTTTGACAGCCCGGGCGAAGTCGGACTCAACACTTCCGACAGAGATTTTCTTAAGAAAATACAGTAAACATGCTTCACTTTGAGCACTTTTTTTTCTTTAAATACGATGTACCGTGACATAATAAAGTTGTATTTAGGTAGATATAATACTCATCTAAAGATGTGAAACCATTTGATGATACATCTGTGAGGTTTAAGTTGATTTTGACAGCCCGGGCCAAGTCGGACCCAACACAAGACAAACACTTCTGATAGAGACTATGTTGAGAATGTAGAGGGAAAAGGGCTTCACTTTGAGCCCCTTGTTTTCTTTAAGTACAGCGATCTGAGACACTATAAAGTGGTATTTAGGTAGATATAATACTAATCTATAGATGTGAATCCATTTGATGATACATCTGTGTGTTTAAAGTTGATTTTGAAAGCCCGGGCCAAGTCGGACCGAACACTTCTGACAGAGATTTTCTAAAGAAAATACAGTAGAAACGCTTCACTTTGAGCACCTTGTTTTCTTTTAATACGATGTACCGTGACATAATAAAGTGGTATTTAGGTAGATATACTACTAATCTAAAGATGTGAATCCATTTGATGATACATCTGTGAGGTTTAAGTTGATTTTGAAAGCCCGGGCCAAGTCGGACCGAACACTTCTGACAGAGATTTTCTTAAGAAAATACAGTGAAAATGCTTCACTTTGAACCCTTTGTTTTCTTTAAATACGATGTACCGTGCCATAATAAGTGGTATTTAGGTAGATATAATACTCATCTAAAGATGTGAATCCATTTGATGATATATCTGTGAGGTTTAAGTTGATTTTGACCGCCCGGGCAAAGTCGGACCGAACACTTCTGACATAGATTTTCTTAAGAATATACAGTGAAAATGCTTCACTTTGAGCCCCTTGTTTTCTTTAAATACGATGTACCGTGACATTATAAAGTGGTATATAGTTAGATATAACACTAATCTATAGATGTAAACACATTTGAAGATACGTCTGTGTGTTTAAAGTTGATTTTGACAGCCCGGGCCAAGTCGGACCCAACACAAGCAAAACACTTCTGATAGAGACTATGTTGAGAATGTTGAGGGGAAAGGGCTTCACTTTGAGTCCCTTGTTTTCTTTAAGTACAGCGTTCTGAGACACTATAAAGTGGTATTTAGGTAGATATAACACTAGTCTATAGATGTGAATCCATTTGATGATACATCTGTGTGTTTAAAGTTGATTTTGAAAGCCCGGGCCAAGTCGGACCGAACACTTCTGACATAGATTTTCTAAAGAAAATACAGTAGAAACGCTTCACCTTGAGCACCTTGTTTCCTTTAAGTACAGTGATCTGAGACACTATAAAGTGGTATTTAGGTAGATATTATACTTGTTTATTAATGTGAATCCATTTGATGATACATATGTGAGTTTAAAGTTGATTTGACAGCCCGGGCCAAGTCGGACCGAACACCTGTGTGACTGTTGAGAGTATAGGGAGAAGAGGTCTACTTTAACCAACGTGTCTGCTTTAAATACGACGATCAGTGACATTATAAAGTGGTATTTACTTATATATAGAACGTTCCTATAAATATAAACACTATGCTCACAGATGGAAATTTGTATCACGATAGCTAGAAGTATTTGATGCGTTTCAAATCTTACTTCGTTTAACGATTGCTCTTTTACATGTTACCAAGATCAGCGACGCTTACACACTGCTCCACTTTCTGGTTGTCAAGCGATTTACTCCGAATTACTTATTTATGGTGCACTTTTTTGTTTGGTGATTGTTCATTAATGTCATGTGTGTATGTTGCATCAATTATATGTAGGTATGATCGCCGATAATGAAGTAATTAGCCAGTAACACTTTGGCCCGTCTTGGCCCGGCCCGGCCCGGCCCGACTTTTAGGCAATGCCCTGTCCGTCCTAAGCCAAATATAAATATTGAGTAATGGTTTTCACATTTTAAGGGGTTGTTCGATTCAGAAATGGGGGATGAAGATAACACTGAGCCAGATAATAATTTTGATGACTTAACTCAATCTATCTTAGACTCGCCAATTGAACAGCAGGAGGTAATTGAGGCAATTAACAAATTGAAAACAGGCAAAGCTGCCGGCAGTGATAAGCTTATTGCTGAAATGTTCAAATACGCATGCGATATGTTAGTTCCCTATATTACCTGTCTGTTTAACGTCATGTTTGATTCCGCTTATTTTCCGATTTCCTGGTCGACTGGCCAAATTGTACCATTACACAAGAAAGGGGATACTAATACACCCGATAACTACCGAGGGATTACAGTATTAAGTATTTTAAGCAAGTTATATATTTCTGTTCTAAATAGAAGGTTGCAGTCTTGGTATGATGCCTATGATAAAGTTGTGGAGTCGCAAGCAGGATTTCGTTGTGGCTATTCCACAATTGATAATATGTTTATTTTACAGTCAGTTATACAGCGTTATCTGGGGAAGAAGCGAGGTAAACTATATGCTTTATTTGTAGACTTCTCCAAAGCGTTCGACTCTATAAACAGATCAAAACTATGGATAGTTTTGAATAACAGTGGTGTGTCAGCTAAAATGTTTAAATGTATACAATCCATATATACGACTGTACGTTCCTGTGTAAAGTTTAACAATAGCTTCTCAGATGAGTTCGATTGTGACTTTGGTGTCCGTCAAGGCTGTGTACTGAGCCCGTTTTTGTTTTCATTGTTTATCAATGATCTAGCTGTTGAAATTGAGGCTAACTTGGAACCCGGAATTCAGCTCCATCCAGACATAATTCAACTATTCCTTCTACTCTTTGCTGATGATGTAATTCTTATATCAGATACTGAATCGATGTACTTGAACACTATTGCCAGAATTATTTCCTAAAGGTAAATCTTGATAAATCGAAAATAGTAGTTTTTAAGAATGGTGGTGTACTTTTTAGATCTGAGAAATGGTATTTCAGTGGTTGTCAGTTGGAATGTGTATCAACGTACAAATATTTGGGAGTTGTATTTTCAAAGAATTTATCATGGTCGAAACATACTTACAATGCTTCATTACAGGCTAAACGGGTATTGTTCTCGGTTCTAAAATCCCTTTCATCACTTAAATTTATTCCACTGAAACTATTTTTTTAAATATTCGATACTAAAATTGCTCCAATTATGTTATATGGGGCTGAAATGTGGAGTTTTGAAAACTGCAAAGAAATAGAAGGCTTCCATGTACTTGCTTGTAAACGTCTGCTAGGTGTTAAAACGTCTACTCCCAATCATGTTGTGCGAGTAGAGTGTGGAAGATACCCACTGTACATTTCTGCGTATAAACGCTGTATAAAATATTGGTGTAAACTTATGTCCCTCCCAAATTCACGATATCCTAAGAAAAGTTATGATATGTTATTTCAGCTAGCCACACATGGTAAAACTAATTGGGCTACAAAAGTCAAAACTCTTTTATACAGCCTTGGATTTGGATATATATGGGAGAACCAATATGTTATTTGCCCCGAATCATTTATTTCCGAATGTGAAGATCGGTTAAAATTTGCTTACGAACAGGACTGGCATTGGTCTTTAGCAAATTGTTCTAAAATGTTCCATTATACACTTTTCAAAAATTCATTTAGTTTAGAGTTGTATTTGTCTGCTATCACTATCAACAAATTTCGTGTTGCACTAGCCCAGTTTCGTTGTAGCTCCCACAACTCTCCACATTGAGACTGGTAGATACGTTAATACTCCACGAGAGCAGAGATTGTGCAATAGTTGCAACCAAAGATATGTCGAGAATGAATATCATTTTTTATTAATTTGTAACGCTTATGATGAACTTCGTCTTCAGTATTTACCACAGAAGTATTTTGTACATCCTACTCTTGCTAAATTCAATATGCTTATGGCGGTAAACAATGAAACTGTTATTAGAAATGTTGCAACTTTTATATACCATGCTATGAATGTTAGACTCCAAACACTAAGCCTATAAATGTTAATGATGGACCAAATATTGTACCATGGGCCGCTGGCCTACACATGTACATGAATAAAGAATTGAATAGGACTCTTCCCTTCGCTGTTGCGGTGTCATTGATGAACAACTTCTTTATAATTATCACGGGCGACGGTAATAAAGAAGTTGTTCATCCATATATGAAATCCATCATTTACTTAATACTCCAACTTCCATATTGTATAACGCATTCTATCTCAATGATCCCAAGTAGCATATGCTGGTTGTAAGAGGCGACTGGATGGGTCGGGTGGTGGGGCTCGCTCGTTGGTTGATGGCGTGTTAGCCATGGCATGGATCTTTGCTCTTAATATCAATTACTAAATTGTCTGATCCAGACTTTACCATTTACAGGCTGCCGTAATATAGCTGGAATATTGTTGATTATGATATTACTGCAACAGACACACGCCGTCATATAGCTGAAATATTGTCGATTATAATGTTACTGCAACAGACACACACCGTCATATAGCTGGAATATTGTTGATTATAATGTTACTGCAACAGACACACACCGTCATATAGCTGGAATATTGCTGTTTATAATGTTACTGCAACAGACACACACCGTCATATAGCTGGAATATTGCTGTTTATAATGTTACTGCAACAGACACACACCGTCATATAGCTGAAATATTGTTGATTATAATGTTACTGCAACAGACACACACCGTCATATAGCTGGAATATTGTTGATTATAATATTACTGCAACAGCCACACACCGTCATATAGCTGGAATATTGCTGTTTATAATATTACTGCAACAGCCACACGCCGTCATATAGCTGGAATATTGCTGATTATGTTATATTACGGCAAAAGACACGCCCATACTACTGATCTGATGTTATAATAAGAACCACTTGTTCTTGTTAGTTTGCATAATACAGGTATATCATCATTTTAACACAAACTTCACGTCTTCCAGTCCATCAATGAATTGAAAATTAAAACAAAGAGATGTATGTTTTTCACACACAGAGAGCATGATCACCAATTTATTTTGCACTGATCACTGTTCCCACAGCAGTTGTTGGGGCCTTCCCTATTCTGTGACCGAGATTCTCATAATTTAGGTATTGGTTCAATTAATGCATTGCACTCCAAAAAGTGACCACTTTCTCAAACTGTGCTAAATGTGTATTTGGAAGAATTCATTTCTCAACCATGCTTTCGACTAGATGCCTTTCGACAACCTGTTATTAATTCAAATTCACTTACAACAGAACTTCAACGTTTAACATAAACGTTGACAAGCAGAAGTACCTCGAGTGCGAAATAAGGATGGTCTAAGATAGTCTATGTTTTTACAGGTGGTCAAGTTCAGCAATCTAATGTAAAGACGGTAGAGACATATTTGCACTGTGTATGTGTACTTGTCCCTTGTGTGTTTGAATAATGAAGCGTCCATTATTGCCTGTGCATATATGAAAGATCATACACACTAACTTGTGTGTTTAAGGCATTTGTTTACCTGAACAGATGTTAACTATACTTTGTGTTTTTCATAAAAGATGTTTAGCACCACAAGCGTGCGTTAATGAACAGTTCCCTATTATTTGAATATGATTAGCCATTATAAATATCCGAATAAACACAGTTTCAGAATACATATATTTCAAATAAACATATCATGAAAGTAACGTTAATCGGGCGGTATATTGAACGATAAACAGACAGTTATCAATACCGTTCATATCCTACAGGGGGCACGGGTGGCCCAGTCGTCTAAGGCGCCGCGATTCGCTGTGCAGAGTTGCGTCCCTTGGGCATGCCAGAAACCTATGATTGTGGGTTCGAATTCCGGTTCTCCCCGAGAGTGCTATCACTATCAACAAATTTCGTGTTGCACTAGCCCAGTTTCGTTGTAGCTCCCACAACTCTCCACACTGAGACTGGTAGATACGTTAATACTCCACGAGAGCAGAGATTGTGCAATAGTTGCAACCAAAGATATGTCGAGAATGAATATCATTTTTTATTAATTTGTAACGCTTATGATGAACTTCGTCTTCAGTATTTACCACAGAAGTATTTTGTACATCCTACTCTTGCTAAATTCAATATGCTTATGGTGGTAAACAATGAAACTGTTATTAGAAATGTTGCAACTTTTATATACCATGCTATGAATGTTAGACTCCAAACACTAAGCCTATAAATGTTAATGATGGACCAAATATTGTACCATGGGCCGCTGGCCTACACATGTACATGAATAAAGAATTGAATAGGACTCTTCCCTTCGCTGTTGCGGTGTCATTGATGAACAACTTCTTTATAATTATCACGGGCGACGGTAATAAAGAAGTTGTTCATCCATATATGAAATCCATCATTTACTTAATACTCCAACTTCCATATTGTATAACGCATTCTATCTCAATGATCCCAAGTAGCATATGCTGGTTGTAAGAGGCGACTGGATGGGTCGGGTAGTGGGGCTCGCTCGTTGGTTGATGGCGTGTTAGCCATGGTATGGATCTTTGCTCTTAATATCAATTACTAAATTGTCTGATCCAGACTTTACCATTTACAGGCTGCCGTAATATAGCTGGAATATTGTTGATTATGATATTACTGCAACAGACACACGCCGTCATATAGCTGAAATATTGTTGATTATAATGTTACTGCAACAGACACACACCGTCATATAGCTGGAATATTGTTGATTATAATGTTACTGCAACAGACACACACCGTCATATAGCTGGAATATTGCTGTTTATAATGTTACTGCAACAAACAGACACCGTCATATAGCTGGAATATTGCTGTTTATAATGTTACTGCAACAGACACACACCGTCATATAGCTGGAATATTGTTGATTATAATGTTACTGCAACAGCCACACGCCGTCATATAGCTGGAATATTGTTGATTATAATATTACTGCAACAGCCACACGCCGTCATATAGCTGGAATATTGCTGTTTATAATATTACTGCAACAGCCACACGCCGTCATATAGCTGGAATATTGCTGATTATGTTATATTACGGCAAAAGACACGCCTATACTACTGATCTGATGTTATAATAAGAACCACTTGTTCTTGTTAGTTTGCATAATACAGGTATATCATCATTTTTACACAAACTTCACGTCTTCCAGTCCATCAATGAATTGAAAATTAAAACAAAGAGATGTATGTTTTTCACACACAGAGAGCATGATCACCAATTTATTTTGCACTGATCACTGTTCCCACAACAGTTGTTGGGGCCTTCCCTATTCTGTGACCGAGATTCTCATAATTTAGGTATTGGTTCAATTAATGCATTGCACTCCAAAAAGTGACCACTTTCTCAAACTGTGCTAAATGTGTATTTGGAAGAATTCATTTCTCAACCATGCTTTCGACTAGATGCCTTTCGACAACCTGTTATTAATTCAAATTCACTTACAACAGAACTTCAACGTTTAACATAAACGTTGACAAGCAGAAGTACCTCGAGTGCGAAATAAGGATGGTCTAAGATAGTCTATGTTTTTACAGGTGGTCAAGTTCAGCAATCTAATGTAAGACGGTAGAGACATATTTGCACTGTGTATGTGTACTTGTCCCTTGTGTGTTTGAATAATGAAGCGTCCATTATTGCCTGTGCATATATGAAAGATCATACACACTAACTTGTGTGTTTAAGGCATTTGTTTACCTGAACAGATGTTAACTATACTTTGTGTTTTTCATAAAAGATGTTTAGCACCACAAGCGTGCGTTAATGAACAGTTCCCTATTATTTGAATATGATTAGCCATTATAAATATCCGAATAAACACAGTTTCAGAATACATATATTTCAAATAAACATATCATGAAAGTAACGTTAATCGGGCGGTATATTGAACGATAAACAGACAGTTATCAATACCGTTCATATCCTACAGGGGGCACGGGTGGCCCAGTCGTCTAAGGCGCCGCGATTCGCTGTGCAGAGTTGCGTCCCTTGGGCATGCCAGAAACCTATGATTGTGGGTTCGAATTCCGGTTCTCCCCGATTATGTTTCTAGGTTTGTCAGCACCATACTCCTGGGTTTCACCGAAGCGGTAAACGTCTAAGACATGCATCACTTCGGGCTTTCCTCCTACATTAAGCTGACACGCCGTGATATAACTGGAATACTGTTAAAAGCGGCGTTAAACCAAACTCACTCATATCCTACAGCTACTATTGTTACGCACCAAATACAATTATGTCATGTTTTATTGAACTTAGTTTGAGGTTATTGTTATTATCGTGTATATGTATATCTACATTTAGTAAATAGCGCGTCTTACTTCTGGCGTAATAAGCCAAGCGTATTTATATTGATTTTACGTACAAGTCAGTCAGGTCATAATGTTGGAGTCGTGATGCAATGCCCTCTAGACATGAGGCCGTCTCACTGGTCTTCTTTAGTTCTAGTTGTGTTTGTTGGTTTGTTGTTAAACGCCGCACTCAGTTGTATGACGGCGGCCTGTACATATTAGAGTCTGGATCAGTCAATCCTGCGATTGACATCATGAGCATCGATCCACGCCATTGGGATACGATGACATGCATCAACCAAGTCAGCGTGCCTGGCCACCGGAACCTGTTAGTCATGTTTTGCTGAAGATCAAGTCTTACCCAGATCTTCACGGGTTTTCCGTGAAGTATTCACGATGGTCGACCGTGTGATAAAAGTTTGTAAGTTGGACCCTCGAAGTAAGTTGTGACCAATTCAAACGCAAAATGAATGAACAAAACATCACATCAGTATCCCATCATTCCGAAACATAACTACATTCTTCGCTCTCATTATTATTCGTATAGAAACACATACAGTAAACTACGGTTATAACGAACTCAAAAGGGACTACTAATTTTAGTTCGTTATAACCGTAGTTCGTTATAAGCATATATACAGAATAACTACAGCAAATAGTCGGGACCAAAAAAGTAACTTCGTTATAACCGTCAGTTCGTTATAAGCGTGTTCGTTATAACCGTAGTTTACTGTACTACTATACCAAAGTAAAACCAAACTCACTGACTCTCTCATTCGTGTATCATCAGTGTTTGAAAAAGCTGCTTGCCCATCCCCGTGACAAGATACTATTCACAGCGGACAAGTAGTAGTTCCCGTCTCAAGCTACTATATCTAGTGTTTATCCAGATATCACAGGACAACATCTTGTTGTAATACATGTACATGTCCCGTGACAATGTATCGGAACTGAATAAATGCCACAAACATCCATCAACAAGTCTATGCGTTTCATCGTTTGTTTTCTGCGTGTATATGTTTTTAACACGGAAGCTACATAATGCTAATAACCCTGGTAAGTACATGCCCGCTCCCCTCACACCCGGGGACAAGTAGATTTAACAAATATTTTAAGGATTGTGTCAATTAATATGTTGTTACAGATTTGTCATTACTTTTCCACCATCTCAAACTGACATATTCACCCCTATTGAAGATTGGCAGTTCACAATCTGCATTGCGAAGTACACATTTATTCTCAGGAGCTATAAATTAGAATAGAGATGGGCCTCATTGTTTGACGAGTAATTGGAGGCCGTTGCCAGGAGCAGCTATCCTGTGTGGTCACTCGTGTACGCGAACCGTGAAGATCCGGGTCAGAATAGACCCTTTTCAACCCATGCTTGCCGTAAAAGGCGACCGCGCTTGTCGTAAGAGGCGACTAACGGGATCGGATGGTCACGCTTGCTGACTTGGTTGATGCATGTCATCGTGTCCCATTTGCGTGGATCGATGCTAATGATGTCAATCACTGGACTGCCTTGTGTAGACTCCATTATTTACATACCGCTGTCATATAGCTGGAATATTGCTGAGTGCGGCGTTAAACAACAAACAAACAAAACACTTGTATACGCTCCAGGTAGACGTATGTGTGAGTATATCATTCGTTGATAACATACGACTGAAAATAGTTATATCATGATATGTACAACACGGCTCCACAGCATGATTGGTCTTCTATTAGTGCACATACCAGGTCGTGTCAGACCACGGTAGGCCGTTGTTTCAATATGTCACACCTAAATCGGTCTTTCTCCTTCAAGCGTGCGCTCGTCACGCTGAAGACCCGGGTTCGATTCCCGACATGGGTACAATGTGTGAAGCCCATTTCTGGTGTCCCCCGCCGTGACATTGCTGGAATATTGCTAAAAGCGGCGTTAAACCATACTCACTCACTCACTCTTTCTCCTTCAAGCCCCAATTCACTATAAATTGAATAAAAAGAAATTAATTTCAAATCAAAATGTAAATTGATTTGATATATTATTTCAAATTTAATTATTGTATAAACACCTTAGATATCTCCATCATCAGTCAAAGAATACATCAGTTCACTTCAGGTATTTTGAGTGACGTTCTGTTTGAGAAGAATAATTTGTTCCAGAAAAAATATGCTTACATTAAAGTTTGTATGGCTTCAAAGAAAATGTATGGTTTCAAGGAATGGCCGAAATCGTCACTGACAAACATCCGAGCCCTAATTCCCTCCCAACACACACACACACACGTACGCACGCACGAACGCACGCACGCACGCACGTACGCACGCACACACACACACAGCACGCACGCACGTACGCAAGCACGCACGCACGCGCGCGCGCGCGGACCCGATGCGTCATACCAAAAGGCGTTAAAAGATGGTACTTGTTGTTAACCTGTCTGGCGCTCGGTATTAAAGGGCTAACACAAGGACTGGTCGGCTCGGAGTCAGTTTACTGTGTCTGAGTGGGGTATTTATGTTAAACTGCGGCATGGTATCTCAGTGGGCTAGCACTATAAATCGGCATCAGCCCGGACTAGTACAAGCAGCCACGCAAACACGTGCCTGCACGTAGCTATATAAGTGCCGTTATCTTGGACGCAACGTTAAACGCCATTTCACCTCACCTAAACTCACCTCACCTCACCTCACCTCACCTCACCTCATCTCTCTCTCACACGTGCGCGCGCGCGATCACGACGATACGGACCCTCTCCAGGACAACAACACATCCGTTAGCTTCCTTATGAAATCCTAAGACGATCAAGGTGGGGGCTTTTCCATTAATTGTGACCATACATGCCGATACACCGGACTTCCCTCAAAACCCGGACCTAATGTTTGCATACACGTGACTGTACAGCTTACCGTTGTGGAGCTATGTTAAGTCGTTTAGGCTGTACATAGGCGTGTTGTAGGGCAGTTGACGCGTCGGGCTGTCTATTGTACAACGGTCGAACTGTACAGTAGGATCCGGCTTCCCAACTATATACTGCAGTTGTGACGTGACATTCGCAGTCAGTGTGAGTCTTTCCATCGTTCGAACAACAGAACAGCACTCAGGCCGAATACATCGGCACATGAGGTACAATCTGCAAATTACTTTCCGTCGAACAGAGGCTAACCGGGAGTGTTTACCATTTCAATTATAAGGTTAACAAATTTACATAGTTTCTTTTGGACAGATATCATACGGCAGTTAAATCATTTCTGATCTTTTCAAATAATAATTTGTAATGTTCTTTTCCCATTGTTCATCGAAATATTTACATTTCAAATTATTGTGGAATTCATCTCCAATGTCGTAAATATCGTTTAGGAGTCAGTTACCACTTATAACGGTTTGGATTTTCTTTGTATGCAGGTAACACACGTATCCTTGGATTTTATACTGAACTATAAACTCAAGGGAAACTTTAAAAGTTTCGAAATGGCTGTTTTCAAACGAAAAACTGGAGGCGTCGACTTTACCACGTCAAGCAAAGAGGAACCAAGTATATTCACAATCCAGGCTCACTCTAACCCGTCATATCAACCCGATGTTACTGAAACAGCCTCCGACAGCAGTGGAATAGCTTCCATAGAAGATTCTGACAATGGAATTCACCCAGCATCAGATCCCAAACCCTCATCCTCATCCCCCGCGCCAGCAGCCCCAACATTGAAGAAGTCCATCAACCTCCTTCATTGCACTGCCATCATGGTTGCAGTCACCGGTCACTCCTCGGTCTTCATTTCCCCCGGCTCCATACTCGGCTCCACTGGCTCCATCGGCGCCGCCCTCATCGTCTGGTTGGTAGGAGGGCTGATCAACATGGGACTGGCGTTGTGCTTCGCCGAACTGGGAACCATGTTCCCCCATGCTGGTGGCCCGTATGCTTATGTTTTGAAGACTTTTGGTCCTCTGCCAGGGTTCCTGATAATGTACGGGTATGTTGTGCTCATCGCAGGACCATTCTGGGCATTCTTAGCCTACACAGCGGCATTGTACATTGTTAAACCAGCGTTCCCTGACTGTGAAACGGAGACAGTGGAATTAGGCGTGAAGTTGCTGGCCGGATGGATTATGAGTGAGTAGATATTCGGGTGAAATGAAAAATCTTATTGATACATAGCATCAAAATCTAAAGGTGAATCGGAATTAAATATCCTCTTCACGGGAACATCATTATCACCGAAGATGGGGGGAAAGTATAGTTAAGAAAGCTTAATTTGCTGTGACGTCTGTAGTTTGTTTTCTTTCTATAATTATAGCAATGGAGTATTTATGAGTTTTTTTAGTTTGAATGAAAACGAATTGAGTCTCTAATTAAAATGGGGCGGTCGAGCAGCCTAGTGGTTAAAGCGTTCGCTCGTCACGTCAAAGACCCGGGTTCGATTCCCGACATGGGTACTATGTGTGAAGCCCATTTCTGGTGTCCCCCGCCGTGATATTGCTGGAATATTGCTATAAGCGGCGTAAAACCATGCTCACACTCACTCTAATTAAAATGCTCTAACCTGGTTTAGTCATATTAGTAATGTTACAAGGCAACTGTACGACATAATGACAAATATTTGATCACGCAAAGATATGTTCTCGTGGCAAACCTTTAGTTTGTTTGTCTGTCAGCTGGCCTATGTTGACAATACTTTCTACATGTAAGTTAGAATATTTAATTCTTTATTTCCTGAGATAAAAATAACTTTGAAAGGGATGTAGAACAACCAAGACTACGCTTAACCTAAACGTTACGCGAAACACATCCGTGTCTGCTAGATCTAACAGTAAACACAGTGCAGTATACACATTGGCATACTTGGAATTTGGAATGTCATTATCACCTTCTCATTGAAACAATATACTTGATTACATGTATGGGATAACGTTATTATATATTCGTTTGGTTTTTTAATACATGGGATTAACTTGGGTATTTTGCTCACAAGTTTAACCATGACTTTACAGAGACTGTAG
Organism: Haliotis rufescens; assembly: GCF_023055435.1. Lineage (NCBI taxonomy): Eukaryota > Metazoa > Mollusca > Gastropoda > Lepetellida > Haliotidae > Haliotis > Haliotis rufescens. The sequence goes on from NW_025963857.1 coordinate 32,688,167, forward strand.
CAAATGTTCCGCATTATTTCAGTCACCATGGTGGCTCTCAACTGCACTTTCATGAAGTTTGTGACGAAGGTCCAGACCCTACTCTCCAGCACAAAGATCCTTGCTCTTCTCATCATCATCAGCGGGGGCATTGCCATGCTGGTACAAGGTAACGATGACGAGGATGTGATTTGGACACAAGGCATTATCATAGGGGTTAGACATGAGTTGTTAAACAAGACAATTCGAATGAAATCATTATCATAATCATAATAATGGGAATACCTGAATACATTTTAAAATAGGACGTTTGAAATTGACTGTAAACAGAATTCATTTTGACAACGACGATAATTATGTTATAAGGATACTGATAATAATAATAAAAATGACAATGCCTACACCCTTTGATACTTAGTTAAGCCGAATGTAAGAAAATTCACGACTATTAGTAGTACTAGTACTACTACTAGTAGTAGTAGTCGTCGTAGTCGTAGTTGTAGTAGTTTTATTCCTCTTGCTCTTCTGTTGCTGAACATTCAACTACTAATGGCATCATTGTAGTTTGTAACGATAAACTGATACTAATATTCATATGTCTTTTATTATTTTTGTGATGCGATGATAGTAAGGACGACGGATGTTACATCTTACGATAATTATGTATAATGACAAATAGGCAGCTTACGTCAGTCATAAAGTCATTAGTCTACAACCACCATGTACAAACAACACAACTATGAGTGAGTATGCAGGTATCATTTCTGTCCTCCAGGTAAACGCGACAACTTTGAGAATGTATTTGAGGGCACGACTCAGGAGCCGGGGGAGTTTGCTGTGTCTATTTTCTACGCCATATTTTCCTACGGAGGCTGGTAAGATCCCTATCAAATATTAACTTGTCGGAAATCGTGACAGGGAAATATTCAACATGCTGTGCATGGTAGATAACGAGACAGGGGCATCTCGCATCTTTTTCAAGTAATCTTCACTAAACTTTGCATTATTCGGAGTGCATCAGTTAAAGTGGTGATGTGTTTCAGCTACATATTTCACCCAACAGATAACAGTTTACGCGTTTTGGGGAAAATTAGATCTAATTCGCCCTTAAATTTTATCTATACTTGTGAAAACAAATACTTTAATTTTTCTAACTTTACGCTTTTGTTGTAAATTGTATATTGTACCTTTGCTGGTTGTTTGGAAGTTTAGCTTAATTAACCAACGGTTAAAAAATATTCAAATCGCACCTCCGAGCAATTCTGTACGGGTGATACGGTGTTTTCTTTCTTTTCAGGCAAGTGATGACGTCACTTACAGAGGAGGTGAAAAATCCTGGAAGGTGAATATATTACAGAGAAAACGGTTTCTCACATATGGCCTTTTTACGTTGGGCTTTTTATTCTCATAGGGGTATATATTTAAATGTGGTTATATATTCACGAATGGTTATTTATTCACATATGGCTATATATTAACATATGGTTGTATGTATGTAAATATATAGTCATCGCCAAGAGAAACGCGAACTATAGAAACATATAGAGACGTATGTACGTTAAGAGTGAGTGAGTGTGGTTTTACGCCACGTTTAACAATATTCCAGCAATATCACGGCGGGGAACAACAGAAATTGGCTTCACACATTGTACCCATGTGGGGAATCGAACCCGGACATCCGACGTGACGAGCGAACGCTTTAACCACTTGGCAACCCACCGCCCCTGTTCGTAAAGAAGAGATGTTTTCAATGTGTACCAATTAATGACAAAACTAACAATCACCATGAGCGTCGATTTATACAACACACCAGTATGTTCGTTTGTGCATCAAACCAATCTTATATCTCATGAATACGAGTATATCTTGATATGTTAGAAAATATTTACGGTGTTCGCGTTTGTTTTGTCGGTGAGTATGTTGCGATATACTCAAACATATGGTCTTGTATTCATGTCATCATCATCATCATCATTAGTAGTAATATTATCATCATCATCATCATTATTATTATTTTTGTTATTATTATTATTATAGGGACCTCCCTCTGTCAGTGTACATCACCTTCGTTATCGTGATCACTAAGTACATCCTCACCAACATCGCGTACTTCACCCTCATCACCCCCGCTGAGATGTTGCAGTCAAAGGCAGTGGCGTTTGTAAGTACACTACAGATGATTGAACTATGACAGGCCATGCGCGTCAAAGCAAACGTGTTACGAAATATTTGGCATTTATTGTGTTAACGTTAAGTATGAAATTGCAATGTCCAATTTACGCGACAATATAGAATAATAAAAGTAGTACATAAAATACATACCTTATTAGAAATAATAATGACTTTTTCAATATAATTACAACGTTTTTCATCTTATATTATTGAATATCTGCGAGTACCGGCACATGTCTAGCAGTCCGACTTCGCGGTGTTTTTTACCTTTCACTTCCTGGTTCGGCTTATCTGCGGGTCATATCATTTTCTTTCGTATTTCTATGGTCAAGTTAATACCTCGGCTTATCTACGGGGTCGGCTTATCTGCGTTCATATACGGTAATGAAACTCCGTTAATACAGACGGATTAACGTCTAGATTAACAAACGATTGGACATTAAATGTGTATCACTATGGTTTAGTTTATGTATTATAAACGTGTGTATTTTCTCTCCTCGTGTCGTTTACTGTCAGTGAAAGAAAATTAATTCCTTTTCTGTAACACATAGCCATATTAATTTTAAAAATCAACTGTAATTTCATTTAACATGTGCACAGAATTATGTACAGTTTAGTTTAATATCCCCCGAGAATATAAATAAAAATTACACGTAAATTTTCGTGTTACTTCCTGTCGAAAACATTACAATAAATTTGATCATATTTACATATATCAATAAAATAGTTGTTTATATATTCATTTAAAACTACAATTTGGGGTTTCAAATTAAGTTTAATCTGCTATTTTTACAGCTGTTCGCAGAGCGTCTTTACGGTCCCATCGCTCCGCTGGTCTCTGTATTCGTCGCAACTACGTCGATTGGAGCCCTTAACGCATCCATCATGGGCCATTCCAGGTGAGGACGACTTTAAATTGTTGACATTATCCGTATTATATTATATACCGCAACGTACACCCGAAACACTGTGGTGTAAAATAACATTCATTCACTTTCTCAATTGACACGTCGTATTAACATACATTGTACGTCTAAATATTGGCTGATTTATATATGGGATGGCATTCTGTAAAATGTATCTTGATCGAATATCAGACCGCCTCCGTGGTCTAGTGGTAGAGCGTCCGCCCGGAGAGCGGGACGTCCGGGGTTCGATCCCAGGCCGCGTCATACCAAAAGACGTTAACAGATGATACTTGTCTGGCGCTCGGCATTAAGGGGCTAAAACAAGGGCTCGGGGTCAGTAGACTATGTCTGAGTGGGGTATTCATGTTAAACTGCGGCATGGTATCTCAGTGAGCTAGCACTATAAATCGGCATCAGCCCGGACTAGTACAAGCAGCCACACACATACACGTACATGCACGTCGCTATAGAAGTGCAATAATCTTGGACGCGACGTTAAACCCCATTTCACCTCACCTGATAAAATATCACGAGTGTTCCTTTCCTTGAACATATTTTGTGTTTAGTGTATGTAAACAAATAATGGATTTTGACAAGAAAATATAACAAATTCTTTACTATTATAATATACCTACAGTAAGATAAGACAAGAACATATTTATAAAGGGAAATTGAGACCTATAAAGACAGGGCAGTGTTTATCCGCTGTGTGTTGACCGAGCTGGGTGTAGACAACACGTCACAGGTTTTTCTCGGAACCAACCCGGATATATATATATATTCCGGGAGTTAGCTCCATGTATCCGGGTCATGACTAACATCGCAGTGTTCAGTCGATTTAAGGCAGGACCCGCACATATTCATTAGAAGTGAAGTAGCTTGTTTGGGGGACCGTTTTGGCTTCTCTGGGGGTGGTCCCGTTTGCTACGTCACAATGACAAAGCGAGTTGGGGAATTACCTTCGTACATGTACTGGCTGCTGAGCCCCTTGAAATCTTTTTAACGTAGCAAAGTGAAGTATCTGCCACTGGAGATATCCTAGTGTATATATCGGGCCTTCTGAAGAATGTGCTAGTTACCTAATATTGAAACTGTAATCTAAATCTGTCAAATGCCTGGCAGTGTGCGAGCATAGCCTCAATTTTGTAATTGATATCTTTTCCCGTAAAAACCAAGCCTCGTTCTCAAGTGCGACCTACAAACAGTAAATACAATTTCCTAGCAGATGACATATTCACTCTATAGTCTCTGTCAAATGGAGTTTTTAAACAGAGGTTTCTACTGAAACAACTTTTTTGTACTTTTATTAGCTTTCCATGTTACAAAATATATTCACTGGATATTAATGCTTTTTACCTGGATGATAAGGTTTATTCATTTCATGATGAGGATCATCTTTTTTAAAATTGTCCCAACTGTATGCATACCTGACAAGGACGACGTGGGCTACCATTATGATACGATGTCTTACATTTTTCTCAGGAGGAATACCATTATTTTTTCTTGTTGACTTGTTGGATGGCATAAATGCACATACATTCACAAGATGCAAAATTCTACAAGCGCTTAAACTTCTATATAATATTAATGCATACACAAGCCTTATTGGTGTATTTATTGCGATTATTCCTTAGTTAAGGAATGCGGTGACCGCTTAATTTCCTTTATATACCTACCTAGCCGATATTATCTATTGAAAATGAGGGTTCTTCCGGCCTCGCGCGGCATATTTCAGCCTGGCGCATACCCTAGCCTTGGCTGCTTGGTTGAGTTTGTTAAGCCAGATTCACTGGATTGTGACGGTCAGTTACGTGGACTGGTGTGGACTTAAATTATCTAAAGAAATATATTTAGGTTTGGCTAGTTGTAAGATAAAATATTGAGAAAACACAAAACTTATTGTTGAAATAAGACCACCATAATTATGGAATAATTATAGTGATTTGAGAACTATGATAGAATAAGCAACAGAAAATATTAGGTATCGATATCATCAGTGTGCCTTGTTTGCCAAGCTCTCCGTCCGAGTATACCTCCTATATGCTTGCATGCTAGCATTTTATCATTAATCAACATATATATATATATATATATATATATATATATATATATATTTATATATATATATATTTAAATTAAACTATTAAGGAATTTACATATATTTTAACACGAAGTTGAACAGTTATCATATTGATGAAATATGGTTGTTGCTCATATTTATTAACATACTAAAATGAATCATTAGTAGTAGTGGTAGTAGTGAATGAGTTGGGTTTAACGCCGCTTTTAACAGTAATGCAGATATATCGCGGCGTGTCAGCTTAATGTGAGAGGAAAGCCGAAGTGATGCAGGTCTCAGACATTTACCACTTCGGTTAAACCCACGAGCACGGATATGGTGCTGGCAAACCTTGAAACATTAATGTGGTGAAGCGGGATTCGAACCCACAATCATAGGTTTCTGGCGTGCCCAAGGGAGGCAACCTTAGACGACTGGGCCACCCGTGCCCCCTTAGAAGTCGCAGTACAATAAGGATGAGATAGATGTATGGATGAACCTACACGTCGCTCCTAATTGTAATAAAGAAGCTGCTCAACCATATAGTTATACTTATCCAACACGTGCAGATAAACACGTAATGAAATGGTGAACCTTCGTTGACAAAACATCCTGAAACGTGACAAACTATTTTTATCCTTTGTTTACAATGGTTGTACGGCTTCACATGGAGACACCAAACCTCCGTATAGTTAACGATAGGATCATTTGATGTTTGTTATATACTGTCATACTCCTGTCGCTGTTGTGGTATCCTATATCTTATAATTATGCATAACAATCCGTAAATCTGACTGAAATGCTTTCACTGGGCCGGACTGCTTAGAGTTTAGAATAGTGGGGGTTTTTTAATCAGAGAAAAAGTCGGGCGAAAATTTGCAAATCAGCTTGTAGCAGTATAATGCTAGGCCCGGGCATTAACCGCTGTGTCATGTTCGTGTACACGTTGGGTCATCTCGGTACAAGTACCGGATATGGTTACGGTGAATTGATAAACTCGCCACTGACAATGCATGTTTGTTAGGGGCACGGTGACCTCAGCTGAAACGGCCATGACAATGCAAGCCGGATGTCGCCGTAACCTGCCGCGTTACCAGAATATAGCGCGGATGTCCGGATCTAGAAGCCTTGCGTCACTGCAGAATAAGACTCGACCGGTTTCGTTGGAAATAGAATGTGGGTTACGGAGAAGTGGCATTTATTCAAACTGTAATTGTCACCTTGTAATTTCTGTGGAAATTGTTTGTTCATTTGTTCGTTTCTTTCGCTCACTCATTCACTCATTAATTTAAACTTGAGATTAAATTATTTTTATACACTCACTCACTCGAGCATTTATTCATTCTTTACTTATATGATTATGAGTTTATCACCACGCCGAAATACAAGCCCTTCTACTGGTCGAGGGTGCTGGGGTAGCCTTGTGGTTAAAGCGTTCGCTCGTCATGCCAAACGCCCGTTTTCGATTCCCCCACATGGGTACAATGTGTGAAGCCGCTCTGGTGTCCCCCGCCGTCATATTGTTGGAATATTGCTAAAAGCGGCGTAAAACCATACTCACGCACTCGCGGTGTACGGTATGGATTCTCACAGACACTAATTGGTAGGAAGAGGAAGCATTACGTAATACATTTTGTAGATTAAGATATATACGACCCGGCGTTTACTGAAGACTGGCATTTTTTCAAGGCAGAGGGTCGTTATACCCGGCGTTTATTCAAGGATATACGGTACATGTTTCCTCCAAATATGTTCTTTCTAGTAACCCGCGATGTTTGATCAATGTTGCACATTTCCCGAATCTAAAATAGTATAATACAAAAGGTTCCTGGGCCACGCATAATGTTTTCATCACAGAAATAAATTCCAAGAACAGATAAGAAATTCAAGGTAAGGGCGTCGAGCAGTCGACACGTGACATTTCAAAACGATAACGACATTTAATGCAGTCGTACGTAGTCAATTCACTTGTATGCATAGCCTTGTCAGAAGAACGAGCAAACAAGTTGAGATTACTATGTGTGTGACGTATTGATTTTAAGACAGGAGTGCCAATTGTGAAATTCCCAAGCGAGAACGAGTGTCATTAACAGTTTGGTTGATGCACGCGATTTCAGTTATATCCTTTTATTCCTATTATTCTTTTTTGATATTTTTTGTTATTTTTATGGTAGAAGCTATCAAGTTTATGTCCTTATATAAATGTTTTATCAACCTGAGACGCGTCGTGTACTTTCTTTTGTCCCATGCTCAGTTCGATACTCGGATATTAGGATGAGCGTGTCGCTGGTCGTCATGTTCGCCATTGGAATGACATTGTATTATTCTGTTTTTCGAAGTACTCTTGACACAAAAAGAAACCGTTTCATGGTATGAAATATTTACATAGCAACTGTTCAAAGGAAACCTGTGTTGATAAATGCTACATTGTTCAGGACATTGAACATTATCTTCAGGGTAAACTAAACATTATTCTACTCTAAATCTCCAAACTACTTTCCAACGGAAGACATTATTCACAGATGTACAGCGTTAGAAATTGGCACTAGTCCTGTAGTCATTGCCAAACTGCTCAATAGTTAAGGTATCATGAGGAATAGTAGAAATTTGCCCTTTTTAAGGGTTTTGCTATATGTCATCATTATAAGGACTAGTGGACTAAAACTGTTAGTTTCTATCGCTGATGTATGTTCTTACTTCACATGGACCAGTCGGTCATATTTCTATACAAATCGTTATTACTCATAGTATATGCAGGCACTACATATACATGAACTCTATTGCAGTGAATAATGCATAAAAAGGTCGATATGTCTCGCTTATTGTTAATGAGACATGTATTTCGCCATTGTGAGTTTATGCGACATGTGACAAACTTGGGGCAGTACACGAACAGATTTAAATTTGAAGTCGCCTGAAACAGCATTTTAAACAAACTTGTCTTTAAAACTGTTCTATTCATTGGTGAAAACTTATAGACTGGATCGAAGGGAGTGACATAAATTCAATACCCAATGTAAATGGTAATTTGCAGTTAATTCACAATGGCATGTGTTTATATCTGGAGACCTTTATATATCCATATGTCACTCAATTACATCCGTGAAGATTCCGGGTTAGAATTGGTCTTCAGCAACCCATGCTTGTCGAAAGAGTCGACTAACGGGATCGGGTTGTCAGGCTCGCTGACATGGTTGAAACATGTCACCGTATCCCAATAACGTTGATCGATGCTCATGATGTCAATCACTGGATTGTCTGGTCCAGATTTGGACATTTTTCTGGAATATTGCTAAGTGCGGCCTTAAGCAACAAACAAACAAACATAACTGTGATAGTATTTCATCTAATACACCGAGGTTCTGTTTGATCAGTGGTAGGAATGTATTTTGATATGCATTGCATACTGAGCCAAACCAACAAGCACCCATACATACCCCTATTCTACATTGTATCTTGCTTACGATGTTTTAGCCACTGCTTTTATTTATTATATATTTATATATGTTATTTGCAGATTGTTATTTGCTGGCGCGAGAGTGGGTCACATGCCAACCATCTTTGGGATGATTCACCCAAAATTCCTGACCCCCTGGCCAGCCATTCTTGTGTTGGTAGGTCTTTATACCGTATATGTTTATATAAATATACCCCCTTCATTTACTTTTAAATGAAATACTAGTCCAAACTGCTTTGGTCGCAACTCACTTACTTACTTACCTTCTCTTGACGGGGTAGTATGTACTGTGGCGTGGGGTCATCCCACAGATGACACCCTTACCTCGTTAGCCTGCTGACGGGTTTAACCTTTTGGTCATGTGGACTAGGCGTCCGACCTCGAATCGGTCCGAGGTTCGAATCCCATCTACGGGACTGGAACATTTTATTGCGGCTACAAACAGCTTCTGATGATACTGGGAGCTGGGTTCCATGTTTGCATTGTTCCAGCTCAAGTCCAGATACATTATCTTGATATGTGTGTGGAATCGAAATCAAAAGCGTCAAATGTTTGGCGTAAAATATGAATTGGGGGTCTGATGGCCCCAGTGATTAATGTTGTTTCCTGATGTAAACATCGAGTGTACGTTCTGTTCCAGCTCGCGTGGGGTCTGATCATGCTGTATACTGGTGGCTTGACGACCATGATGGTCTTCATCAGTCTCTTCTCCACCATCATGGGCATCGCCGTCGTCATGTCGCTCCTCTACCTGCGGATAAAGAAGCCAAACGATGTCAGGCCGTATAGGGTAAGCGACTGTGGCAATCAACCCTTGGTTTTGTTTTGTTTCTATGTTAACGATCCACTCAACAATATTCCAAATATATGACGGCGGTTTGTAAATAATGGAGTCTGAACCAGTCAATCCAGTGATTGACATCACGCGCATCGATCCACGCAATTGGGGTACGATGACATACATCAAGCAAGTCAGCGAGCCTGACCACCCGATCCCGTTTGTCACCTCTTGGGACAAGCATGGGTTGACCAAGACCAATTTTAACCTGGATCTTCAACCCTTGACGTAACGCCGTCTTCAACAGCACAGTTTCTTTTATCTGACGAATCGGGGATGAACAATTGAGTCAATAGGGATAAAGCTGTTAAATAGTCTAACATCTAGTCTCTGAAATGAAACTATTTAGATAAAAACCCAGTTGTTAAATTATCTTAATAAAATGTAATAAAAAGGATCCCAGAGTCTCTCTTCATTTTCAGAAATCTAGACTTGCCAACCGCATCGGATATATTTGGTTCATTTGTATGGCAGCCTAGCTGCGAGTCCCATTTTACAAAGCACGCGTGGAGATATGACCTCCACAACTCCCTTGAGCGTTACGATTGATCTTGTTTGTTGTTCAATGCAAAACTCAGCAATGTAACAACTATGCCACTTCATTTGTTATTAGGCATTGCATTGTCACACCACATCAGACCACACCGTTTTCATTGAAACCATAAGAAAAGAAGTATGTCAGTGCTATTTGAATAGATTGAGTGAGCAATATTACGAAAGCAGTTGCCAAGATACGCATAATACACTTATAGTATTGAATAGAGATACGTGTATGCTAGTGGAAGAGGTCTTCAGCAACCCATGCTTGTCGTAAAAGGCGACAGCGATTGTCGTAAGCGGCGACTAACGGGATCGGTAGGTCAGGCTCGCTGACTTGGTTGATTCATGTCATCGTGTCCCAATTGCGTTGATCGATGCGCATGATGTCAATCACTGGATTGTCTGGCCCAGACTCGATTAATTATTGCTGAGTGCGGCGTTAAACAACAAACAAACAAACATGTATGCTAATTGTTTTGGGCAGTGTCGTCAAAGAAACTATTGCCATATGGAACATACATTAATGTGTCATATGAATAGATCGTAATATTGCCATCATATTAGGGAGTATTGTGAATAGAGTATACTTACGGAAGTGTCGTAGGAATACAATGTAATATTGCCATGACACTTGTTCTCTTTCAGACAATGCTGTTTGTGCCTGTCGTCCAGCTGATAGTCAATCTGGCAGTTCTCGTATTGGCCATCTACCAGCGTCCACACCAGATGGGCATCGGCCTGGCCATCCTGTTCGCCGGCATCCCCATCTACTGGTTCGGCGTCTTATGGAAGAACAAGCCTGAAGAGTTCACACAGCTTGTTGGTGGGTGGACACCGCTATGTTAGAGGACATATAGTCTAGTTTGGTCAATGACGATTTGATAAATCTCCATGTATCTCACTACATCGGCGAATAACTGGAAAATATATACATCATCGTCTTCAAACTCCTTGCAAACCCGTGAAGATCCGGGTTAGAATAGGTCTTAAGCAACCCATGTTTGCCGTAATAGGCGACTATGCTTGTCGTAAGAGGCGACTAACAGGATCGGGTGGTCAGGCTCGCTGACTTGGTTGATGCATGTCATCGTACATATTTGTGTGGATCGATGGTCATGTTGTCAATCTCTGGATTGTCTGGTCCAGATTCGATTATTTACAGACTGCCGTCATATAGTTGGAATATTGCTGAGTGCGGCGTTAAACAAACAAAGAAACAAACAAACCTTGCAGCCAAACGGCGTCTGGTAATGTTTGTTTTCAAATTTGGGTAAATGATAAACATGGCGGCGAGATATATTTATTATGGGATTAACACAACACAGAATTCGAAGGTACACCAAGCGGCCGTATTGTGAGGTTTGCGGATATCCGGGGTCCGGATAAGCGGGTTTCCACTTAACATTCATTTAATCGCACACTGTTCTGAGGTGAGGCGAAATGTTGTTTAACGTCGCGTCCAAGATTATTGCACTTATATACCGACGTGCACGTGTGTGTGTGTGTGTGTGTGTGTGTGTGTGTGTGTGTGTGTGTGTGTGTGTGTGTGTTATATTACGACGACCTGTAAGTAATCAAGTCTGACCAATCCAAAGATCAACGCAGTCGGGGTACGATGACACGCCATCGACCATGTCACCGAGCACGGCCACCCGATCCATTTCGTCGCCGCTTACGCCCACAATGCTTTAGCAATATATAATATCAATCTAAATACAATTGAGTACATGTATATGACATTAATGTATACCAGTATGTGTATTCGCAATGTGTATGAAACCCCGTTAACCCGAAGTCCAGGATCATCAAAACATCGAGTTACCAATTGTTTGATACAAGCGGAGTGACGATATTAGACCACGGAGCCCACTATGAACGTTTATATTGTCTGCAATAACTCTATCAAGTTAATTAGGTATCACCGTACAAACCTAAACTTACGGGCAAAACAATGTATATACTTCAAAATTAGATTTGACCAAAAAATCATAAACATTATCAAACCGTTACTAGGCTGAAAACAGTCGCCGAAACACCGGAAACTTAAGGTCCTAAACACAAGTTTGATACCCGTATCAAATACATCACCATCGAATACACATTTCTCGTTTGTTTCCTTTTTCAGCCACCATTAAACATGGGTGTATACTTTCATTTGCCCGTCAGTATATGTGATTCAATTAAGATTTTCATGCTTGTAAAATGTGTTTCATAACTCTGTTTCAGAGGGTGTCACCATTCTTCTACAGAAGATCTTGGTATTGGTAAAGGCATCGTAAAGAGGAATACTTCTTTAGGGATAGAGACTGTGCGCCTAATGTATTCGGAATGGATGCACATTTTTCCGACCTATCATTTTCAATTGCCAAGATAATTTGGGAAGTGATGCGTGTCTACATCCGATAAGGAAAGATGATTCTGAAAGAAAATGCATATGTTATGGGCGAATTATATAAGCTCGGCCTACATGAAATGTGAAAACGACAGACTTTTGTCGACACACGCTAAGTTTTCGCATCCTGTATTTGATCAAAAACGTGTACAGTTCCTTGGTGCTACCGTGTTCATAGATTACCTTGACCTTCAAGGAAAGGGGGATATGGTTATGGGTAAGGGGGAATATGGGCAGTCCACAGATTATCATGGACCCGAATCCGTGTTTCGAACCCACTACCACAGGATCCAGGTATACCAAGAGGACACAACTCTGTATGATGCGGATTCATCTTTATCACCACATCCTGTATACAACCAACCCTTGGCCAGACAAACCAGGGGTCGATAATGTGAGCACCGACCAACGTCGTCGGAGTAAAAGAGTAAAGGCTTGTCTTATTTGCATGTCACACGTCCGTTTACTGTTCACACTGAGATGTCATGTGACATCCCGTCCCTGTTCTAGAGTCGCTTACGGTAGTCATAAAACATTGGAGAAGGAATCCCAAACATCCGCACGGCTTACAGGTTTTATCAACGTGATTGCAACCACTATGTAGTGTCCAAACTATAGAGTGGCCAGAATGAGTGAGCGAGTTAAGTATTACGCCGCTTTTAACAGTATTCCAGTTATATCGCGGCGTGTCAGCTTAATGTGGGAGGAAAGCCCGAAGTGATGCAGGTGGCAGACGTTTACCTCTACGGTGAAACCCACGAGCACGGGTATGGTGCTGACAAACCTAGAAACATTATCGTGGTGAAGCGGGAATCGAACCCACAATCATAGGTTTCTGGCGTGCCCAAGGGACACAACTCTGCACAGCGAATCGCGGCGCCTCAGATGACTGGGCCACCCGTGCCCCCTACAGATCGGGATACTTCAATGGAGATGACTAAAACTACCCTGTGATATCAGCATGTATCTGTGATAACGTGGACTTCCTGATCTCAGCTGAATGACGGAGACAACAACACCACCTACGTCATCTTTCAACACTTGTATTTCGTAAGCAAATATATTTCACAGCCGTCAAATACGACTTTTCAAACTGCTGTCATATTTTAGAGTCCCAGAAGAAGAAAGAAATGTATTTATCATATTTGTTCCCTTTATGATATTTCATTTTTTTTAAATAATTCGTATTGGTGTTGTCCCAGGATTATTATATGTACATATTATTAGTAATAAATATTCATCAAAACCAAGAAATATTTATGCATCGTTATTCATCATTATATCTTAATTTGATAACTGTTAAGTTGTGATTAAGCGTGTTAATTATTCGCAATAAACATAAACTATGAATATGATGCCAGGACTCATGTATTTGTATTTACATCGATGCTCATGATGTCAATCACTGGATTTGTCTGGTCCAGAGCCGATTATTTCGGACTCGACATTGCCGAGGTGGGATTCTTTTCAGGGAATCCTTATTCAAATACGGGTAAATATTTTTAAAGCTTGTACATTTCATCCTTAAAGAGTTGTTTGATTGGCATTACTTAAAAGTTGACGGATGACAACTTGACAATGGTAAAAGGATCTATACCGAAACGTCGCCTTTACAGTAAATGAAGAGGTTGTTATCCATAAATTGTATCATGCAATATTCTGAGTGGGATTGTGTTCAGAGACTAAACGTCTTTTCGGTGACTACTTCAAAACAGGGGGCACGGGTGGCCCAGTCGTCTCAGACACCGCGACTCGCTGTGCAGAGTTGCGTCCCTTGGGCACGCCAGAAACCTATGATTGTGGGTTCGAATCCCGGTTCGCCCCGATTATGTTTCTAGGTTTGTCAGAACCATACCCGTGCTCGTGGGTTTCACCGAAGTGGTAAACGTCTGACACCTGCATCACTTCGAGCTTTCCTCCCACATTAAGCTGACACGCCGCGTTATGACTGGAATACTTTTAAAAGCGGCGTTAAACCCAACTCACTCATATGATGCGTAGTGAAACAAAACATGAACCTCGTCTTATACGCTGTCATTGCATTTAGGACAGGTATACCTCCATACCGACCGGTTTCCATTCGAACAGGAGCCTCGCCACACCTAAACTTGGCTCATGGTGATCCACGTGAAACGAAATATATACTACAGGCTGTACATAACATACTTCATATAACCGGAAACCCGGTTTCCGAATCCTGAGAGTGAATTTCAGTTAACAACCATACAAAATACACAGTGCTTTGTCCCCCTTGCCGGACATCAACCACGCTTGGCGATGTTTGTTTCGCAATTCATCACCCAGCATCCAACATCAAGTGTAGTTTAATATCAATATATTTCTTCAAAACACGACCTGGTGCTCATAAAAAACCTGTAGGGATTCCGGATAGGAACCGGCAATTTATGCTTGTCGTAAGATGTGACTTATTGACTCGCGTGTTATTTGATCGCGTGTGAACAGAGACGTAGGATGTTGCTCAAAAGATCAATCACTTTTTTTGTCTGGTCAAGATTCGAATGTTTACATTCCGCTGCCATATGGAATATTAATGAATGCTTCCTTAAACAGCAAACGAACTAAACTAGAACAAGCTCCACATATTGTACCCATGTCAAGTATGAAACTCGGACTTTCATGCGTCGAGAGCTTTGATAACAAGACTACCACACCTACCCTTAATAGCAATGAGCATATGTTACAGTTATGGCTTATATGGGCGGTAGTCTCGTGGTTTTGATGTAAATGGGCGGCGGGGTAGCCTAGTGGTGAAAGTGTTCGCTCGCCGGGTTCAATCCCCCTCGTGGGTCCAATGTGTGAAGCCCATTTCTGGTGTCCCCGCCGTGATATTGATGGAATATTGCTTAAAGCGGCTTAAAATAATACTCACTCACTCACTAAATGTAAGTACCCTCCCGATGAATAGGATCAATCTCCACCTGGGGATAACGCGTGAAGCCATCTTGATATTTAAAATGCTATATAACTGCGTAATGTTTTCAAATATAAAAATAATATAGTAAAAAAAGTCAAACATCGACTTGGATATTATTTTAACGAAGACAAGAATGCACACAACCTTCCTGATGAATGGTATTTCATTGTGGCAATATTATCCATTGTTACACAAAACGTGCTAACTTGTCTTTAAGTCCGTAAATATAAGATTACAATGGCTACAATCAGCAGGTCGGTGCAGGGACGATGAGATATGAGACAACCTTTGGCACGCGTGTGAGATAACAGTACAATAGTTTAGGAGGGTTGAGATACATCCCTATATTGTCTCACGTAGGTTAAAACTCGGAGATATATTACTGGGACATTATTCTGGATTTTGAACGTTAAGGTGGGTCTTTTATTTTAGCTAACGGTATTCTTTGACATGCACATGTGCTCCTTTCCCGCGTGAAAATAGTGTTGGTTTACAGGATAACATTACGCTGTTTTAAGATGGGTGATACACTTTGTACTATTTTTAATGCATCGTTGAAGCAAAAAGGAACAAAAAATGTGCTAAGACTATTTCGTCACGATAGATATTAATATTCTTAACACTTAACGCTTAACATTCATGAACGGAGGAGATGAGAGATTTTCTTATTGTTGTAAACGAGGTGCTGTGGTAACCATGACACCAATATCATCCACAAAATATA
Organism: Haliotis rufescens; assembly: GCF_023055435.1. Taxonomy (NCBI): domain Eukaryota; kingdom Metazoa; phylum Mollusca; class Gastropoda; order Lepetellida; family Haliotidae; genus Haliotis; species Haliotis rufescens. Next base: position 32,704,171 of record NW_025963857.1, read on the forward strand.
ACGTTTCTAAATTTCGGTATGAATTATTATGCAATAAGAATGCAATGTTATTTCAGCTGTAAGTGAGATTCTAGTTATCATTTCAAACTTTTTTCAAATCAAAACTAAACTAAGCCGTTGACTATTAAAGGACATGGGCGAGATATGTGTTTAGGACAAATCAGCATTGTTTAATTATATGTTATAAAAAAATGATACAAAGTTTCATCACGTCTTTAAAAAGAGGAAGGAAAATCCCCGAACACATAAATATTTCTTGGCATCGGCCGCGCGACGGAAAGGGAGGCAACTCCTATCAGCTCGATGACGAAATTATATTTGCTGTCTTATTTCCCATTGATCAGCTGAGATCTTCTCATACACACAAACCTGTTTCAGTGTGCCCTAAAACTTTTCCACCAGGATAATGTCATAATGATATTCTTCGACCATGTAGGGCGACCGTTCTTACACTAAGATCCCGCAGGGACTTTGAGTTAGAACAGGTCCCAAGGAACTTGTGCTGGTCGTTAGAGGCGACTAAATGGATCGGGTGGTCAGACTCGCTTCCTTGGTCGGTTGCATGGTATTACGTAACCGACAGGTATCGTTGCTCTTAATATCAATCCCTGGATTGTCTGACCCAGACTCAAATATATACAGACCGCCGTCAAATGGCTGGAATACTGATGAGTGCAGCATTAAACAAAAAGAAATAAACAAACACAATGTTAAATGTAACTGTTACAATGAGTGAGTGAGTTGGGTTTAACGCCGCTTTTAACAGTATTCCAGTTATATCGCGGCGTGTCAGCTTAATGTGGGAGGAAAGCCCGAAGTGATGCAGGTGTCAGACGTTTACCACTTCGGTGAAACCCACGAGCACGGGTATGGTGCTGACAAACCTAGAAACATAATTGGGGCGAACCGGGATTCGAACCCCCAATCATAGGTTTCTGGCGTGCCTTAGACGACAGGGCCACCCGCGCCCCCGTAACTGTTACAAGATAACTGCCAAGCGAACAGGTTTAAGACAACACCCCTGTAAATAATATCATAATATCAGCTGATACAATAATGTGATTATACTTTCATTTGCCCGACAGTTTATCATATATGGATGGAGATAAACTTGCCGCCAGTGATAAAAACATAATGACGGACGCATAAAACCACATGAACCCCTTGTGATACTGCTACAACTTATAGTGAACCCCTTGTGATACTGCTACAACTTATAGTGAACCCCTTGTGATACTGCTACAACTTATAGTGTACCCCTTGTGGTACTGCTACAACTTATAGTGAACCCCTTGTGATACTGCTACAACTTATAGTGAACCCCTTGTGATACTGCTACAACTTATAGTGAACCCCTTGTGATACTGCTACAACTTATAGTGAACCCCTTGTGATACTGCTACAACTTATAGTGAACCCCTTGTGATACTGCTACAACTTATAGTGAACCCCCTGTGATACTGCTACAACTTATAATGTACCCCTTGTGATACTGCTACAACTTATAATGTACCCCTTGTGATACTGCTACAACTTATAGTGTACCCCTTGTGATACTGCTACAACTTATAGTGAACCCCTTGTGATACTGCTACAACTTATAATGTACCCCTTGTGATACTGCTACAACTTATAGTGTACCTCTTGTGATACTGCTACAACTTATAGTGAACCCCTTGTGATACTGCTACAACTTATAATGTACCCCTTGTGATACTGCTACAACTTATAATGTACCCCTTGTGATACTGCTACAACTTATAGTGAACCCCTTGTGATACAGCTACAACTTATAGTGAACCCCTAGTGATACTGCTACAACTTATAGTGAACCCCTTGTGATACTGCTACAACTTATAATGTACCCCTTGTGATACTGCTACAACTTATAGTGAACCCCTTGTGATACTGCTACAACTTATAGTGAACCCCTTGTGATACTGCTACAACTTATAATGTACCCCTTGTGATACTGCTACAACGTATAGTGTACCCCTTGTGATACTGCTACAACTTATAGTGAACCCCTTGTGATACTGCTACAACTTATAGTGAACCCCTTGTGATACTGCTACAACTTATAGTGAACCCATTGTGATACTGCTACAACTTATAGTGTACCCCTTGTGATACTGCTACAACTTATAATGTACCCCTTGTGATACTGCTACAACTTATAGTGAACCCCTTGTGATACTGCTACAACTTATAGTGAACCCCTTGTGATACTGCTACAACTTATAGTGAACCCCTTGTGATACTGCTACAACTTATAGTGAACCCCTTGTGATACTGCTACAACTTATAATGTTTAGCGGTAGTGAGAAATAAGATCTTATTGTAATGACATTGGATCCACTGAAGGAAGACATGTGTCGTTTGATTTTACATCATTCTGCGCATTTCTTTATGTAGATTGTTTTCAAATGCAAAATATTTTTTTAGCAAAGGAAATTCAATGGAATATCCTGGAACCCGTTATAGGATGTCTTCAGATCTTTTTTTAACGGTAGCGAGAGCTAAGTTCTGATTTTAATGAGGTTGGATTAAGAGTAAAATAGTTTGGTTTTTCATTAATAGTTATTTCCTATTACCCATGTTGGCTAATGCATCTTCACAACTGTTTACTGAAATGTTTACTATATCACAGAATGAGGCTACTATGCTCCGCACTCCTGACAGTGCTTGCGGCGCTTGTGGCATACCGTATATACCAAGTAATAGAGCGACCCCTACCTGACGGTGTAGAGAACCCTGGTCAACTCCGATGGATCGACGAACTTGGCCGGATAGCAAATATACTGGTACGTGTATACCAGGAACAGTGTATGAGAGTGAGTGAGTGAGTGAGTTAAAATTTAACGTCGCATCGGCATTATTTCTGCATAAAACGACAAAATCAAGTTTTTATATCGGCAAGCATGTCATATAAATACAAAGTTACGTGTAAATTTAAAAGCAAATTTGTCAAACATATTTTAGCATGACAATATTATTCACAACTGTTTGTCTTAGCCACCACAAATCAAACTAGGCCACCTCGCTGGGGATCATTGGATACACCAGCATGATTTACGTCATCACTTTATCTACTGGTGGCTGTGCACAATACTAGCCAATATTTTAATAATGCTCTTTCAGATTTACTGTTTAATAATGTGAATCCCTTGCAATTTCAAAGTCCACACACTCAAGCAAAATGTGCTTAACGATGAACCCTACTCTGTTTTTTTAGCAAATATTCGTGAGTAAATCCACTGTGGCCAGAATCATTTACTGACTCGCCATGTCTTGACTAACAACTCGAGTGGGTATGACCGATTGTTGGTTTATATTCCTGTAGTTTATTGTTTATTAGTACTTGGGTGTCTCACCTTCTTTGCGCAAGATCCCAAGCGTCCCTTTCGTGGTTGCTTTGAAATCACTGTACTTGATAAGGAGTGTAGATAACGGTTTGTCAAGAGCTGCTTCAGCTGCAGCATCGGCTACTGAGTTACCTATGATGCCTTCATGACTTGGTAACCAGCAAAAGACAATGTCGCATTGACCAGTAGAAAGATCACAGGTATTTAAGAAGACGTAATTTCCACTCATATGTGTTCATCAATTTCAATTGGAAAAATAGTGTCACTTGGTCTTATGTTCCTCAATTATTCCATTTGCTTTCATCAATACTGACAGGAAACAAGCTTCAAGTCTATCGGCTTCAACCCCGCTACCAAACCCGTGAAGTCTCTTGTTGATATTGGTTTCTCGTTGGTTCTAAATCCTACATTCTGGAGGAAGGCAGCCGACAATATCAAGGTGAGAGCGTCTTCTTCTCTCGCGTTGTATCTCGCATCCTCGATTATCCAGTGTAGTATATATCTCCCATCCTCGATTATCCAGTGTAGTTTATATCTCCCATCCTCGATTCCAGTGTAGTATATATCTCCCACCCTCGATTATCCAGTGTAGTATAATGTATATCTCACACCCTCGATTATCCAGTGTAGTATATATCTCCCACCCTCGATTATCCAGTGTAGTATAATGTATATCTCTCACCCTCGATTATCCAGTGTAGCATCTATCTCCAACCCTCGATTATCCAGTGTAGTATAATGTATATCTCACCCTCGATTATCCAGTGTAGTATATATCTCACATCCTCGATTTTCCAGTAAAGTATATATCTCACACCCTCGAATATCCCGTGTAGTACGTATCTCACATCCTCGATTATCCAGTGTAGTATATATCTCACATCCTCGATTATCCAGTGAAGTATATATCCATTCAATAATGAGCACATCGCTACTGTAGCTTTGTTTTTGAGACGACGTCACCGTTAAATATGTCATTGATCAGTGACTACCTACGCACACAATGTCTCTCTCTCATAAAAGATTGGAGATTAGCTTGTCTCTCAAAGCCTAGAGAATAAAGAATAAAATTGAAAAAATAGTCCAACTGATTTAGCAAGTCTAGACCTGAAATTACATGTAATCATTGTTCTGGGCTCCATCTGGATTTTATTCTTATTTGTAGATATATATTTTAAAATATACTTGTGGAGAATTTTTTTCTGGGACTAAATGTTAGTTTGAATGGAGACATAAAACACTGGATAACTGGAGATATGTAGGTAAGTCTGCTTACTATTATCATGGCACGCCATTTGAATGTAAAAGCAGTAGCCTAATAGATACCATCCACTGGCACTATGCCAGTGATATTGTCCATTCATGGTGTATGTGTTGGTTGATGCATGTCATCGATCCCGATTGCGTTGATCGATGCTCAAGATGTCTATCGCTGGATTGTCTGGTCCAGACTCGATTATTTACAGACCGCCGCCATACAGCTGGAATATTGATGAGTGCGGCGTCTGGACCAGACAATCCAGTGATTGACGTCATGAGCATCGATCAAGTGGGATCGGTGACATGCATCAACCAAGTCAGCGAGCCTGACCACCCGATCTCGTTAGTCGCCTTTATACGACAAGCATAGTCGCCTTTTACGGCACGTATGTGTTTTGAAGACCTATTCTACCCCGGGTCTTCACGGGTCGGTGCATGTGCGTATCAGTGGACTTTGTTATTTTAATGGAACAAGCATCTCCCTCTTAACACTCCTTGTAATATAGATTATAGTCATTCAAATCCCACTTTGTTTATCTTGTAACAACTTTAACCACGTATACCAACTCTATCGGTATATGATTAGCATAATCATACTGAAACCAATGTCACAGTTTTTTTATGCCAAGAACGGATTGTGAACATAAACACTTATAGATCTAAACCAGTACACCTTAAATGCAGTTAAGTCCCCATTCAGATGAGTAAGTATAGTTTTACACCGTTTTAGCAATATTCCAGCAATATCACGGCGGGGGAGACTAGAAATGAACTTCCCTGGCACATTATTTTTTCATATTTTTTTTTGTTATTGAAAACAAAAGTGATTAGGGAGCGAGACACTTCCTATTTTTGTCCCACCTAGTATTCCAACAAACCCCAGTGGGCACACACATTAGTTTTAAACTAATTTTCAGGGAAACAGGGAAATTTGAAAAATAGCTTTTTGGCAATACAAATAAAATAAATACTGACGTGCCGGATTTAAAATGACGCGCTGCTGTCCGAGAAAAATGGTGGGCGGGAGTGGTTTATTTCATGGTCAAAGGGAGGTAATCGTGTTTGTACCTGAGTTAACTCCCTTACCTCAACTCCGCACAGTGTCTCTCTTAATACTTCACACACGGCGTGTGTCCTCGATCGAAGGGAGCTAACCGCGTTCAACAAATCAAGGGTTATGCCCCTTGTCCTTAAGGGAGGTAAGTCTGTTTCGAAAATGTAAAATTGAGTTAATAGTTACTTCCCTTTGACCATCAACGACCAAGCTCCTCACAGCGATAGTCCGTTCGCGGAGCTCTCTATGTTACCGAGAGTGTAACGAAGGTGTCACGCGCTGGGAAGGAGCTTGATCAACGACAAGGCTTCTTAAATCCAATGAGGCGTACCAATATGTAGGTGAGGGAATAAGATGAATTGACCCGAATTAAACTACAATCTTCAGTGCGGGGCCGATAAAACCTCTGCCGTGTCCTCTCCGCATATACATTTAAGCATATAACGACCAAACACCGAGGGTACATGAAACTGTTGATTGAGTTGTCTCCCTTTGACCGTTACACCACAATTTCCTTCCCCCCTCCCTGGTATCATCCCTGTCACTGAGCCGGTTCAGTGACGGGTGCCTGGAAGCCGATCAAGTGTAGCCATTACAATAGGGACCAGTTAGTTGCTGTTTGCAGCGGGAATAGACAATAGTCGGGGACACATGTTAGATTTACGTATTAGTTCATTCTGTTAAATGTTTTAATGTTTTAAACCTAACAGTATCACAGTGTTTTATGTTTAGTTAAAACGCTTTAAATCACCAGTGCTCTTGCCCAGAGAAAATAGAACTTATTCAAAATAACAGGGTCTTCCACTGACAGGTGTCTAACGCTGTATACGGCAACGTTGCTGTGATAACCTTCACCCCTGGTGAGCTGGCGTCCTCGACCTCCCCCCGCCCTGTCATCGTGTACTTCCACGGCGGAGGGTGGACTTGGTTTTCCGCAGGTGGGTAGATAGGGGACCAGGGAAATAGGTTTCAGACAGGATAATCTTTCGGTCATTGCTTTAAAACACGCAATTTATTTCTGTGAAAAGACACAAACATTCCTCTTTCTTCACAACACTTTTCTTCTGGATATATCCACCATGTCGATCCCAAAACAATGTTTTGGGGGATAAAACAAGACTATAAATTTAATTTTGTTTAAGTTTGTTTTTTTCTTCTTCGATTAATATATTTTACGAATATATACAGTCGGTAGGAAATTCTAAAATTTCAAACTTTCTATTTTTCTTCTGGCATTTTTGTGTTTGTTGTTTAACGTTTCAGGTTCCTACAATGTGCCTCTGAGAACTCTAGCCAGCAGGACACAGTTCGTCATCGTCGCTGTGGAGTAAGTTACGCTCAGTACTGTATTCATTTAACTGTTGCAAGGGGAATTACGAACGTTGGGCTCTAATGTTAATTGTCCGATATCTGTATTGTTGATTCACGTGATCTTTTTACCCACAGATCTCCGATACATAGACCACACTTATTATTACATTGGGTAAATGTATATAATGGGCTTTATGAACGTTACTCTTAGGTGCATATATTCATTCACATTTTGTAAAACAGCATTTATAGTAAACAGTGGAATAATCTCTCCCTGCAGTGTTTTAATATACGATAAACAAAGACCACGAGTCGTTTATTTCTTATTAAAGATATCAACATTATTTACAGCCTCTTTAAGGATAAGGATAAAATGTACAAGCTTTGTAAATGATTATCCCTATTTTAATAATGATGACTCCCTCAAAAGAATCCGACCTCGGCAATGTCGGACAAGTCCATTTTATGCACAGGTAGGTATTTTCCTCATTCCTCACGTCGATTACCTGTACCTTTTCTCCCAATACCGATTGTCATATCTCTCCCGCTTTTGGATGCGATCGTTCGGCCATCGCGTTTGTCTGCATTGCCCAACTACATCTATGGGGAACAACTCACTATCCCTGTCTCCAGACGTTGTCGAATGCTTTTTCAAAATCAATAAAAGCACAGAATAACTTTTTCTTTTGTGTTTTAAAAAAATGAATAAGTCTGTACAGATTGAAGATATGGTCACACCTAGATTATCTACATCTAGGGTGAAATTAGAAAGGACATATATATTGTTTGTTTGTTGTTTATCGCCGCACTTCGCAATATTCCAGCATTATGAGGTGGTCTGGAAATAATTGACCAGACAGTCCAGTGATTGCCATCATAAGCATCGATCTATGCAATTGAGATACGATGACATGCATCAACCAAATCAGCGAACATGACCACCCGATCCCGTAAGTCGCCTCTTAACCTAGGTTGGGCCCTATGAGAAGATCCTGGCGTAGGTCGAACGTAGTGGTGGAGAGCCCCTCACATTTGCTGTGGGGGTGGGGATTACATGATTCCACGATAACTAGTCCCTGGTGCAGTCAAGTCTGTAATCAAGGAGATATTAATCAGTTCCGAAATCAGTTTAGGAGTGTCATTTACAGCTTGCTCACATTCACGTTTTATGTTCACAAACTCCGTAATCAGCTTGCGTTACCTGTTTTAGTAACGAGAGAATGCTCTAACAACTAAGCTGCGCCACGCCCCGCCTAAGCTGGAATGCGTATGACTGCGCATAACCTAATATGTACACATCTACTTTTTAAATAGCAAAATCACACCTTCTCTGAGTAATTCAATTCCCAAAAAATATGTTAACTAACCATGCCATTATATTTTCAGCTATCGCACTGCCCCTCAAGCAGCGTTCCCTGCGGCCTACGACGACTGCCTCGCCGTTACCAACCACGTCGTCAACAACGCCAGGAAACTCAACTACAGGTCCGACCTCATCATTGTTGCTGGAGACGGTTCGGGTGGGAACCTGGCCGCCTCCGTTGCCATAGAAATGAAACAGAAGGTTGCCATGCAGCTATTGATAAGCCCTGCGTTACAAATCTTAAACCTTGGGACACCTTCATATCAGGACATGCATGACGTTCTTCCTGGTGTGACCAACCCACGAAGGGAGATAACTCACTGGCTCAACTATGCGAATCTGGACCAGGAACCAGGGTTCATTGACGATATGTTGAACAACGTCCATGCCTCAAAGCACCTACATGACGTATATCAGGACTTCTTTAACAGCAAGAAGCGAATCCCAGCCCATATGAACGTGTCTGAGCGCCACACAATGCCTTACGTAGGCACAAAACATGGGACGGCGGTCAAACTGGACAAATTCGTGACTGACGTCCGTTTTTCTCCCATGATGGTCAGGAGCACAAAGGGAATTCCTAACGCGTACTTCATTTCGAGTCATTACGATGTTTTGCGAGATGAGGCTATAATGTACGGACATCGTCTGCTCGAGAATGGGGTCAAGGTCAAATTCCGCCATTATCCCTCGGCCTTTCATGGTTTTGTTCTTTTCGCTGGAAGTAGTTTCTGGAAGTTTCCCGTTAGTGACAAGGCTGTTAATGAATTAGTGGACTTTCTGCAGTTCCAGTACTTCAATGTCCGTAAAACGTAATCAATGTATTGAAAGGAGAGCCGTCGTTAATACTTCACGGGTGTGAATATATCTACACCACGTTCCTCCATCAATGTTGAACACACGCGGCCAGTTTGCAGCGTAGTCGCTATTATGAACCAACGAATCAAGTAACGGCCAGCTGCGAACGAAAGGAAAGCCAGCAATTGTTCTGGCAATCATCGCTCAGTTTACATAGCAGTGTAAAAAAGCACATACGGCAATGTTTCACGTACAGTATCCTTCAGCCTCGAGGCCATCTACTCCATGCATTGCTTCAATATCAGACAATGGTAGGGTTCGCTTAAAGGCCATGCATGGAGTAGGCTCATTTGATTCACATACTCCCTAAATTCCTAACTTGACTTAAACAGCAAACATCCACCGTATGTGTTACCGGGTGATGGAGGAACGTAGTGTATATGAACCTGAAGTATTGACGATGAACGAGAGATTGCGATGTAAAAAAAGTTTGCCCCAAAACTACAGTGAAACTTCGTTTATTCTGAATACACTAGTATTGAAGGTACATCAGTCTCCAAACTGAATAAGTGAATCCGTAATTCTTCAAACCTATAACTAATCTAACCATTCAGTCAACATAATATGCCACAGAAGAGGTGAGAATTTGTCCCGCAGCATGCAGCACTCTCAAATCAAATATGTTCTTCCGAGAGCTGTTTATTGCAATGCGCAGTGATTCTGGTAAACAGCAAGCGATGCAACAGCGATCGGGATGTTCAGTCGTCATTTGAGGTTGCAGATCAAATCCATTTAAGAATGTACCTATAGCTTTACCTATAATATGTCACCGACTATGTAATATTCCGGGCAGAGCTAGGATTTTTGTTTTAGACACAATACTTTTTCAGTCACCGCTTCACGATACAGTTGTCTTCTCTGAAAGGAAGAAAAAAAATCATGTCCAACGAACGTTATGATTTTAAAAACTGAGAACAATTTTTCTGGCATTTGAGGGAACAGAATATGTTCTTAACACAATCCCAGGTCCTACCAGAATAGCCAATAGCCGACCCCTTAGATTACTATGATGGATTGCCGTGGTGCTTGTAAAACGGGTCCAGTGTATGGAATATGTGAGGCCATATATTTATCTATTTATTTATTGTGTGGTTGCGTTTTTACATTTGTAATATAAATAAAGTAAAGTTTTTATCTACTTCTCATTTGAGCTTGATATTCTGGAACCGCATCCATTGTATACTGTATATATATTGTGGATAGAGCGTGAGCCTGGGAAGCGGAAGTTTGGAAGATTCGTTCCCCTGGCCGTGTCATACCAAACAATATTAAATGGATGGTACTTGTTGTTATCCTGCCTGGCGCTCGTCATTAAGGGGATAACATAAGGAATGGTCGACCTCAGGACACTATACTGTGTCCTAGTGGTATAAACCTGAAGCATGGTGTCTCAGTGGGTTAGCACTATAAAATCAGCATTTGTCCGGACTAGTACAAACAGCCACACACACCATTTCATCTCTGACACAGTGGGGCCGTTTCAAACCCACCTTGGGAAGAGTCTGGCTGGACTCTTACATAACACAACCTTCTCCTCAGAATATAATAGCAAAGGAAATGAAAGAATGTCGCTAAGTGCAATAGTCAGCTGTATTCCAGCAACATCACGGCGGCCTGAGAGTAATCGATTTCGTACCAGGCAAACCAAGGTCTGGAACAATAAGCAGCGCTCCACAGAATGATTTGTTTGTTTGTTTGTTTCTTGATTGTTTGTTGTTTCACGGGGCACTCAGCAATATTCAAGCTGTATGACGTCGGTCAGTAAATAATCGAGTCTGGACCAGACAATCCAGTGATCGACATCATGAGCATCGATCCACGCAATTGGGATGATCGATGACATGCATCAAGCAAGTCAGCGAGCCTAACTACCCGATCCCGTTAGTCGCCTCTTACGACAAGCACAGTAATAGGTCTTCAGCAACCTATGCTTCCCGTAAAAACCGTGTTACGACGTAAATTGTAATAAAAAGGTAAATTGTAATACTTGCAGCAAATTGTAATAATTTTGACGTAAATTGTAATAACAACGTAAATTGAAATAAAATTTGACGTAAATTGTAATACGCAAATTGAAATAAAAATTGACGTAAATTGTAATAATCTCTACTTGCGGTAAAATGTAATAACTTTTTACGTAAATTGTAATAACCTTATAAGTTTAGTGTCAAAGGCGTTAAATGACTAGAACCTATCCTTGTCAGGGTTGGTACAGGGTTTATCGTAAATCGTCATTAAAGTATGGGTGTGGGGGAGGATTGAGGTCGTTATCGTACATTGTTGTATAACTATATGTATATATAAACGCATTGGAATTTCATTTCTATGGTTGTCCAGAAGAGGATTAATTACTAGAATGAACTTAGTTTTGAGAAATACTCTGTGTGTTTTGTATTATATTTTGACGAAGAATTCAAATACAACAAATGAGTGACAAATCTCCTGTGCAATGTCAAATGAAAAAAAAACAGTCGTCAGCAAATGCAGCATAGATTTCCCATGCATGGGAAAGGAGAATACTTAATACATAACATTATATACAATGTTTTTATTAATATCAAAACAGGGACGTGGGTATTCTTTACCTACATTGTATATACTATTAGATATTGTGTATTCTCGATCTCTGTGAACTTCTCACAGATAAAGAAATAATAATAAATAAATGCAAACCATGTTAACTTATACAATATTTGTAGCAATGTATGATGAACATATGGATCATTAATATAACATAACATATTTCCTTTCATAGGAAGAAGTATATTTAATGAAATAAATGAATAAATGTAACTCTCTGGATTCCTTTCATATGTCATGAAGAACTAACAACAACTTACTGACAACTTTTGCTGGGATAATAACTCCTTGCCCCAACAACAAAAACAGAATCCATCATGATAACGGCACGAAATCATAATTAAAAGCATACACAAATAATATCAGGTATCTTCGGGCATGTCTTGTTGAGTTTCAAAGAGCATCAGAATGTATATAATAATATAATTTGTTGCAATCAATTATTGCGGAAATAAATCTGTTTTGATCAAAATTCAAAGGATGGAAAATCTATAATGAAAAGGGTTTTGTCACTAACGTAAATATTCTCTTTGACCTTATACGTAGAATATTCTAAGATCATAAACTCGGCAATCGTTGGTGGATTGCGCCATGAAACCTTGATATCAAAACAACTCTGCACAGGGAATTGTGTAATGCGGTACATAATTTTCGAAACAGATAATTACGTGTTTCATAAGTTATCACTAATTTGTGACATATATACGGACAAAAATTACCTCACAGGATAATCTTCTCTGGGGGTTTTAAGAGGATTAAAATAATTCCAGCTAACATCAAGCACTGTAATAAATTATAGCATACCTTCTGAAAAGAATAGTGACTAACTAAGAAGATTAACTATGTATGTATGTCTGTATGTGTGTGTGTGTGTGTGTGTGCGTGTGCGCGCGCTCACGTAGGTGTGTATGTAATGACAGTAAATGTGAGCTCTATGTCATTGGTATCACATATATGACTGCACTTCTCCATACTCTAGATGACAGTATCATGTACGCAGATGAAAGTATGTAAGTGGACGATAGTAATACTATCTAGATGACAAACTATCATCTACGTAGAAGATACTATCATATACGTAGATGAAAGTATCTTCAACGTAGATGATAGTATCTTCTACGTAGATGATAGTATTTTCTACGCAGATGGTAGTATCTTCTACGTAGATGATAGCATGCCACAAACATCACATCACTTCCAATAAATGTCTTTCACTATGTTGACACCACCCTTTAATGACGATTGTACGATAAAGCCTTTACCAACCATCCCTAACTTAACAGTTTTGTACGTTTGTCATCATACACAGTATTTCTCGAATTGTACATGTGAAACGCAAGCTCAACTAACAAAGATCATTTCTAGTCAATTGGCGTCTTGGACACTACGGTAGTAAGGTTATTACAATTTACGTAAGAATTTATTACATTTTACCGCAAGTAGAGATTATTACAATTAACGTCAATTTTTATTACAATTTGCGTATTACAATTCACGTCAAATATCATTACAATTTACGTTGTTATTACAATTTACGTCCAAATTATTACAATTTGCTTTAAGTATTACAATTTACCTTTTTATTACAATTTACGTCGTAACAAGGCCGACTATGCTTGTCGTAAGAGGCGACTAACGGGATCGGGTTTGTCAGGCACGCTGACTTGGTTGATGCATGTCATCGTATCCCAAATGCGTGTCTGGACCAGACAGTCCAGTAATTGACGTCATGAGAATCGATCCACGCAACTGAGATAAGATAAGCATAGTCTTCATTTGCGCAAGCATTGGTTCCTGAAGACATACTCTAACTCGGATCTTTACCTCGTCCTCATTTCAGTCAGCTAGCTCTTGCGACAAGCATGCGGTACCTATTACCACACCCCCCCCCCCCCCCCCCCCCCCCACACACACACACACACAATTCTGCACACACAATTCTATCACAAGCATTTACAGATTAAAAACACAGCTATTAATTTCACCAACTGGTTTCTTGATAAGTGCTGATCAACAGAATCGAGCGATTTTTCAGACTTTAACCATATATATATATATGGTGTAAGTCGGAAAAATGACCTATAGTTGTGTCAGTTTTACTTAGTTAAAATGCACGTTCAGAAGGCTAGTGGATTTCTGGCTCAGAATCAACTGCAACACAAATATCACGAGGTCATTGTGATGCTTTAACAGAAAAGCCATTAGGGTTTAAATGTTTTTTATTATGCACATGTACTTGATGACCTATATATACACTTGGAAACATTCGTGACAAAACTATTACTTCTCACTCACACATGACCTTGAATGTAAAACTAACAATGAAGGTGCTAAGCCTTTTGTTTTCGTAGGTTTACAGATCCTTTGACCCAAAATACTGAGAAAATGGATAACAAAATTAACAAAAATATTTTGTTCCCTGCTCACCTGAAAAACCTTGGTATACAGAATAAAAATATTTTTCTAGAATGGTGCAACGCAGTTACGAGTCAACCAAGCCATCAAAACTCGCTATTTTGCAGAAGGAATTGCTTTTGCAATTTTAGGGTAGTAACTCCAGCTACCTTGCTTGGCATGTCAGATTTTATTTTTTTCCGAACTGAATTTTTTTTGGGGGGAAATCCGTAAACCAACAAAAATAAGAAAAAAAGGTCTAGCTGGACACTCAACAAAACTAACACCATGCACTGCAACAGAGAAAAAACCAACGCCCAACAATGACAAGTACAATGTACATGAATAAAAGTTATGCAACTTTCACATGGGCACTATCACAACGCAGTATTGACAGAGAGCACATACTGATAAACACCACATCAGTAATCTTGCATCCATTCTCAGCAATATTTCTTCTAGGCTAAATAATAATAGCCATGATAAAAATCAAGCTGAATGAATCCATTTATAAACATATTTTCTTAAATGAAATAACCTGGCAGTGTTTCACTAACAAACATGTTTTTGAGAGTGATGTCATGTCTTTTACTTTACTTTCTTTATAATTTAGGAGATTGGATGTGCTCAAAAGATTTTTGTGTGAACAGAATATAAGATAATAAAAGTTTAACAATGCGCTTGATCGTTTTCTAGTATGAAATGTTTATTCAAAAGGAATGTACTCATTTAAACAGAGTGATTTGGATGACAGGTATGATGAAATATATGTACATCCATAAACATGAAAAATAAACTGTCTAGGTATATTAATATGAAATATAGACTGGCACCAACAGGTAATATTCCAGACAGAATATATAAGGCCACACATTTTTTTATTTTTCGTTTCACAGGTTCACCACCCCTACAGAAAAGCAGCCCATCTCAGAAATAAACTAAACATAAAAATATTTATTTTAATTATGTATCCCCAAGTAATATAGAACCTCTTGTACAATATAAAATGTTATATATAAATTCAATATTGACATCACTTTCATAGATTCAAGAGGCAACCTGCTGTTTGAATTTCATATAAATAAATAAATATATAATTAACATTCATTTTTTTTAAATTTTTGCCGACCTTGTGTGGAAATGCTGGAATAAATCCGTGAAACATTAAATTTAAAATGTGTGGTCTAAGTGTGGTTTCACACTGGTGGGGGTGATCAGAATCAGGAATTGGTTTCATATGTTATGTCAAAGTGGGCATCAAACCCAGGCCTTCACTTTAACCACTCAACTACCCCACTCCACTACCCCACTGCCCCTGGACGTTTAAGGGATGCTCCGGTAACAGTCCCTGTACCAGGACATCAGTTGAAGATGAAATATACAATAATATTGATGACAGCACCAAGACGGCTCTGTGGAACACACACCAGATGAACTGCATTGACAAACATTTCATTAACATTCAACAATTAATTCGGATATCTGCATATACTCCCTTACCATACTTTCATTCATTTACAACAGGTCATTATCACCCCATCGAGAGAGAGGCTGTTTTCTGTCCGAGTCAGCCCTGTTCTAATTATGTAGTTCAATATGAGCCAGGCAAACAATCTCAGCTTAATGTGGGAGGAAAGCCCGAAGTGATGCAGGTCTCAGACATTTACCACTTCGGTGAAAACCCTGAATTGCAGCTCCTTAGACGACTGGGCCACTTGTCCACCCGGTTGATAGCATGAACAGATCCATGTCATGGGGGACTGATAACATACAATCAACCAAGTCGCACATAACTAGGGGATGCTAGGTTTGTTTTTGTTGTTCAACGCCACAATCAGCAATATTTCAGCTATATGGCAGCAATGATTGAGTCTGGACCAGACAATCCAGTTATTGACATTATAAGCATCAATCTACACAACTGGGATACAACGACATGCATCAACAAAGTCAGTTAGCCTGAACAACCAATCCGGTGGTTGCTTCTTACGACAAGCAGTCGCCTCTTACAGCAAGCATGGGTTGCTGAAGACCTATTCTCTACCTGGATCTTCATGGACTGGGATGCTAGGACAAGAATGGGGAACTGGGGTCCTCTTCTGATCCTGATTCCTAAGACCCAGAATTCCCATGTTCAGTTCATGAATCAGTTCAATGATTTACATTTAACACACAAAGTTCAAAATTCCAACCCAAACATCAACAAATACAAACAACAATCATTGCACACACTTCCAGCAATTCTTACAAATAAGGTACAATTGGCTACATGACTCTGAGTAAAGAACCAACTCTAAGCTGGTGGACTCGAGTATGGTCCAGTGTTTTTGCATACCACTTCAAGCACTATGTTGGAATAAACCGATCAAGCGCCATCAGGCTTTCACATAAAAAATGTGTGTGTCAGGCAAAGTAATATGAGTTTGTAGGTATGTCAGAATTTTCTTTTCATCCTGCTCTATAAAGGATTAGGGATTTGTTCAAAGGTCTGGGGTGATCATTTTCGAAATTCCCACCCCCAACAAATAAAAAGGATGCTTGCTTATTTTGCCAATTTTTTAATTTTGTTTCACCAAAGTGAGGCAGTAACAGTACAATTTGGAAGAGTCCATGCCATGCATTTGTTAACAGACAACAAATACGCTTTCCTGCATCACTTGAGATCAGCATCAGTTCCCACTCCAGCAGTCTCAGCGCTGATCTCATGTCTCTCAGTCTTGGGGACAAAGGAATTCTGGAGATAATCCTGAACCTCACTTAAGATCAGGATGATCAGCAGCTGAGAAAATGTACTTTGTTCTACTATCCGACATAACTTGTTGCAGCTGCAAATGCTTCTGCAGTACCAGTTTCAAGAGAGTCTGTTGGACATTTTGCACCAGTCGTCGTCACAAGCTTGCTCAAATTGCACATTAAGGAATATTGTGGAATTTATAAAAAAAACAAAGTTTCTAAACCATTCACCCTTGAGTTCTCCAAACATTTTTCATCTGACAATGCATTCTGTCAATAAGCATGTACCAGTATACTTGGCAAACATAAATGGGTCAATTTTTCTCATGGCCACTTTATTAAAACAATACAAACAGCAGCCACAGCAGGTGACTTGGAGAAGTACAATATTATTATCAGCAATATTCCAACTTTATGACGGCAGTCTGTAAATAATTCAGTCTGGACCAGAAAATCCAGTGATTGACATCACAAGCATCAATCTACACAATTGTGATACGATGACATGCATCAACAAAGTCAGCAAGCCTGACCACCAGCCTGCTTCTTATGACAAGCATAGTCGCCTCTTACAACAGACATGGGTTGCATAAGACCAATTCTAACCCGGATCTTCAGGGGTCGGAGAAGTCCAAAGATTTCCCAGCTGCAAGATCAGGGGAGGTCTGTTGTTTATGATAACATTCAACTTTGTAAGCATCATTTGTATAGTCCAATGAAGAATCAACATGAAGTCTTACTGACTAAATAAACATTATTTCCAATGTCAACAGGTTGCTATGACAACAAAAACAAACACAGAAATCAAACATTTACATTACACTTTCATAATTTAACAAATCTTAAGATGATCAGTTATAAATAAATCTCAGATTATTACAAACATTATTTGGAAGGGGCTGAGCAAAGATAGTAGAGGTCTTTATTAGAACCATAACCATCTATGAATGAACCTATTTGCATCAATGTATAGCAACCCAGATAAGTGATACTGGGTCTCAATGTGGCTAGGAACAAGAGTCTTATAGAGACTTGTACTCAGCTGTTGTCAAACCAGTGTTAGATCAACAAGATCACTGTTGGCAGCATTTGCTGTAAGGAATTGGTTTACTTCAAGGTTGACAGATTTGTTTCAAGAATCAAATGGTGCTAGGATGAAATATAAAAATATTTTTTAAGTCATCTCTCAAAACAAGTCAGAAGGTGAAGTGTCTCCTTCAGTTAGCGAGTGAGTCAATGAGTTGGGTAAAACCACGCTTTGAACAGTATTTTAGTTATATCACGGCATGTCAGCTTAATGTGGAAGGAAAGACTGAATATGTAATGTCCTAATGCTATGAAACTAGGTTCCTGTCTCATTCATATGCATGAGTGAATTGGGTTTAACACTGCTTTTATTTAGGCGTTCAGCTTAATGTGGTAGGAAAACCCCAAGTGATGCATGTCTCAGGCGTTTACCACTTTGGTGAAACCCAGGAGCACGGGTATGGTGCTGATAAACCAAGAAACATAATCAGGGCGAACCAGGATTCGAAGCCACAATCATAGGTTTCTGATAAGACCAAGGGACGAAACTCTGCACAGCAAATTGTGGGGCCTTAGACGACTGGACCACCCGTGCCCCTTATCTCAATGAAGATCAAATGATTATGTCCTTTCTGAAAACAATCTACTTTATATCATCTTTGTTACATGTGTCGGTAGACTCAGCAGTATGACAAATAAACTATCCTCTAGACTTCAAATCTCACTCCACTTCTGGGATATTATTATATCCAAAATCATAATAGTGAGTGAGTGGGCTTGGACAGTATTCCAGTTATATCACAGTGTGTCGGCTTAATGTGGAGGAAAAGCCTGAACTGATGCATGTCTCACACGTTTAGCATTTTGGTGAAACCCATGAGCACAGGTATGGTGCTGACAAACCTAGAAACATGAGCATGGCAAACCAGGCTTTGAACCCACAATCCTTAAACAATACTACAAGCCAAAACAAGCTGGAAATTGTGAAACACAGATGACAATAAAGATTTCTTGTTCATTCCAATTTGGTATTTAAAGAATCTGTCCAAGGAAATGAAGCATGGCCTTATTACATGTACATTTAATACAAGTTCCCATGATTTCTATCCAGAACTACAGGTTCAAAACTAAAAAGTGCCTTGCTCATCTCTATAAAGATGAGAATAACTGTCACTTTAGTCTGTGTCATAACTATTGTTTTGGAACTATGAGAAATATTTGTATCAATTCACTTGTAACAATATTGGACATTTTCACAGCTTGATTGGGTTGGGAAATCAATTTGAATAAGTTCTCATGCATTTTCTTTCAGTTATCACCCAAGTTTTGACCTCTTCCCCAGTTATGGCCCCTGCGATTATCACCCCCGTCATCCTGTCGCCGTCTGCTTGATGGCGCCATTCCAAAACCTGCAACGCCTCCTCTCCTGTTTGGGAAGTAGTTGTATCTGAAAGAACAAGGTTATATAATATATATATGATATGCTTGTATACAACATAAATGATATATGATATGCATATAAATAATTATATGAATAATGTAAAATAATTACATGTGACACATACAATATTTCTCCCATTCGTAATTTAAGGATTTCTATAACATTACGTAAAGTATGATTAGTATATTAATGAACCACTGCATCCATGCATCACTATTCACACTTCCATGCATCACTATTCACACTTCCATGCATCACTATTCACACTTCCATGCATCACTATTCACACTTCCATGGATCACTATTCACACTTCCATGCATCACTATTCACACTTCCATGTATCACCATTCACACTTCCATGCATCACCATTCACACTTCCATGCATCACCATTCACACTTCCATGCATCACTATTCACACTTCCATGCATCACTATTCACACTTCCATGCATCACCATTCACACTTCCATGCATCACTATTCACACTTCCATGTATCACCATTCACACTTCCATGCATCACCATTCACACTTCCATGCATCACTATTCACACTTCCATGTATCACTATTCACACTTCCATGGATCACCATTCGCACTTCCATGCATCACCATTCGCACTTCCATGCATCACCATTCGCACTTCCATGCATCACTATTCACACTTCCATGCATCACCATTCACACTTCCATGCATCACCATTCACACTTCCATGCATCACCATTCGCACTTCCATGCATCACTATTCGCACTTCCATGCATCACCATTCGCACTTCCATGCATCACCATTCACACTTCCATGCATCACCATTCACACTTCCATGCATCACCATTCACACTTCCATGCATCACTATTCGCACTTCCATGCATCACCATTCACACTTCCATGCATCACCATTCACACTTCCATGCATCACCATTCACACTTCCATGCATCACCATTTGCACTTCCATGCATCACCATTCGCACTTCCATGCATCACCATTCACACTTCCATGCATCACTATTCACACTTCCATGGATCACTATTCACACTTCCATGCATCACCATTCACACTTCCATGCATCACCATTCACACTTCCATGCATCACTATTCACACTTCCATGCATCACTATTCACACTTCCATGCATCACCATTCACACTTCCATGCATCACCATTCACACTTCCATGCATCAGTATTCACACTTCCATGCATCACTATTCACACTTCCATGCATCACCATTCACACTTCCATGCATCACCATTCACACTTCCATGCATCACCATTCGCACTTCCATGCATCACTATTCACACTTCCATGCATCACCATTCACACTTCCATGCATCACCATTCACACTTCCATGCATCACCATTCACACTTCCATGGATCACCATTCGCACTTCCATGTATCACTATTCACACTTCCATTAGGGCTGCAACGATACACCTAGGTCACGATACGATACGTACCTCGATACTTACATCACGATTCGATACGTATCTTGATACACATAGTGACAAGAGAAGACAAGAGATGAATGAATTAAACTTAGTTTATTAAAAATGAAAAATTAAATGAGAGTGACCGAATGTTCATAAGTCATAAAATATATACTGTAATGAGTATTTTAACTTAATGAATCATCTGCCATTTCCATGTAATGGCTAGCAAACACAAAAGTTACAGTCCTACATATTTGTGAGTTGTGACTAGATGGTAGGAGTAAATACTAAATGTACCAGTGTCCAGTAACTAATGATTTGCCATTTTCATGTATAAAGGCAAAAAAACAATTAAAAATAATTAGATATATAGCAACAGCCATGTTATATACCATTTGAAAGGTCTTATCCTAGTGTTTATAAATATGAAAGTTATGTTTATCACATTATTTAAATAATGCATTGACAACTTAATTAAGTTTGTTGTAAAATATAAAAATATGTAAGTTAACACATTCATAACGTCCAGATTAAGGACCAGGGAAGCAACAATTTGACGATTTTGGGCAAATATAAGTTTCAAAAAATCTAAAGAATTTCATTGTTTACGTAATTGGAAAGTTATTTTAAAAAGAATTATGAATAGTATCTGTTTTCACTCATTTCCAAATAACAGCGGCAGTCCGCTTAGTAACATGAAGAAGTTGTGTTATTCTGAACGTTTTAAGCAGGAAATCGCGATCTGTATTAAAAATATGGAGCTTCGTGGATGTATCATGCTAGGTTACAAGCTGTGACAAAGAGTTTTCATGCATATATTTTGGCATTGAACATCGTGTCCGAGCCGGGAATTCGAGGCGAGGAAAGCCGAGATGTCATTTGACTAACATTACACGCGATCGCACGAAAAGATGGAAATAATAACTTAGCTGTAAGTTTGACCACTTTTAGATATATTTTTGTTGATTTTATTTACCACTTTGTATAATTATTTAGTTAAAGATTTGCTTGAAACGTCTTTGTTATGCTCTTTGACATGTTCGATGTGCACCCGTTGTCGAAGTGTGTGTCCGAGAATTATATCTTCAATAACATAAGCGGGAAATAGTGAATAACTTTTTAAGCTATCGATAAAAAATGATAAATGGAAATAAAATACGTATTTCAGACATTGTGAGATGTGATAGATTTAATAAATGAATGGTATGACAGGTAGGTCCATAAATATATATACTATTTTGGCGTGACTAAGGCTTGGCCGGTTAACCGGCCTACGGTGCCTGGGGACTCGATGCTTCTTGGCCGGTCTACCGGCCTACAGTGTTGAAAAAAAGTTAAAACACATTTGAAACGTATCTGTGATGAAAGTTTATTTACAAAAAAAAGACGTACGTAAATACATATTTCTTTGAAAAAACGTATCGTGAAAAATCGAGATACAGCACCTCACAAATCGCACACCGTATCGTATGGAGTGAATCGCGATGCATCGGTGTCCCGGGATATCGTTTCAGCCCTAACTTCCATGTATCATTATTCACACTTCCATGCATCACTATTCACACTTCCATGCATCACCATTCACACTTCCATGTATCATTATTCACACTTCCATGTATCATTATTCACACTTCCATGCATCACTATTCACACTTCCATGCATCACTATTCACACTTCCATGGATCACTATTCACACTTCCATGCATCACCATTCACACTTCCATGGATCACCATTCACACTTCCATGTATCACTATTCACACTTCCATGCATCACCATTCACACTTCCATGTATCACTATTCACACTTCCATGCATCACCATTCACACTTCCATGTATCACTATTCACACTTCCATGTATCACTATTCACACTTCCATGCATCACCATTCACACTTCCATGCATCACCATTCACACTTCCATGTATCACTATTCACACTTCCATAGATCACTATTCACACTTCCATGCATCACCATTCACACTTCCATGGATCACCATTCACACTTCCATGGATCACTATTCACACTTCCATGTATCACTATTCACACTTCCATAGATCACTATTCACTTCCATTTATCCTGTGTTTGTTGTCTGATGCCGCACTCAGCAATATTCCAGCTATATGATGGCGGTTTGTAAATAGTCGCGTCTGCACCAGACAATCCTGTGACTGACACCATGAGCATCAATCTACTGGGCAGTTGTGATACAATAACAGGCATCAACCAAGTCAGCGTGTCTGACCCCCTACCTATTCCTCTTTGTGGCTTCTTATGACAAGCATAGTCCCCTCTGCTTTAGACAAATTCAAGACTATTTACACTTCCATGTATGACTAACTATTCACTCTTCTATGTATGACTAACTATTCACTCTTCCATGTATGACTAACTATTCACTCTTCCATGTATGACTAACTATTCACTCTTCCATGTATGACTAACTATTCACTCTTCCATATACGACACTATTCACTCTTCCATATATGACACTATTCACAGATCCATGTATGACTATCTATTCACACTTCCATGTTTGACTAAACTATTCACTCTTGCATGAATGACAGGCTATTCACATGTCCATGTATGACTGCTTAACAAAACAGATTTATTTACAGGACAACTACTCACAGAAACTGTGGCACATTCAAGAGCCTGGCTCCACCGAAGTCCTGAGGGTACTTGAACATGAGGAAGAAGTAGAGATGCCCCACGATGATGCCGATCAGCTCCAACATGCCTCTGCAAAGGAAGGGTAAGTTGTGTAAATGTACCATTAACAGAATGATATCAACTTCCATTGCTATGGTATAACAATGACAAAGCATAAATATTTCTGATGTGAGGGATTTATTGAGCTTTGAAGATTAAGTGCCCGTGACAGGCAAATTGGAAAGAAAACAATAGTTTGACGAAAAATTGGATTTTGCTCAAGTCCTTATTGTGCTTTATTTAGAGATATTTTAACAATAATGTATTAACGCTATTTTCTCTTTAATTACTGTTAATCGCCTGGTAATAAATTAAATGCATGGCACCTTCGAAATGCTAACATATTTGCAACAATTAGAATACCAGGTAACCTGAATTCAGAAACTAGTAATTCCTCTTTGGGAAGTCATACTGACATCCGCTGTAGACCATGGCCAAATACCAGTCACCGAGATGCTCCAATAAATCTGTGAGTCAACACAGGTCAGGGAGTGAGTGAGTGAGTGAGCGAGTTTGGTTTTACACCGCTTTTGGCAATATTCCAGCAAAATCACGGCAGGGGACACCAGAAATGGGCTTGTGCCCATTTGGGGAATTGAACCCCGGTCTTCACCTTGACGAGTGAACACTTTAACCACTAGGCCCTTAATGTGGGAGGAAAGCCTGATGACAATTACGTTGATGTCCCGGAGCTTGTGTATGGTGCTGACAAGCCAAGAATCATACTCATGCAATTTCACTCAAGGCCACAGGATTCTTGCATACCAAAGGGACACAACCCTGCACACATAACTGCAGCAGCTTGGACAATTGTGTCCCCCTCAACTCTTTCTCTCGTTGTTAGTCGCCCGAAAACTATGTCGCAACTCCAGGAAAAGGGCTTAGGGTATAGTAAAAGGTGCCCCTGTTAAGGTTGGTCAGGACACTGGAAAAAACATTTTTAAGGAATCCCATTCAAATCAGATCTTAGTTCTCACTACTGCCATACAAAGATCTGAGGACATCTCATTACAGGTCACATCAGAATGACCTCATACAAACTTTGACCAATGAAATGACTAACAAGAAGTCGGCATTTGCAAATCAGAGCAGCTTTCTCGAGGTGTAGGGACTACTTTCAAACTATGAACAGTGTATGCTTCGAAATATATCTTGAGAAAGTTCATGATTCAAAGTGCAAAACGTGAACAAAAGAACATTCTGGAATGTCAAATAGATTGTCGAGATTGTATGGCAGTACTTTCCATGGACTATGAGGGGCCTCTTCAGTTCAAATGTTTATCCCACTGAATCGAGAGATAGACGATTTTGACATTTCAGTTATACAGCCTGTTGCTGTTGAAAACCGTGTGTTAACCTTTTCGATAAGAAAAAACATTCCTCCTGTCACATTCCTGATCTGGTAAGTGATGCTCTGATTGGTTGGTTGAAAGGTCGTTCTGACATGACCCGTAATCGGATGTCCTCAGAACTTTGTTTAGTGGAAGTGAGAACTAAGATCTGATTTTAATGAGATTGCAGGGGTGGGGGCGGCTTAGTATTATTTGGTAAGAGACAGTTCTGAGCCTCCAACCTACCCGTCAGCAATGATCATGTTGAAGGCCAGGAGGACCCATGGCAGGTACATCGCCTGTCGACAAAGAAACATCACGTATAATACGAGGCAAGACACAACATTGCACAAACAAGCAAAGTTACCAAAAACATTCTCAATATCCAAATGTGTTTGGGCAGAATGAATTAAGAACTTCATCCCTGACCACATCACAATAAACATCACATCATTTTATTGTCCAAAAGTACCAACAGACAAGAGTGAGTGAGTGAGTTGGGTTTAACGCCGCTCCTAACATTATTCCAGTTATAGCACGGCGTGTCAGCTTAATGTGGGAGGAAAGCCCGAAGTGATGCAGGTCTCAGACCACTTTGGTGAAACCCACGAGCACGGGTATGGTGCTGACAAACCTAGAAACATAATCTTGGCGAACCGGGATTTGAACCCACAATCATATGTTTCTGGCATGTCCAGGGGACGCAACTCTGCACAGCGAATCGCAGCGCCTTAGACAACTGGGCCACCCGTGCCCCCCCAACAGACAAAAAAATTGTTTTGTCATCCTATCTTTCCTTACTTGATGAAACATGTCATTAACAGTCCTATGAAACAGTCATGCTTCATGTGAATCACATCCATTATAGATTATATCAAAAACTATGAAATTATGTGAAAGTAATCCAAAGATTTGGTTGTTTTGTTTGCATTTAACATTGCGCTTCACAATATTCCAGCTGCATGACATAGGCCAGTAAACAATTGAGTCTGAACCAGACAATCCAGTAAACAAGGATCGATCCATGCTGTCAGGGTACAATGACATGCAATCAACCAAGTCGCCGAACCTGACCACCAAATCCATTTGGTTGCCTCTAATAACCAGCATAGGTTGCTGGGACCTATTCTAACCCAGAATCCCCATGGGGTCCATATGTTTGGTGAAGTGAACATTCAGCATGTCTTACCTTGAAGCGAGTACCGAACCAGAAAGTGACGATGGTATCCTTATTGAGCTGGCACCAGACATACAGGACGCTGAGCACCATGGGATCCATTAGCAGCTGGAAAACACAACCGGCATACTTATCATGGACGTATCTAGGATTCCAGACAACAATGGACTAAGGTCCCTTTGGAAGGAAATTGATTTTTTGGTTCAAAATTAGGAATTTTTATTTTCTTAAGTTCAAATGTATTGTAATCAAATCAATGCAATTATGCACCCTCCTCTTATTTGGTCCTTTTAGCATGTAAACCAAAACATAACATTAGTTAAAGGTGAGGTGAAATTTGTTTTAACGCCGCGTCCAAGATTATTGCACTTATATAGCGACGTGCATGCACGTGAGGCTGCTTGTACTAGTCCGGACTGATGCCAATTTATAGTGCTAGTTCACTGAAATACCATGGCGCAGTCTAACATAAATACCCCACTCAGACAAAGTAAACTGATTCCGAGCCGATCAGTCCTGGTTTTAGCCCCTTTATGCCGAGCGCCAGACAGGGTAACAAGTACCATCTTTTAACATCTTTAGGTATGACGCAGCCGGGGATCAAACCCTGGACCTTCCGCTTTACCACTAGACCATGGAGGCGGTCCACGTTAGGTATAGCTTAACTTGATGTGGGAATTCCAATTTGGAACATTTGCTGCAGACTAGGGCACAGGCCCTTGCGTCGTTGCCTAAATATTTCTAGACCAGTTAACATCACGAGTGTCAGAAATGCACCATCCTATATCTTTAACCAAGGTCAGACACTCCATACAGCATTGCTCACCTTGCATCCCTCTTTCTAAAGTAAAATCGCAAAGCATTCACAAAAACTTCATATCTACCTTGTCTTGGGGGATTGTTCTTTCAATTCCAACACATGACATACCCTAATTCTTTATTGCTATGAAATAATACCAACCGAAAGCTGTCAACTCGCCACTTTGAAGCTAGAATGGGAATGAGGAGAGTGTTGATAAGCAGCTTTCTGATAGGTCGATAATTTTAGCTTATGGGGAGAACACTTGAACCGCGGAAACAGTAAACAAGTAGACAGCTGCTCTCTGATTGTGTATTTCCAACACTCATGATATCAATTGATGTAGAAATATTTAAGCAATGACACAAGGGTCTGTGGACTAGGGGTGACATTTGGTCTCTGAGCAGGTCTAGATACATTCACCAAATAATTCAAAATGACAAAGTGACAAAATGACTATACTACAATTTTCAGTGGAAAGACAATAATTTCTATTTCATGGCTGGGGAAATACAAAATGTACAACTTACCATGAGGCCTGACATCAGTCCAATGATCTGTCAGATGGTTAAGGAACATATTTTCCTAGTTTGTCTCACTTGTGTTATATATATTTATATATTACCATCTACTATCAACACTGGAATCATCACCATCATCATCAAAAGGATACAGTTAGGCAAATCCAGTTGAATATGAGCATGAATAGGTAATCAGCTGGTTTTCCATCAAACACCCCTGAAATGTACAAGAAATAGAGCTGAAATAAAGATACATATTCAAGCACTTTTCCTTAATAGCAAAGAAACATGACAGTTCTGTCAATGTGGGTGTAAGCTAAAACGACACCTCAGCACAACGTCACTGATTTCTCGGGCGAAAACGGGCCCTCATTTGGCGAAAACAGCCACTACTTGACAGGCGAAAACGACAACTCAATTATTAATAAAGATAGTGAGTGAGTGAGTGAGTTGAGCTTAACGCCGCTTTTAACAATATTCCAGTTATATCGCGGCAAGTCAGCTTAATGTGGGAGGAAAGCCCGAAGTGATACAGGTCTGAGACGTTTACCACTTCGGTGAAACCAACGAGCAAGGGTAAGGTGCTGACAAACCTAGAAACATAATCGGGGCGAACCGAGATTCGAACCCACAATCATAGGTTTCTGGCGTGCCCAAGGGACGCAACTCTGCACAGCGAATCGCGGCACCTTGGACGTTACCTAGTCTAAAGGTCATTTATTAATTGTCCTCCCATCCTCCATCAATGTCAAAACTATACTGTCAGGGTCGACATCCTCTACCCAAGGGCTTCCTGTCTACAGTCCATGTCTGCCACAGAATACTTCATTTCTAACAATACAAGTCATCAGTGTTCAAATTAAGCATGAGTGAATGAGTCTGGGTAAACAACGCTTTGAACAATATTCCAGTTATAACACAGTGTGTCAGCTTAATGTGGGAAGAAAGCCCCAAATCACCTACAAGCAGGGGTATGATGCTGACAAAGCTAGAAACCTAATCGGGCGAACCGGAATTTAAAGCCACAATCATGGGATTCTGGCATACCCAAGGGACACAACTCTGCACAGCAAATTGTGGCGTCTTAGAGAACAAGGCCACCTGTGTCCCAAAAATTAAGAAAGGATTCTTGCCATAGCCTTCAAAGAAATAAGATAAGATTTGGGGTGGTCCCTAGATTCAAATGCTACAGGAGCAAACTTCAAGGACCTCGATTTCAAACAATGCAAGTTCATACAATGTTCACAACTTACCTGTTTCCAGTCTGGTAGAATATGAATACAAGAAATAGAGATTCATCAAAAAGTGAAACCCCCGTGGGCCTGATATTGGGTAGTACAGCACAGCAGTCAGAGGTCTCCATATCTACAACACATAAGCAATACTTCTACCATGATATTTTGGAAAATAGAATTGGTCACAAATGCACAGTTGCAGTTCTTACATAATTACTATAATCTAAGTATCAACTGTTGTGTAAATTTGGGCAGAAAACATGTTAGGAATCGACTACGCGTGTGTATTGAAATTTTCATTGGGACAACAGAGAACATGATCATGATAATCGAGGATTTCAAATAAATACATAAAAAATACTTAAAATTCTACGAACTTCAACGGCGAATTTGAGTACAAACGTACCTGGAATCTGTAAATGAAGGGTTCGAATTGAAGAATGAACCAAAGAGGGCTCAATATACCAAGCTTTCCGACTAAGGGCACCACAACTGATCCTGTAAACCAGTATCTTGTCATCTGCGGTATGCTGCGATACCAGTCTCCAATGTCACTTGAAGCCATTTTTGTCAATATATTAGGTCGCGCGTGCTGAAAAAGGTGTTGTTTCTCTCTAGCGTGAATGTAAATGAGAGAAGCTAGCAAGTAATGCTAAATCTACGTGGCCTTCACACAGTAACTTGCAACTCACTCAACGTGAACGGAAGTAATGTGGTGTGATAATTTCCAAACAACACATTCTGAAATGTATCAACATTTCTAATTTCTCGGCGATTATTTTAGAAGCATTGCACTATTTCTGAATAATAGAAATATGTAAAGATGGAAATAAATATTCATTATGTTTATTTATACCTGGTAAGCGGCAGTGGTGAATGTTACGAGTGTGAAATATTTCTTATTAGTTGTAAGAACATACTACTTAAGTATTTACAAAAGAGAAAACTACAGACGCAAAATAAATTTTGATCAATTCTGTAAAAAAAAGAACAAGTTAATTAGTTTGGGATAGAAACATATTTTTCACTACAAATTAAATAACATAAGTCATTGCTTTAATTTTGATTATAAACGAATAGGCGATTGTTTGGTTAAAATTTGCTTTGAAATTCTTTATTTCGTTTTAGGAAATATATAATCAACCATCAAAACAAACGCGCCATATTGAAAAACAAGTTCAATCACATCAAACACGGATTTTGACAAACAAGTGGTTTTATAAAGCAATGCAGAATTAACATACACAAAATTTGATAGACCATTGATCGCGGAGGGGAAATAACAAGAATATCGTACCATAAATGTCCAGAAAGTGTGGGAAGAAGAAAGTGATCATGTTCATTCTTGTTGTCAATGTAAATCCCGATGAAATGTTATTTTGAAGATTTGCATATATGACAGCAATGGGTAGATGATGCAGATTGGACATCCGAAGTGCACACAACACAGTTGATCAGGAAGCTAGAAGAAAATATTCAAGATGCAGACACTGGACGTATGCAAGAAAACATCAGGCAAAATTTGGCATCGAAAACCGACGCCATCAAGTGATAATGGGTATGCATTGCAAAAACATAAAAAAAATGAAATTTGTTATCTGGAAACAGAGAAATGAAGTGGGGAGTATTGCATTTTACCATTTTTCGGATTGCAATTAGCACAGCATGGAGGATGCAATTGGCGCTGATAATTAATCTACTTAGCCAAAAAAAAATCATGGAACCATGGGTTATATCACAAGTATCTCATTTACCAAGTCATCAGCACCCGACTGTTTACTTTATATGTGTGCAGAGTAGCAACACTGGATACAAAATGGTACTGATTTTGCTCAAATGACATTGGATTCATTCGTTAAGAGATTGCTAACCCATACCCTAACTCACACCTAACCCTAAGGATCGTAAAGAGGTCACTAGAATATTTGATTGGCAATGGGCGCCCAACCCTGAGTGTCATGAAGGGGTGTTTGATCAGAAAGGGGTACCTAACCCTGGTGTAACACAAAAATATGAAAGACTATGTTGCTATATACATTTTTATATTCCAACAAAAATATATAAAAGTTCCAAAGTACACTGTAACCAAAAGAACTGAATGTGAAACTCACTAAAAGGCTAAATTGTTCAAATTTGTAGTTATTGTCAGTGGCAGCTAATGATTGATCTACAAGTAAGAAATATCAAGTCATGGCCAGTTTGGAAGAGCAGGAGACAGCAGCGAATAGAGCTTTCAAGAATGGTTTTGTAAACTTTTACTAGAATTATTTTCCCATCTTTTGCACATGAGCATCACAGGCTTAATGGGATAATACAGATTTCTGAAAGGTGTCTGTACTGATATTAGAGCAACAAAAGGGCAATTTGAGACATTTTTCGTCCTGACTGATTTCTCATCTACTCACCAAGTGCAGTTCGGATTCCATTGTGGACATCATTTCATAACACATGAATTAGTATGTACTGGTGGACCCAGGTGGCCTAGTGGTTGCTGCAATTTATCCTGGAGAGTTGTGTCCCTTAAATTTGCCAATATCCACCAGGTACTGCTGATGGTTGGTTTGGATCCAAATACACTCCAATTATGCTGTTCCTGGTTTGTCAGCACCATACCTTTGCTTACAAGTGGGCGCAGAGCATGCATAAGCGGACAACGTGAATGTGACAAGCATGATAAACTTTCCTTCTTCATTTAGACGACACTTTAGAAAGTGATAAATGAAATATTTCTCAAAGCGACAATAAACTAAAATCTCTGTCATGAAGAAAAACATAATATTCAAATGTATTGATCACATTTTTTGTGTTTTTGATGTTACCATGGTTACCCTTCAGGTTGATGCTGAGAGTGAGCAGCAGTGTCACAGGGGCACTGTCAACTCCATCACACACAGTTCGCTTCCTACATGCTGCATTTGATGCAACAGGAGACAGTTTGCTGGCAGGCGATCACCAAGGAAACATCTTCATGTTTGACATTAACCGAAACAGGTAATTCCTTTTCTATCCCTAGGATCTGGGGCTTAAAAATGCACATATTCCCCATAATATTCTTTATTAAGAATACCTATTCTTGTCCTGCTGGTTATTATCAGGCTCGTTCAGTATGCTTATTGCAAAATATGTTATCACCAGTGGTTTTATATTAAACATTTAGTATTTAATGTATGTTGAGATAGGTTTCTTCTCTATTCCTTTTCAGTAAATTTTATGTAAACTTTGTAGATATGAAAGAGAGTATGTCAAATCTTGTCAAGTATATCTTTATGTGATTAGTTGTAATCTCGTCTGACAAAGTCATCTTCCTGAGGCAAGGGAGTCAACTGACTATAAAAGTCCAGTTTCCATCCTTTCCAAACAAAGCTGGAATTTCAGAGTTATATTTTGGCTGGACTAAGGAGCCTATCCATAGTACATGTACAATCAAAATCGCAAACAAGTTGAAACAACATTGTGACTGCCATAAAATGTTTGGTCGACTGCATGATTTGCAGAGCATGTGGAGAGTCAATTGGTCGTTGACAGATATTTCCAAATCTTTTCATCTTTTTAATCAAGATGCTCAAGTGATTTGATGCACTTTGTGAGGTAAGACCATTTTTAAAAATATATATATCTTGATTATCTATCAGATCGTCTTGACTGGATGCCGCTATTTTGTTTGAAACAAATGCAAGTGATATGAGAGGTTCAATCTGATTGGTCAATAGAAGGGACATAGCTCGTAATAGCCATATGTGGCGGTACAATCAAGCTATGAAATTCCAGCCTAGTTCGACAAGGGTTGAAACCGGACTTTTATAGTCAGTTAACTGCCTTGCCTCAGGAAGATGGACAAAGAAAATACACAACCTCGTTGAAATTATTTCTTTGTGAGCTATGCTTTAGTTAAATATTGTGTCTTCAAGAAAAAACTAAATAATTTTATATCAGGTTTAGAATATGAATGTGTGAAGCTGTACACAAATTCACAAGTTGAGGCAGGTGAACTCAAAAACATTTTGATAAGACCTGTTAATGATTATCATGATTATGCTCATGAGTAAACGAGAAATACTTGATCACTTTGCTGTGCTTGCTCTGTGTTTATACAAGTATCTAGTTTGTCATGAAATGGTCATGCTTCGACATTGATCAACTATTTTTATTCAGATGAAACCATTTCACTTGTTTCAGGTTTTCCTTGGTACAAAAAACAGGTCACCCATGCACAGCTCTTGCATTTTCTCTCCGAAGAAGAACAGAGTTCCTTGTTGGCCTGTCTGATTACTCCTTGAAGTGCTTTGATACAGGTGTGTACATGGTGTACTGTACACTACTATGTACATGAGAAGTCATAGGCTGTGAACAGCTTACCAGTCATGTATTATCTTCTATGGCAGGCATGTAATTGTATACTGAATCTATATCTTCTTGTAGTCCAAGTTAGGAGGCAGGTGGAAAAGTGGTCTTTGGCGTGAGGAGTGTAACAATATATATTGAACTATCGATGTATTGCAATTGATTGTTTGATATCGATAGGAATTTAAAGATGCTAATGATGTTGTTAACAGAATGCATAACAATCAATAGTTTGAATAGTCTCATTTTGTATAAATGAAACATAAATTATGCTTCAGAAATGCTTACAGTCAAATTTCAAACCTGCCATGATTTCATAAGCAAGGATTACGACAACTTCAAATTAAAGTTACTTCCCTTTGGTTTGAGAAGTGACAGGGAGGTAAATGGCCAACTTTTACATTATCAGCAGTACATTTTCCATTTCTATTACATTAAAATATGTTATCAAGTTGATTTGATACTATTGCAATACAGTCCATAGTGAAAATGCCCTTGCAGTCATACCTCATACAGGGCCATTAATTTCCTTTGCAGAGATGTGATGTAGTCGTACTGGTTGTAGGTCATCCAAGATTTGCTCTGATTATGAGCCTTGGTCTGTCAGGTCAGGGCACAAAAACAACATACACTGATTCCTTGCAGTGTTTTCATATTTCTGTAATAACTAAATCATAGAGGAATGGCTGTGAATCACAGAATGAGCGACCCAGGAGTCAGTGTTTAATACAGCAAAGGTAGAAAATTAAATCTTGGTCAAGCAAATCAGTGGTTGATGGCATGAGCAACTAAATGTCAGGGTCGATGATACACAATCAGTGTGACCAGCCAACACTCATTTTAGTCCAGCATGTAGTACCAGGGTTATATCCTGACCTGGAATTCCGGTGGGTTAATCATCAACACCTGAGCAGACTTCCAACTGGGATACATTTAATTTCATATTCTAACGATTTATAATAAGTGATTCCTTTTTTTCCACACACAGATACCAAAGATCTGGTAGCCTGGATGAAGGGCCATGAGTCGGCCATACACAGTATTTCTGTCCATGCCTCTGGCCGCTATGCCTTGACCACATCGGCGGACGTTGCTCATCTCTGGGATCTGGACACCTTCCAGAGGAAGAGGAAGCTCAACATCAAGGAAGATGTTGGTGTGCTGCAGGTCAGTCATGGGAAGGGGGTTATAAGATGCAGCCCAAAAAAGCGACAAGCATCAAAACTATCAAAACTTGTAGTCTAGGTTTCTTAAACATATAGCAGCTAAAAGATAATCAGGTAGGTGTATGGCGCTATGCAGAATCAATGAACACACAGATTCAATAATTAAATAGTTATTATAAGAATTATACCTTAAAACACTATCCAACTAGGACTTCTTTTGACATTGTTTGTAAAGGATTAAGTAATTTTGCTTTAACTCTTGTGAATAGTGTTATGTACATGTATACACATGTCAAACATCATCTTTATTCATTATTTCGGAAGCCATGCAGTCGTGAGATCAACCATAAATACAACAGATCTGAGAACTATGCCCTGAATCTGAGTGCTACAATGGACTTAGTCTAAAACTAATATCATGAATATATTTAACTACATTTTCAATTTATCCTATTTCACACTATACCATTGTTACTTCTTCAATTCTGGTGTAGAAACAATTCAAAACAAGTTTCCAGCTTTAAACAAAAACACCTCACCCAACACATCCCAGTCGTCACCATGCCCACCACCACACACAATGGGCTGCACACCACCTAATTCCTATACGACCTAATCACATGACGTCCCCAACATACTTATCTCTTTCATCTCGCCCTGGTGTGTGGATGTATTTATACATATATATTGTTTTATTCTGATTGTCTTTCTCAATAAACAACCGCAAATACAGAAAGAAATGTTATGGATCCACAATGCTCTTCTCGTGAGAAATGCAAGCATACTTTCTCTGCATATGACCGTTGATCCCTTTGCTGTGATTATTGTGGTCTATGCTCCTATGAAGACGGTTGTGACAAGTGCAGACAAGGAATTAAAACTTTACCTTCGTAAGTGTCAAAAGTCTACTTACAATCACCAGTCCAAATATGTGCTGAAGGATTTAGACCATGCTCCTTCTTCAGCTATGAGAAACCTAAACAGAAAATATTATGGACAATTACCATACCTGCTTCATCGTCTATCACTTCCAATTTATCTACCATTACCATGCTCTCGGTCGAGGAGGATGCAGTTTCTGACTCCTTTCTCATGGTTCTCGCGACCGTGCCCTGTGCTCATGAGAAGGAGGGGTCGGTAGCTACAGTTGTCCCGCCTTCAGCGTCATATGGTACAATCTCATATCCACTATTAGTGATGCCGAATTACAAGCGATGAATACCCTGAGAGCTTCTGTAGAAAGTCAGCTTTCCTCCCCCGTAGATAATTCTGGTAATCCATGCAACCATGCCCTCCTCTACAGTCATCAGACGACAGACGCAGGAGTGAGCATGTGGGACTCTCGCCACAGAGATGGAACAATGGACATAGATCGAACGATTGACATGGATTGAAAAAATGTCATGGATCGAGCAATTGTCATGGATCGAACAAATGTCATGGATCGAACAGTTGTCATGGATCGAACAATTGTCATGGATCAAACAATTCTCAAGATCTAACAATCGACATGATTTGCATGATTGCTTTGGATCACCTGATCGACGTGATTCGGACAGTCGTCCTGAATCGAACAATCCAAATAGATCAGACGATTGACTTGGATCAAACAATCATCAGGATTCATGTACTCGATAAAGTTCACCTGATCGACAGTATTCAAACAGTCGCCTGATCGACATAATTCAAACAATCAACGTGGATAAACAGATCGACTTAAATTGAACAATAGAGTCATTGAAATGATTCGGACTCTCGACATGACTCCATTGATCAACATGGCTTTACAGATCGAATTAGCTCTACTGATCAATCTCGATACCCCTAACCTAGAAATATTACCAATGTTTTCCCTATCAATATGGTTCTACTGGTGAACACCCCTCACTATGGATCAAGGGATCGACACTTTCTGTTGGATTGCACGTACGACATCAATACCTCTCGCCTAGAGGTCGACATTCTTCTGAGGATAGGCATACCGGTACTCCTTCCCAGGAACAGTGCAATCAACAGGATCAACCTATCCTACCTACATCTTGGGACCATCGCACCTAATCTTCAGGGTTGTCTTCCAATGACTTTCAGACTCTTGTCCAAGCTGTGACTACAACCCTTGAAGAGTGCGCCTCAGTAGTCGTGTCAAAGACCCGTAAGGGTATGGCAGATGTTCCCTCTTCCCTGCCTAAGCGCACTCAATCTCTGTGGTTGTGATTTATGGCTTTGACAAAGCATCAAAAGAGATGCCAAGCTGGCCCACTTTGCATCCATTGTGTGATACTGTCTTGTTGAACCTAATGGATGGAGAAGGGGTTATCCCCTCTCATAAACAGGGTAGGTTAAATGGAATAGGCTTCCCCTAGTTCAAAGCTATGCAGTCGTTGAGTAGATCAGCATCCTGTTAGAAAACTACAGGAGTTACCCGATATCTTGTTGTATCAAGGTTTTTTTAGTAAGCAACCAATACGAGAGTCTGTCTATTACGACACTAAACATTGTAACAATCTTTGGATTGGATCATAGTTTTGGACCAGCTTCCTTGTGTACGTTTCATGGTTGAGGTTCGTACCCTGACTATGGTATGTGGATAAATGCATAGTGTGTGATAGGATGAGTATATAAACCTACAATTTATTGTAAAATTTTCAATTTCGAAAATATGAATCATTATGAGCCCCATGGTTGTCAAAGTGTAAAGTGTACAACATGTACATGATAATGTTTACACGTGATCACTGAATTTGAGCTTCTCAATTTTTCAATACATTGACACTTATAAATGATTCTGATTAATTTTGTTTGAACTTTTCCCTTCCAGGTGTTCTTCCTGCCACTGAGCAACACAATCATAACTTGTTTCCGTGACGACTCAATATTTGCATGGGAGTCCGAGACTCTAGATTGCAAGTTCCAGCTGCCGGTGCCTCCTGGCAACAGTCCACAGTACCGAGCATTTGCCGCCACCAGGTACAACAGTAGCCTCCCCTTATTCAGATTTTATCCAAGTGCAAAGTATACATTATGCACTTAAAGAATAAAAATTGAGGCAGATAATATGCACTTTAAGTCCCATGTATGGCGCTTTTAAATCATTTATACTCATTCAATTGTTGTATTCATGATAATTTAAACTGACACTTCTGTTCTGATAAGAAATACAATCAAGGTTCAGCCTGCCTATTTCTGTATTTTTCATTTACCGTTTTCAACGTAATAAGCGCCCAGGGCGCTCTCAAAATTAGAAATAGGGGGCTCTTATTTGAATATTATTTTGGTGAAAAACAACAGAGTTGAAAGATCGTAAATTTCATGGTTTATACAGGCAGCCTGAAATGTATATATACGACAGATATATTTTTCCAGAAATTAATTTCCCATAATTAAGGATGCATATAACACATGTTGTATACACAAATAAATAAGTCTTGTGTACATTGATCAATCGGAAGGGGTGCTAATTGGGATTGTTCACTAGCCAATATATTAGCAAATATCGCCGTGGACGCTTATTAGAGCGGGGCACTTATTACATCGAATACGGTAATCATAAAGAATCGTTTCAAACATGGAAGCCACCATGTAATATGAGCAGGCCTCAGAAAATGTGCAGTGTCAGGATGTCATTAATATCCTTGACTGTCAAGTGTGCTTCAGGTGTGCCAGCCAAGGGACATCAAGCAGGTTACAGCTGTCAACCTGGGACTCCAAAATAGTTCCTGTGATTCCTTAGGCCTAACATTGTTAGACCCTGGTAAAGATCTGTGTATACATGTATCAGTGGTTGTGTGTTACAGAGATGGACGTGTCCTGGCAGCAGGGGGGCGGTCACGCTTCGTTCACCTGTGGTCTCTCGACACGAGACGGCTCCTGCGTATAGTGGAGCTGCCCACCAAGGTGACGTCCGTCAAGTACATGGAGTTTGTCCCAGACAACTTTCAAGGTGGAGTGGATCAGGTATGCAGTACATCACTAATATTAATAATAGAAATAATGAAAATAACAGCATTATGGATGTTGACTCCTTTCCTGACATCAGATTATGGTCGACCGCCTCCGTGATCTGACACACTGTGATCATGATATGACTGGAAATGTATTGGTTAGTTGGGTTTAACGCCGCTTTTAACGGTATTCCAGTTATATAGCGGCGTGTCAGCTTAATGTGGGAGGAAAGCCCGAAGTGATGCATGTCTCAGACGTTTACCACTTCAGTGAAACCCACAAGCATGGGTATGGTGCTGACAAACCTAGAAACATAATCAGGGCGAAACGGGATTTGAACCCACAATCTTAGGTTTCTGGCATGCCCAAGGGACGCAACTCTGCACAGCGAATCGATTGTCTTAGACGACTCAGCCACCTGTGCCCC
Organism: Haliotis rufescens; assembly: GCF_023055435.1. Taxonomy (NCBI): domain Eukaryota; kingdom Metazoa; phylum Mollusca; class Gastropoda; order Lepetellida; family Haliotidae; genus Haliotis; species Haliotis rufescens. The sequence goes on from NW_025963857.1 coordinate 32,742,643, forward strand.
CGGAAATGTATTGGTGTTAAAGTGGTCAAAATTATGGAGGGTCCGTGAGATTTACTGCTATAGAATTTCAATCTTTAACTTACAACATAAAGGTTACGACAAGGACCCTTGGACTTTCAAGCCTAATTTCAAACCCTGGTATATCCATTTGTGTATCAGGTCCTGGGAGTGCTGTGTCAAGATGGAATAATGAGATTCATCAACATAGACACGTGTAAGCTACTGTTTGACATTGGCACAATGGAGAACCGTGTGTGTAATGCCTCCATCAGCGCCAATGGTCGGTATGTTGCCGCAGTGATGGATGATGGTAACCTTCATCTGTACAGTGTGCCAGCTCTCTCCTCTGAACTCAATAAGGTAAGTCAATGGTGCAGATTCTAAAGACGTGTATTAATATTATAATAACATGATGTAGAAATACTTGACAATTTTGTATGGATAGCAACTTCTTTTATTCTATAAAAATAAAAGAAGTTGCTATCCATAAAAAAGTGCCATGTATACTTCTAAATACCTATCAATGACTTCATAATATAGAAAGTCAATAATTCTAATGAAACTCTCCTGGAGGAGAGTCAGATTTGAATTGATCCCAACCAACTTGTGCTTGTTGTGTGAGACAACTTTGTGGATCAGGCAGTGAAACTTGGTGACTTGCTTGATTGATTGAAGAGTTGTGCCTTCAAAGTATTGAGCGTTCTTCACCATATTGATCACAGGATGTTTTGGCCCAGATTTGATTATTTACAGGCCACCATATATTGCTGAGTGCAGAGTAAAATAAAATATGGCAATATATGATAAAGGAAGATAGTAAAATTGTTGGTTTCTTCTTGGCATTTTTTTCTAAAACGGGATATTTATGCATCACTAAATGCATGTTAGTGACAACCACTGGCCTTGCAGGTTATAGTGAGCTTCTGACATATCCTCAGACATTGGCATTTAGTGATATAGCTGTGAAATCACAGACATGTATTGCTCCATGATAGTATGTATTTAGCACTCTGATGGATCGTGTGCAATGTCAGCATCAGACTTAAGTAGAACTTTATGAAGGCGTGAATCGCTGCTGTGTATTAGCATCCAGTGGTTGTATGGTAAAGGCGGAGCAATAAATGGCTATGATTGTCACAATATGGGTGAAATATTGCTGATGTGACGTTAAATATTAACTCACTCACTTACTCACTAACTCACATAGCTCTAAATTTGCAGCTACATGTACTACTGGAAGTATTGAGAGTGAGCTACTGTGAATTTCAGAAATATGAGACCTTTGTTGTATGAAGATTGTGCCATTTTGATAGGGATGAAACTTTTGAAATTCTTTATCCGAGAAATTTGGTGTTTCAGCCACCAGCTCCCCTGGTGAAGGTCGTGGCCTCAAACAAAATGTCGGACACAGTTTCCACTGAAAATGACAATGAGGGGAACCTTCACAAGTCTTCCACATCCTTCTCACGCAGGAGGCGACCAAAAGGGCGACGAACCCAGGATGAGGATGACACAGTCAGTAGACAGTCACAGCTTACAGTTGGCATGGATTTAAGAAATGAATGTAAACTCTCTGTGGCCAAACCTGGTTAGAGGAAGCTCTTAGATAGTCATACACAGTGTCAGGATACACTAGGTTCCTCCATCACCCGTGAATACATACAGAGGCTTTGTAGTGTAGTAGTGATGTGTAGCTTTAGTGAACTAATGACATGAGGCTGTGTATAAATCACGGAAGTCATATGAGCCCTACTCTGTCCAGAATTGGGCAAAATTGGTTCCAATACACCATTTATTTCGAAAGAGCTTGACAAATGAATATTGATGGTCACAGTGTGTAACCTGGTTCAGTGTGTTTCATTGTACCCTGATGGTGTCTGTCATGTGCCTGGTGGATGGAATATTGTGGACTGGTGACAATCAAAGTTCACTCATGACATTCATCAAAGTAGACCTGGACATGAATTGGGGATTTAGTGATTGTATTCTGTTGCTTGGGCGTTCTGTTTTTTTGTCAGTTGATTTCAAGTTATATGAGAAAAAACAACTTTGGACAATATTTAGTGGTTGCGTCCCAGGAATGTGTAAGCATTATGAGTTTGGAGGACAAACTACTTCAATCTGATGACTGCTGCAACTACTTTAGAATTGGCAGTTGATACTCTCAATGAACACACTTCTCCTTGACCCTCTCTTAGTAATGGGTGTACACAAGAAAACTACATCAAACCATCAACTGCCAAGACTACGAACATTAAACATAATATCCTGCCAAAGTAAAAATTGTCTGATTTTCATTAATTCATTGATAATTAATTTAAAAGTTGAGGAGAAAAATAATATTTTCTTCCAACCACCTACATCAAACATTTTACCAACCACCTAATAAGGAATAAAACCTAAAGGCCTTTTTTGTAGCATCTGTTTAACTAACTAACCTTGAGAGGATTTTCTGCTGTTATATTCTGTACATGTATGGCAGACTTGGTTATTAGATTCAAATATTTCAGGCAAGTCTACCAGAAGGCCTGGACATGGACAAGCTGAGTGCTATTCTGAAGGAATTCGGGGAATACCCTTATAAATACAGGTAGGCTGCATTAGTAAGGGAGTAGATGGATGATGAAAGCAATGAGATATCAGAATAGGGCATCATAAGTAGGGTCTGTGAGTCCAGGGGACTCTCACAAAGGGTTCTGGCATAACAGTGGGAGTCCCAGGCATGATAATTGGTTCCCAGTCATGTCAAAGGGGGTCCCAAGCATGATAAAGGGTCCCAGGGATGATAATGGAAGTCCCAGGCATGATAATTGTCATAATAATTGGCTCCCAAGTATGATAATGGGGTCCCAGGCATGTCAATGTGGGTCCTAAGCATGATAATGGGTCCCAGGCATGATAATGAAAGTCCCAAGCATGATAAAGGGTCCCAGGCATGATAATGGAAGTCCCAGGCATGATAATGGGGGTCCCAGGCATGATAATGGGGTCCCAGGCATGATAATGGGGGTCCAAGGCATGACAATGAGGTCCCATTGTCTTGATTATGGGGTCCTCAGTATGATAATGGAAGTCCCAGGCATGATAATGGGGGTCCCAGGCATGATAATGCTCCTCAGGCATGATAATGGGGGTCCCAGGCATGATAATGGAAGTCCCAGATATGACAATGGGGGTTCCAGTCATAATGATGGAGGTCCCAGCCATGATGATGGACTCCAGGCATTATAGCGGGGTCCCAGGCATGATGGGTGTTCTAGGCATGATAAAGGGGGTCCCAGGCATGATGGGTGTTCTAGGCATGATAATGGGGGTCCCAAACATGATAATTGGGTCCCAAGCATGATAATGGAGTCCCAAGCATGATAATGGACCCCAGGCATGATAATGCACCCCAGGCCTGATAATGGACCCCAGGCATGATAATGCACCCCAGGCATGATAACGGACCCCAGGCCTGATAATGCACCCCAGGCATGATAATGGACCCCAGGCATGATAATGCTCCTCAGGCATGATAATGGACCCCAGGCATGATAATGCTCCTCAGGCATGATAATGGACCCCAGGCATGATGGGTGTTCTAGGCATGATAATGGGGGTCCCAGGCATGATGGGTGTTCTAGGCATGATAATGGGGGCCCCAAACATGATAATTGGGTCCCAAGCATGATAATGGAGTCCCAAGCATGATAATGGACCCAAGGCATGATAATGCTCCTCAGGCATGATAATGGACCCCAGGCATGATAACGGACCCCAGGCATGATAATGCACCCCAGGCATGATAACAGACCCCAGGCATGATAATGCACCCCAGGCATGATAATGGACCCCAGGCATGATGGGTGTTCAAGGCATGATAATGGACCCCAGGCATGATAATGCTCCTCAGGCATGATCATGGGGGTCCCAGGCATGATGGGTGTTCTAGGCATGATAATGGGGTCCCAAACATGATAATTGGGTCCCAAGCATGATAATGGAGTCCCAAGCATGATAATGGACCCAAGGCATGATAATGCTCCTCAGGCATGATAATGGACCCCAGGCATGATAACGGACCCCAGGCATGATAATGGACCCCAGGCATGATAACGGACCCCAGGCATGATAATGCACCCCAGGCATGATAATGGACCCCAGGCATGATAATGCTCCTCAGGCATGATAATGGACCCCAGGCATGATAATGGACCCCAGGCATGATAACTGGGTCCCAGGCATGACAATGGGGGTTCCAGTCATAATGATGGAGGTCCCAGCCATGATGATGGGGTCCCAGCATGGCAAATGTACCAATAACAGTAAAAGAAATATGTGCAGCCATATGCTCTTATTGGATAGGACTTTCCTTGTTTGAAAAGAAACTTTGCTAAAGGTGGCATAAAACTTAATATCTTATCATGACATGGGATTCAGAGTACAAATTATTTGTGTCTAGTTTCATATGTTATGTGTATGAGGTTATTTGTGTCAGGTGGTCAGGCTCGCTGACTTGGTTGATGCATGTCTTCATATCCCAATTGCATGGATCGATTCTCATGATATCACTCACTGGATTGTCTGGTCCAGACTTGATTATTTACAGACCACCGTCATATAGCTGGTGCGGCATTAAAAAACAAATAACAATAGCAAACAATATTGCAGGTCTCTAATCTATCCAAAAAATATTAATACAAACTTGCTGTCAGGATAGTGTGTCACATATCAATGTCTGATTCAAACTTGTCAGTATCAATATAGTAATATAATTTTCTAACATTCAAGCAGGTAAAATTAAATTTCACCTATCCCGACAAATGTTTCCAGTCACAAATGGTAGTCAACAGTTATTTCGGACACTACATCTGCCAGGAATCTATATTTTGCGCTTGCATGCATGTGTCTTCAGAATGTTCATCTGGAGATCGGTCCTGCGGCTGCCAGAGAACCATGCTGCGTATGGCGCCCTGGTGGACAAGGGAGCTCACCCTGCTTACTCCAAACTTCACGAGGCCTACCCTATAAAGAGCCGAAAACTGTTGAGAGTACTGCAGAGGTCAGTATTTGTACACCTCAGTCCTGATAATCATTTTAGAAACATAGAGTGTCTGAGAAGTGAATGAGCTCTTGAATAGCTCTACTGTCGTGAGATACAATATCTTGTTTATGCATAAAATAAACTGATAAAATATGCAAACTAAAAATCTTGATGACTAAGTATTAATAATCTACTAAAGGCATAATGTTTGATTCCTCACTACTGTTTCAGAGTCCTGTCAGCGCTAGCACACTGGTCACCAATATTTGGGGAAACCCAGTATCTTCCCATGCTTGCCTTCCCTTTCGTCAAGCTCTTCCAGAATAACCACCTGGTCTGCTTTGAAATCATCGCTACTCTCTTAGGTAAACATCTTGAATAAGTTATTTTCTCAACAATATGTGTTCTAGCGTCATCAAGTCCTTGGGTGGCCCAGTGGTCTAAGCTGCTCCATTTGGATGTACAGAGGTGCATCCTATATATGCTGATTTGGGGTTTGGATTCAAAACTTCTCTCAGGGAAGATCCAGGTTAGAATAGGTCTTCAGCAACTCATGCTCGCTGTAAAAGGAGACTATGCTTGTTGTAAGAGGTGACAAGTGGAATCGTGTGGTCAGGCTCACTGACTTGCTCGATGCATATTATCATATCCCAATTGTGTAGATCGATGATCATGATGTCAATCACTGGATTGTCTGGTGACTGCCCCTGGAATATACCTGAGTGCGGCGTTAAACAACAAACAAACATACCCTTGGTCTGTCAAAAGTGTCTTATCTATAATTGGAGAGTTCTTTCTGCATTAGGGGGCACGGGTGGCCCAGTCGTCTAAGGCGCTGCGATTCGCAGTGCAGAGTTGTGTCCCTTGGCCACGCCAGAAACTTATGATTGTGGGTTCAAATCCTGGTTAGCCCCAATTATGTTTCTAGGTTTGTGAGCACCATACCCGTGCTTGTGGGTTTCACTGAAGTGGTAAACATCTGAGACCTGCATCCCTTCAGTCTTTCCTCCCACATTAAGCTGACACGCCGTGATATAACTGGAATAATGCTAAAAGCGGGGTTAAACCCAACTCACTCACTCTTTCTGCATTAAGCTCACACGCCATAATATAGCTAAAGTACTTTTCAAACTGATGTTAAATAACAGCTGGTCTCAAGCATCATTTAGTAAGAACCTATCCTGATACATGTCAATAACTTGGTTGAACCAGGGTGTGGGGTGCAGGGGTTGCAGGGGGTGCGAACACCACCTTTTTCCAGACACCTTACATGTTAAATGCACCCTCGGACAAGTCACTTCATGAATTGAGTATCATGTGCACCCCACCTTTTCCAAATCCTTGACCCGCCTATGTCCTAAGTCTCCTCGAGTCAAATATCTTTTGGTCTGGTAAAGGTGGTTATCCAAAGTTCATATTTAACACTAAAGTCTGCTGGAACTGATGGGAGATTCGGGCTGCTAGACTCAAAACTTTTGGCACAGACTGCATGATTTATTTTAATTCCTGTTAACTCTCTGCTCTTAAAACTAGTGTGATCACTTGCACCATCATCTGGTATTGCATTGAAAAATAAAGATTTATCTCTGTGTTCGTTGATACTACAGCTTCTAAAATGCCACCAAATGATATTGTTTCATGATGCTATACATATCACAACATCACATATACAGCAGACTTTACTCTTAAAAAAGGCAGGGGTAGATTTAAAAACAAATTTGTATGTCGCAAGCAGGGCTTGCTCCTTTTAAAAGTTACAGACCCTTCTCCCAACTAACAGGCGTACAACTACATGGTGGTGGCTGCAAAGTGGCTGTACCTGAGATCTTGTAGCAACCTAGCATGGCTCCTCACCCCTAAAACTCTTTTTCCTTCACTCTGAGATGAAATCTTGGCTTCCATTTGCCTCATTTCATGGCGATTTATGAGCAAATAAAGATGTTGCTGTACACAACATTACAAAATAGCGGCTAGTTGTCATTCTACCGAGATCCAATTAAAAAAATTAAACATACACAGAGAAGGGGTGAAATCTTTATTAGCCAGGCAGGCCATCTACTTTACGTTTCAGCAAGCCCTTTGTAATTTTGACTGGTCATGGGCCAACGGGCCAGCAGTTAAATTGACCCCTGTAAAGAGACTATTTACTAGCCTGACAGTCTTAACTAGCATGACAGTCTTCTACTTATTCCTAGTTGTTATAGTTGAGAAGACTGAATAAATTGAACAAGTAAAGAAATAATGAAGACTTGCTTTCCTAAATAGAATTTCATTATTGTAAGTACGGATTTGTTTCATGAACAACCAGTGCCTTTTTTCTGGGGTATGCGGGTAGCTAAGTGGTTATCTACCCTAACTTGGAACGTGCTGAAATAAGAAACGTGTTATTTTGGGGGAGCCCTAGGAATAGGATTCTGTAGAAGAAATTCATACATGTGACATTAATGTGGTGTGATTATTCTGCAGGCAACTGGGGTGGCCACTGGTTTGAGTATTTCCCTAACCCTCCAATAAATGTGTTAGCCATGGTGGAGAACATCATTGCTCATCATGACAGATACCTGCTGCAACACTTCGTCAAGTGCAAGGTCACTTCACAGGTAAGTGAAGAAATACAGTGTTAACTTTATTGCAGCGATGTTGCACATTAAGATGAAAGTTCAGTTACTGTTAACAGTTGGTGAATGATTACACACCTATGCCCTGTGCATGGGTGTCCTCCCATAAGAACTATAAGCCATAAGAACTACATTTTCCCGATGGCAAGGGCGTTAACTGACTACAAAAGTCCAGTTTCAACCCTTGCTGAACTAGGCTGGAATTTCGTGGCTCAATCATAGAGCCAACAGTGGCTATTATGACTTATGTCCTTTCTATGTTCCTCCTACTGACAGGGGCGGTCAGGTAGCCTAGTGGTTAAAGCGTTCGCTCGTCACGCCAAAGACCCGGGTTTGATTCCTGACATGGGTACAATATGTGAAGCCCATTTCTGGTGTCCCCCGCCGTTATATTGCTAGAATATTGCTAAAAGCGGCGTAAAACCATACTCACTCACTCACTCCTACTGACAATCAGATTTCACCCCTTATATATCACTTTTATTGCTTTAAACAAAATAGCCAATCTAGACGATCTGATTGATAGTCAAGGTCTTTATTTTGTAATAAAACGGGTCTTACTTCAAGAAGTACATCAAATCATTTTAGCACCTAGATTAAAAGCTTTAAATGGCTTACAGACTTTTTTGGATTACCATATTCGACGTAACAAGTGCCAAGGGAGCTCTCAAAATTAGAAATAGGGGCTCTTATTTGAATATAATTTTGGTGAGAATAAAAACAGAGCTGAAAGATCGTAAATTTCATGGTTTATGCTGACAGCCTGAAATGATACAAAAGAAAAGTCTGTGCATATTATACACGACAGATTCATTTTCACGAATTTAAGTGCCCATAATTAAGGGTGCATATAACACACAAGTGTATTTTATACACGATTAAATAAGTCTTGTGTACATTGATCAATCGGAAGGGGTGCTATTTGGGATTGTTCACAAGCCAGTATATTAGCAAATATCGCCGTGGGCACTTATTTCGTCAAATACGGTATGTGCCAAAATAGAAAAGGTGGGAAAAATAAAGATTTTAAGAATGTTGTCGGGTTTGTTTAAGATTCATTCCCTAAAGAAAACTTAAACATAGGGACAACAATACAAACAAACAACAAAAACAGTTTTTCTTATTTTGTGTATTTTTGCAAAAGATAATTCAAAATGTTAGGCTATTTTTTATTTGTAGAATAATGAATGAGTTGTGTGGCCTATACAGTTTATGCCAATCAATTACTGTTCACTGATTTTTCATAATGTACCTTAGCTAGTGTCATTAGAGAGAACAATAGCCCAAATCGCAGCCTGCAAACTGGACAATCACACCTGTCTGACATAAAATTATCACACATCATTAATCATCACCGTTTCTTATTGATGAAATTCGATGAACTAACATAACCCAGTGATGGAAGTATGACAGGAAGTACAAAGGTAAACCGAGAAAAACAACACTGAAATCATGCAATTGAATTCAAATCTCAATGTCATCATGAATACAAAGACTTTTTCTTGTGGATAACAACTTCGTTTATTCTTTGTAAAGCTGTTTCAGAGCTACTTCTTGACCCTGAACAAAAGAAGTTGTTGTCCTTGAAAAGGTGTCATGTGTTCATGTTTTTCCAACTTCTAAGTGCCTATCAAAGACTTTGATGTAATCATATGAAAATTTGGACCAGGTGAAATATGTTACTTTGGGAGGATGTCCTGTGGAGATGTAATAAAATATATCTTCTATTAAATTATGCACAAATCATGATAGTAGCTGAAAAGTTTAGCTTGACCACTAATATTCTATTTTTTATGATGCAACTGTTGAACAGAACTCATGCATTCTTTTTGTATTATTTGTATGTGGTATGGAACATATTTGCATTTGCTAGTTCTTGCTATTAATAAAACTGTAAATTTAACAAAAACATTTAAGAACATTTTCTTTTCATATCTTTTTTCAATTTCTTATTTGATCTTCGTTTAACATATTTACAGGACAAGATGGTTGCATCTCAGGAATTTAACTATGAATAAATAATTGAAAAATAGGATCAATGAATGTGCATTATCTATGTCTACAATACATTGACTCTCAAATGGCAATCACAGATAGACAGAGTTTGCTAATTAGGTAAATGACCTCAGCCCTTAATTAATGGATTAGCTGTGTTCCCTGTCAATAGGGTGGCAGTATTGTTATCACTTGTGGGCTTGGCTGAGTGATCTTGTTCACTGATTGTTTGCCACCTCTGAACAGTGAGCAAGCTTGTGTGACTAATTGGTTGACACTGGTCTGCAACTATGTTCACTCACAAGCCAGTTAGCACCACAGCCTACTCTTATTGGCTAATTCGCAACTGGCCCTAGCTTCTGATTGGTCCACATACTTGTCAGGCTCAGATTCATGTAGTCTTGCTTAATATACCTGAACACTGCCAGAAACTATCATTTCTGAATTTGTGGCATAAGCTCAGGTCTAAATCAGTGATTTGTCACACTTGTCAAAGTCTGTTGAACTTTTGAAGCTCAGAGATGGCATCGATAGTTGATCTGCCCACAGACAGCTGCTTGTACTATACAGGGTCCTTGGCCAAGCTCTCCAGTAACCCCATGTTCAGAGAGCTCCGAGCTGCCCTAGTTCCAGAATGTAACAAAGCCAGTTCACAGTTCCAGGCTGCTAAGCATGACAAGGAGCTGAAGTCTGTTGTGGAAACCCTCGATACCCCTACATTCTGTCACAGTGACACACTAGACCCTTCATTCACTGCAGTCCAGGAGGCCAGTCTTCAGTCTGAGTTCCGCCAGATCACTCATCACCCAAAGGTTCTCGAACTTCAGACATTCTACTATAGTAACATTGCTGACATTGAGAAGGAAAGAGCAGCTGCAATCACCAGCCTCAAGACTTCCCGTTCGATACACCTACAGAAAGAGATGTTGAGTGTTCACAATCATTTTGACCGTAAACGTGTCCACCTGATCAGCAGAGTGACATCCAGCCTTCAGCTGCTGAAGCAGAAAATCCCTCCCTCTGACGTCAGCTCACAGAAAGACTGCTCACAAGGGAAGATGAGATCACGGCAGCTTAGTCCCAGGGCTGTTCAGATCATGACGCAGTGGTACGAGCAGCATCTTCACAACCCCTACCCTAGCGATGATGAGAAGGTGAAGATGGCTGAGGAAGGTGGTATTTCTCTATCTCAGGTCAAAGCCTGGTTTGCCAACAAGCGGAACCGCAGTGCTAACACCAAGCCGAAACGTCAGAAGATGCAGGTGGAACAAAGCCTGATGTCTATTTGTAGCGAGCTGAGCGGCAGTGAGAAGACGCCTAGAATGTATGGGGATATTATCCAGCAACTCTCCGACATTGTGAACAGATCCAATATGTTCAGCACAGACCAGATTGATTTGGAATCTCTGTGAACTAGGATCACTGTGAGATGAACTATGGATGTGATAGTGATAGATCATTATTTTGATGATATTGACTCTCACTGACAAGAACATCCCAACTATCATATTGATTCTAGGATATTGTGTTTAACACAACTGATGCAGATGCAATGGCTTTTCCTTGAGTGATTGCTGATAATGAAGATGCTACAAGTGCCACAAGCTCTATGCATGTGTATTTATGGCAATGTGTATGAGATGACTGAAGGAAACAAAGTGTAGTGGACATATTGATTTGATATGCTAATTGCCTGAAACATGTTTTGTTTTAGATTTGTATCTTTTCATTGCATTCCCCAGTAATAGTGCTGTTTTTGTGCTTTTCACATTATTGTACATAGAAAGTGTATTGTAAATAAAATTGCTTCCCCTTACTTGCAGTGATGTATTTCTCTCTTTGTATTCCTGTGTCCTGAATCAATAGTCCAGGTCAATGTTTGGTTGTTCCAGAACACTGATAACTCAATAACTAAAAAAAAGTTGAGGACCACCCTAAATTCTTTCCTATTACAAAAGTTAATCTGCCGTGCCATGACAGATTATCTGTAGTAAAATGAAAGAATTGGGTGGTCCTCATCTTCTTTTGAATAGTATATAGCTACAGGCATTGTGCTCTGCTGCGTATTTTCAGACAAGATCTGCACGTTGCAATTATTGCTTGAATGAAACTTAGACATTGTTTCCATGTAATTTGGGTGATCATTAGATTGATATGTACATTCATACAATTTGAATTGGGAGACAGTGGCCGAGTTGTCTAAGGCGCCACTATTCACTGTGTGGGCACGCGAAAAACCTATGATTGTGGGTTCGAATCCCAGTTCCCCCCTGATTATGTTTCTCGGTCTGTCAGCACCATACCCTTGCTCATGGGTTTCACCAAAGTGGTAAATGTCTGAGACCTGCAATCTTTCGGGATTTCCTCCCACATTAAGCTGACACACCATGATATAATTGGAAATCTGTTAAAAGCGGCGTTAAACCCCACTCACTCACTCACTCATCTAGTCACCCTTAAGACGATGATCTCCATTCATACTCAAGTCATCCAGGGAGATAATTTGAAACTACAGGTGAAATGGGGTTTAACATCACATCCACGATTATTGCACATAGCAAGTTTGATATGCACATGTGTGTGGCTGCTTGTACAAGTTCAGACTAATGCCATTTCACAGTGCCACAGTTTAACATGCATGGACACCCCACTCAGACCCGGTATACCTACTCCAAGCTGTCCAGTCCTTGTTGTTTTCTCTTAATGCTGACTGCCAGGCAGGATAACAACAAGTGTTATGTTTAACATCTCTGGGTATGACACAGCCGGGAATCGAACCACCAACTTCCGCTCTGAGCAGACGCTCAATCCACAAGACCATGAAGGCAGCTTTGAAACTAGAAGCATACAGGCTTACCTTTTACAGCATTTCCATGTGACTGGGTGAATTGGTTTTAGAAGGTGTTCAAGCATGTTTCCACATATGATCAAAGAAGAAGGAAAAATTCATTGTGTGAGATAGAATAAGTATATTAATATACAATTTATTGGAAAATGTCCAAACCCAAATGATTAACTGTATTGCATATAAGTATCACTAGTCTTGAGACCCGCAAATTGAAATTTTATAAGCTTTCAAATCGTCATGTGCCACTTGTTATGTTGAAAAAAACCCTTCAGATTGTCATTCCTGTTTTCAGATTTACGGCTGGCCTCTTCTTGAAACAGTTTTTTCTGAGGTCCTAACCAAAGAGGAGTGGTTGATGATGTGGGACAATGTGTTCAGTAATCACCCATCCTTCCTGCTGATGGTGGTGGCTGCCTACTCCATCTGTGCTCGAGGTCCTCTCATGCAGTGTACAGAGCTGGATGACTTCAAGGTAAGGAGCTACAGCAGCTAATTGGTTTGAATATTAATAGGAAGTATTGAAACTGCCTTACACTGTTGATATGGTAGTTTTGATAGAAGTAATCATATCATAGGAAAATATAATATCATTCCTCTCTTTCAACTTCCCACTCTCTTTCCCTCTACTTCTCCTTCCCTCTCTCTTTCAGTTTCACTCTCCCTCCCTCTTGCTGTCTGTCCCTCTGGGGGTATGGGTCTCCCAATTGTCTATGGAGCCACCATTTGCTGTGCAAAGTTTCATCCCTTGGGCACTCTAGGTTTGTCAGCACCATTCCCGTGCATGTGGGTTTCACCTAACTGGTAAACGTCTGAGACATACATCACTTTTGACTTTCTTCCCAATTAAGCTGACACGCCATGATATAACTGGACTAGTGTTCAAATGGCATGAAAACCCAACTCACTAACTCAGTCACATTCTTTTCCTATCCCTCTCCCTCTCCTTCCCTTCCACTCTCTTTCCCTCTCTCTCTCTCTTTTCTAAGGTGTTGTGTAGATTGTTTACCTTAGTGATGACAGGATCCGATGATAGTTGTTTCGTCACACATTAAGCAGACATTCTGTGATAGAAACAAAATGCCATACCAAGTAGTGTAACATACACCTCTCTCTGAATTATGGAGCTAATCAAGGCATCAGGTAGAATCTGTTCTACACATCCTGCCCATCACTTCTCCAAAGGTGATGTTAAATCTTTATCCCAATGGACCTACACTCTACATCTGTGCTTGCCTTGCAGTACTTCTTCCACCACCGTAATGCTGTAGATGTGAAGCAGGTGCTGAAGGAGGCTCATCGCCTCATGGCATCTACACCTGCTGACATTCACCCACGCAAGTCTCTGGAGGAATTCAAGCCTCTCACAAGAGGGCAATACCCAGTGTTTAACAAATACCCCAAGTTTATTGTCGACTATCAGGTGTGTGTATATGTTGAAGTGAAACATAGAGTACCAGTACACAATCTTTGTAAATAATTGTCACACCCTGTGATAAGTACCAGATAGAAAAGGCCTGTGAAGATCCGGGGAAAGAATAGGTCTTCAGCAACCCATGTTTGCCATAAGAGGCAACAAACGAGATCGGGTGGTCAGGCTTTTGTGTGGATCGATGCTCATGATGTCAATCACTACATTGTCTGGTCCAGACTAGATTATTTTCAGACCCACGTAATATAGCTGGAATATTGCTGAGTGCGGCATTACACAACAAACAAACAAAAACAGAGAGCAAAGTGCAGACCCCTTTGTCACCTGTGTGTGAAAGTTGGCTGGCTTTATCATGTTTTTAAAATTGCCAATATTTTGTGTTTCATCTTTGTTTCAACAAGTTAATTTAGAAAAAAAAGAGAAGAAAAATGATATAAATATCTAATATCAACCCCACATTGAAATTTCACTGAAGTCAATTTTGTGTTCAGATGACCTCATGATTTCAATTTGTGACTTCAAGACAGATTGACACTGTCATATTTTGTTCTCAACAATCACTTCAACTGGTCAATCAGTATTAAGAATTACTTATAAGCACATGTGCTCATATTGGAGAGTTAGTAAACTCCTTTTTACCCCTGTAGGTAATAATTACATTTTTTTGCACATTTTATCCGAATGGAAGCGTATGGGACTTATAATCTTTTGTTCAGGAGCCAATGACAGGGTTGATCTTAGCCTGTTGTGTGGATGCTGTTAGTTAAATGATCCTCAAATAACCACTGTTAAATGTCAGTTTTTTGTGGTCAAAGTGTTCTGTGCCGTAACCTGCTTGTCTTTTTTCAGGTACAAGAACGGGAAAGGATTCGACAAGAAGAAATGGAATATCTCCGACAGAAGTAAGGCACTTATTTTTATTACACTAGTGATACAAACTCTAGCATATGTTTTCATAATCATATGTATATCAACTTAGGAGGGTAACTGATGGAAGGACACTGTCCTCTAACCCTTGGACCAGTCGATAAGTATTGAAACTTGAACACTTGGACTGTCTATATATCTGTTGCAGATGACACACATCAGCTAGATCATTCATCCTTATTTCATTCGTCCCTTATGTCGAGCATGGAGTACTGGAGACCTTCTCTGCTCACTGATTATTTTGCACTTGAAGTTCAAATAACAGTAATGATGTGGTTCCCAACAAAGTCAACATTCTACATTTCTCAAGATTCCCATAGCTCCCATCATTTTATGTTAGTCACAGTACCTGTACTAATATTACTTAGGATAAGGAGGCCATGTTGTCATACCTTCAGCACATTTTAAAGTATATGTGTTGTAGGAAGTATGTTGTGTCTGTGTCAAGTGTGTGTGATGTTCTCCAGGAAGGTGTCGATGGAGGTGCAGCGGGAGACACTGAAGAAGCAGCAGGAGGAAGAGGCATGGTACAGACAGCAGCAGCTGCTGACAGAGGCCGAGGAGAAGAGGCGCAACATGATTCTGCATGAAGAGGAGAAGCTAGTGGACCAGAGGAAGAGGTGAGTGCAGCCCAGGTGTACGCGTACAAGAAGTTCTCTTTCTTCTTTCATTACCAGTACATATAGTCAGTTTGGAAGCTGACCACAAAAAATAAAAGTAGTATATCTTAAGTATTCCATTTCAAAAAATTCAGTTTTCTGATAAATAGTTATCTTATTCAATTATGAGTTGCCTCCCGAGTTTCCTGTACTGAGCTGCGTGTTACAGTCTGTTTGCCTGGACAGAGCTGCAGGTTACGGACTGTTTGCCTGGACCAAGCTCCATGTTACAGACTGTCTGCCTATAACAAACTGCATGTTACGTACTGTTTGCCTGTACTGAGCTGCACATAACAGACAGTTCGCATGTACCAAGCTGCATGTTTCAGTCTGTTTGCGTCTGAAGAGCTGCATGTTACATACTCTTTGCCTTTACCGAGCTGCATGTTACTGACTGTTAACTATACAGAGCTACATGTTACTGACTGTTACTATGCTAAGCTGCATGTAACAGACAGTTAATTATACCGAGCTGCATGTTACAGACTGTTAACTATACCAAGCTGCATGTTACAGACTGTTAACTATACAGAGCTACATGTTACTGACTGTTACTATGCTAAGCTGCATGTAACAGACAGTTAATTATACCGAGCTGCATGTTACAGACTGTTAACTATACCAAGCTGCATGTTACAGACTGTTAACTATACAGAGCTACATGTTACTGACTGTTACTATGCCAAGCTGCATGTAACAGACAGTTAATTATACCGAGCTGCATGTAACAGACAGTTAATTATACCGAGCTGCATGTTACAGACTGTTAACTATACCAAGCTGCATGTTACAGACTGTTAACTAAACAGAGCTACATGTTACTGACTGTTACTATGCCAAGCTGCATGTAACAGACAGTTAATTATACCGAGCTGCATGTTACAGACTGTTAACTATACCGAGCTGCATGTTACAGACTGTTAACTACACTGAGCTGGATGTGACAGACTGTTACTGTTTGTCTGTACACAGCTACATGTTACAGACTGTTTTCCTGTACCAAGCTGCATGTTACAGACTGTTAACTATACTGAGCTGCATGTAACAGACTGTTAACTACACTGAGCTGCATGTTACAGACTGTTTGCCTGTACCAAGCTGCATGTTACAGACTGTTTGCCTGTACCAAGCTGCATGTTACAGACTGTTTGCCTGTACCAAGCTGCATGTTACAGACTGTTATCTATACCAAGCTGCATGTTACTGACTGTTATCTATACCAAGCTGCATGTTACATACTGTTAACTATACTGAGCTGCATGTTACAGACTGTTTGCCTGTATAGAGCTGCGTGTTACTGACTGTTAACTATACCGAGCTGCATGTTACCGACTGTTAATTATACCGAGCTGCATGTTACAGACTGTTTATTAAACCGAGCTGCATGTTACAGACTGTTAACTATACCAAGCTGCATGTTACAGACTGTTACTGTTTGTCTGTACACAGCTACATGTTACAGACTGTTTGCCCCAACCAAGCTGCATGTTACAGACTGTTAACTATACTGAGCTGCATGTAACAGACTGTTAACTATACCGAGCTGCATGTTACAGAATATTAACTATACTGAGCTGCATGTTACTGACTGTTAACTATACCGAGCTGCATGATACTGACTGTTAATTATACTGAGCTGCATGTTACAGACTGTTTGCCTGTACCAAGCTGCATGTTACAGACTGTTAACTATACTGAGCTGCATGTTATAGACTGTTATCTATACCAAGCTGCATGTTACATACTGTTAACTATACTGAGCTGCATGTTACAGACTGTTTGCCTGTATAGAGCTGCGTGTTACTGACTGTAAACTATACCGAGCTGCATGTTACCGACTGTTAATTATACCGAGCTGCATGTTACTGACTGTTAATTATACCGAGCTGCATGATACTGACTGTTAATTATACTGAGCTGCATGTTACAGACTGTTAACTATACTGCAGGGATGTGAAATCGCGTTTTTTAAAACAGTAGTCCTCGGAAAAAAACATATTCCGCGTAAAAATTAAATAATTTTTTTTTTTAAAAACACTCCGAAAAATATGATCGAAAACCGGACAACCATCGCGGATTGTCCTGTTTTCGATCAGAGCTTTCACCATCATACGTTTTCTATCACGAATACTTGCACTATAACGTGGGGTGTGGCGTCACACAGAATTGTAAATACTCAGTCAGCTGATGGCTTGTTTTTAAGATAAAGTTGTCTTTTAGCCTGTAAGTGAATGAGATGTTTTACAGTTGTTCATGTGATTAGCGAGAAAACTATGAATGTTTCTTCAGCGTAACAAAGCCCCATAACATGGGGATATATGTTGTATTAATGTCTTATGTTTGCAATGGAGTTTTGTTTTTTTCATCAAAAGGTAAGTACAAGGTGAGTTTTTTTTCAAAATGCTTCAACATGGGGAAAGGGTCAGACATTGCACGCTTGTGACAGTTGTCCTTGTGTCTGGGGGATGGGGGTTGAAGTTTATGGCAGTATTGCTCCTAGACCTGGAAAATGCAATCAAATGTTTAAAAAATTTCTCGGGGGGGGGGGGGGGGGGGGGGGGCATGCCCCCAGACCCCCCTAGAATTTTCCTCTTTTTTCGTGAAAACCTGCTCACATCCCTGATACTGAGCTGCATGTTACAGACTGTTAACTATACCCAGCTGCATGTTACAGACTGTTTGCCTTTACCGAGCTGCATGTTACAGATTGTTTGCCATGAACCGGGAGGTAAAGCTCAAGGAACTGCAGCTGCTGGATGCTGCCAGACAGAAGTTCCTCCACTTCCAGCAGAAGCAGAGAGAGGCGGAGCTCAGGAGGCTGGATGACGAGATGCAGAGGAAGGTGGGGGCTCTAGCTAGCTTTGCCATGTGTGTTACTGCATTAATAGCAAACTTTGCCAAAATATCTTGCTGTATTTAATAGCCAAGTTCAAATATTGATCAAACTGAAACTTTTCCTCAAGCCAAATAAATTTCATTTCAGATCTTAGAACTGAGAAAGAAAAACAATATCAAGAAATGTTTTGTTATTCCTTGAAAAGTCCAGATATTCCTGGGCTTTAAGATCCATTTAACAACATTTCTCAAGCAGTTAGATTGAGTCCCACAGAGTTGTTTGACAATATCAATTTGTGTAGAATGTAACATGATGCCCATCTCATGTTGTATCTGTAGGCTCTAATGAGGGACCAGGAAACAGCAGCAGCTCTGGAGGAGGGGGAGATCAAGAACCTGGAGCTGCAGCTACAGAAGAAGATGTTTGAACAGGTCAGTAGGATCTGCATTAGCTTATGTGATTAATCTACTCTTCTTTGGTGCTGCAGTTTCCACTTGTTGTTGGAACAAAGTGGTGAATAATGTTGATCTGGCAGCTTAACCCAATACAAATCAGTACAATTCTTACTGCTTATTGTTGGGTCAGTCTATTTCCAAGGCATATCATCTTGCTGTGATTTCCTGCTCCAATTATGGGCGGTTGTCCAATACCCCAGTATTTGTGGCCTGTCTAGGTTGGCATGCATTCATGAATGAGTATGATCGACTTGTCTGAGAAAATTTGTCATTGTTACATATTTCGTGCATTTTATGTTAATTTGCTCACGTACCTATCTGAAAGTTGTGAAAAGACTCTAGAACCTTTGATGGGTTAATTTGAAAGGGCCCAGTCATCTACAGTACTGGAATTTGGTGTGTAGATTGAGTTCCTTGCCAGGATCCACTGGTCGTGGATTTGAATCACAGATTGGTGCTGATTTGATCCTTGGGTTTTGTCACCATACTCGAGAGTTGCACTAGATTAGTAAACTTGTACAACCTGCTTCACTTTCAGCTTTCTTCCCAAATTAAGCTGACTTGTCAGGATATGACAAATACTGTTCAAAGCTGCATAAAATCCAAGTCTATTTGTTCAGCTCAGAGTAAAGTTGTCATTCATGATGTTGTGCACAGGAACTGTTCCGTGAGTATGCGACAGCATCACACACACTGCGCACAGAGAAGGACATGCACCGGAAACAGGTGGAGCTGGAGGAGAGAATACAGAACCGTCTTAGGGATGCTGAGAGGGAGCGTGAACTGGAAGTCAGGAAGGTCAGTCTCCAGATTACTTACATCACGTGTCCAGTCAGCCATTATGTAGCTCTGTACATTTTGAACATGTTGTCCATTAATTACAATTTCAGAAAATCACATCATTATATGTGTTCATCATGTTCAAAGTCTTTCAGTGTGATTTGAAGTAATAATGATGTTATGTTTCCTATTAGTATGTTGTGTTATGTTTAATTAATGTGTTAGCCCTACTTGTTATGATTTCATATACTTGGTTATTTCACCTATAGTATCAGCTGTTATCTTTCCTGCTATGTTGACTATAAGTATTGACTTGTGACTACAGATGATGTCTCAGAACCTGGCCCAGGCATCCCAGAAGAACATAGACATGTGGGCTCACAAGGAGATGCAGCATCGCCATCAGCTGGAGGACCTGGAGCGGGAGGCCAAGAACGTGCAGGTACAGCAGCAGGGGGACAGTCACTGTGTCTTTCATCTTAGCGTATTGGGCATTCTGGCCCGCATAGGTCCCAGGTTGCCCATGTAGGGTTTGAGGAAGAACAGGTCTATATTCAGTACCCTCTGCTTGTTTCCATTGGTATTCCAGGGCTGACTCTCAATGCTAGTCTTCCATGGTTTTTCCAGGGGTTGAAGATGTCTCTACTATCCCATACTTGTCTTCAATGGGCATTACAAAGGTTGAATAGTCCCCAGTCACCACGACCATTACCCAATGATTGTCTCCAATGGTGATTCCAGAGGTAGGATAGGTCACCAATACCCAATGCCTGTCACCCATAGGGATTCCAGAGATATAATTGGTCTCCAGTACCCCACACTCCTTTTAACCCCTTTTTCCGGATGTGCCTGTTTATAATTATTACCTGATAACGTTTTTGTGCTATGGACACAGTCTTCATATATACTGGTATCTTCTTTTTCACATGAACTTATCTCAATGATAGTTCAAAAGTATATGGTCCACACTGTCACTTTATGCAACAATAGTGTTTTGTGTAATCAGCCATTGGGTCCTAATTTTCCTAATGATTTTTTTTTTTATCTTAAGATACTAACTATACCAGGAACCGGAAGGGCCCCTTGGTTCTGAGGCTGCATTATTTGTATTTACTATCAGCCATTACAACTGTTAGTCAACTGGATGTATGGTTTCGTTGCAGTTGTCTCGTCTACATGTCCAAAACAGGGAGCTGGAGCAGGAAGTGCACAACTTGATGAGGAGATGCCATGATGATAGGGTAAGACAACACTGATGTGCCTGGGGTGAGGTGGGGTTTAATGTCACATTCAAGATTATTGCACTTCTCTAGCGATGTGCATGCACATGTGTGTGGCTGCATAGCCTCATATTCCAACAGGCATATGTACAGTTCTTGGTAGAAAGTGAGGTGAGGTCAAATGGGGTTTAACAGGGTTTAATGTCGTGTTAAATATTATTGCACTTATATTGCAACGTGCATGTGTGCACACACCTGTATTAATCCAGACTCATGCAGCTTTTATAGTGCTATCCTGATGAGATCTCACATGCATAGCCCACTCACACAATGTAGTGTGACTCCGAGCTGACCAGACCTTGTTTCATTCCCCTAATACCAATACTAAGCAGGGTAACAATAAGGAGCATCTTTTTAAGATCTTTTGATATGACGAGGCAGGGTAACAATCCACCGACCTTCAACTCTCTGGGCAGACATTCTATCCACCAGACTATGGAAGCGGTCTGATGTTGCTGGGAAGGTAGCTGTGGAAGGTGCACCTTTTCCTGTGAGCATTTAGTCGTACCAGGGTACACTGATCGTGGCTTTGATTTCCAGAATGGCCTCGGTTATAATCCTGTTCGTGAGCACCATACCATCCTTGTGGGATTCACTGAGATGAAAAGGTCCATGACCTAAATACTATTTAAGGCTAAGCTCAATTCAGTCTCTCATCCTCATCTGGGCTAACAAACTTGAATGATGTATTGTTTGTAGGAGGATGAGACAGAGGCTGGGTATAGAGACTTGTTAGCGGACCAAGACGACCGAGAGAACAGCGGGTCACGGAGACTGCAGAGTCTGGAGGAAGATGTCCACACTGGGCGCCAGCATGCCAGGGACCTGTCTCAGCAGGCCATTGACATTGTTAACAGTGAGTATCGGACGCAGTGTAGTCAGACAGCTAGGTATCTTATGAACTTGTCCTAAAGGATAATGGACACACAAGTACCAACATACTTTAGCCTGCAGAATTAAAATGTTTTTGTATGACATCAAATGTGCTTTGAAGTGTTGTTTTGAGCTGGGGAAAAATGAATGTAGACCTGTGCTTTAGGTGATGAAAATCTCCCACTCACAAACATTACTCACACAGAGAGAAAATCACAGGCTTAAATGAAGGCTTCAGAAATATTTTTTTTTTTTTTTTTTTTATGTGGGCAATGGCCAATCTGGATGAGTACAATTGCAGTTTTTAAAAAAAGCATTGAGTTGATGATAGTTACATTGATTATGATAGGAATTACGGGTTATCATCTTTTTACAGTAGCAAATATTGGGAAGCAAGTAAATAGTGTCTATGTTCCACTATTGACTGGAATTGTGCACAACCACAAAAAGCTAAAGTTATGACGTAAATGCTGTTGGGATATCGTGCAGGAAGCTGAGACACCTTAAGTCCCCATGATTCCCAGCGAGGTGTCCTAGCTTTGGTTGCTGGTGGTTTATAGCCCATGCTTTAAATAGTTGTAAATAAGATTGTTATGACAGAATATGTTTAACAAATTTGTTTTTAAATATAACTTTTTATTCATGACTCAGTTGTATATATATCAACTTGTTCCCATTGCTATGTGGCTGACATGATGCTGATGCGACTTTAAACTTTAAATATTTGCTACTTAACTACAGTAATTAATGCAGTATATATTTGAATATTGCAGGATACCAGAGGGCTTCCTATCATGACAACAATGAGTTGTATGACAGCGTCAACACAGATGATAACTCAAAACGTAAGTGAACCAGTATTTGTAATAATTATGTGGATGCATTTGCTTTTATAGTCCACCACCTTTTCTTCAGAATCAATCATTCTATGATATTGTTTAAGTCCAGGCGAACTTGTAGTCCCAACTGTATCTTTAGTTAATAACTGTCAATCAGTTGTGTCCCTTAGCCATGCCAGGATCAGCTTAGGGGCTTAAATCCCTGTTTCAGCCCCATAATGATTCCTTGTTAGCACTATTCACATGGCTGTGGCAAAAGTGTACAGTTTCCTTCCACAATATACGGACATGCCATGATATAGCTGAAGATGAGTACTGAACATAAAATTTTCGCCCAGCCTGTCTTGAGTGTAGACATACCTTCTCCACTAAGACCCTCACGACGTAGCATGTGACAGTCGTGGCCATTGTAGTAGTGTCAAGCAATGTTCCCAGTGTGCCCATCTCACGGGTGAATCCTTCAACATTTATCTAAGCAAGTGCCATAGACGGGAAATTGACTGGTGCTCGAAATCTACATCTTCATCGAACATTTGCAAGGTTCTCCCTTCTGTCAATTCGTCAAAGTCTGCTTCAACTACACCTCCTGTCGACCCTCTTAGCGCTCCTTGATCATCAGCAACCAGTCGTCTTTCGTCTCCAGCTTCTTCGTGTGATGTTCCTTTTAGTGGCGATTGCTTCCCTTCGTCCAAAGATACTGGCGTTCCTCTATCGATAGTGACAAATAAGGCTTCACCTGGGACTGGTCAAACAGGTTCATCTTCTACTTATGATCAATGGAGCAAAAATTGATCTCTCTCTTCTACCAAGGGTAGTTGTTCCAAGAAAAGTTGATCACAGGATTTGCGCTCTAAGGATTGCTCGGTCTGAGGATTGTGAAACTCGAGATCGACACACTCACGATCTATGATTGGAGGATCGACCCTCTTGGGACCCTACTTTGATGTCCCATGCTTAATCTCCTGACGAGGCTTTTATTAGAGGATCTGTTGTGATGATTCAGGATAAGATCACCACCATCTTGGACCTTCTCTCACATCATGCCGGATCGATCATGTCTCTTCAACATCTCTCCGGTGGGACAATCTTCAACGTCCTTTAAGGCGTGCCTGTACCAGCATCCCAGGTCACCTCAGTCTCTCTTCACGAACCTGATTCAAGATATCGCACAGTATGTCACATGTATGGGTATGACACCCATTTCAAGGTGTCAATCTCCTTGGACTGCAGAGACAGCATCTGGAGGAGCAGAAGAGAGAACAACGGCATCCACAGTTTGTTCCTGCCCGGCAGGACCTCCATGAAATCCGGAGTGGGAAATCGAGTTCCTTTCGTGACTGAAGACGAGGCTGTCAAGGACAGCAGGGATCCAAGTTTTCCTCCAAGTGCACCGTGTCGGGTAGTCTGCCAAGGCAGGCGACTTGTCCACCAAGTGACTTGCATCAGCTCAGCTTTGGGTGCTCGAGGAAGGCTAGGGTATCTGCTCCCCATCATCCAACTGTGGGATAAATGCATAGTGGGAGATAGGATCAGTTTTGAAAGTTGTAAATTTTACATTAAATTGTATATTTATATACTTATATACCTATATCCTATCCTCCTTGACTTTCTTGTTTAATTTTGAAAACTGCTCTCTTTTTTCAGTCTCATTTGAACGTAGTCGCAGGACATTTGATGACCAAGAAATAGCTTTATTGAATGGTGTCCGTCAGTTAAGACAAAGACTAGCCACGGAAAGCAGAGGCAAGAAACCCCCAAGGGTCCAAGAAGGAGATTGAGACACCTGATGTAGACACTGAATTTTGCCTGGCATCATCATGTAGTTGATTTGCTTATTGCCCTGTTTCACATCACCAACTAGACTTTTTATAAGATTCATAAACTTTGAAACATCTTCTGGTAGTTCTGGTACTGAAAACAAAAGTAGAGATACTTATTCACTGCATTAATCATCAAGGATGCATAAAATATCTCAAGGGTGATCGCAAAGATTGCCCATGGAAACTACTTGTTAATCAAGAGTAACAGATGGGGTTCTGTGTGTCATCTTAACACAACTCTTTAAGTTTTCTTATTAAGTCATGTTAGAAGACTTACTTGATCAGGTTGCATGATAAATTTCTGATGGGGAAAACCTGAATGTGTTTGCCACATAGTTTGCAGATCTTATTGATTTTTATTAGAGTATTCTTTTTGTATCCCTATATAACTTTAGCTTGATGTGGAACAGGAAAATAACCAAATGTGCCGAGAGGTGTTATTTTTGTGTAGGTCTTCTAATGAGTGTAGTCTGTGAAGCTTGTTATCCCAAAACATCTTCATCTGATATGGATTTGCCAAATGGGTTTATGTACCATAAACTTGTCATTTGCCAATCTCATCAAAATCAGATCTTTACTCTTGATACAATACCTTCAATAGAAGGTTATGTCAGGTGAAGTGTGGATGGACTTTGACCACCTAATCTAAATGAAGGTTGTGTGGATTTTTCAGCCTATCAGAAGTAAGTTTTCTAAAAGAAACTGGCTTCATTTCTTTACCACTTTGATTTGGAAATTTTGATTTTTACAAAAGAAAATTCATATCCTATAGGTTGGTTTCAAATCTTTATGCAGAGAGGTATTATATCAGAGTAAAAGATGTGATTTTTATGGGACTGGTCATTTGTGTTATATGTTATATGTTAATATGTTATTAGAATAAGCAAGTACAGAGATGGGAGAAGAGTAATGAATGTTGAAGCTGTCAACAGAAGCTGTAGCTTGTTGTGTCTGGACCAGCAGTTATGTACAAATATATATCTGGCAAAAATGACTTGCACATATGTATGTTGTGTATATCATGTATTAAATTATGATTGTATTTATGTATAAAAATGGATCTGATTTTGCTATTAATGATATTTTTATATTGTAAATAAAGAACTTTTATCTCTTCATGGTGTTGATACTGATTGTGTCTAAAAAATCAACATACCAGCTGACAAGGCTTGACAGACTATGATCTATATCAGAGCTGAAAAGATTTCTCTTGAAACCATCTATCATCATTGGGGCGGATGTTATTCTGGAACAAAATATCCAGCTTCATGATAAAAATGAGCCAAGAAAATGTGATTTATTGGGATAAGAAAAGGATGATAAAATACATTTATATAAGTATGTTTCAAACCATTTGATTCATAGAAAAAAATAGCAAATCTGATATTGCACCTTTGATTTTACATCATCAAACTGGCAGCTATTTAAAGTAGGATTGCTCATAAGGTGTATACTTTCGCGCAAGAGAAAAACATTTAACTTTAATTTAACATCCATGTGATTCCTACAATCAGGACAATGCCTCTCCTCTCTGTATCCATTTCGGGTGAGACTTGTCCCAAACCTATGCTGATCAAAAGAGGCAACTTTAAGGATCGGGTGGTCATACTGTGACTTGGTGGATAGCATGAACACATGGACCATAATCCAGTAAAGAGTTGGTGTGCACTTTATACCAGGCAGTTAACATGTATGGTGTCTGAAAATAGGGGTGTTGGTGGTATCAGCCTGGAGCCCTGGGTAAGCTGGTCTGGTGCTACACTGTAGCGCAAGTGCAGCCTACACAGGGAACCGGCCTGCGAAGATCCAGGGTAGAATAGGTCTTCAGCAACCCATGCTTGGTGTAAAAGGCCACTATGCTTGTCGTAAGAGGCAACCAACGGGATCAGGTGGTCAGGCTCGCTGACTTGGTTCATGCATGTCATCGATCCCAATTGCGTGGATCGAGATTTATAAGCATTCCGGGTGTAGGAATACATACTGTGGCGTGACATGAATCAGGTGACTGTTTAATTTATGCACATCATATGACACGCCTACAAAGTCAGTAGCCAATCAACGGAGAGTATGATAAAAACAAAGTTCATAGGACCTGTCAATCAAGGCAAGAGGCGAGAAGAACTGCAACAGTCAGACGGTAACGACCCGGAACAAATAAGTTCGGGAGAAGGCGGCTGTTTCAAATGACATGGTCAGTTGTTTGGATAATGAATATGCATGAATTTCGCTTAATGTCCTGTGCATGACGATACACGTGCGAAGAAAAGGAATTCCCTCTACTGTGATAGTGGGATTCCCCGACATTCTGTAGAAATAAAAGTTGTCCGCCTCGGTGGGCGTGGCTTAATTTTTTACATTCATTTGGAAAGACACACATATACATGTATTGGCGCTGTCGTTATTGTGTATATTTCTGTTTTCCGACTCTATAGCAGAACTAGCTACAAACAGGAGTTGTAAAATAGGATTTGCACTAGCCCTCTGGATTACTCTTCTAAGAAGCAAGCAGGTATATTTTTAGTAAAAAAACAGCAGAACATGCGTAGAACGGTTGAATTCAGCACTTCCGCTGAACACATTCCTAAACTTTTTGTGAGCGAAATCGCCAAAACGCAACAAATTGCGTGCACATCATGGAAAACGTGTTTTGTTTCACGGGAAGCATGCAGAATAGGGCTATAAAAGACAGCCTTTTAAAAGCCACATCACTTGTTGCTGCAGACGTAAAGGGTACTGACACAAGAAATGCCAAGATTAACAGCAGAGGAACGTGAACGTGCCTTTGGCATGCTTCAAGTAGGTACGTCAAGTAGAGTCGTTGCACAACGGTTTCAATGCCATCATTCAACAGTCCTCAGGCTACTGAGCAGATACCAGCAGACAAGAACCACCAGAGATCGACCACGTCCGGGTCAACGTCGTGTAACTACACCACGTCAGGATTGCCATATTGTTCGTCGGCATCTTCGTGATCGTACCCTTCCGGCTACCAGGACTGCAGCAACCGTACAAGGCCGACGGAATTGATCAGTGCTGACACCGTACGTCGACGTCTCCGCTCAGCAGGGCTACGTGCTCGACGTCCATATGTTGGACCCATACTCACTGATCGACATCGAAATGAACGTCTGCGTTGGGCCAAAAGGCATCGTCATTGGAGATTGCGGCAGTGGCATGGTGTGCTGTTCTTTGATTAGTCCCGTTTTCATTTACGGAATGCTGACGGTCGACTGCGAGTGTGGCGTCGACGTGGAGAACGTTACCACAATGACTGCGTTGTACAGACAGATCGATGGGGGGGAGGGAGTGTCATGGTGTGGGGCGGCATCAGTCATAACCATCGAACAGAGCTCCATGTTTGTCGTGGAAGAGTTAATGCCCTTTACTACAGGAATAACATCTTGGCAAATCACGTCACCCCATTCTTTCATCAGCACCAGGATATGCACACCTCCCAGCAAGATAATGCAAGAGCGCACACAGCACGTGTTTCAACACAGTACCTAGCGAACAATAATGTGCTTCTGCTTCCATGGCCAGCCCTGTCACCCGATCTATCGCCAATTCGACATCTATGGGATTACCTGGGTCAACGCCTTTCACGTCGTCCGCAAGTACAGAACCTGTGAGAACTTGAAGATACACTACGTCAAGAGTGGAATGCCCCAGAACACTATTCGCAGACTTATTCGATCAATGAGAAGACGTTGCATGGCCTGTGTTGCTGTCAATGGCGGACATACCAGATATTGACTTTTCATTTTAACCCTATGTGTCTTCCTTACACTGATGACGTAATTGTAATTACTGTGTGGTATTCCTGTTTCCTTTGTCGTCTTTCTTAATAATCCGTCTATGTCTGTTCTAATCAAAATCGGTCAATGCTCAAGTTGTTTTTGTAATATTTCAAGATTTATTGCTGGTGCGTTTTCAATGCTGCCATTATATATATGATAAATACGTCAATTAGAAGTGAGGCGCTCTAACAGAACAGAACTTTGGTTAATGAAGACATAAGTCAACAATCTACGTCTTGTTTTATTAGACGTAGAAAACAAAAACACAAATATTCGTATTCGTCACCGATGTCTTTTAAACCACATAAAGTGCATATTATTTTATTATGTAGGTTATATTGCCACCAACCTACTTTAATTGGCATATAAAAGTCAGCCAAGCATCATCTACGTAGATTATAGTTTCATCGATCGCGACGTCGATGTTACTTTCATCTACGTAGATGATACATTTTCTTAGACCGTGGCCCTTAATACGCTTCCTCAAGGTAGCAAACATGTATAAGATAAATATATCAAATTAATACATTGCATACTTGATATGCGTGTTTTAGTGCTGACATTGATTTAATTTTGTTGATATGACTCATGTCATTTGAATTGTTAGTATTGTAAATAAACATATGAGTTTACCCTTTTTGGTGTTCTTTCCTTACTCCTTACTGGCTGACAAATGGGTGAAGAAAGTCCACTTAAACCGTAGGTAACAGGCATGGTATTAGTAATGAATCAACCATTACTAAAAGTGTCTAACAAGTGGGATGTCTGACAGATGGGAGGACACCAAATTTACGGGGCACCAATTCTCTAACAATGAATGTAAAGACACTGGACAACGACGACCACCGGACTTTGCCGGATGGTGACGGAAGCCAGACAATTAAGCGAGAGGGAAACGTTACGGTCACTGGACCGTGACTGTACTGTTTTTCTCCTTTTTTCCAACATTTGAAATATTGGGTTCACGTTTCTTTCTTCTCACATATGTTGATACCTTTGCCACCAAAGCTCATATGACCCCACCACCCGTCATAAAGTTATCCTTTGTAGTGAATTCAGTATGAAATCAGCAAAACTCAAGATGTCAAAGTCTTTCATGTTTTATTTCCTGAAAGATGAGGATAAATTTTCCTGCTTTTGATTTAATAGAAGTTAGGTCAACAGTTGAAGTCAAGTTTTTGAGTATAGCAAATGGTAGTTTCGATCGAACTGCCACCAAAACTACATCATAGAATTCCAAGTCGACAGTCTTGGTGTTTTCGTTTGCTGGTTAGCTTTTACAGGTCAAAAGCAAAGTTTTTCGCATAACTTTTGGACGCATTTTAGGCCTGTCATACAGTTCCTGAAACAAATATATCCAATACAGCCGATGCAAGTCAATCATAGTTGGCAAGACTAGATTACTGCAGCTATATATTTTATTAATATAATTAAACAAGTTTTTATTTTTGTAAAATATGTTCATTTCAGAAACTGGATGTCAGTCGAGCCAGCGGTCTAAACTCGCATTAATTTGGTTACACGTTTCATGATTTACAGTATTCGTGAAGAATATTTAACAATTAGCCACAATTAGAGCCTTTGGTAGGAGTAGAGGTAATGATAAGCATAGACTTGCTAAGTATTTTATTATATTCATGCTAGCTCAAAAGAAACTTCGATTTATGTTTGTAGTACACCCCAAAAAGAGGGATTGCACAAGTGATATATATTAAGATGACATACATACCTACGTGTACAAACTACTATCAAACAGTGAGGATAACAGGACAATAATAAATTGCAAAAAGGTGAGGGTATTCTGCACCACCAGTGGAACAAACACATGCAAAGGCAAGTTAGTTGTTAAACCCGAAAAACACGGAAACGTATGGCACAAGTCAAAACAGAGAATTTCATCGGACATAACTCCATTTGCTACTTCTGTGGTAGTCACCAATCAACCCATTTATACTTCCAAAAATAGCTTTAACCCTTTTAAAGCTTTTGAGAAATTCAAAAGTATGGGTATGGTCTGACAAAGCAAGAAGCACAAATGAGGCATGTTTCGGCCAATGATTGGAGTATTCTTGCAAGTCTAAGGGTCCAACAGGAGTTATTTCTGCGACATGCTATTTCAAAACCCAAAATTCAGAGTGATATTTATGAAAAGAAAAATTGAAATAATACAAATATGAATTCCTACCAGGTGAAGGCTATCACTTGACATCAAAATAACACATGTACAGCAGATTTTAGTCAAAGACACATCTCTTGGGATAGAAGTTCATCTCTGTCACCATTCTATGGTATTTCTGGAAAGTTAACGTACAAAGTTGTAATATACTTAAAGGCTTAATGTTGCTGATTAAGCGCAAAGATGTAAACTCTCACTGACTGCTCAGTAGCATTCATGTAATATTAGTAATATTCAAAATAGTGTACTTGTTCTTGGTGTGTGTGACGAGGATACATATATACTGAACCAAATTAAAAACTTCACAATCCTAAAATGTTAACATTTTGACCAGTTATCATTGTGGGCCCTTATTGTGTACTAGTATTTAAACAGTAATGGCCACGTATTGTCTTCAGATAACACCCGTTTTTGTGCAGTTGAATCGATCAAAATCTTGTGCACAGCACTATAGTGGCAAAAGTGGTTTTTCACGTGCAACTGGTCACGTTGCCATAATACCGCACGTGTTTTCAGCCATACTTGTTAGCAGTCATTAACAAAAAAAGAAAAACACAAGAAAACAAAAGTCTTTACGGCCATTTGTCATGCCACGCTTTTCAAATGTGCAACGTGAACGTGCCATCGGCATGCTGCAGACGGGAACGTCCGTAGCTGAAGTCGCAAGGACGATGGGTTGTTGTCGACGGACTGTTTATGATTTACAGACGCGTCTACAGCAAACGGGTACCACCGCTGATCGCCCTCGGCCAGGTCGACCACATGTGACGTCACATGCAGAGGATCGTCAGATTGTCTTACGTCACCTCCGTAACCGATTTTTGACGGCTACATCAACCAGAAATGAACTGTTTAGGGGTAGACTGATTGCGCAAACTGTTCGAAACCGTCTGAGAACTGCTCATCTTCAAGCACGACGGCAATACTGCGGGCCGTTTCTGACTCAATTACACATACGTCAACGTCAGTTGTGGGCACAGCGACACTTACGATGGACTCAGAGGAATTGGAATCAAGTCGTCTTCAGTGATGAATCCCGATTTAATCTTCGATTTGCTGATGGTAGGGTGAGGGTGTGGAGGCGCCGTCATGAACGTTACGCCCAGTGTTGTGTACAGGAAGTTGACAGATTTCGAGGCGGAAAGGTCATGGTGTGGGGTGCTTTCTGTGGCAATGCACGTTCCAGGCTTCTTGTCATCCGTGGTAACCTCAACGCTGCTGCTTACAGCGACCAGGTACTGGCACCAGAACTTCTGCCTTTTATGGCAGCACATGGACCCGGTTTGATCTTCCAACACGACAATGCCAGACACAGCCATTTTGACAAGGAATTTCCTTCAGAATGCGGGAGTCAACGTCATGGACTGGCCGTTAAGGTCTCCCGACCTCAATCCCATCGAACACGTCTGGGATGCTCTTGGCAGAAGTCTGCGCACTCTCCAGATTTGCAAGATCTTGGCACCATTTTGCAGCAACAATGGCGTCGTCTTCCCAATCATGTGTTCACAAGCATCACAAGGTCCATGCGGAGGCGTT
The DNA here is from genome assembly GCF_023055435.1 of Haliotis rufescens. Lineage (NCBI taxonomy): Eukaryota > Metazoa > Mollusca > Gastropoda > Lepetellida > Haliotidae > Haliotis > Haliotis rufescens. The sequence continues at coordinate 32,774,537 of NW_025963857.1, forward strand.
GTGTGGCAGTTGTCAACGCACATGGTGGCCATACACGCTACTGAACTTGTGTGCCATCAGATTCTCGTGCTTGGGACTTATGATTTAAACTGTTGATGTTATTACCGAATACCGTAGGTGCTTGGAACAAATTATGGTTACCACCGTTAAGTAAAATCCTTCTTTGGACATTAATGATTAAAATTACCTTCTCTGATACATTTGTCCGTTGTATATCATATATGGGATTACTTAAAAATGTGAAGTTTTTAATTTGACTCAGTATATATAAGCGTATAGAAGAAACGTCAACAAACTTGTAACTATGTATAAAATAATAAATAAGCAATGTCCTTCATATGTAACTGATCTTTTACCACCAGCTGTGTCACAGAACGTCAACTATAATTTCAGAAACCGACATGATTTTGTAGTTCCATTTGCACGGACATCTACGTTTAAAAGGTCTTATATTATAGATACATTAGGCCAATGGAATTATCCATCATCAGGAATCAGGGATAGTCCGTCAATATCTTATTTTAAAGCTGTCGCATCTGAGCAGCCTACTTCACCACCTATGCACTATAATTGCGGTAAGAGATCTACAAACATATTAGAACGAACACGGGCTTTATACAAATGATTACGATGAGTTTTATTACGGTTTTTAGGATCTTTTTTATGTATTTATATGTCATACGCTTTTACCCAATAATTTTAGTCTCTCATAACTCTGCTTAGAGTGGCTCGTGCTACACCTTCATATTGTTATACCTTGTAAATATTTAAGTATTTGTAGCAAACGAGGTGAGACTTTAATAAATCATCTGTCTGTCTGCTCTCGTGCGCATAGCAGATTAGCCATCAGAGAATTGCACAGAGGATGAAAGCTATATCATTATTACTTAAAAGTGTTGAATTTGGTTCGTACGATTTAATTGTACGGTATACATTGTTATACTGTGAAATCTCCGCGGTTTTTTAAAACAGTAGCCCTCGGAAAAATCATCTTCCGCGTAAAAATATAATCAAAGATTTAAAAGTACTCAGAAAAACCGTCGCGGATTGTCCTTTTTTTTTTATCAGAGCTTTCAGCACCAAACATGCCTTTATTATTATTCATAACACAATACTATTATTGTCTGATCTTAAGTTTCCGGACATCATACGTTTTCTATCACGAATACTTGCACTATAACGAGGGGTGTGGCATCACACAGAAATTGTAAATACTCCGATCATGGCTTGTTTTTGTGATAACGTTGTCTTTTATAAATGAATGATGTGTTTCACAGTTGTTCATGTAAAAAAAATATGAATGTTATTCAGCGTCCGAAAACTCATAACACGGGGATATATGTTGTATTAATGTATTAATGTCTTAAGTTTTACAAAAGGTAAGTAAGTACAAGGTAAGATTTTCTCAATATGCTTTAACATGGGAAAGGGTCAGCCATTACACGTTTGTAGCAGTATCGTAACTGCTTTCGGGCGTCCAGTGCGACCCTACTACAGTTACTAAATGTATTGCCGTTCCTGGTCATCATGGTCAATTACGCCATGACTTTGCCCCTCGCCTTGTCCGCCGCGGCTCGGCTCCGTCAAGGCGTGATTTGTCTAACGACGCTTACTCCAAGTTGTCTCTATCAGCATTCATACTCGCATAATAAAAAAAACGCAACACCAGCTGTATACTCACATAGTTTTACTTACTCTCAGCCCATCTATCAATGCAGGACAGGATCAGACCGGCCAGACTCGTCACTAAGTGGTGAAAACTTACAACGATCGGGATTCGACTCGATCGATTGCAAACCGCGCTCTCCTCTCCTAATGTTGAAGATATCATTTTATAGTCTTCTGGCCTGTCTTTGTCACATGTCATAATACCTCATTTTTATTCGTTAAAAGTTAGATCTGACCATGAACTCGTGTGTGTCGTAATCGGAAAAATACAGCAGCCTACGTGCCAGATTGCTCATCTCTCTATTGATTTTGTGACTCGCCCCGGATGCTCCAAATGAAATATATCTTGAAATTCTCTCCTTTTTTCATTAACTTATGGACGATAACATGGAACCAATCCAATGACAAATATGAAATGTCAAGAATACACTTGTGATAAATATGAAATGTCTTTTATCTATTGATTCCTTTCGAACTAAAGGTTCTCTGTCACAAACTATATCTAATGCAACTCCTCATTGCAGCTATAACGGTTTTATTTGTGAGATGCATTTTTAACCTTATGACAATACCAATGGCTCGCAGACGCTCATTTTCGGACAGGCGTGGCATTTTGTAATGTTGAATAATTGCGTCATTTGGTTGTTTTTCTGAGTGGTTGCTGTCAGCACGATACTAAACAATGCATATGGAATCCCGTTAACGCACATGTTTTTATACCCATTCATGGGTAGTGAAATGCATGGGGCTTGCATAAAAGTCAACTTTTGCATGGAATGCATGCTTTTCTGTAGCAGTTGCGTTTTTGTGACTTAATTCCATACATGTACTACAATATTGAAAACCAAACTTTACTTGTTTGGAAAATACACTAAAATATTGGTGTCACAGGAACTTTTGTTGTTGAGTATAGTACATCATGTTCAAATTAAGGCGTAAATGTTCCAATGAGCACTCCTTTATATATGCCGTTCTAGTAACAAAATCATAATATAAGTTCACAAACGAACTTTTCCCTTGCGAAATATATGATACAAAGATAGAGATAGCATATGTAGGCAATTGTCCTCATCAGTCTGTTAAAAGGAAAAATATCATACCAGGGCCTGATTATAAAGTCTGTTCTTCAATAACATTTAGTATGCACGTCGAGAGTCAAAAGCATTACAGATCTACCTCCGCTGCATTTAACCCCGTGGTGACCAAAGTTGCGAAAAAGGTCCCCAGCCACATACGCTGGTCGTGTAAGAGGCGATCACATTGATCGGGTGGTGGGGGCTCGGTGACTTGGTTGATTGTGTGTCATCGTACCCAGAATTCGAAGGCGTAGATCGTTGCTTACAATCATTTCAGTTCAGTTCAGTTCAGTTTAAATTCAAACGGTGGCACATGAGATACATTATAATATAAATTCATAATTTAATAAAAATATCAGTATCAAGATGACAGGAGTGAGTGAGTGAGTATGGTTTTACGCCGCTTTTAGCAATATTCCAGCAATATCACGGCGGGAGACACCAGAAATGGGCTTCACACATTGTACCCATGTCGGGATTCGAACCCGGGTCTTCGGCGTGACGAGCGAACGCTTTAACCACTAGGCTACCCGACCGCCCCCAAGATGACAGGAGAATTGTGCAAATACATACAGTGATCAAATGTTACAATGAAATATGACAGAATTTATTAAGTAACAAGAATCTCATACACGTTTTCGAACAGCTTCAACATTTCTAAATATGGCATTGATGAATTGGACAAGTTTTTCATATCTTTTACTCTAATGCTGGATAAACATTTTTTAAATATATATACTAGTATATTAGGCCATTCGGAGGGATCTTTAGGTATGTACATAGACCGCCCCTGGTGAAGCGCTTCACGTCTAAACAGGTAATGAAACTCGTCACCAACCGCGGGAGAACTACATAGATTACACAAACGTTCCTCTCTTGGGATATCAGACCAGCGACCAGTTTCAGTTGGTAAGATTTGGTTTGTACGTAGAGCTTTTATTACGGACACAGGTAGGCGCTGACCAAGAGTGTGACAACAAACTCTGACTGACTGACTGACTGATATAGAAGATTTAACGTGCGCTTTCCGACTGCAGCGTATTTCGCACACGGGAAAACAAACTCTGGTCGACACGATATTTATATACATGATAATAATTACATCAACAGAAGTACGATAACCATTGGCTAACGTTCGAATATAAAATGCTGCGTTCTCATTGGACAGTATATGCAATGACTTTACTTTACTCATCTATAATGTAGCGGAGACTTGCCCTGCATGACCTGTGGCATGTCGCCTGGGGCGTCAATCATCCATGCTTAATTACAAATGACGGACACTTTCGCAAAGGACGCACAGACATTTAATTATCTGATAGAACTTTTATTGTGCGACGTCAGGGCGCCAACTGTGCTGGACGATGCGTTTTTACTTTAATGGTTAGGCTTCTAACTTTATATTTCTTTATGCTTACAAAGTATGGACATATGCATGCACATAGTAAATATATATACATAAAAGGTGTCTGTATGACATCACCCGGTTGGGTGTGAGTCATTGCTCCGCTGTGACAAAAGATTGACAATATCCATTTAATGAATGAAGGCAATAGAAGTAAAATACACGCAAATAATTGTATGTACAAGTGAGACAAAAGTACAAGTTAATTTCACCAACGCCGTGGGTTTGTACCTTAAGGCCGGGCCAGTTAAGAGTTAAGGAGCATTGCAATTGTTCCCACCTGAAGGCAATGGATGAGATCCATTGTTCCATTAGGGGCTTTAGGTTAGCTGGACAGGAGTAAAAGGAGATAATGTATGCAGTAGCTTTCATTCAGCGGTTCCGGTTCCAGCACAGAACACTTTCATTTGAATGAACATGAATAAATTGACTTTACACAAGGTCACAAAGGACTGACGGGCCAAGCTGTGAGACTTAATTATCTAATAGAACTTTTATTGTGTGACGTCAGTGCCCCAACTGTGCTGGACGATACGGTTAATGATTTAAATTCTGACTTTATATTTCTTTATGCTTATAAGTTATGGAAAAGTGTATGCACATTGTAACTATATTTACATAAAAGGTATATATGACAATATCATAACGCTTTTTAGAGACACTAGATTTTTAGGATAATATATATCCTAAAAATATATCCTAAGAACTAAGATCTGATAATAATGAGATTGGTTCGAATCCCGGTTGGCCCTGATGATAATTCGAGGTCTGTTAGCGCCATCCGTGGGTTCTCCATTGAGGTACTCTGATCTGTAAGGGGGCACGGGTGGCCCAGTCGTCTAAGGCGCCGCGATTCGCTGTGCAGAGTTGTGTCCCTTGGGCACGCCAGAAACATATGATTGTGGGTTCGAATCCCGGTTCGCCCCAATTATGTTACTAGATTTGTCAGCACCATACCCGCGCTCGTGGGTTTCACTGAAGTGGTAAACGTCTGAGACCTGCATCATTTCGGGCTTTCCTCCCACATTAAGCTGGCATGCCGTGATATAACTGGAATACTGTTCAAAAGCGGCGTTAAACCGTTGTTATTCACTTGTGTTTCAATATCTGAAAAAGCTTTTACTGTTTACAGTTTTATTCCGGAAAAAAGGACATGACCGGCACTAATGTATCACTCATTTTTAATATAAAAAATAATTACAATCGAGTCGACAGCTGCACTGTTTACGAAAGCACACATACAGGACATCCAGAAATCAATTAATGGCACCAGATGTCGCAAGTTTTCCACATAAAGACAATCCATCTAAATTAAATCCGCTATTTAGTACTCCCACTGGTATTGTAGTCATTACCCGAACGTCGGGAGGGATAGAGACTGTGTTTGAAATTCATACGTTTCTAGCCTGGTTGCAATCTCTGAACCAGAATTGTTTGTTAACTAGGAGTGGCGCACCATGCAAGAGACAGAGACACGGCATTAACAAGAGATGAGCACAGGCTGTAAACGTCAGGTAGGTTCATCTACTTGTTCCCACACGTCATATTATATATCCGTGTTTGTTGTTTAACGCCGCACTCAGAAATATATCAGCGGCTGCATGTACATTATCATCGAGTAATGACCAGATAATCCAATGATTGATATTGCGAGCAACGATCCACTTCGTCGGGGTGTGATGGCGCCCTATTAACCAAGACACCGAGCTTACCACCCCCGCGATACGACCAGCATAGGTTGCTGGAGAGCAACCCCTCCTCGGAATCACCACGTTGTCCTGTGTGTGTATAAATTTTAATACAGTAAGTTCTGTTTGATAGCTGGAAGCTTCAGTGTGTTGGCATTTCCAAGGTACCATGCAGTTTAATCAAACTAAAATTGATATATCTACATAATTATGCACCCGTGAAGATCCGGGTTAGAATAGGTCTTCACCAACCCGTGCGACAATGCTTGTTGTAATAGGCGACTAACGGGATCGGGTGATCAGACCTGCTGACTTAGTCGATGCATGTCATCGTATCCCAATCGCGTGGATCGATGCTCATGATGTCCGTCACTAGATTGTCTGCTCCAGACTCAATAATTTACAGACCGCCGTCATATACCTAGCATATCGCGGCGTTGAACAACAAACAATTAAACATAATTATGATCTAATACCCAGGTTCTGTTTGATAAGTGGTAGGAATGTATATTGATATGCATAGCATATTGAGCCAGTAAAATGAGATTAGCGTAAATTGTACAGAATTGTTAAAAACAGTGTATGCTACACGGGAGACTATCTGAACAGGCAGAGAGGAAGGTATCTCAGCATTACGATTGACATTCTACAGAATTGTTATCAGATTGTCATTATTTGATAATGTTGGAAAGATGCGGGTTTTATTGGGTTTTGTTATATGCAGTGAGTGAAATAAGTTGTGAAAACGCGGGGTTTAAATGCGCCTGGACCAGACAAACCAGTGATTGACATTATGTGCAGCGGCCAACGATTCAATGCCGGGGTTGCCCATACAAGGGTTAATGGGATTGTAGGAATGCAGATATCTTAACCATTTTTTGAGTACAGCGATTTAATTTATTTGATTTAGCATTAGATGCAGTAACTAATTATTACACAATTGATGGGTTAGGAATGCTCATTCCACTTATCACTGTTCAACAATGACAATATACCCTCTTAATGTTCCTGGTATTCAAATACGTACAAGAAAGGCAGTCTCTTGGATTTCGGGCGTAGTATAGGTCCCCATTATTACATGTTTGTGTTACGAGGCGCGTCACAATTGAGGTTCTAATCTATTGTGTCACCGCACCTTCCACGGCCTATGTCATTGCTCATGATATCAACCACTGTTCTGTCCCAAACTACCAATCATGCGAAACCCCAGGGACGGGTAAGGTGCTGACAAACCTACAGTCAGCGCGAGTTTTGTATTCGAACCACTGATCATAACATTCTGGTACGGATACTTCAATAATTAAGGATTGACTGTGTATTTTTTTCGGTTCATTGAGGTATGAATCGAAAATCCAATGTGCAAACTGTATGAATCCGCGTAGCGGATTCTTACAAAAGTTTTTGCACATTGGTTTTTCGATTCATACCTCAATGAACCGAAAAGAATACACAGTCAATGCTTATAATTAAATTCGACAGCATAAAACATGTTTTATCTACAATAGTTTAACCAAAAACAGTTGTATATATCAAAACAGACAAAAATGACGAGATTGATAAACATTCCAGGTGTAGGAATACATACTGTGCGTGACATGAATCAGGTGATTGTTTAATTTATGCACATAAATTGACACGCCTACACTGTCAGTAGCCAATCAACGGAGAGCAGGATCAAAACAATGTTCATTGGACCTGTCAGTTAAGACAAGAGGCGAAAAGAACTGCAACAGTCAGACTGTAACGAACTGGAAGAAATATGTCCGGGTGAAGGCGGCTGTTTCAAATTACAAGGTCAGTTACCGCCAGATTCAAACATTACTTCCCTGATTACGGTAAAACACAGTTGTAAAAATGCTAGTTAGAAAGGAAACCCGAAGACATCAAAGTTGAACCGAGGCGAGCAGAAAAAAACAGGCGAGCGAGCCTGCACGTTTGCTGTTTCATTCATTCTCGGCCATCGGTTTCAAAGGGTAGTTTGGACAATGCATATGCACGAAAGTCGCTAAATGTCCTGTGCATGACGATACACGTGAGCAGAAAGGGAATTCCCTCGGCTTTAATATTGGGATTCCCCGACATTTCGAAGTAATAAAAGTAGTGCGCCTCGGTGGGCGGGGCTTAATTTTTTACATTCATTGGGAAATGAATGCAATAACACGTGACCAATTCAGCTAATCAGAATACAGGAATTTCAATGAACACAACGAAAATTTAATTATGGACAATTGAACAAAATATGCTGATTCATTTCTGTCATGTAACAGACACATCTGGGGACTCCGGCTAAGAATAGGTCCCCAATAACCTGAACTGGTCGTTCGCGGCGACTTAATGGATCGGGTGGTCAGACTCGGTGACTTGGTTGATGTTGCGTCGTGATTATCACGCCGAAGACCCTGGCTCGATTCTCCACTTGACTACAATGTGGGAAGTCCATCCTTGGTGTCCCCCGTTGTGATATTGCTAGAATATTGCAAAAGTAACGTAAAATCCTACCCACATTCAATTGTTACTACATGCGATCATCACAGTGCCACCTGTTGCAAACGTACGTTTGTAAAAGAGTGAGTTAAAATTTAAAGTCACATCGGCAATATTTCAGCAATATTGTGACTTTCAAAGGTTGTTATAAAATAAATATATGTACACTATAAGAACCTGTCAACAACGGACAGTAAAGTAACTAGACTTATCAGGGATTATGATTTAAAACTGGCATGGAACAGTAAAAATACATCACTAGACAGAACAGTACATTATAAAAATAAACGAGCTGAAGATCGCCAGCAACTGAAGGTAGATCATCATACTAGGGACCATGGGGACTTACAGTACTTTAGCTTCCTGCATGAACCCCAGCAGGATTTACATAATCCCTTCAGGTGTTGGCGTTTTTGACAATTTAGCCGAATTAAAAGAACACATATTCTGCGATTAAAACCGTGGCAGTAATAAATATACTGTGAATGACGTGGACTCATCTCCGAATGACCTTTTATACTACTTCAACTCCCTTCGAGGTACAGCCACTAACAATCTTAGTTATCCAATTTATTTTACCAACATTAAAATATCATTAATTAATTAGAAAACACATGTTTGAAAATTGATGAAACAGTTCTATTTCTTTTAAAAAACCAAGGATTAAATGAGAGCCGATATTGTTAATGAAACTTTAGCCATGAAACTTTGAAATATTAAGCCTTTGTGATGGAAAAATCAATAGTCAAGGAGGACAGGCTTTACTGTGATTCTCTCATCACAAGGGATACAGAATGGAGGATCTTCACCTTTCAATATATATTCATGAGTATGTCTTGAATGGCCAATACGACATCGTCGCATAATGACCACATCAAATCTGGACTGGCAACCCAAGTAGGTGTAACCGATATTTGGTTTAATTTCATGTAAGTAATTAATACTTACTTGGGTGTCCCACTTCTTTTGCATTAGATCTCGGATGAAAGATCTAATCATGGGTTTATAATCAGTGTAGGGGATCAGAAGTGGTGACATAGATTTGCTGAGTGCTGCTTTTGCAGCAGCATCTGCCATTGTGTTACCAATGATTCCAATATGACTTGGTAACAAACTGGCTACTGGACAGTAGCAATATCATTAAATAATTCAAGAATTTGGATCATAAGTGGATGTTTACATGACATATTTTTAATAGCCTGAAGGCACCAAAGAGAATCTGAAAAAATTATGAATTGTTTATGTTTAGATTGGTTATTGATATATTTTAGAGCTGATAAAATGCCGTTTGCTTCTGCTGTCAAAATTGAACTGTTAGCTGGCAATCGTGAAGATATTGTTCTGGATCCAATGACAGTGGCACCAGCAACTGCGCCACCATCCTTGGTTCCATCTGTATGTATAGATTTATAAGAGTCATAAGTGTTTCTTAATTGATTGTATTCTTGTTTATAAATTAGTGGGTTTGTGTCTGATTTCTAAAGTTTAGTTAATGTCAGGTCGACAGCTGGCCTTATCATTTGCCAAGGAGAGGATGATAAAAGTTGAATGGGAGCTGTATCTTGTAGGTTAATTTTAGCAGCGGAAACAACAGATTTAATTCTTATTCCAAGTGGCGGAATAAGAATTTATTTCTTAGTGTAAAGAGCTTCGTAGAGGATGAAACATGCATTCAAAAGCTGGATTTGACTGATTAGAATATATTTAGTGACGTACTGTAAGGATAACTTCAGACGGCGTTGTTTAAGGGATGGCTCATCTGCTTCGACATACAGACTTTGAATGGGAGAAGTCCCGAAGGCTCAAAGGTTAAGCCCCAGGCCCTGTGGATGGAAAGTATCTAGTTTTTGTAAATTACTTTTACATGCTCAACCATAGACGATGGAGCTGTAATCAAGTGTGGAACGAATCAGCGCTGTATACAAGTGTATGAGGGTTGTCTGATCCCGCACTTTGACATTTTGTTCTGGTCGGCGTCAAACCCACCACTTTGTTCCCAGGACACAGCCACTCCCAAATCTACAATTCCATCCTTAACCCAGATTGATCATTCGAATTCGTCAACAAGGATCGACGTAGCTGGGATCGATCGCGTGATTCTGACAGGGGATCGAACTTCTCAAGATCAACGTTCGACTGATAGATCCCAAACGGACCCTACCGATTCATCACAGACCACGCCTGCTCTTCATGATAATCACCATCTTTCAGAAGAAGATTATTTATACATTCTTTGGATATGATAGTTGACCTGCTGCCATTCCCGTCTACAGCTATGCAGATCGGTGGCGTCTCTGGGATCGGTCCAGCCTTCGTCTGGACTATCAACAACTGGGCTCCACTAAGTCAACGTCCCTCTTATCACTGACGCTCTACTTCCGGATTGATCGACTCGTTAAACATTAAGATCCAAGATTAGAACAGTCCCGGGATCCACAATGTCCCTAACCCCACCAGACCAAACATCACCGACGGGATGGCATCTCCAGGTTCAATGCTCAGCTTCCAAGGCTCGTCTCTCCCAACCCAGAGTTGCCAATAAATTGGGAGTACCGGGGCATTTTCAAAATGTTGCATAAGAGACATTCCATGATAAATAGGGAGACAAACTTCAAATTATTATGGCAAGGAAGAGAAGAATATGAAATGTAACTCCTGACTGACTGGGTTGTCAGTCCTAATCCTCAAAATGTTTGTAATGCGAGAACCATAATCAACAACATCAAGATACAGGTTACAAACATTAGGTGTACTACCAATCTTATTAAAATCAGATCTTCGTTCTCGCTCCGCTACATGTAGATCAGAGGGATCACGTCAGAAATATCTATCGCGACACTTGACTAACCAATGAAATGTCTTGCACGAAGTTAGCCAATCAAAAAGTTTCAGACTTGCCCCTTCCAATCCGAAGTATGCGTTGAGTACTCGATTCAAAATTTGTAAACCTGGAATGTCTAAAGGATGGCTGAGATTGTATGGCAGTACGTCCCACGGGGGATCGAAAGCCTCTTACGTTTCAAACGGTTATCCCATTGAAGTGAGACGATGAGTTTCACGGAATCAGTCGTACAGTCCGTAACTGTCTTCGGAATACCCGTATAACAGTTTCGAGGTTGAATGATGAGAAAAATACATTCCGACTGTCACTTTTCCAGTCTGGTTAAAGACGTTTTGATTAGTGGGAGGAAAGGTCGTTTATGGGTGTTACGGGTGTTATGTGTTGTTTCCCGAATTGAAACGAAAAGGTTAACCCAAAAAAAAATCGGTACATACAAAGCTAAATTATGAAATCAGTAAATGAGCACACAAGATAACAATAACATATTATATTCAAACACAGGATTAGGTTAACAATCATTAAAGGCAGTACAATAGGTCAAAATATGTGGCAGCAGCAAAAATGAATCGGCCGTAAATACATAAGTCGGTGCACTCACGAATGTCCACTATTTGTCACAGTTAAATGTTTTGAATGAGGCACGTGGTCTGTTCTTGAATCCAGGAAACAGTGTTGGAAGCAGGCAGACAGTCGGGGTTATCCGACAGATGGAATACCTGGATAGGTCGCAAGTCAGGTCCTAGAAGCAAGGCCCTAAATTGCCCTCGTCTCACTTATATAGGAACAGCCAGTTGTTAACTGTAAACAAGCCAACTCTTCACAGCGGAGCTCTCTACACCTGGGGATAATGAAGGTATAAAGCGCTGGTACGGAGTTTGGACTATAAACAACCAAGGGAGGTCACTCTATATCAAGGTCACTACAACAACTTAAAATTGTACGAGCGCCTCAATAAATTGCTGTTACTTATTTTTATCAGAAGTAAAATTACAATAAAACACCGGACACAAACAAATCTTAGTAATTTGCTTACACAGCGGATCTTGGTTTTGTCAAATTGTACATTGTCGCTTCAGGCTCGGTACCCCCGGTTGTAGTGATCTAGATGCAGATATATGTAAGAAGATCATTTCTGATGATACAGCTTTTGCTTGTGGTAACATTCCTGAAAATGCCTTCAGTTCCTTTTACATGTGCCCAAAATATATTGACATGGAAACGTTTCATTTTACTATACTTGTATACTTGGCTACTTGTACTTGTGCGGAGTTATTGCCGATTTTATAGAGCTAGTTAACTGATATCCAATGTCGCAACGACGCGCCCTTGTGTCGTTACTTAGCTATTTCTGGATCAATTAATATCACGGGTGTCATAAATTCACTATCCTATTATTAATCATATACTTCAGTGTGAAAGAGTCGGTCTGTGTGTTTTTCTAAGTTGATAAAAGAGATATTTCCATTGTTTGAACATAACACTGGCTACGCCACTCGTGAAAATATCTCCTTCCCCCGACACTCGATGAGAGAAACATGTTATTTCATTCTACACATGAAATCTCCTCGATATCTTTACACAAAGATACAATAGGGTCTGTGGCTGTTTGTTATGACGCGCCCAGGGGATTGAACCACCGACCTTCCACTAGACCACGGAGGCGGTCAACCAATTATTTGACATAAATCATAGATAAAACGTGAATGTATAAAATTCTGAGTAAAGGCCTACAAGCGATTAACACTACTTGGAAGAGATGAAAAGGATATATTTAGAAAATGTACAATTTCATATTATACAGATTAAGGAGTCACTGGGGCACACTAATTACAGATAAATTCGGAATGTATAAAATTTGGAGTTGAGGCCTACAAGCGAATAACACTACTTGGAAGAGATGAAAAGCAAATATTTAGAAAATGCACAATTTTATATTATACAGATTAAGGAGTCACTGGGGCACACTACTTACAGATAAATTCGGAATGTGTAAAATTCTGAGTAAAACTTTCCAAGAGATCAACACAGAAAAGTTAAGAATAGATATAAGCCCTAACCGAGATATTGGAGATATTACGAACGCTTCCGGTAGAGATGCTGACAGACTCGGATTCTAAGTAATTACAACGCAGCAATAGTCAACGATAACGATTCATCATTTTTATTTCAGTTGACGTAGAATACGGCCAAGATGCGGGTCTTTATTTGTTTAACATGGCTGACATTTTTAACAAATGTCCAATCCGTGCCGGCGTGGTATAAATCACCGAGGGAGGCAATACTGGCCACAGAGAGACGGCAGTCCATCGGGGCGATGCTGACTCTCACCTCTGAAGAGGAAGCTGTCAACAAAATAATAATGGCGGCCAAACAGACGGAGATCAACAGTGCCATCTATGACCACAGCAACTTCATTCCCGCAGTCCACTTCTTCCAAGGCCGACACCTAATGGAACAAAGCAAGGTATTCAAGATTATACAGCAAATGCCCAAAGGTAAATGCGAATGAGAGGTTTGGTCGTTTCCTTTGTCATAGCTTCGTGTCGGTGTAAGTTCTAACACTGTTATCAAGCAAGTGCTTAATAACGGTGTTAGAACCTACATCGAAACGTCGCTCCTAATATCCCCCGCCCCAACGAAGTTGGCGGGGGATATAGAAATGGGTTCCGTCCGTGTGTGCGTGTGTGCGTGCGTGTGTGCGTGCGTCCCGAAATCGTTTCCGGAGCATAACTCAGAAACCGTTTAATATTTCTCTACGAAACTTTGCATGTCTATCAGACATGCTGAACTGGTGCCTTTTGCTATTTAGGAATTTTATAAATTTTTATTTTTTTTATGATTTTTATGAACTGTGATCCGGAATTGAACCCAAAGGTGGATAACTCTCAAGTATTCTTGTTGACGCAGACCGCCAATAAATGATAATTAAGAAACAACTGCACTTGATATTTTAATTTATTTTAACGGCCCTCTAATGCCTAATGAAAATATATACTTCATAATCTTCAAATGAAATATTCTTTCCGTGTATGATATATACAGCCGCATCTGTTTTCCCCGAGATAATGACTTTTGTTGACCTTTTAATGTGATGCCACATCGTTTCAATTATGCCACAGGTGCTGCTCTACATTTACACTACGGCTCCATTACAAGCAGTGACTGGCTGGTGAAGAACGTCACATATCGTCCCGACTGTTACGTGTGTGTGAAGCAGAAAGTTATCACTCAGACCGGGTTTTATGTTACACCTCCGTCAGATAAAGGTAGGTCGTCGTGGTGATGACGTCATATTAAACACACGTAGGTCCATATTTTCCATGTGACAATCTAATAATAACCGCCACCAAAATGGGCCTACTTCCGTAGACCGCCTCCGTGGTGTAGTTAATAGAGGGAAGGTCAATGAGACGAACCCCGGCCGCGCCATACCGAAAGACGTTAAAACACAGTACTTGTTGTTACCCTGCCTGGTACTCGGCATTAAGGGGATGAAACAAGGACTGGTCGGCGCGGTATCCATGTTAAACTGCGTATCTCAGTGGACTAGCAAAATAAAACCACACACACACACACACACACACACACACACACACGAGCATACACGTCGCTATGTAAGTTGAACGCAACGTTACACCTCGTTTCACCTCGCCTACCTCGATATGTGGGTTGTTTGTTTAAAAAAGTGATATTTATTTATTCAGTAACTGCTTTGAGACATATGGTTTTTTTTCTGTAAGAAGGAGTCAACATCACAGCAAACCACGTATCAGGCAGGTACAAGGAACAATTATTTTGTTGTAAAACTCATGGCCAAATTATGTTTTTTTCAAGCAAGTTCCCGAATAAATTATTTAAAAAGAAAACGAAGACTAGTCTTGAGTTGAATCAGGCGAGAAATACTTTTCTTAATGCTATCGTGGATTCATTTCAGATTGCAAATGGCTTCGGATTTCAGCTGAACGTGCCAAGAGCAAAGATATTACCGAATTCGACCAGTGGTAAGCTAATATACGGTAAAACCTCGTTAAACAGAACTACATCAACTGAAATATTGTTTTAGTCGATGCAACATTACGATATAGGCAGCTTCTGAATCGCATTCCTGTGGCAATTCCGGGCAAGACCAGATTCCAGTGTAAACCATGAATGTCCGGATTGTCACAATTTGTCACCTGTCTGATTGTTGGTCATTGTGATCTCGCTGATTGATCGTCATTGTTACCTGGCTGGTTGTATGTCATCGTGACCCGGCTGCCTGCGTGTCACCGTGACCCGGCTGGTTTTGTGTCATCGTGACCCGGATGGGTAGGTGTCAACGTCACCTGGCTGGTCGTCTGCCATCGTGACCCGGCTGCTTGCGTGTCATCGTGACCCGGCTGGTTGTGTGTCATCTAGATCCCGCTGGTTGTGTGTCATCTAGATCCCGCTGGTTGTGTGTCATCGTGACCCGGCTGGTTGTGTGTCATCTAGATCCCGCTGGTTGTGTGTCATCTAGATCCCGCTGGTTGTGTGTCATCGTGACCCGGCTGGTTGTGTGTCATCTAGATCCCGCTGGTTGTGTGTCATCTAGATCCCGCTGGTTGTGTGTCATTGTGACCCGGCTGGTTGTGTGTCATCTAGATCCCGCTGGTTGTGTGTCATCGTGACCCGGCTGGTTGTGTGTCATCTAGATCCCGCTGGTTGTGTGTCATCTAGATCCCGCTGGTTGTGTGTCATCTAGATCCCGCTGGTTGTGTGTCATCTAGATCCCGCTGGCTGTGTGTCATCTAGATCCCGCTGATTGTGTGTCATCTAGATCCCGCTGGTTGTGTGTCATCGTGACCCTGCTGGTTGTGTGTCATTATGACCCGGCTTGGTGCGTGTCATCGTGACTCGTCTAATTGTGTGTCGTTGTCACCCGACAGTGCTGTCGTTGCACACACAATAGACCTCTTGTGTGATAACCTGTGATAACTTTAAGCTTAGACACATATTTACCGCTCACAATCACCTCTTGATATAACGAATTGGATGTAGCGAATATTTGGCTTAAACGAACAAGGTACACAATGCATTGGTAACACGAACTACTATAATAACCGACTGGTTTCAAGGTTACACCTGACCTGACCTGACCTGACCTGACCTTGATTCCGGGTTGGAAATGGTCACCAGCAATCTATGCTGGTCGTAACATGCGATGTAATGGATCAGATGGTCACACTCGGCAACTTAGTTGATTGCGTGCGTCATCGTACCCCGACCACGTCAATCGTTGCTCAATACATCATGTCATCACAAGAATCTCTGGACTAAACCTGATTATTAACATGTTGACGCCCAACAGATGGAGAGTTGCTGAACGTGGCGTTAAACAACAGACAAAGAAACACAAAAAACTAACAAAAACATGTTTTTTTGTATTGCAACAGGTTATACAACAATCTGACTCTAACGGTAGACAACCCGGAAGTTGCATACCCAAATATTAACGTCATCTGGCGTCGATTTAAACAGTATTTCAAAACAGTTCATGGACTCCTCAACAACGCGCCTGTGATGAAGGATGCTCTCTACGAGACACTGAGAGAGTTCCACGTGGATGGCGTGCAGTACCTGGAGATCCGTATTGGTCTTATACGTGTGTGTACATCATTGGTCTTCATTACTGACTATCAAATATACCTTGTATGTATTGTACTTTACACTGGGACATTCCTCGATTATTTGGCCAATCAGAGGTATCAAATCACAATAGCCACCGGTAGGCAATTTTAGATAATTAAATGTACAATTATAGGTTACAAAATGTGGTTACTACAATAGTCAAAGCACATGTGGCAATACATTCTGAGCAGTGAAACTCCATAGAAATTTACCAAGTGTGTATATTTTAAGCTTTGGGGGACACCAGAGAACATGAAATTTGGCGCTTTTCAACTGTGACGTCATATGTCTGCGTCACAATGAGCGGGCTGACGTTGTAATAGTAGGTGAGGTGAGGTGACATGGGGTTTAACGTCGCGTCCCAGATTATTGCACTTATATAGCGACGTGCATGTACGTATGTGTGTTTGTGTGGCTGCTTGTACTAGTCCGAACTGATGCCGATTTATAGTGCTAGCTACCATGCCGCAGTTTAACATGAATACCCCACTCAGACACAGTATACTGACTCCGAGCCGACCAGTCCTTGTTTTAGCCCCTTAATGCCGAGCGCCAGACAGGGTAACAACAAGTACCATCTTTTAACGTCTTTGGGTACGCGGGGCACATCTAGCGCAAAATCAGGGATATGACTGAGATACTCACCTATCGAACTCACCCACTCACCCAAATAGGCAAGGAGCACGTGAAGATTCGGGATAGTGTAGGTCTTCAGCAAAATATGCTTTCAGTAGAGGCCGACTATGCTTGTCGTAAGAGGCAACTAACGGGATCGGTGGTCAGGCTCGCTGACTTGGTTGATGCATGTCATCGTATCCCAATTGCGTAGATCGATGCTCATGGTGTCAATAAATGGATTGTCTGGTCCAGATTACAGTCCGCCGTCATATAGCTGGAATATTGCTGAGTGCGGCAATAAACAACAAACACGCAAGCAAGATCAGCAGGGCCATGTACATTTAACTCCAATTCTGTAACCAACATGTCTTCTAAACATCGTGTTGCAGCCGTATGAAGTAAACGGGACAACCCATGATCCCACGTGGTTCGTTGAGACTTTCCGTGACGTTGTCAACCAGTTTAAACAAGATTATCCGGACTTTTCTGGCGCCAAATTGATCTTAGCTGGACGAAAGTAAGATTTGTTAAATGGGTGATGTGATTCACCCAACATTACATGATTTTGAAGTTTCTGGAACATTGTCAGATATGATTTGAAATGACGGTTGAATACACCCCGATTCTTGTTGCATCGTTTGCTTAGGTTACCATAATCACTGACCCATGAAGGTCCGGGGTAGAATAGGTCTCTGCAACCCATGCGTGCCGTAAAAGGCGACTGTGCAATCCCCATTGCGTGGATCGATGCTCATGATGTCAATCACTGGATTGTCTGGTCGAGACATGATTAGTTACAGACCGCCGTCATATAGCTGGAAGATTGCTGAGTGTGACGTTAAACAACAAACAAACAAGCCATGATCACTGTACTTGGCAATAAACAACTTTAGGAAGTAAAAATGTTATTTGAGAGTGTATGCATGCTGCGTTAAAAGAATAGTTATAACCCTGACCTCATGTTTAAATAGATCCGCAGTGACATATAGTGTTGGCTCAATAAATAGGTCAATTATAAGTTTGAAGAAGTACGTATTGACTTATTTCCTTTTGTGAATGATGCACTTTCATTAATTATGTATTCATAATACACAAGCGAAGTCCCACAGCATCTTTGAGGCAAACCATTATACGAGGGTTGAATGAGTAGTGCTGGGCCCCACATACGATGAATTGCTTAATAGTGACATCTCTTGCTATGGCCCTTGGAGAACACCAGCATAAAGATATGAAACCCGTGAAGATCGGGGTAGAATAGGTCTTCAGCAACCCATGCTTGCCGTAAAAGGCGACTATGCTTGTCGTAAGAGGCGACTAAGGGGATCGGGTGGTCAGGCTCGCTGACTTGGTTGATGCATGTGATCGTATCCCAATTGCGTCGACCGATGCTCATGATGTCAATCACTGTATTGTCCAGACTCGATTATTTACCGACCGCCGTCATATAGCTGGAATATTGCTGAGTGCGGCGTTTAACAACAAACAAACCAACCAAACAAACAAACATAAAGATATGAGTAGAACACTAGAGAAGAATGTCAATTCCTATGCCACCGTAAACAGGTGGGCGTGGCAAGGAAAGCGCCTTGGTGACGACCCCGTGATAGAACCCGGAATTATGTTTAAAGCGGCGTTAAAACCAACTCATTCACTCACTCACTCCGCGATAAATGTTGCGGTTTTTGCTATGTAATTTTCGGAGCGTCTCTCTCGCAAGAACCAGGGTGCCTTTGTTCAAAACAACCTTAGCGCTACGACTGTCGTAAGTCTATGTTAAGGTATGGGAGTTACGATCACCTTAGCACTAAGATCGCTTTGTACAACAGCACCCAGGTCGTTAATTTTGCGTTAACGAGAACTAAGATATCGTTTTAATGAGATTGAATATTGTTCAAAGCGGCGTTAAACCCAACCCACTTAAACTGTTTTCAGGGTAAATCGTGCTAGTGCAATACTGCAAGATGTCAAAGTAGTCACGGACCTGGTAAAAAGATTCCCGGACGTTATCCTGGGATACGATCTTGTCCAACAGGAAGACGTCACCCACACCTTGCTGTATTATATATCAGATCTTCTGTACCCAGAATCTCACTCGAGTAATCTCCCCTACTTCTTCCATGCAGGGGAAACAGGTAGGTGTGTCTCCCTTACATATGTACTATCACTTTAGCTTTAGTCACAATGTATCCTACCCATAGCAATGTAGGGAATACGAGATATACAACACACCGTCCATAACGTAAGATGAAGATCGGTGGTCACAAGGAGTGACTTTCTGGACCTTCTGGACTGATGTCAACTATGTCAAACCGGTGTTTGATCGTCAGCAATTAACCACGTGTGGGTGGGGCCAAATATTTTAGCTTCCCCTTGACATAGCTGAAACATTGATGAATTCCGCGTACAGCATGCTCATTAAAATGGAAAACAATGTGTGTGTGGGTGTGTGAGAGAGTGTGTGTTTGTATTTGCGTGTGGGTGTCCGCAGATTCAAGACATACAAAAATATTATCTGCAAACCATTTTTCCAACATTTTTGTGAACGGATAATTATTTTTCTAAACATTTCCCCCCCCTATCACCACCCCTAGAATATCAAATCGGGGGAATCCATATTGGAACTGGTTTCGTTCACGTGACTATGACATGTCACAACCTAGTCTTGCCTTTTTGACCCGAATATTCAGTTCAGAACAAGACACGACACCTTATTCCAGTTAAACATACAACAAGTTGGTTTTTTATAGTTGTATAATGCAAACTTTATGCCTCTATTATCCAGTGTTCTATATCGCCAATGTATAATGATAAATACCCTGAAGGGGCGGTGGGGTAGCCTAGTGGTTAAAGCGTTCGCTCGTCACGCTGAAGACCCAGACCTGTACGATTCCCCACATGGGTACATTGTGTGAAGCCCATTTCTGGTGTGCCCCGCCGTGATTTTGCTTTAATATTGCTAAATTCGGCGTAAAACCACTCACTCTGGACTCATTCACCACCAACTTTCGTTGGAGGATATGCCGTCACCATCTCCATCTCTGTTTTTAGGTTTTAGTTTAGGCTTACTTTAGTGTAAATTTGATCGTTTGTTTCTAGCGTCGTGTCAGTCGTTTTGGGCTCAGCAGTGAATTGGTCCAGGGTTTTTATCATAATAGAATGGTGATAAATTACACTCTCCTTCCAGACTGGCTCGACATCCACGACAATAACCTCATCGACGCCATCCTCCTCAACACATCAAGGATCGGACATGGCTTCGCTATTCCGAAACACCCAGAGGTGATGAGGCTAATCAAGGAGAGGAACATCCCGATAGAGGTCAACCCTATCTCTAACCAGGTAACATTAACGTCAACCCTGTCTCTAACCAGTTAATATAGACGTCAACCCTATCTCTCACCGGGTAATATAGAGGTCAACCCTATCTCTAACCAGGTAACATTAACGTCAACCCTGTCTCTAACCAGTTAATATAAACGTCAACCCTATCTCTCACCGGGTAATATAGAGGTCAACCCTGTCTCTAACCAGGTAATATAAACTAAGTAAAGATACTTTACTTAGTACTCCAACTTCGAAATGCCTCTTAAAGAAGGTAATATAGACGTAAACCCTATCTCCAAAACCAGGTAATTTAGACAGCATCTACCAGCAACCATACCTCTAACCAGGTACTTTGACATCAACCCTATCTCTAACCAGGTTATATAGACGTCAACCCTTTTTAACCCTATCTCTAGCCAGGTAATATGGAGGTCAACCCTATGCCTAACCATGTAATATAGACGTTAACAGGTAACATAGACGCCATCTACACCTAACAAAGTAATATAGACCCCTCATCGAGTACCGAGTGTTTCACAGCTGTGGTGGAAGTTAAAGGATATTCCGATAGAGGTCAATCCCGCAGGCCATTTTCAAATACCCAAGCCCCTGTTTCCCTGAAAGCCTCACATTGTAAGAAAAAACAATGTGCCCTTTTCTTGCAGACGGAGTGTAGTCAAATGTGAAAAGTCAAATTTTAAATTGAAGTCCATAACTGTCCAACTGTCAGTTCGTTATTTTGACATCTTTAAATCACACACACACAAACACACACACACACACACACACACACACACACACACACCACACACACACACACACAGCATCCCATTACATCTCTTCAAAAATTACATGATTTCTCCAAAAGGCGAATTTATTATTTTGTTCCCTTAATATGATATTCCCAAGTAAAGAATCTGCTGTTGGTGGTAAATGCATACTTAAACAGAACACATAGGTTGACAGAAACGTGATGGCACGTGGAGATAAATGTGACTGGAATCATTGCTTCCTCCTTCAGGTACTGAAGCTCGTCTCTGATTTGAGAAACCATCCGGCGGCCATCTTGATCTCTCAGGATTTTCCAGTGTGCATCAGTTCGGATGACCCGGCGCCCTGGGAGGCCCTTCCACTGTCACATGACTTCTACATGGCGTTCATGGCTCTAGCTGCATCGGATGATGACCTCAGGTTTCTCAAACAACTGGCAATCAACTCCATGAAGTAAGCTGAGAAGGATATCTTACATGGAGGACTAGAGGCGGGTTATATTGTCCCTTAGACCTTCCATATATTTTGTGCGTTTCTTAATCCGCGACCAGTTCCGAGGGAAATAATAAAAGGACAATTTGAAAATTAAATAGATGAAAAGACAACTTTAAGAATACAACAGATACGTTATCTGTAGCATACGGTATGTGAAACGAGGTTGACAATTTCAAGTCTTGACAGCAACAGTAAAAATCTGATTACCGGTATATATTTTCGAAGCGCATGTTCACATAACTCAGCAGACTGAAATATAGCTGTAGAGATACTTTCTTTCTTCGAATATCTTTCTGGAGAATGCGTTAACGAAACGGCATATTCGTTGAATCTTTTTTCCTGAATTGGATAACAAATATCCAATTGGGGCAATGGATGGCTTGACTAATTGGTGTTTGTGCAGTATGGTAATGTCGATGAGGAAAGCATTTTTGACAAACCTGGAACAAATCGTATTGATATCTACTGCATTGCCAACAACAAGCTCAGTTAACAACACTGTTTGCCCTTTTATTATTCACGGAATCGGAACATAAAAAAGTTCCTTTGATGAAAGCCATTAGTTGGAGTATGCTGACGACAAAGCAAGTATAAAAATTGATCCACGAAGAAAAGAAACACTGTAAGGTCGTGTGGGTGACGGTGTACGTACTTACGTCTGTCAAGAGATTGTTGCGGGGAACTGTCACGTCATCATATACATGAGGGGGCACGGGTGGCCAAGTCGTCTGTGGCGCCGCGATTCGCTGTGCAGAGTTGCGTCCCTTGGACACGCCAGAAACCTATGATTGTGGGTTCGAATCCCAGTTCGACCCGATTATGTTTCTAGGTTTGTCAGCACCATACCCGTGCTCGAGGGTTTCACTGAAGTGGTAAACGTCTGATACCTGCATCACTTCGGGCTTTCCTCCCACATTAAGCTGGCACGCCGTGATATAACTGGAATACTGTTAAAAGCGGCGTTAAACCCAACTCACTCACTCACTCATATACATGATGTATTCATGTATTTTTATATTTCCAGCTTCAGTGGAATGACGAGCCAGGAGAAAGCCTCAGCACTTCGGCTATGGGAAACGAAATGGAACTCATTCCTCAAACACGTTCTTCGCTCGCATACCACGCCCATTGTAGGGTAGCATGACTGTGACATGCCGTAGTGTTACTATGTGTCTTGTCATAGTGTTACATTGTGTCATGCCGTAGTGTTACTATGTGTCTTGTCATAGTGTTACATTGTGTCATGCCGTAGTGTTACCATGTGTCTTGTCATTGTGTTACATTGTGTCATGCCGTAGTGTTACTATGTGTCTTGTCATAGTGTTACATTGTGTCATGCCGTAGTGTTACTATGTGTCTTGTCATAGTGTTACATTGTGTCATGCCGTAGTGTTACCATGTGTCTTGTCATAGTGTTACATTGTGTCATGTCGTAGTGTTACTATGTGTTTTGTCATAGTGTTACATTGTGTCATGCCGTAGTGTTACTATGTGTCTTGTCATAGTGTTACATTGTGTCATGCCGTAGTGTTACCATGTGTCTTGTCATAGTGTTACATTGTGTCATGCCGTAGTGTTACTATGTGTTTTGTCATAGTGTTACCATGTGTCATGCCGTAGTGTTACCATGTGTCTTGTCATAGTGTTACATTGTGTCATGCTGTAGTGTTACTATGTGTTTTGTCATAGTGTTACATTGTGTCATGTCGTAGTGTTACTATGTGTCTTGTCATAGTGTTACATTGTGTCATGCCGTAGTGTTACCATGTGTCTTGTCATAGTGTTACATTGTGTCATGCCGTAGTGTTATCATGTGTCTTGTCATAGTGTTACATTGTGTCATGCCGTAGTGTTACCATGTGTCTTGTCATAGTGTTACATTTTGTCATGCCGTAGTGTTACCATGTGTCTTGTCATAGTGTTACATTGTGTCATGCCGTAGTGTTACCATGTGTAATGTCATAGTGTTACATTTTGTCATGCCGTAGTGTTACCATGTGTCTTGTCAGAGTGTTACATTGTGTCATGCCATAGTGTTACCATGTGTCTTGTCATAGTGTTACATTGTGTCATGCCATAGTGTTACCATGTGTCTTGTCATAGTGTTACATTGTGTCATGCCATAGTGTTACATTGTGTCTTGTCATAGTGTTACATTGTGTCATGCCATAGTGTTACCATGTGTCTTGTCATAGTGTTACATTGTGTCATGCCGTAGTGTAACCATGTGTCTTGTCATAGTGTTACATTGTGTCATGCCGTAGTGTTACTATGTGTCATGCCGTAGTGTTACCATGTGTCTTGTCATAGTGTTACATTGTGTCATGCCGTAGTGTTACCATGTGTCATGCCGTAGTGTTACCATGTGTTTTGTCATGGTGTTATAATGTGTCATGCCGTTGTGATACTATGTGTCTTGTCATAGTGTTACATTGTGTCATGCCGTAGTGTTACTATGTGTCTTGTCATAGTGTTACATTGTGTCATGCCGTAGTGTTACCATGTGTCTTGTCATTGTGTTACATTGTGTCATGCCGTAGTGTTACTATGTGTCTTGTCATAGTGTTACATTGTGTCATGCCGTAGTGTTACTATGTGTCTTGTCATAGTGTTACATTGTGTCATGCCGTAGTGTTACCATGTGTCTTGTCATAGTGTTACATTGTGTCATGTCGTAGTGTTACTATGTGTTTTGTCATAGTGTTACATTGTGTCATGCCGTAGTGTTACTATGTGTCTTGTCATAGTGTTACATTGTGTCATGCCGTAGTGTTACCATGTGTCTTGTCATAGTGTTACATTGTGTCATGCCGTAGTGTTACTATGTGTTTTGTCATAGTGTTACCATGTGTCATGCCGTAGTGTTACCATGTGTCTTGTCATAGTGTTACATTGTGTCATGCTGTAGTGTTACTATGTGTTTTGTCATAGTGTTACATTGTGTCATGTCGTAGTGTTACTATGTGTCTTGTCATAGTGTTACATTGTGTCATGCCGTAGTGTTACCATGTGTCTTGTCATAGTGTTACATTGTGTCATGCCGTAGTGTTATCATGTGTCTTGTCATAGTGTTACATTGTGTCATGCCGTAGTGTTACCATGTGTCTTGTCATAGTGTTACATTTTGTCATGCCGTAGTGTTACCATGTGTCTTGTCATAGTGTTACATTGTGTCATGCCGTAGTGTTACCATGTGTAATGTCATAGTGTTACATTGTGTCATGCCTTAGTGTTACTATGTGTCTTGTCATAGTATTACATTGTGTCATGCCTTAGTGTTACTATGTGTCTTGTCATAGTGTTACATTGTGTCATGCCGTAGTGTTACCATGTGTCTTGTCATAGTGTTACATTGTGTCATGCCGTAGTGTTACTATGTGTCTTGTCATAGTGTTACATTGTGTCATGCCGTAGTGTTACATTGTGTCATGCCGTAGTGTTACTATGTGTCTTGTCATAGTGTTACATTGTGTCATGCCATAGTGTTACCATGTGTCTTGTCATAGTATTACATTGTGTCATGCCGTAGTGTTACTATGTGTCTTGTCATAGTGTTACATTGTGTCATGCCATAGTGTTACTATGTGTCTTGTCATAGTATTACATTGTGTCATGCCTTAGTGTTACTATGTGTCTTGTCATAGTGTTACATTGTGTCATGCCGTAGTGTTACCATGTGTCTTGTCATAGTGTTACATTGTGTCATGCCGTAGTGTTACTATGTGTCTTGTCATAGTGTTACATTGTGTCATGCCGTAGTGTTACCATGTGTCTTGTCATAGTGTTACATTGTGTCATGCCGTAGTGTTACTATGTGTCTTGTCATAGTGTTACATTGTGTCATGCCGTAGTGTTACTATGTGTCTTGTCATAGTGTTACATTGTGTCATGCCGTAGTGTTACTATGTGTCTTGTCATAGTGTTACATTGTGTCATGCCGTAGTGTTACTATGTGTCTTGTCATACTGTTACATTGTGTCATGCCGTAGTGTTACATTGTGTCATGCCGTAGTGTTACTATGTGTCTTGTCATAGTGTTACATTGTGTCATGCCGTAGTGTTACCATGGGTCTTGTCATAGTGTTACATTGTGTCATGCCGTAGTGTTACTATGTGTCTTGTCATAGTGTTACATTGTGTCATGCCGTAGTGTTACTATGTGTCTTGTCATAGTGTTACATTATGTCATGCCGTAGTGTTACTATGTGTCTTGTCATAGTGTTACATTGTGTCATGCCATAGTGTTACCATGTGTCTTGTCATAGTGTTACATTGTGTCATGCCGTAGTGTTACTATGTGTCTTGTCATAGTGTTACATTGTGTCATGCCATAGTGTTACCATGTGTCTTGCCATAGTGTTACATTGTGTCATGCCGTAGTGTTACTATGAGTCTTGTCATAGTGTTACATTGTGTCATGCCGTAGTGTTACTATGTGTCATGCCGTAGTGTTACTATGTGTCTTGTCATA
Organism: Haliotis rufescens; assembly: GCF_023055435.1. Lineage (NCBI taxonomy): Eukaryota > Metazoa > Mollusca > Gastropoda > Lepetellida > Haliotidae > Haliotis > Haliotis rufescens. Next base: position 32,801,028 of record NW_025963857.1, read on the forward strand.
GTGTTACATTGTGTCATGCCGTAGTGTTACTATGTGTCATGCCGTAGTGTTACCATGTGTCTTGTCATAGTGTTACATTGTGTCATGCCGTAGTGTTACCATGTGTCATGCCCAGAGCATTTACTCATTTGTTCATACATTTATTTTCAGGAGTCTACACTTTGCAATGGCCACATTAAGAAGAGCCATCCCCCTCCCCCCCCCCCCCCCCCCCCTTATCAATGGTTCTCCTGTAGGCATTCAAGAGTCTGAATCTTGTCGCGCCTTTGACGACGGCGATTTTTTTTTAGCAGATTTTACAGATGGTCTAAGTTTCTACATATGGCAGTCGGTAGTGCCAGCATTCCATAATGATTGCCAACTTATTTGAAATAGATTTCGATAGAACAGTTTCAAAATATTTCGAAAATCTAATACATCAACATCAGGATAATCCAGATTTGGCCAAATGATCTGAGATCTCATTCCCATGTAAGCCAACATGTCCTGGAACCCAAACGACATCGCATGCAATGTACTTTTATGTTCATAAATGTTTCCATTTTTTAATATATCAGAAACAATGTCATCTCCGGTTCCATTTGCTCCAGCTTCCATAGCGTTAATTTCTGCCATGGAATTTGTAAAGATAATTGTTTCAGGGTCATGTATATTTATGCATCTCAGGACTAGCAAAAGGGACGAGTTCAGCTTCAAAAACTAAAAGATAATCAGAGAATCTAAACTCCTCAGAGATGGAGAAATCGGGTATTCAAAAATCCCCAGCAGTACGATAATTGGATGACTTCTTTGATGGATCAATGTATGTGTGTGTGGAATTAGAATAACGTTCAGACAGTGAGGCTTATCAACACCTCTGTAGCCTCGTGGTACACTCATTGGGCTACAGATATGAAGGATGCGAGTTCGATCCTCGGGAATATAAAGAAAACATTTGTCATTTGATTTTACATTTCATTACATGTTACAATCTGAACGGAAGTTATATTAATAAAATCCCTGGGATATTATAGCAAATATGACTTGAAGATCCTATAAAATCATTACAACGTCCCTGTTTATGAGATTTAACCCGACTGGAAAGTGAAACCTCACAATAGGTTTTAATGCCTATAGAAAGAAGTCTCTTACCTAATAGCGATCCCAATGAATAGGTTTATAAATTGAATTCAAAACTCAATCCTGGCTCGAGCAGAAGCCACTGGTTCAACTGACTTGTTAACCATGCTGAGCCGCTAGTCTCTGTTTGTTCCACCTAAACGGAATTTTGCTGTGGGACCAGTGAGACATGATATATTCCACCCTTTCATCACAATCTCTGTGCCTGCTCTGGGTTTTCAGTTTTAGGTTGGTTGGTTTGTTGTTTGACGCCGCACTCGGTAATATTCCAGCTATATGACGGCGGTCTGTAAATAATCGAGTCTGGGCCAGACAATCAAGTAATTAATATCATGAGCATCGATCCACGCAATTGGGACTGATGACATGCATCAACCAAGTCAACGAGCCTGACCACCCAATCCCGTTAGTCGCCTCTTACGACAAGCAAAGTCGCCTTTTAAAGCAAGCCTGTGTGGCTGAAGACCTATTCTACCCCGGATCTACACGGGCCACGTCTGTTGTGAGTGACACCATGTCTGTTGTGAGTGACACCATGTCTGTTGTGAGTGACACCATGTCTGTTGTTAGTGACATCATGTCTGTTGTGAGTGACATCATGTCTGTTGTGAGTGACACCATGTCTGTTGTGAGTGACACCATGTCTGTTGTGAGTGACATCATGTCTGTTGTGAGTGACATCATGTCTGGTGTGAGTGACATCATGTCTGTGTGAGTGACACCATGTCTGTTGTGAGTGACACCACGTCTGTTGTGAGTGACATCACGTCTGTTGTGTGATACCACGTCTGTTGTGTGTGATACCACGTCTGTTGTGAGTGACACCATGTCTGTTGTGTGTGATACCATGTCTGTTGTGAGTGACATCATGTCTTGTGAGTGACATCAAGTCTGTTGTGTGTGATACCATGTCTGTTGTGTGTGACATCACGTCTGTTGTGAGTGACACCATGTCTGTTGTGAGTGACATCATGTCTGCTGTGAGTGACACCATGTCTGTTGTGAGTGACACCATGTCTGTTGTGAGTGACATCACGTCTGTTGTGAGTGACACCATGTCTGTTGTGTGTGACACCATATCTGTTGTGAGTGACATCATGTCTGTTGTGAGTGACACCATGTCTGTTGTGAGTGACACCATGTCTGTTGTGAGTGACATCATGTCCGTTGTGGGTGACACCATGTCCGTTGTGAGTGACACCATGTCTGTTGTGAGTGACACCATGTCTGAGGGAGTTGATGGTAGATTAGTAAGATGGTTGGTAGTTGAGGTGGTGAATAAGTGATTGTGTTGGTTGGAAGAGTCCCGAATGAGTGACCGGTTGGGTTGATAGATTGATGACCAAGTGGCAGGTCATCATGTCGTGAGTATTCGAAACCTGCACACTCTGTTTAAGGGGTGAAGTAGTTAAAGTGTTCGCTAGCCACGCGATAGTCCTGTACTACAGTAATCTAAAATCTTCATGAAACAAAACTCACTTATTCACCATAACGACTCCTGAGCCGATGGGGTCACCAGTCTCCCAGTGACTGCACGAGGATCGGGTTGTCTCAATGTCAACCTGGCCGATTGTTTGTCATCATGACCTGCACGCTTGAAGGTGTTGCAACCAGTTAGTATGGTTCAAAAATGGCCAGTGAAATTGTTGGAATAATTACACACCCGTAAGCCTGTTTACATTTAAATGGAGCATCAACACTCTCCATATTCACATGACCCGTGAAGATTCCGGGGTAGAATAGGTCTTCAGCAACCCATGCTTGCCGTAAAAGGCGACTAAGGGGATCGGGTGGTCAGGCTCGCTGACTTGGTTGATCCATGTCATCGATCCAAATTGCGTGGATCGATGCTCATGATATTAATCACTGGATTGTCTGGTCCAGACTCGATTATTTACAGACCGCCGTCATATAGCTGGAATATTGCTGAGTGCGGCGTTAAACAACCAACCAACCATATTCACATGAAAAACCCGGGGGCATCCATCTTCCCAAGGCAAGGGCATTAACTGACTAAAAAGTATAAAAGTCCAGTGTACACGTATGCCGAACGAGGCTGGAATTTCCAGGCTCGATCGTAGCGCCATCAGTGGCTATTACGAGTTATGTCCATTGTATGTCCATCCTATTGACCAATTAGATTGCACTTTTCATACCACATGCAATGCAGAATGGCGGCGCCCAGTCAGGACGAGCTGATCGATAATCAAGACCTATATTGTAATAAAACGGTACTTACTCAGCGAAGTGCATCAAATCCCTTGAGCACCCTCATTAAAAACATGAACAGATTTCCAAAATATCTGTCGACGCCCAGTTGACGGTACACATGCTTTGTAAATCCTGCAGTCGCCCGAAATCTAAACGTTGAAATCAATGTCGTTTACGAACTCGTTCTACCAGCCAAAATTGAAACTGGACTTTTACAGTCAGTTAACGCCCTTGCCTAGGGAAGATTGCAGCATCTGACACACAAGGGATGTTATGAAGCATTCCACCTGTGGCAGCAAAACTGCAGGTGCGGAATAAATCAAAGGTCACTTACTTACTCATTTAACAATGTTTCATACTGTGCGTTATTTAGGCCGGTTCAAAATGTACAGGTCCTGCTACATATATCCTGTTGTACATTCCACGAATGGTTGGTCGATCAAAGTCCACAAAACACACAATTAGAAACGTGGCACGTATTTATTACACAAAAACATTTAACATTAACAACATGACAAGATATGTAAATATGAAAAACAATTTGAATCCGGAAACATGCAGGATGGAATGTTACTTTGACATACTGACGGTACAAATTCAAACATAGTTTGGATATTTTAATATATTTGAGTCATGTCGATTTAGACACTGCAGTGCGTTATTATGGAAGTATATATAGTAAGTACACAAGCGCAAGTACACATCTCTAACTGTTGGGATTTCTGCAAGATTAGGACTTAGTACTATTTAAAAAAAATTCTCATTCAAACATCTATTTTTTCGTTTATGATTTTTGAAATGTCGTTTCAGTGCCCCAAACCCTGTACAACCTCATATCGGCGATGCCAATCCAAGATTAAGCCACTAAGGAACATGAGGTCATCGGCGTCTAAAAATAGCAATTTTCATCGAAAACAAATAATAATCAATTTAATTACATCTAAATATGTAGTAATGATGAAAATAAATCATCCATATTTAGTTCAAACATTGCGGACAAAATTCAAAATATATTTTACTTAATGGTACTGACCAAGTATGGTTTAAAATTGTAATGATTTCTACCAAACTTAATGTTTGGCATCTGGGTAATTGCTTCAAAAAAAACCTTCAACGAACTGGTCTTTACAAGCATCGGTTATGATAAAGTGAGCTTCAATTGTAATGCCGTTCAAAAAGCGATGGTGTTTTCAGACATAGTTTACAGTATCGTAATAAGTTCAAATAGAGCGATGATGTCTTTTTGAAGTCTGAACTTTGAATTTCAAAAATCTAAATTCTGTACAGCTCACGCGAAGCCATCGAGCGACACAAAAGAGTGGCATACTTAAAGTTACACGTGACCGAAATACGTCAGTGGCATTCCCGTCCTGCACGAGACAACAGTGTCATAATTATCACTGAAAGTTAATGAGTTAATATACGCAGATTAGGCAGCCCTTGCAATGGATGTTCGATGACTAACTTGAACTTTACATGACAATAGAACAGATGTTGGCATTTGTACGTTATTGCTTGACCAGTCTTCGCTAAATAAATTCATATTCAAATTCAACTGGGTTAAATCTAAACGTGAATTTCAGTTTTCCTATAATTAAATCCACGTTTGTAATGTTCATTACTTCTCTGATTGCCCTGCAAACGTGCAGCGTTTCATTCCCAGCTCGAATTATTTGTTTGTTTGTTGTTTAACGCCGCACTCAGCAATATTCCAGCTAAATGACGGCGGTCAATAAATAATAGTCTGGACCAGACAATCAAGTGATTGACAACAGGAGCATCGATCCACACAATTGGGATACGATTACATGCATCAACTAAGTCAGCGAACCTGACCACCCTCACGTCAATCACTGGATTGTCGGGTCCAGCCTGAATCATTTACAGACCGCTGCCATATAACTACAATATTGCCGAGTGCGATGTTATTCAACAAACAAATACATACAACCCCGTGAAGTACAGTCGACGCGATGGGCCGCGTAACTTAACCATGGATACATGAATCAGCCGTTACTTTATTGGGTCCATACTCAAACATCGGGTATGGGCAATTGTTAACCATGCTAAATAAATACGTTTGTGTTCCATGAATCAATCATGGCCAAAACGAAAGCGATTAATATATACTCTTGGCATATAAGTAAATGCGTAACGAACAATCAAACAATCAAGCAGTAAATCAGATGGAATAAATGAAGGAAATGATTATGACATGGAGGTATTCACCAGGCTAGGGGTTCATCTCACTGAAAACAACAACGTGAAACGATACTCTGAAAGAAAAGCAGAATAAGATATATGCAATGGGATCAAAGAAACACCTGTCAACACACGCCCCTCGTTTTGAATTAGGCACGTGAGCCTCGTTCTCATAACAGTTCAGGGTCGTAATATCGCGAGAACCGGATTTCCTCCTCCTGCGGATGTGGGTCAAATCTGCCTGGTTGTTTATGTCATGACCAGATTTCAAGTGTTTTCAAACTTATACATTTCAACTTTCAGTGAGTTGGTTTTAAAGCTGCTTGAAACGACATCTCAGTCTTATCACGGCGTGTCAGCTTAATGTGGGAGGAAATCCCGAAGCGATGCAGGTCAGGCGATGCAGCCAAGTAACACGATCAGGGTAAATCTGGGGTGCAAAGCCGGCGAACAGTTTTTTTCAGGACATCCAAAATTGACAAACAAAATCAACAGTAAAACGATGTACAAGTGTCAGTGGAAACAGTAGAAATGTTGACGTGTCAGTAGAGTAACGATGTAATGAAGGCACTCGTGTGTATCACAGGTGGAATGGGAACCACCTTTGGGGTGCGTGGCACCTGTCTGGGTAAGTAACTGGAGTGGCGCTCTGCAGTGCGGTCATTAATGCATAAAGGCAGTTTTCTCATGAGGCGTAGATCAGCATTCATTCCAGAAATTGTCCACTATTTTAACATGACTTAACTGAAATAAACACCCTGGAACTTAAGAGATACGACCCGGCTTTTCTCGTAAACATAACTAGATCAGATAAACACCCGGGGAGCATAAACACATGTTTATTCATACAATCAGACCTTCACTTCCGAAATAATACTAACAGGCAGTACCATGTTGTCCGAGACGAACCCGGAGAAACAAAGCAGCTTTGTGGAGCACTTCCCGCGAGATAGGAGATATCATTGTTCCCTTGAACAACTTTGATATGATAGATCAATCACATTACTGGCAGCGTGTAGCATGGGAAATGACACTGAGAAGTAATATGATAACATGCCCCAAATAGCTTGGCTTTTGTCGGACCACAAATATATTGCAGAGATAAATACTACTGTATGGCAGATTTCAAAGCAAAATTATATTTTTCCCGTCAAAAAGTACAATTATTTACTCGGCGTTCATAGAATGGGGACTACAATCAAATGTTGGAACCCCACCCCTGAACATATTTAATAATCTGCCCCTAACATATTCTTACATTCCCAACTGTATGTATTTACTCCATCGTCCGCTCCTACTCTGTATCAGTAGGTCTGTAGGATGTAGTAAATCCTTTGAAACAGCCTGCTACATGTACTACATTATTACGAGGGGCATATGAACGTAATATGCGCCAAGCACGGGCATAACACGAATGAATAATACATTACCCTGGCCGTGTTGAACACGTCCATCACGTATATTATGACATGAGATCTTAGTTGACTTAAAGTAGCCTTTGAAACGCGGTTCTATTGTGCAACTGGCACTTACAGATGATCGTTCGGATGATTGGAAGACTTTCGTAAAGGGCCTTCTCCATGACACCATGGAATCTCAATATAGCTTTGACTTACGATAAGTCTGTACTAACATGAGTGAGTGAGTTGGGTTTAATGCCGGTTTTAACAGTTATATCACGGCGTGTCAGCTTAATGTGGGAGGAAAGCCCCAAGTGATGTAGGTCTCAGACGTTTACCACTTCGGTGAAACCCACGAGCACGGGTATGGTGCTGACCAACCTAGAAACATAATCGGGGCGAACCGGGATTCGAACCCACAATCATAGGTTTCTGGCGTGCCCAATGGACCTGTACTAACATGACTTTCGGGAACGGCTACTGTTGTGGACTGGTTGACACGCATGAGAGGAGACGTATTTGTAAAACGTAGGCGCCACGGTTGATCGTACAATGCTTTTTGTTTGACAGACAGTTTGATTTTTGTTCGTGGGGCACAAACGCAACATACAATCCGGCAGCCACGTGAACGACAGAGACACAAAAACAGATTCTGAATAACATTATTATATGTTTTGAAAAAAATCAAACTGAAGGTTAAATTTCGACAAAATGGCGGGATCGTTGTCGCTCTGGACTTGCCGACTGAACAATCATGTTGGATATTTGACAGGTGGCGATAGATTAATTTTGGGTTACTTTTGGAGATAAGCAGCCGGTGTTTTGTGTGAACTCATGTTATCGTACCCCGACTGCGTGCCAACGTTCACATTGTGGAGCCTAATTAGCCTTTATAAAGTTCATTATCAAATCTTGCTGAACTGGGCACCGGTTCACAAAGTCATCTCAGCGTTACGACAGTCTTAAGTCTGTGTTAAAGCATGGGAGTTGCGACATGTTGCAATTTATCTGGGTTTTTTTTAAGAAGGTTCCGACAGCAACCGGGCCAATCATTTAATGTGGAACCATTTCCAGTCTTTAGCCAATCAATATGTGGTCTATTTTCAGGCTTGCGGCATTTTCTCTAATTTTGGTTTTACAAACTTTGTCCCGTTATTTCTGTTAACATTGTGAAGTTACGTCAAAGCCTCGTTATCTCTCATCATTATTGCTTTCTATATCACTGTTATTGCACATATGCCTTGCACGACTGAGTCAGGGGAAGAGACTAGCGCCCATCTGGTAACGTTGTATCCAAACCAATCAATGAAAGGATGAGGCGAGATATGGAGAACTCTTCGCAATGCCACTATATAACCGAATCCAACGAGCACAGGTATGGTGCCCACTTGCACAAAGCGATCTTAGCGCTACGACCATTGTAAGCCTATGTTAAAGTATGGGAGTTACGATTATCTTAGTGCTAACATCGCTTTGTGCAAGTGGGCCCAGGTCGACTGGAAATAAAATTGTCAAGCCCGAGATTGTATAGACAAAAAGTCCTTTCGACTTATTTGAGCGAAATTGTGAATCGTAGTGTTGTTACAATATGGATGAATTACTGCCGACGTGACTTAAAACTATACTCACTCACGCATAACACATTGCACTAAAGGGATGTGATACCTTGCATCAGACTCTGGACAAAAAGAGCTCATATCTTGTATCGCACTCCACACACTTGAGCTGCAGTTGGCATGGCAATCCACAAAATGGTGCTCACAATTTGCATCGCAATTGATAAATGTAGATATATGTACCCACATACTTACTCATCCCACCAACCAATACCCCAATGTAAGGTCCGTGTAAATCGTGAGACTTTGGTCACCCAGCAATCGTCAATTAATACCTCTTACCAACTTGGAATGAAGGCTTTCAGATCATATGGGTTACATGGTGTTACTTTAGACTTGGAGAAACAATACACGTCTTCCTTCCGACCCCTGTACCACGCTGCGATGCGGGCCAGGCCGCTCCGGCTGATGACGAGGACGTCACACGTGGACAATATCAACTGGTCCAGTATCACCTTAGCAAAACCATCACACACATTGGCACCATTCGTCCTTTCAACATGGACAATATTGCCTTCCATGTCAATGATTGTGCCGGGAAATTCTTTCTTCGCGGTCTTCCGGACGTCTTCGGAATCTGAAGTCACGAATATCCTGTATTTCGTTATATCATTGTACGGCTTGAGGAAATCCCACACTGCTTTCACACTCTCGAATGTATTGAATTGCTCAGTGTCAGTTGGGACGGTGGGGTTCTTGCCCAGACGGACCTGCGCACAGGCTAGCTTTACCCCCTTTTCTCTGGGTATCCGGGAAGTGAAGTTGGAAAGCCTCTGAACAAGGTTGGGCTTCAGTTTGAATAACTTTTTGAGAGTGTCTGTATACACATCCGCCACTCGTAACTTCCGCATCCATTCCGTTTGGTTGGAGTAACGCGGGTTTTTTATAAGATACTCTACATATTCCATATTACTTGTAAAATACACCACATCCTCAGGGAAATTGGATATGAGATCAATGGAAGACATTTTCTTTCGCAAACTATCTGCGTTCTTGTCGATCTCCTTAACATGTTTCACGCTCAAGCCTTCCAGTTCCCTCGGAGTTATCTCCCATGGTTTTAGGTTCCCCGCTAGGTGCGTAGACAGATCACATGGGGTCGTTATCCTGACCCTGAACTTCCGGCCCATGAGTTGGGCCAACACGTAGGCTGAGACGATGCCTTTCTGTCTGTCGGCCCATCCACCGCAAGGGAAACTGCCATCACATACGTACACAACATACTGGTCCGTGCCGTTTTTCCGGACGGCTGACACAAAGCCTATTCCGCCAGTGTAGAAATGTGTGTAGAGAAGCAGCAGGGCCCCGACACAGAGTATCAGCAGCCATAGTGAACGGTACTTCATCTGAAACCACAAAAGTAAATATTTACTGAAGATACGAGCTGGTCTTGAAGGTTCCACACATCTCAAAAATCTTTTTTGCCAATATTTAACACCGAATATTTAGCCTTGTCTTTGGCAAATGATGTTCAAATTGAGTACACCTAGCGGTGAACTGGTACCCGGTAAGATAAGATTAGCAGAGTGAATGCAAAACTTCCTAAAGCCACGTACGCATCTTTGGATTTATATTCCTCAGGGAGATGAGAATACAGTATGTTACGGAGTAGTAATTATGCTGCCTATGAGCAGCGTGTGCTATGTGGAATTTGGGGCTGCTGGGATATTTGTTCGGTCACTGCTCAATTACAAATAGTTTACTCTATGAAAGGTGGAAACGAACACATTTTCACACATGCACCGAATATCCAGTCAACAATTATTTTCTCTATTTTTTTGTAACATTTGCTTCAAAATGTTTCTCCAGCATTTTTTCAAAGAAGTTATTCTATTAACAAGATTAATGTAAATTATAAGGGCACAGAAATAAGACGTACATTATTACATACATAATCTCGTAAAAGGCGACTACGTTTGTCGTAAGAGGCGAGGTGGTCAGGCTTGCTGACTTTGTTGATGCATGTCATCGTATCCCAACTGCGTGGATCGATGCTCATGATGTCAATCACTGGATTGTCTGGCCCAGACTCAATTATTTACAGACCGCCGTCATATAGCTGGAATATTGCTGAGTGCGGCGTTAAACAACACACAAACAAAACAAAAAAACACATAATCTATATTTATTTGAATTTAAAATTAGCAAAGATTAGACAGTCAGATAACACACTTCTCCCCGGCGTGTTTAAACATGTCAATTAACACTTGAATATGGAAATAAAACACACCTTTGCATGGTAATTTTGCAAAAACATCGAAGCAGCGAGCTTCAAGAGTTGGTACAGAAAATACACCAATATGGAAGGTGTCGAATCATCTCAAACAAAATAAAACCCAAACTCCACCTTCATCATACGCTTATTAATGACAAAAAAATATGTCGCGGGTCACGACCCAGGTAAACCGTTTTCACAAGTGACCCGTTAAGATCCGGGCTCGTATAGGTCTACAGCAACCCATTCTTGTCGTAAGAGGCGACTAATGGAATTGGGTGGTCAGGCTCGCTGACTTTGGTTGCTGCATGTCGTCGTATAAATATTGCGAGGACCGATGTTACAGGCCGGCCTCACAAAACTGGAATATTGCTGAGTGCGACCAACCAACAAACCAACTTAAAAATGTATTAATTCGACAGTTAACTTGTTCATACAACACTCCGAAGATAAATAGAAAGATAGAATGGGCGTGACTTACCGGGTTAGCGAAAACAACAGATTTATCATTTATAACGGTCTACGTAAATCGTTGCACACGACACGACACGACACGACACGAAACATGACACGCATCCACACAATGTCAAACACAGGTCAGCTGACATAACGCAGCTGCACATGCTAGCTTTATAGCAGACCCTTTGAAGACTTCCTCCAGGCAAAGAAATAAATATACAGCCTGAACGTATTACTCCTGTGAAAAAAACACGGCGTTGTCGTATCCGCCAGACGGACAATGTCTCAGTCGTAAGCTTGTCCGACTCGCACCCGACTCACCTATCCAATTCCCCGGCGCAGTCTCAAACCATTTAAAAAGCCGAAAACGTCAGCTACGTACGTACACACACACCATATAACACTATTCTCGGTAATGAAAGACCGCTTCATCACGTATCCTCTACATGACGACAGATCAACAACCGGTTTGTTTGAGGTGCGGCTATAGTGTTTGCCAGTGTTGAGATAAGATATCTTTCCTATAAAACGGACGCCCAAACATACCAAAGTTAACATAAGCTGTGTATATTCGCCTGTTATGCAAACAATCATATTCAAAATCGTGCTAAAACGGAAGATATAGTTTGAGGGTAGGGACAATGTTAGAGAATTAATCTACATCGATCACCAAGACATTGAACAACAGAAGGCTGAGGGGTCGTCCATTGAATGACAGAGACCGACCATTTGAAATTCGTATGTGTGCGTGCGTGCGTACGCGTGTCCGTTTGTTTTAAGGTTTTGTAAACAATATTTAGGCTAATATTTTTTATCAAAAATACATCTGGGTTTGCCACTGTAGCTGAAAAATATCCAAACTCTCGTTTGTTATGATCACGGAAAGGGTTTTGTCGCTTATATGTACAGAATACTTTCTACTCTTCTCCAATGGAATGCTGTATAACCAAGATATAACTAACATCGTGTGATCTGCACAATAATGCCTTATATCTAAAGCTTGTCATTAGGTGACCTTCTTTAATTGCCACTTGTTGGGGGAGGATTACTTTAAGCATATCATCTATTTGTTATATCCTTCTAATCATTAAATATATTAGCTTATCTGACTACAGTAAACTACGTTTATAACGAACACTCTTATAACGAACTGATCGATATGGCGAACTTATTCTATAGTCCCGTCTATTTGTTGTATGTATGCTGAATATACGCCTATAACGAACTGCAGAAACATAATCGGGGCGAACCGGGATTCGAACCCACAATCATAGGTTTCTGGCGTGCCCAAGGGACGCAACTCTGCATAGCGAATCGTGGCGCCTTAGACGACTGGGCCACCCGTGCCCCCATTACGACGTAACTGCATGGTGTGGGAGGAAAGCCCGAAGTGATGCAAATATTAAACGTTTACCACAAACGAGCACGGGTAGGGTGAAGGTGACAAAGAGATATATGCGGGTGAATATGGGATTCGAACCCACGAGCATGGGTTTGTGCCACGCCCAAGGGGGAAGCACTGTGAGTGAGTGAGTATGGTCTTAAGACGCTTTTAGCAATATTTCAACAACATCACGGAGGGGGACACCAGAATTTGGCCTCACAGATCGAACCCAGGCCTTCGGCGTGAGGAACGAACGCTTTAACCACTAGGCTACCCCACCGCCTCGGGAGGCACTGTGAATTGTGTAGCGTAGACGAGCGGGCCGCCGGACACTGGGCCACCGGTAAAACAACCCAACAAAACATTGTATTGAACGGTGTGAGGGCCCTTCACCAAAACCGAAGGTTCATAATTTAAAACACAGTATTAAAGGCGCTTAACTCGACATGAACATTCTACCACCCGAGTATCTCAAGGGTCTGAACATGTCACCACTCACTCATTCACTCACTGACGGTGCTCATACAGACCAATGGACTCTTTTTAAGACCTGTCAAAGAAGAACACTTGTTTACAAGGACCACTTCTATTCATCAGCAGGAACATCCAGACTGTACAAGGAGGTTGTGCTCAGCACTTTACACTGCGTTTTAGCTATATAAATTTCACATTCACACAAAGTAATGAAGCTAACGCTCTGCTCGGCTGCTTCTTGTTCCAGGTGGTCGAAGGGAGTGTGTGTGTGTGTGTGTGTGTGTGTGTGTGTGTGTGTGTGGCAGCAATGTATTATTCATGACTTAGTCTCGTTTATTTTGGGAGGTCGTGGCTCAGGTGCCACTCAAAGAAACTAAAGCATATAACCTATAATAGACGACACATGCTATTTTCCTGTCTTATGTCGGCGATTTTACTAATATTCCAATATTTTTCAAGTACTGCCAATAACATTCCAGCACTTTTCTAGCACTTCAATGGTAAAACGTCAGAATTAAGCACTTTTCATCGAACAAGGCTAAATCCAAGCACTTTTCAATTTTTTGCGAACCAAGGAACTATCGTCCGTTGGACTCCATATATGCAGATGCCTTCCATGAGGGACAAATATATAATGTGCAATTGAACTGTATCATATTGCGTTATGTAATTTTGAACTGATAAGGTACATCATTTGTGATTTGTAACTTGTATACACAGGTGAGCCAGTGATAGAGAAAAGTTTTATGCCGCTTTTAGCAATATTTAAGTAATATCACGGCGCACCGTCTCAACTACAACTGGGAACATCCGGTGGCAGAAGGACATACCTCCCCAGTCAGTAATACACGTACTTAAGAAAACATCACACCACAATTCTGAACGTAGATCTATGCCGAACTCACGTTTAGAAGAGGCATTTTTGGTTGTTGGGTTCCCGCTCATACGTGCTAGGTAAGCTGGTTCCCGGCTCCCTATGCGCGTCGCCAACTTTCGCTATATTGTGATATGAGAGACGGGGTCCAGTTTACGTGCTAGGTTACCGATGCTGGAGAGGGAGATCGTGACGTCACTTCCACAACGAAGCTTTTGTGGTGTATGAGTCCAGGGAATAGATATACAATACGGTGGATAATCGAGGACGTGTGATACGTGGAAAAAAAGTCACAAGTTTCATCTTTAGAAATATCGTAATCTGTACATATCTACGAAGCTGACTATAACCTTATCTTAAAGTGAGGTTTGTATAACAGAGCACCAAACGAATCGTTAACGTGCACACAAAGCACTTGAGCAGTTTGAAATGTTTGATCTCACTCGACAAAGTTGGGTGTGATGCATAACTCCACACATCACCATGGAGATAACTGATAAGTATTCTTATTATTCACGGTTTAGCATGATGATGTGCATGGCATTGTTTATACCGCGTGTTGTACGTGACGTTGCTAGGATACGTATACTGCATCGACAGTTTTGGAATACTACTGATATAATCACATTAACAGTCGTCGCGGTCGTTCTCATACGTAGATATTGTCCGTGACATCGACTGAATAACACGAGTGAGTTTGATTTTACGCCGCTTTTAGCAATATTCCAGCAATATCACGGCGGGAGACACTAGAAATGGGCTTCACACATTGTACCCATGTCGGAAATTAAACCCGGGTTTTCGGCGTGACGAGCGAACGCTTTAACCACTAGGCTACCTGACCGCCCCTGAATAACACGAATCCAAGGGGAGTCCGTTGCGTAGTAAAATAGTTCTCAGTGAGTGAGTATGGTTCAACGACGCTTCTTTTAGCAATATTCCAGCAATATCACGACGAGGGACACCAGAAATGGCCTTCACAGAACGTGCCCAAGTGGGGAATCGAACCCTGGTCTTCAACATGACGAGCGAACGCTTTAACCACTAGGCTATCCCACCGTTCAGTGAGCTGGGGTGAGTGGTTACAATACGCGACCTGAGGGCTGTGGCATCATTGTCCCACGGTGCGAGTCGTTCCTCATTCTATCAACCACTGGCTAGTTTAGTCCAGGCTAGAGATTCTCTCTTCAACTGGTAGCTTCTCCGAGCGCCCTCTTTCTATGCAACCCGTGACGACCCGCGTTAGAATTGGCCTTCAGCGGCCATGCTTGTCGTAAGAGACAGGATCGGACGTGACGTTGTTGGTGCATTTCATCGTATCCAAAATGCGTACATTGATGTTCATGATGTCAATCAGTGGAATGTCTGGTACAGTCCAGACTCGATTATTTACAGACCGCCGTCATAAAGCTGGAATATTGCCGAGTGCGGCGTTAAACAAACTAACATTTCAGATCATTGTGATATAGCTGTACATTTGAAGACTTCCACATTCAGTGCCACACACGTATAATGGTTTGTAACGGAGACGGAATAAATTAATTTCACTGTACCGCAAGTCGTGCCGTCCTTATCAAATGTACGCGTGTTGTCAGACCGAGCGGAAATTCCTGACTGAAATATTTCTGATCCCTGATGACACACGTTATAAACCTGTGTCATGTTAGTTTTATCGTATGCACGAGCTCAGTTCTGTAAATAAAACTTCGAAATTGAAACATTTGTTTCAGAAGAAGACCCCAACCCCCTCCCTTCCCGACCCTCTTTGGGAGCAGATTATAGTTCCATGAGTGACAAAAAAAGCAATTAAAGTTTAGTGAATTTACATGGTGTTCTCAAGATAAAATAACCGAAGTGACAAATGTGTACAATTACGAGATACATGTGTGTCTAACTCGAATTCGAGACAGTGGATCCATTTTTTAAGATAAATATATTGCTACACATTCAAGAACAAGGAAAATAAATATCGGTACATTCCATCTTGGAGTGTTAGAATGTATTTCCAAACATATCCGGTTTCGCTATACAAACCAACGTGTATGAAACTAAGATTGTTTCATGTTTGCCATACTAACTACGCCGTGATATAACTGGAATAATGTTAAAAGCGGCGTTAAACCCAACTCACTCACTCACTCACCCCATACTAACTTCTGGGTCTATTTATGATGGGGAAAATGCAGAAAGCAGATAATGAAAAAATAAATAATGAATGGTTCGAATCAAACGAGTTTGGCCTATCATTTTGCCAAAACCAACTCCATGGTGAAAGTGAATCAGTTTCATTAACAGTGAGCGAGTGACTTAAAACAGTCACATCGGCAGTATATCAATCATATCGTACATGTAGAAGTTTATACACAAACAGAAAACTAGTAGAACTTATAAAAACCTGTCAACAAAGGACAGTAAAATAACTAGACTATCACAGATTGCTATTTAAAACTAACATGTAATTACAAAAAATATCACGAATCAACACAACAGCGACAGTCTGACGTTTGACCCCAAGCGTATCATTCAACAAGCATGTCAGTTACATGTACAGTTAGATAACAGGTCGTGGACTATTAACTAACTGTTGAAACCCAAGTCTTCAGGAAACACAATACTAAGGAAATGAATCCCCGGCGGTGACGAGTAGAACGACATTTGAAATTGGAAATTAAGCCACCTATAAAATTATGACATTGTCAACATGACAATAATTACAAAATGTGGTAATATAAACAGTTAGACCTCACCTCATCTCATCTCCGCGCCACGGCGTCCTGATCACACGTTGCCCGCACGATACAGCCACACACAAATGCGACGGTGTGTCGTGGACTCCGCAGTGTTCGCGGGCATCACGACAGGAACAACGATACAATTTCAGCCGAACCACGCGCTGAGTCAACAGACACACAACCGACTGTGCGATTGGACAAGTCGGCAGAGGCGATTCGTATCAGTTTCTCTGTGCTGTTGATATGCATCACTGATGTATTGGATTCATTTTACAGCAATTTGACTTACAAATGGAATGAGTGAGTGAGTGAGTGAGTGAGTTCGGGTTTACGTCGTTTTTAGTATTAGCCCATCCACATCACGACGGTAGATACGAAAAATATAGTACAATAGACTTCGGTTAAAACGAACACGCTTATAACGAACTGACGGATATAACGAACTTACTTTTTGGTCCCGACTATTTGCTGTAGTTATGCTGTTTATATGCTCATAACGAACTACGATTATAACGAACTAAAATAAGTGGTCCCTTTGAGTTCGTTATAACCGTAGTTTACTGTACATAGATAACACAACAGCCTGGCCCAAACATCACAATACAGACAGCCTGGCTCAAACATCCCAACACAAATACCCTGACCCAAACATCTGAGCACAAACAGCCTGACCCAAACATCTGAGCACAAACAGCCTGACCCAAACATCTGAGCACAAACAGCCTGACCCAAACATCTGAGCACAAACAGCCTGACCCAAACATCCCGACACAGATAGACCCGTGAGAATATATTAAAAACGGAGTCCAACTCACGTCAAGAATGATTTGGCAAGTCTAGATTACCCGAATTTAGGGATTGTTCCGGGCTCCATTAGGATATTTTTCATTTTTTTTATTTTGAAGATATATATTTTTAAATAAGACAGCTTATTTCTAGGACCAAATGCCAGTCTTAGCCTGACCCAAACAAACAGACAAAGACTGACTTTGAACCTGACAATGGCCGTCTGATAAAACTAGCTGTACATTACCGCGACATGTGGAACAGATCAGATATGTTTAGCATCGGTGTAATGAAGAACGTAACAAGTTCCAGTCAGCTGGGAGACTTGATATAGGCTGATATGGGGAGACCACTGAAGGTTGGTTCAAATTAAACAATGACTCCTTTGTCTTTGACCGTGATCTAGAGTTTGTGGTTTGCATGCATCAAACAAGTCAGCGAGCCTGGCCATGGACACCCGATCCCGTTAGACGCCTCTTACGACAAGTATAGTCGCCTTTTACGGCAAGCATGGGTTGTTGGAGACCTATTCTATCCCAGATCTTCACTGGTCGACCGCGGTCCAACCAACTGAATTTGAAGACTTGGGAAAAATTGTATGAACTTAACTAAATATATACTAACATCAAGACTGATTGCTTATCTGTTTATGAACTGCGATATATGTTTTATGCAAGTTTTATACAGTATGTTACTCTATGTATTTGTATGTATAATGTACTCGTGTTCTTTGGGGGCTTTTCGTTCAGCGAAACGAACAGCTAGAAAAGAAAAAACTATATCTTGATCAGGGCTGTGTTTGCTCATAATAGGCACATCAACATGGGCAAATAAAATTTTGGTGATTGATAAATATGCTTGGGTTGGTCCTAAATGAATGGTTTACCCAGTGTCTAATCGTTGAAATGGTTAATTAGGTCCTCGTTGTCTAACATACACTTAGCCAACCTGGCTGCCAAACTGAAATTCCGATGCCAACAAACTCTACACAAAACGTCAGCTACATACATAAGCCATAACTGGGATTTTTGGAAGTAGTGATACCCCCCATTTATCCCGACCCAACCAATATTGAAATAGTCGCCCCGTATCCATTGTCATCGACAGACTCTCTTTCCAATGACTCAATAAACTTTCAAGTTCAGGGCCCCGTTCCACAAAGCGATCGTAGCGCTAAGATGATCGTAACTCACATTATTAAGCTTAGGCTTACGACAGTCGTAGCTCTACGATCGCTTTGAGAAACGGGGCCCTGAACTTGAAAGTTCTCCGTTCCACAAAGCGATCTTAGCGCTACGACTGTCGTAAGTCTATGTTAAAGTATGGGAGTTACGATCCACTTAGAGCTAAGATCGCTTTGTGGAACGGCGCCGAGATCACACGTTTTTCTGAAGTTGTAAGGCGAGGAAGCGATCGTGTAAGCAAACGCGGGATTGTCGGGCGTGTGTAGCCGGGGCTACGACCTGAGACAAAGGTGTAGCGCGTGGAGATGACGAGGCGGGGATTCCGTGCTCGGTTGTTTACTACGTGCTTTACCTTCTTGTTTCCCCGCTGGGCTTGAGACTGTCGTGTTGACAGGCATTTCGGAAGAGATCAAAAATAACTCAACCCACAAAAAGTATGTGTTTGCCGGCACGATTTAGGATCGGATATGAATATTAACTTTGTTTAGACGATGAACAACATTCAAATGGTTTAAATTAGCAAGGATAGATTCTCGGGGCACAAAACAAACATGTGTTCAGTAGGAAGGATGATCATTAATTCCATGAATTTTGGACGGCGAGGGGAGGGGTTAATGTCGCATTGAACAGTATTGTAGTTATATCATGGCTTGTCTGTTTCATGTTGGAGGAAAGCCCCAAGTTCTGCCATCGTCGATCACTTTGGTGAAACCCACAAGCATGGGTATGGTGCTTACAGACCAAGGCTCGAACTTGAGAAGCTCGGACTCGGATCCAGTAGATCCAAGAGAGGCAACTCTGTGTAGAAAGTGCTTTAGAACATAGGGTCATAGAATATCAAAATCTGAGGTATTATTTAAACGTGTTGTGTGTAATAACAACGACGTTATTTGATTGTGCAATGATTAAGTTCCGTGTATCCTACCGTTTAAGATGGACATGTACACATATGAAGTTCTGTTCTTGGTGTTTCCTGTTCGGCGAAAATACGTGTCAGAATGACCATTTCTTTAACGGCCTATATCGTCGCAAAGGGCAAGAGCAGGAAAGGGAATATTTAGGGTTTTATTACACTCACAAACCAACCAAATTGTTGTCATTTAAAATGTAGGAGAATGTAGTGGTCCCGCAACATAAAGATCAACCTATTGTTAATCTACAAATGACGGAAACAAATCTGTTAATAAAAGGACCAGACAATCGAGCGATTGACATCATGAGCATCGAGCCACGCAAATCGGATACGATGACATGCATCGAGCAAGTCAGCGAGCCTGACCACCCGATCCTGTTATAGTCGTCTCTTTACGACAAGCATAGTCCCCTTTTACGGCAAGAATGAGATGCTGAATACCTATTCTATCAAGGTTATTGCACTTATATAGCGACGTGAATGTGACCTGTGTACTAGTCCGGACTAATGCCGATTTTATAATGCTAGATTTTATAATTCTGTGATAACATACCGCAGTTTAACATGAATACCATTCAGACACAGTACACTCCGAGCCGACCAGTCCTTGTTTTAGCCCCTTATTGCCGAGGCAGGTAACAACAAGTACCATCTTCTAACGTCTTTTGGTATGACGCGGCCGGGGATCGAACCCCCGACCTTCCGCTTCGGGCAGACCCTCACCACTAGACCACGGAGGGGGGTCACCACGGTGTCGATAAACACCCTTGTCACGCGTGTCATCAGCTCAATGAGGCAGGGAGGTTAAGTAGGTCGTAGACGTTTGCAGCTGTTGACAAACCAAGAGAGAACCGGGATCGGGTGGTCGGGCTCGCTGACTTGCTTGATGCATGTCATCGTATCTCAATTGCGTGGATTGATGCTCATGATGTCAATCACTGGATTGTCTGGTCCAGACTCGATTATTTACAGACCGCCGTCATTGAGCTGGAGTATTGCTGAGTGCGGCGTTAAACAACAAACCAACCAACCAACCAACCGACCGTCTGAAAGGGGATGTAGCCGTCTCGGATAGTCGTGTTTATCAGTTGCCTGATTCTCTTAGATAATATACAAACTGCCTGAAGCTGGGGGCATCATATTCAAAAGAAATAGCGAACTTCTAGTCGCGTCAGGGAACGCTTGTCTATCTGGCTGACAATAAAATGTTTCATATAATCAGAGTAGGAGGATCCTTCATAGAGGGCACCTGCTAAATATTTGCTACATTTAACCAACATAACCCTTAACAGCCGAGTTCAACCGGAAAAAAACATACCCCGCGGCCATTTTGGCGATCTCCAGTCTATGCAAATCAAGCACCTATGGAATTCAATCAAAAAGGAGTCGTGTAATGTATATTGACATTGCGTTTAAATGTACGTGATGTACAGAGCCTAAACAAACCATGTTTGAAAAGAAAACTTGTGCGGAAAAGGGCAAATGTATTTATTGAGTTACCCATCGGCAGTTGCGTATTGTGCGAAAACAAACGTTTAAGTTTTAAACCAAATTATATTTAAAAAATAAAACTAAGTACCCGAAAAGAAAACAGGTATAGAAATTTCAAGTGAATTGATTCATATATACTTGATTCATATCAAAAATAAATATTCATTATTAGAGCCTTTTATTTACCTTCGTGATGAAGTGTGTCAGAGTGAGACGCATCCTAACGAAGAAACAGGCACGGCCAATGAGGCGACCACCTGGACGGATGACCAGTGTAAAAGTGTCACCCAAGAATTCAGTTTTAAACATCCGCCTCCAGTTTCGAGGGAGCCTTCGTCACGGCTTTCTGGCCTTTGAGCGACGCTAAGACGAGGTGCCCCTGTTTTGTCATCTGGAGTACACACTGTCGCGAATCTGCGTTTCTGGAGCGTAGTTTATTGCTCTTGAACAATGAGAGCTCGCCATTTGATTTATACATCATGCTTCATATAATTCACGGAATAATTAATGGGATTGTTTTGCCACCGTGCGGATGTGTGCTTGTACTTGTCCGGACCAATGCCGA
This sequence comes from Haliotis rufescens, assembly GCF_023055435.1. NCBI lineage: Eukaryota > Metazoa > Mollusca > Gastropoda > Lepetellida > Haliotidae > Haliotis > Haliotis rufescens. The sequence continues at coordinate 32,822,653 of NW_025963857.1, forward strand.
TTTTATAATGCTAGCCTTCTGTGATACATACCGCAGTTTAACATGATTACTCCACTCAGACACAGTGTACTGATTTCGAGCCGACCAGTCCTTGTTTTAGCCCCTCATTGCCGAGCGCCAGGCAGGGTAACAGCAAGTACCATCTTCTAACGTCTTTTGGTATGACGCGGTCGGGGATCGAACGGACAGGCCCTCAACCACTAGACCACGAAGGCAGTCACCACGATGTCGATAAACAGCCTTGTCACGCGCAATCTCTTTAAAATCAGATCTAAGTTCTCGCTGCCCCAAAACAAAGATCTGAGGACATCCCATCCCATTACGGGTCACGTTGACCTTTCGCGAACTTTGACCGACCACTGACATGACTAATAAGAAGTCGACATCAGCCAATGAGAAAGCAGCTTTCTCGAGCTTTACGGCACTCGTTGCAACCTGACGACTTCCGTCTCACACGACGCTTGAAAAATATGTTTACACAGACAAACTAACATTCTGGAATGTTTAATATATGGTTGAGATTTTATGGGAGTGCTTCCCACGTACTTTGCAACGCCCTCTCCGTTCAAACGTTTATCCAACGGAAGTGTGAGATAGACGTCGATAATTTTGACGGAATCTGTCGTAGGGTACGTAACGGTCGTTCGGAATACCCCGTGTTAACGTTTTCGAGGTTGCATGATTAGCAATCTCATTAAAATCAGATCTTAGTTCTCGCTACCGCTACTCGCTAAGATCTGAGGGCATCCCATTAGGGGTCACGTCAGGCCGACCTTGCGCGAACTTTGACCGACCAATGGAATGACCAATCAGAAGGCAGCTTTCTCGTGCTTTACGGCACTAATTTCAAATAGGTCCACAACGCTTCGAAACATATTTTGACAAATTCTCGATTAAAAATTTGAAACCTGAACAAAAGAACATTCTGGAATGGCTAATAGTTGGTCTAGATTGTATGGATTCAGTCGTTAAACCCGTAACTATCGTTCGGAATTCACCGTGTCAAAGTTCTCGTGGTTGCATGATAAGAAATCACATTCCAACTGTCACTTTCATAATCTGGTAAGCGACGCTCTGATTGGTCGGATGAAAGGTCGTTCTGACGTGACCCGTAATGGGATGTCCTCAGATCTTTGTTTAGCGATAGCGAGAACTAAGATCTGACTTTAATGAGATTGTGTCACGCGTTTTATCAGCTCAATGAGGCAGGGAGGTTACGCAGGTCGTAAACGTTTGCAGCTGCTGGCAAACCTTAGATTTAAACACGACCAAAGCATCATGTGACGGCTCAATGTGAATACCGAACGGAGTGCCTTCGACCACTAGGTGACGGATCGCGACTTATCAGCGTCGGAATATCTGCCTGTCCGATCGTCTGAAACGGGCTGTATTCGTTTCGGATAGTTAACTTTTGGAAAAGGCACCCTGATGGTCGTGTTTATCAATTGCCTGATTCACTTGCCTAAAGCTTGAGGCATCATATTCAAAAGAAATAGCGAACTTCCAGTTAGAGTCACGGAGTGGCGTTAAACACACAGAGTGTGTACAATATGTTTTTTAACTATTGGTCTGACAATACATACATTGTCAAACAACCAGATGGATCCTACTTAGAGGTGATCTACCAAATATTTGCTACATACAACCAACCGCTACAGTGGAGTACAACTGTAAAAGAAAACACTTCAGCTCCGAGGGAACGTTCATCACGGCGTGTTAGCCTTGAACGTCGCATAGACAGGTGACGCTGTTTTGTCAATCGGAGTTCATTCTTTCGCGAGTCTGACCGTCACCTGGGCTTTTCTACCTTAATGAAGCGCAGTATATCGCTCTTAACCAATGAGAGCTCAATTGCCATTTGATCACGTGGTGTACGTTTACAATCTGATTTATATAGTGCACAAAATAGTTCCTGGGATTGTTTTGCCCACGTGGACGTGTGTGTGCGAGAATGTGTGCGAGAATGCGTGCGTGCTTGCGTGCGTGCGTGCGTGCGTACAAGCCTGGACTTATGCCTGTTTTTGAGTGCTGGCCCAATGTGATTCCATGTCGCGGTTTAACATGAATACCCAACTCAGACACTGACTCCAAGCCGACCAGTCCTTGTTTTACCCATAATGCTAAAGGCGAGACATGATAACAACATTATCCTAAAATTTACAGTACTTTGGTACGAGGTGACCGTGGATCGAACCACCGACCTTCCGCACTCCGGGGAGACGTTGTATCCACTAGACCACGTTGGCGGTGGGTTTTACACAGCTATTAGCTATAATCCAGCCAGATATGGGACACCACAAATGGG